>NC_050451.1:3675288-4362788 GCF_903995425.1 Onychomys torridus | reverse complement strand
AGCCACGGAACACGTGGCGACATATAGATTAACAGAAATAGGCTGAGTATAAAAGTAAGAGCTGGACAATGGTAGGCCTGAGCAAATGGCCAAGCAGTTTAAATAATATAAGCGTCTGTATGTTTATTTTATAAGTGGGCTACGTAACTGCCAGGACTTGGCGGGACCCAGAGAGGAAAAATTCTAGCTAGTTTGTAACTCAAAAACACTTAGGAATGGGTTGGGGATTTAGCTCAGCGGTAGAGTGCTTGCCTAGCAAGCGCAAGGCCCTGGGTTCGATCCCCAGCTCAAAAAAAAAAAAACAAAAACAAACAAACAAACAAAAAAAACACTTAGGAAAAAAATTCATTTGAACTGAACATATATTGCTTATTATTATTATTATTCTCTAAATAATACAGTATAATGATAACTTTACATAGTACTTGCATTGCACTAGGTACAATTAAGTACTTCTGAAATATGTAAAGCATAAAATAGGGTATGCCTAAGTTATATGCAAATATATACCATTTTACACAAGGGACTTGAGCATTCTTAGATGCTCAACCAAAATCTGATACCAAGATACAACTGTATAGTCCCCTGTCAATCCCTGAGTTCACACCTTCACACTAATGGCTCATTAGTATTTGCAAAGTCCAGGCTCAAACCCAGAGGTGGTTGGTGATTATGCCTTTAATCCCAACACTCAGGAGGCAGAGGCAGTCGAATCTCTAAGTTCAAGGCCAGCCTGGTCTACAGCGTGAGTTCCAGGATGGCCAGAACTATACAGAGAAACCCTGTCTCAAAACAAACAAAACAAAACAAAACCCAGTCCAGGCTCCTTAATTCTGCATTTGAGGCCTTTTATACACTAAATCCCAGCTTCACCCCCATTGGGTTTTCATCCTCGGCTACTCCTGCCCACCTGAGTTTCGCTTCAGCAGCTCTGGTTCAGTCTATAACTGAATGGGCACATCCTCACCACCTACAATGGATTTTTAAGGCCTCTCCCTGTTTTCTGGCATGACAACACTCTCCTTCACATTCCAAAAGCTCCCTTGGGGCAGGACACCCCTCTCAGACTTCTGAATCTCTTTTCCTCTTCAGTTTCCTAACAGACCTCTAAAAGAAATGAAGGGTCCTCAAGGAGCTTGTGCTGACTGAGTTAAGATCTCCAAGCACAGCCACATCAGTGAATTTGGTGAGAGGATGAACATCTGGAGGCCATGGCCTGTGACTGCTTATCTGTCTTTGTTCTTAGCACTGACAGTGCACAGGAAACATGGGGCAGAAGGTGAACATACACACTCTCACCACTGCATAACGACAGGGTTTATTTGTTTTAGTTTTCTGAGACAGGGTTTCCCTGTGTATCCCTGGGCTGTCCTGAAACTCGCTCTGTAGACAAGGCTGGCCTCGAACTCAGAGATTCACCTGCCTCTGTCTCCCAAGTGCTGGGATTAAAGGAGTGTGCCACCACCACTCAACTGAAAGACAGCTGTTAACAGAGTTTTTAAAATGTATAAAAGTTAGGTTATGCTATGAGATTATGTTTTTCTCTAATTTTCAAAATTTGTCATTGCTGTAACACTTTTATAATAAATTTATTAAATGATATAATCTGGGCTTTTCCAGTTAGATTTTGCTGCAATTTGAGTGTGAAGTGTTCCTTCAAGTCCCATGTGGTCAAGCTTGGAGCCCCTTCAGAAGGCAGGGACTGGAGCACACTGCTGAGGGACATATTAAAACTCTGCCTCTCTGTCTGTTTCCAGCAAACCTCCTCTGCCATCCACTAGCATCACTATCATATACTGTTACTGTGGGCAGGATTGACCCTTTCCTGGGATTGAGTTGATTGTCGTAGGTGTTCTGCCAGAGTAACAGGAAGCTGACTAACACAGACTTCGATTTCAATTAAGCTATCCTTTGTTACTACAGGACTCTAAAGCGCACCTCTGGTTTCCTCATCCCTATACAGAGGGAGCGAATACCTTTTATAAGGCTGTAGAGTGATTTAAAACTAGACATCTTAGGTAAAACATAAAGCCAAATAAACACTGGTTCCCTGTCTTTATTTAAAACAGACTAAAGCCAGCATATGTATAAGAGCCCTCTGCCAAGGGCTCCAGACAAGAGCTCTGGGGTCAGCGGTCCCGTGAGACCTTTTGCTTCTATTCCCCCAAATGCTCAACATGACCTTTTACTTTACCTACCTTCTGTCAAAATCTGCTTCAAGAAAGACTGTTTGAAAAAACTCCAAGTCAATTTAGCCTCTTTCCAATTGACAAACGCCTAAAAGAAAAACAAAACATAAACAAAATTTCCAGCATTTCAAAGCTAAGAGCTACCCGAGAGGCAAACTCCCTTTTGGCTCATAAGGCCCCAACTTGAATAGTTCCCATCAAATCTTCAATCTGCTAAGCACACAGAACCAGAACATACCAGATCGTAACTTATACGGCAGCTGTAATTTGAACCTTGAGTGTTTCTGAAGGCCTTGTGTTGAAAGCCTGGTCATCAGTAGGACCAACTGGAAAGTGGCAGGGCCTGGTGTACAGTGAGAAGGGCCAAGGCCTCCAAGGGTATGCTGAAGAGGGCACTGTGGGATGCCAGCCCCTTCTCTTCTTTCCCATCCCACACAGGAGGAATCCGTTTTGCTCAGCCATACACTTCCGCCACAATGTGCTGCTTTGACACAGGTCCAAAGCAGCAGGACCAACTGGTCATGGGTGGAAAGCTTTTCTGGATAGGCATCTTATAATCACATTCTAAGTTCAAGGCCAGGCTTAGCTATAAAAGGAGTTCTAGACCAGCCTAAACTACAAAGTGGGCCCTACCTCAAAAAACAAAACAAAATCCTCAAACAGGAGTTGTGGCTCCTGAAATCCCAGCAACAGGAGGCAGAAAAAAGGACTGACCTCCTTCAAGACCACTCTGGGCTATAGAATGAGTTTGAGGCCAGTTAGACTATGGAGTGAAACCTTGTCTCTAAACAAACTAAAACTATACTAAACTTTCTTTATGATTTATTTCAGGTATTTGTTATAATAACAGAAATCTGACTTCCAAAATTGGAAGGCAAAGTCTTAGGCATGCCTAAATCATACATAAAGAACCCTAAAGAATTCTTGCTGTCTCTTTGGATGCCTTTGAAGTCCAGACAGTACACAGTTCACATTCAGTACTTTTCTTAAAAAAAAATAAATAAATAAAGATAGATAGATAGACAGACAGACAGACGGATAGATAGCTTCATGTGCTAAAGAACAAATTCCACCCCTGTATTCCTTATCTTAAGACTAGGTTCAACCACTCAAGGCCTTTGCACAGTGATAAGGTGTACTCACACATTCCAGAAGAAACCCAACCTTCCCCGGGTAAATCACTCAGAAGTTGTACAGCAGAGGAAAGGAGACATGGAAATGGCAACAGCAACATCAGAACCCCAACTTTACCTATGGCCTTTCTGAAACCTCCAGGAGCCCCACACCGCCACTTCCTAAGGACTACGAGGGTAAGGAGACAAATACTCAGGAGATCAACCTATGGGCCAGAAAGCTGACTACAAAGAGAACAATGGAATAACTAGTTTCCCTCAGTTCCTAGTGGGGACACATCTCTGTCACACAGGCATCCTGGAATCTCAGATGTTAAATCTAGAATAATGCTTCCCAGTAGAACTATAAAGCTTAGTTTTCTGCAGCCACATAAAACAGGAAAAAGAAAAGATCATTTTGTTTTGCTTTTCAAAACAGGATCTAGCTATGTGGCAAGATAACCTTAACTTCTCCATGTGGATTAGTTACTGGTCTCACTGCCATGATAAATGCCTGGCAAGAGTGATTTAAGGAAGGAAGGAAAGTGTACTCTGGCTGATAGTTCCAGGGGACAGTCCATCAGGGAGAGGAAGGCAGAGGCAGGAGTTGAGGCAGCTGGTCCCACTGTATCCACAGTCAGGAAGCAAAAGACAATGAATCCCAATGCTCAGCTCCTTTCTCCTTTCAATTTAGTCCAGGATCCCAACTCATACGATGATTCTGCACACACTGAGGGTAGGCCTTCTCATCCCAGTTAACCCGATTTAGAAACTCCCTCACAGACATGCTTTCTCCAGGCAGAAGGAAATTGGGCCACACGATGTTTAACACTGAGCAATGATCTCCTTTCTTGAGACAACTTAACACCACCAGAGGGCACTGTGGACCACTCATCCTCAGACAGCTTCTGCCCATGGTCAACTCTGGGCAAGTAAGGACATAGCATCTCCAATGTCACACTGCCCCTGCCTTGGCACAACGGTGTTCCTCTGAGGGGTCTGTGCTGTAGCTGCTGTGCTATTTTCAAAGGAAACGGAAAGTTGAGGCTTGCCACGGGCTCTGGGGTCCTGCCACCCCCTCCCAGACAGACTCTCACTTAGGTAGCCTAGGCTGGCTACCTCAGAACCTTGCAGGCATCCTCTCCTCGACCTCTCAGATGCCAGGCCTGGAGGTGTGCGTCACTATATCACAGGCCCTGTGATGCTCTGGTTGAGGCCTACTTGCCAGTCAACAGCAAATGCGTTTGGGCAAACGACTCAGCTCTCAAGAGAAAGTCCTTGGGAGAGGGAATCCTAATGCCCTCAGTGTAGCTGGCCTGTGGCTCAGAAGGAATAGCCATGCTGTTTACTACAGCCAAAGTGTTCATTAAGGACACGTTGGCAGGAAGTTCACTCTGAGGCTTGGGTTCTCAGGCCTCTAAGTGAAAGAAAAGAGAAAGCAAATTCTAGGGACTTACATCCTTTTATTTAGAATGGCTATGGCACTTGGGGTGGTGGGTGACACAGTCTAATAAAGCTGGTTTGGTACTATTGAGCTCTGGTCTAAGCCAGACATGAATTTCTCTGGAACCTCCTCAGGAGACATCCTACAGCTTTGCTGTATCAATGGACACACTGGGGCTTGGAAAGTGAAAGGTGACAACGGGCAGTAACTGCACAGAAGGCTTAGAATCAGAATCAAGCTCCTCTGCTGGGCCATTCTTCCCAAACTTCTGACTCCGCATGATCAGCTGCAGCCCTCCCACACTGCTAAGTCCATGGGAAGCCTGAGGCCACAGCCACCACCTCCACCATACAGCACTCTCTCCCTTTCCCTTTCTCCTCCTCTCCAGGCCTCACAGGTCCCTGACTACCCCACACCTGCCCACCATCCCATCTTCACCCACCTCATGACTATCCCTCCATGTCTTACCTGAACCAACGTCTCAGCCTCCCACCGAGACTTTTCATCTTGACTTTTTCTCTAGCCCACCACACTTGACACTGTAGGTTTAGGCTCTGGCGCCAAGCTCAGAGCCTGGAGTTTAAATTTCTTTCTGACTTAGCCCAAAGGCCCTGGGCAGGATGGTCAGCTTTGCTAAGGCTTCGGCTGTCAGCGGGAAAATGAGGTAAGCTCTATCTTCCATCGAGATTAGCAAGGCATGCCGGCGCATGTCTGCAGCAACAGCACTCCAACTCTGAGGCAAAAGTGTTGGGGATATTATTTTAAAGTGTGTTACTTTTGTTTATGTTGCATTTGTTTAACTCTGTGAAGCTGTGTTACTGTGCCTGTCTAAAACACCTGATGGTCTAATACAGAGCCGAATGGCCAATACCAAGGCAGGAGAAAGGACAGGCGGGGCTGGCAGGCAGAGAGAAGAAATAGGAGGAGAAATCTGGGAGGAGGAGGAAAAAGAAAGAGGTAGCCAGAGAAGGAAGATGACTCCAGGGGTAAGCCACCACAGAGTAAGATTTACAGAAGTAAGAGAATGAGAAAAGCCTGAGGCAAAAGGTAGACGGGGATAATTTAAGTTAAGGGAAGCTGGCAAAAAACCAACCAAGCTAAGGCCAGGCATTTGTAAGTAAGAATAAGTCTCCATGTGTGATTTATGTGGGAGCGGGATGGCAGGCCCCCAAAAGAGCAAAAGAGTAAAATAACAACAGCACACAAAGGGACTAGGAGCTTAAGGCTTGATATATAGTGAGACCTTGTCTCAAAAAGAGAAGTCGGGTTGGGGATTTAGCTCAGTGGTAGAGTGCTTGCCTAGCAAGCACAAGGCCCTGGGTTCGATCCTCAGCTCAAAAAAAAAAAAAAAAGAGAAGTCCTGTTTTGTGGAACTGGTAGGGGGCTGAATGAGGGGAAACAGGATACTATTGAGCTCCTCCACATGACACCATTAAAAAACCTTTCTGATGGGTGTGGTAACCCAACACTCAGGAAGTCAGGACAAGAAACCACAAGTTCAAGTGTTTTGTTATTTGTTCTTTTAGGGTCCACCACCTAGCTCCCCAATAAATCACACATGGAGGTTTATTACTTATGAATGCCTGGCCTTAGTTAGCTTCACTTAGTTTCCAGGCAGCTTTCCTTAACTTAAATTCTCCGTCTCCCTTTGGCTCTGGACTTCCCATTCTCTTACTTCTGTACATCTCACTCTTACTCTGGCTGGCTGTGCACACAGGGTGGCTGGCCCCTGATGTCCTCCTCCTTCTCTGGCTCCTAGATCCCTCCTCTCCTCCCAGATTTCTCCTTCTATGTATCCTTTCTCCTGCCTCGCTATTTTATATATTATGACGGTTCTTTATCAGACAGTCAGGTGTTTGAGACAGGCACAGTAACACAGCTTCACAGAGTTAAACCAATGCAACATGAACAAAAGTAACACAACCTTAAGATATTCTACTACATTCAAGGGCATCCTCAGCGGCATAGTCAGAAGCTAGGCTGAGTTACATTAGACCCTGTTTCAAAAAAAATTCTGGGAGAAAGACAACCATTGTCTCCACTTGTCTACGCAGAGCCCACCTAGTTCCAACTGATAACTCCAAACCAATGGCCACACAGTGGCTAAATTCAGTGGGTCACAAACTAAAATGAAAAGCTGCAGAGTTCACCACAGCAAGCATGTCTTCAGTGTGAGTGCATGTTAAGTCTGCTATGGTGGAGAGATCTGATCACACTCAGCCAACCACACTATAAGACCATGTGTGTGCATTTAGTGTCATCAGAACAGCAGCTCTGGATGCACTGAGAATCCTATCTGGGAGCATTCAGGAAGGCTTCCTGGAGGAAGCTGACTTTGAGCTAGAGCTTAACAGGGGTGGGCCAAAGTGAACTGTGTTGGTGTGGTGATATCCAGAACCACAAAAGAATAAAGGGTATGCTTAAGCCTGCGCTGTGCCCCTCACTGGGTTGGGATTGAGAAGATGGTCATTTCAGTCATGAATGAGAAAGAGTCTGTAGGAAATGGCAGGTAGACAGGTGTAGTAGGGATCTGGGAAAGGGTGAGCCTGGTCAGTAAAGTGTGTGTACGAAACTGTTGAAGAACAAATTTAACTTTAAAAAAATTAAAAATAACGAGTCCTTTTCCACTCCAAAACAAAACAAACCTTCCTTAAGCTCCACTGCTCCCAAATTAAACTCAAACTCTCCTCTACTGGGGCTACTGCTACTTGTGCTAGGCCTGCACGTCCTGTTCACCTCCCCTCATCATCCCTAGCCACCTTACTTCCTATCTAGTCCACTCAAGGACCCCAGGTTGGCTGAGTGTGATCGGACCTCTCCACCACAGCAGACTCAACATGCACTCACACTGCAGATGTACATGCTGGCTGTGGTGAACTCTGCAGCTTTACTTAAACATTAGCAGGCTTTTCGGGTTACTCAGGCATGCCAAAGAATATACAAAGTGGTGATCATTTGAGGTGCCGTTAATTTATCACAAATCTAAAAGAAGCCAAGTGGCACATGCCTTTAACCCTAGCTCAGGAGGCAGAGATAGGCCCACCTCTGAGTTCAAGTCCAGAATGATCTACAGAGTGAGTTCCAGGACAGCCAGGGCTACACAGAGAAACCCTGTCTTGAAAAACAAACAAATCTAAATACCTATAAAGAAACTGGATTCTCAGACTCAGAAGGAAAGCTGTATTTGGTCAGCTGATCTTGCACTGACTGTGAGGGTAGACGGACACCAGAGGGCATGCAGAGCGCAGCTCAAGGAGACACACAGGTGTGCTGCTCGTGGGGTGAGTGCAGACTACTCTCTCCTTGTCATTGGTTTTACTGTTTTTGAGGCAGGGGCTCACTATGCAGACCAGGCAGGCCTTGACCTTACAGAGATCCACCTGTCTCCCAAATGTTGGGATTAAAAGAGTACACCACTACACCTGGCCTAAGAGTCTTCTCTTTACCCCTTTAAAAATAGTAAGCAGAAAAAATAAATAAATAAATAATAAATTAATTAATTAATTAATTAAAAAGGGGGGCAGGTGAAAAAAATTAGTAAGCCTGAGTAATTTTTCTACCTGGAACTTCCCAATCTTTAAATAAATAAAAAACTACCAAGGGCAATAGGCCCAATTCTTTTGGAAGACTAGTTAACCACATAGATCAAAGCTGGCCCACAGGGCAATTATAAGGAAGTGGGTGCAAACAACTACATGGTTTAGGGTTCCAGCCTCTCACCTGGAAATGGAGACAACAGCCTTTATCTCATGGGACCTTCTGAAGATGTAACACAAAAACCCATGTTAGTGCTGGCCAAGAGCAGTTACTATAGTCTGTTCCTTCCTTCCCTCCCTGAAGCTCTCTCTCCCTTCATCCATTCCTGGCACTACTTGGAATTAAACCAGGGCCTTATAAATACTAGGCTATATCCTCAGACTCTTTCCATTTTTTTTTTTTTTTAAAATTTTGAGACAGGGTCTCACTAAGCTGCCTAGGCAGTCTCGAACTCACTATATAGTTCAGGCAGTCCTTGAACTCTTGATCCTTCTATCTCAGCTTCTTGCATAGCTGTCATGTGCTATCATGCTCATCTTAAATGGCTCTTTTCAAAGTTGGAGTAACTTCATGGAGCTCCTTTAAAAGAGCTTTAAAAGTCTTTAAAAGAGCCTCATGAGTCATACAAGCCAACAGTTTCACTTTAAAAATAAAGCCTCTAGCCAGGTGTGGCGGCAGTCCATAGTCCCAATTCTTTGGGAAAATGAGACAAGAAGATTATTTGAGCCCAAGAGTTCAGTACTAGTCCGGGCAAAAGAACAGGACTCCTCTCAAACCAAACCAAACCAAAGTCTGCAGGCTTCAGCTCTATCCCTGCTGCTCTTCAAACCTCCAGGAAGCTCTGAGGCCTAGAAACATCCCTTTCTGGATGTCTGTGTCCTGAATCACACCAAGCATGGGATGGCCATTTCAGAATGGGGGCATCTGTCCCAACACTACTACAGATGCAGGTACTTCCAGTGTGGCCTGCCGGTTAAATGGTGATGCTCTCATGCCATCGCCATACCCTCATTCCACACAGCCACCTCTGCTCTGGGAGCAGCAGTGTGAAGATGGTGACACCCACTTGTGCCAGGCCAGTATTAAGCCTGTACAGGTCCTATCTCATTGGGCTCTCAAGACCTTAAAAGGGATGGATCATTATTACCCTTATTTGGCATGTAAAGAAGCTACTAACAATTCAATTGCTCTGTTCCAAAACATGCTGAAGAACAGGGGTTGGTCCAATATGAAAAGCTGGTCAGGTAACAGTGGATACTGGGAGATCTTGGTGGAGGAGGGACTCTTCTAACCTGCAGTCCTAACCATCCATGCCCACAGATGAGACAATGGTAGCCCAAACTGCCCCTGATTAAGGTTTGCTCGGAGCATTCCTTGTTAACAACTGCAAACGCACCTGGCTCTGACACATACTCTCTGGTCCTTCTTAAAAACATGTATAACAGGACTCCTAAGACTCTATTCCCACGTTTGGCTACCTTTTCAAATAATCATAAAAGAGAAGTCCAATGGATATACCTTTCTACTAAAAACGAACAAGCAAACTAGCAAAAAGGTGCTGAGAAAAAGGCATGTGCTCAGCATGGAGCCATTGAGTGAGGAAGGCTGTGTGGTGGTGTACTGTCCCACCAGATGCTTTGGCTCCAGGCCAGCCAGCACTGACCCATCAGAGCTAGGAAGTACGCGGCAAAGAGCCTGAGAGTGAGAGAGTTGAGCGGAACAAGGTCATGCTTCACTCCCACAAGCCAGCATCCAGTTTTCTCATTTGGTCTGATGGGAAAGCAGTCATGTGAAATGCTGGCCTCACAGCAAGATTTCAGACAAACAAAAAACAAAATCAAGTGACCATGAGCCAGACATGGCATCTTTCATATCTTTCATATGAGCACGCAGAAGGCTGAGGCAGGAGGATTGCAAGCTTAAGGCTAGTATAGGATAAAAAGCAAAACTTTGTCTCCAAAAGGTCCAAAAAGAACAACAACAAATAAGCGCTGGGGGTTATCTGGGCATTCTTGGAATTCTGGACTGCCTCTGCCAGAGGTCACCGCACAAGGACTAGAGGAAAAGCACAGAAGAGAGCCGAGCACAAGAACCTGACCCCGCGTGGGCCCCTGATTTCGCTCCACCCTCACCTCGGGCAGGCCCTTAATGTGCTCAGTCTCAACTCCTCGACCCTGCAATCCAAAGAGTGACAATGTCGGCCTTGCAGAGCAGCTGCAA
The DNA here is from genome assembly GCF_903995425.1 of Onychomys torridus. NCBI lineage: Eukaryota > Metazoa > Chordata > Mammalia > Rodentia > Cricetidae > Onychomys > Onychomys torridus. The sequence continues at coordinate 4,352,286 of NC_050451.1, read as the reverse complement.
GCACCGCCTGAAGTATGGGCAGCATTTATAGGGTCTAGCAGAGTCTTTCTCTCCTGGGAGTAGTTAGGCTCTGGGGATTCACCACTAAGTGCTACAAGGGGTTGGGGGAGGGGAGTAGTGTGGGCGGCATCAACCAGGGATGTAACATTCTGTAGTGCATACAACAGACCCCATAGCAAAGAATGTCCTACCTCAAAGTCACCAGTACTGAGATCTGGAAATCCTGACCTGGAATATGGCAAGGACTCAGTAAACAACCTGTAAAATGGTCTTTCCTACCATAACAATAAGCCAGTTGCAGTTCCTTTATCTCAAGGATAACCATTGTCTGTGAATAAAACGGTAAGAGATTAAAAATGCATTACTCACTCTGCTTCTTGTAATACTGGGTAATAGTTGTGTTATTTTGGAGACAGGAAGAGTCAGTTGCTTTGGTTGATTCTGGGGAACGCAGTAATTTTATTAAATAAATCACATAGCAGAGCATCAGAACAGCGGTATAGAAAAGCTGAAACAAGAAAATAAAAGATTGAAATTAAATTGTTTTGATACAAGCATAATTACAACAGGACTATAAATATTCTCTCCAAGGTAAACAGAACTGTCTTAATTAACTGCACTTCCCAAAGAGCAGCACAGCACTCAACTCAAGCCTAGCTCCATGGCAGCACCTTGGTACACAGGCTCCAAAAACTTCACTCTTGGAGAACAGAATCACCATGGCAGATGGCCACCCAGCAAACTGTGGCTCCAGGTGTCCTCACTGTGTTGACAGCCAGGAATCTGCCATGATTTAGGACTGGGTTTTCCATAAGCCGTGGAACCTGTGCCATTTATGATTACAGAGTAGAATTAGGCGATTGGCTGTCTCCTCCTCACCAGGGCATTGGCAGGCTGACAGCTGCATCAAGCTGCAGGAGGAAAAGGTGGGGTCCTAAGAAGGTCCACCTCACCCTCCACCCATCTGGGACAACAGAATCAATTCTGGTCAGAAGTGGGCTGTCTAGCTTTTGTTTGAAGGTTGGGAATGAGTATCCAAAGGGTCCTGTCACAGGCTCCCTTCTTCCCTCTTTCCCTTCTGAGAATGGCAACTCCCCCAGCTCAAGAACTGGGGCCACCAAGACCCTCTTTCTACCTGCCTGCATCAAGGCACCTCCTGTCAAAAAGCATGTGGTAGGGAAAAAGAGGAAACATGGTTTTTGGGCTTAGTCTCCTAGGCTTTCTACTTTCAACCATAAATAAGGATGAAGCCTGCTATCCACCAGCCTTCAGGCCTGCAGCCCGTAAAGACAAGCCGTGTGGCTATGAGCCACAGCAGCCAATACCCATGTCCTCTGCTATCAGTGCGCTCTTCCACCTCTCCAAGGTTTCTGAAGACAGAGTACCACAGCCACAGGACCCTCCCTACTGTTTCCATCAGGAGAAAGTCACAAGATAAGTTACCATTTTAACTACAGGATTCAGTGGCTTGTAGTACACTTACATTGTTGTAAAATCACCACTATCTAATTCCTTAATACTCCATCACCTCAAAACAAACTATGGACCTTTGAAGCAATTATTGCTCATTCCCCCATCACTTAGCAACCACTAATCTGCCATGTCTGTGGACCTGCCTATCCTGGACATTCTATATCAATGGAATCATATAACTGCCCTGACTACTTCTTTCACTTAGTATGTTTTCAAAGTTTATATACATTGCAGAATGTATCAGTAGCTGTTTGTTCTTTTTTGTCTTGTTTTGTTTTTTGACACAGGGTTTCTCTGTGTAGCCTTGGCTGTCCTGGAACTCACTCTGTAGGACAGGCTGGCCTTGAACTCACAGAGATCCACCTACCTTTGCCTCCCAAGTGCTGGGGTTAAAGGCATGTGCCACTGCCGCCACCATCACTATGGCAGTTGTTTATTCTTTCCACTGACCTCTGGCTGTCTTGGGACTCTGTAGACCAGGCTGATCTCAAACTTACAAAGGTCCTCCTGCCTCTGCCTCCAGAGTGCTGTGATTACATGTAGGCCATCATGAAAGGCAGTTCTTAGAACCAAATAACCCACTGTATGGACACTCCAAAGTTTGTTTATCCAATTCATTAGCTAATGGGTATTTGGGGTGTGTCTACCTTTTGGCCACTGTGAACAGTGTTAGGAACATTCTCTTTGGTGTACGTACTTAAGAGTGGAAATGCTGGGTCATATGATAGATCTGTTTAATTTTTAGAGGCACTATCATACTGCTTTTCATGGAAACTGCGTTACTTTATGTATAGACCAGAAACATACTAGTTTCAATTTCTCCACAACCTTGCCTACATTGGTTATTCTATTCCTAACAAAAGAAATACCTACACTAGTAATTATGAAGTGACACCACACTGTGGTTTTTATTATTTGCTTGTTTGTCTTCAGTCAGATTTTTCTCTATGTAGCCCTGATCGTCATGGAATTCACAAGGAAGACCAGGTTGGCCTTGAAGCCCCAGAGATCCACCAGTTTCTGATCCTCAGTGCTGGGTTTGAAGGTCAGGACAGGCCCTCACTATGGTTTTGATCTGCATTTCCCTAATAATTCTTGATCCTAAACATTTTTTCATGTGCTTTGTTGCCCATTTATTTTATATATTCTTTAGGGAAATATCTGTTCAAATTTTTTGACCAGTTTTTAGCTGAGTAGCTTGTCTTTATTGTCGAGTATAAGTATTCTTATTTATTCTGTGGTGAGTTTATTGTCGAGTATAAGTACAAGTACTCTTATTTATTCTGAGGTGAGTTTATTGTCAAGTACAAGTACTCTTATTTATTCTGAGGTGAGTTTATTGTCGAGTATAAGTATTCTTATTTATTCTGAGGTGAGTTTTATGGGCAGTTTAAGGAAGATATAAATACTTTGTGCTCCATAAAAACATCTGTAGTTTTCAGAGAACATAGGAAAGAACGTCCAGTAAATCATTACTAAGCACTTCTTGCCTTCTCAAACACTAAATAAAAAGTATAAACTAGAAATCCAGGCACAGAAGTTCATGTCTCTAATCCCAGGAGTTTCGGGGCTTATGTAGGAGTACCGCTCTAAATTCAAGGCCAGGCTGGGCCAGTGTGAAACCCTGTCTCCAAAACAAAAATTACAAACAAACAAATAAAACAAAACACAGGAAAACCAACAAACTGAAGCCAGGGATATTGTGAGTTCAAGGTTTCACGGCAAGACCCTGTCTCAAAAAAATAAAACAAAGCAAAATAAAAAACCTACAAACCACTTCATATGTCTTTTTGATATATGGTAAATATCAGATCTTAGGCTTCATTTTTATTTACTTTCATTTTATTTGCTTTTATTTATTGACTTAGGTTTTTGAGACAAGGTCTCTCTACGTAGTCTTGAACTCTATGTAGGCACTGAACTCACTGCCTGTCTCTTGAGTGCTGGGATTAAAGGTGTGCACCACCATGCCCAGCTTTAGGCCTCCTTTTTTGAAAACAGTATTTTCACTCTAGTGGTATCTTTATTAGAGCTGGAACTAGGGACTACACCTAAAATGTAATATGGAGCTAAAATGGCTGAAACGGAAAATGTACTTGCTTGGACTTGAGTCACTCTCTCTGAATTATGGAGATTTCAATCTAAGTTTAAAACACACTTGGCAGAGTTTCCTCCTATTCTGCAAACAGCTGATTGAAATTCAAGGAAAATAATACACACACAATTTGATTCCCACCCCACACCCTTGTTTCCCACCCCCACCCAGCCCCCACTCCTCCACAAGACTATTATACAATCAAAGATCAGTTTGATATGGATCTGCCCACAGAATGTCTAAAAGCAGTTTTTGATCTGGACAATTGGAAAGTGTATGACCCAGGTCCCTAAGGACACTAGTGGTGCCACTGTGTGGAACAGGATGGATATAGCAGCTGGAGAAGTGGTAGCCAGCCAAAATTCTGGAGTTTCCAACTATCCCCACAAGCATGAATCCTGTGAGCATAAAACACATGCTAGTGGGAACAAGAAGGGAAAACAGAAATGTACATTATGTGCAGAGTAAAGCATAATCCTCACCTGAGCCAGAGAGAAAATGTATAGACCCCAGTGAGGCAACCACAGCACCAGAAAAGCTGTCAGGATACTCCGGAGGATAACTGACATGCTCTCAGCAAGCACCTGCACACAGAGGTAAAGGTGCAACGTTATCAAAGAGTAAACATGAAAAGGCCTAGCAAACACAGGATTCATTATGCTGGTTACCCTGGAAGAGGGGATGGGGCATGTTTAGACATAAGCATCAACAGTAATGCTTATTTCTTGGGATGGGTGGGTAGTTCATTCATCTTCAGTATGTTATGCCTTAAGATATAATACATAGGGGTTGGGGATTTAGCTCCGCAGGTAAGGCCCTGGGTTCGATCCTCAGCTCAAAAAAAAAGATATACTACATATATATGTTACTATGCATTAAATAATGTATTTTAAAAGAGGAAAATAAACACCAATATTAGCATACAACTAAACAAAATCACTAAAAAATCTGAAATATTTTATAGAGCTCCTAAATTTTAATTCTATTATCTTCCTTATTACAAAACCTGTTTTTCACTTATATATAGAGGCAACCCCCCCAGGGCTGTATGTCTGTGTTCAATGCATCCATATATGTGTATTTGTGTACAGCAGGTATATTGTGTTGGCACATGAGGACCAGTGACCAAGGTCAGGTGTCTCCCTCTATGGCCCTCCACCTTATGTTTTGAGACAGAATCTCTCTCTGGACCTGGATCTCAGTGACTGGCTAGGCTGGATGGCCAACAGGACCTAAGACCCTCCTGTCTCTGCCTCTCCAAGGCTGGGATTACAGGCATGGTTTATAATAAGGGTTAAGGGATAGTGACTCAGCTCTTCACTCTTGCACAGCAAGCATTTCACTGACTGAACCACCTCCCTAGCACCCACTTGTTTTTGAGATAAACTCTTGTTACACAGCCCAGACTAGCCTTGAATATACCATCTCCCTGCCTCAGTCTCTGGAGTACTGGAATTGTGTGTGTTCACCATCATAACTCAGTTGGCAGGAACAAACTTTAGCATAGCCTATCTGACAAAATTAAGATAGTAAATGTATCTATCATGTTACCCTTTTCTAACTAGTTCTCTACAATCAAATCTAGAAAAGTCATTCTCTCCTATAAAAAGCTTTTTAAAAATATCACACATCTGAAGGCTGGAGAAATGGCTCAGCAGTGAAATGCACTAGCTGCTCTTCCAGAGGACCCAGGTTCAGTTCCCAGCACCCATACAGTGGCTCACAACTGTCAGTAACTCCAGTTCCAGGGGAACTAACCCTCTCTTCTGGCCTCCAGAAGCACCAGGCACCCAGCTAGTGCAGACACACATGTACACAAAATACCCATACACATAAAAGTAAATAAATAAACAGATATATAAACAAACTGCAGTTCCAGGCACGCTGGCACACACCTTTAATCCCAACATTTGGAAGGCACAGGCAGGTGGAGCTCTGTCAGTTCCAGGCCAGCCGGGGGTACATAGTGAAACTCTGTCTGAAAACAGTCACTGATAACAACAAAACCCCACACCTTCCCTCACTGCTCACCTTCTCCATTCACAAGAGGTTCACTGACCTTGAGCTTAACAAACATATGTGCTTGTGCCAAGACCCAGAAAGGCTCTCCCAGAAGTTCCACCACTGCTGAGAGACCAAAGAACACCACTCCAGCTCCATAGTAGGGGACCACATTTGGATCAGGCACTTCAAGCAACTGCAACCAGACCCAGCCCAAGAGTAAGGACCAAAATACACCCAGAGGGACACTAGAAGAATAGAAAAGATGTTTTTTAATACACAAACTTTTAAAACTGCATTAAAATAGTAATACTGAATGGAAACAATAGTCATAATAAAAACAATTTCCACAATAAGAAGCTGTTAGTAGGAATGAAGACATGACCCACACGCCTGGCTCTCTAACTGAATGCTCTATCTCACTGCACTTCACAATGATCCTCAGTCATTATCCCCATTCACAAGGAAACCGAGGCTGAAAGGGACTGGTAATTAGGCCAAGAACAGAAGCGGGACCCAATCCTGATCTAACTCCGAAGCCTGCACTATATCCACTGGCTTAGACTAAGTTGGTAAGGAAAATTTCCAGAAACAACCTGTTTGTTGCCTGTGCTTAGAATGGCGGACAGATGTTATACAAATGGCTTTAGTATCCCAAATAACCAACAGTCCCCAGCATGGAACTCATATTATATGTGTATCACAGGGCACTTAAATACAACTCCACAGCTAGCAGTCACTTTGCTAACGGCATTTCTGTGAGGCAATAGAGTTAGGCAAGGGCAGCATTGGGAAATACCTCCACCACCAGCCTCTCAGCAGGGATCTACTGAAGAAAATCACTCTAATTTTTAGCTGACATACTTGGTCTACAAGAACATTCTGAAGACTTGAAGGAAGGTATAAGGAAAGCCTTACCAGACCTTTTAAAATACTTAAAAAAAAATTGGCCGGGCAGTGGTGGCACACACCTTTAATCCCAGCACTCAGGAGGCAGAGGCAGGTGGATCTTTGTGAGTTCGAGTCCAGCCTGGTCTCCAAAATGAGTTCCAGAAAAGGCGCAAAGCTACACAGAGAAACCCTGTCTCGAAAAACAAAACAAAAACAAAAACAAAAGTTGCTAAAAGCTCAAAAGAAACTATAGGGCAATGAGATCAGAAATAAAGAGTAGAGCAGGAAGCCAGGAAGCCCAAGCCCCGCCCTGAACCCCCACCCTCTACCGGAGAGGAGACCAAGTAAGAAACATCTCCAACTCAGACAGACACTCTCCTTTCCTGCTGCTAAAATTAGGACCCAAAACCCAGTCTGGAGATAGTTGGCTTCGGGCAGGTTCTGTCATTTCACTATAACACTCTTGGCATGTGTGTTCTTAGAACTTGTCATTTGCTAAAGTACAACTCACGTTAGCCACAAGAGGTTGAGGGTCTGACTCCAGTCCCGCTGGGCACCCCCACTCAGACAGGCTCTCCGGAAGGCCTCCCTGGCCAGGAAGACGGTTGTTGAGTAAAGCAGGGTTAGTCTACAAAGCAAACGTAGAATTGGTAAGGCCACCAGGCTTGTCTTTAATTTGTTATTGAAAGAACCTTTAAGATTTTTCTAACAACAGGAACAAGAAAAGATATTGGTCATAAACCAATGGTTATCCTGTGATTCCAACTACATGGGAAGCTGAGGCAAGAAGACAAGTTCAAGGCCAACCTGAACAACTCAGTGAGACCTTATCTCAAAATAAAAGTAAAAAGGAGACTAAGGATATGGATCAGCCATACAGCACTTGACTAGCATGTGTAAAGCACCACAGAAGAGACAGAAGAAACCCCAAACCACAGATGGGATGTAGGGCTCCAATGCCTCTTACGAGACCTCTCCCCAAGTCCAATCCACATGGCAGAGTTAGGACCCAAACAAGGCACACTTGACTTTGTGTGTCTACAGCTACATCTGAGATAGAAAGTGTGGCAGTGACCTGAGAGTCTGCTGCCTTATGGCTGTGGGCAGAGGTGTGGTCCTGGCCATAAGGAGGGAAGGACCAGCTTATCATCATACATAGCAAGGGGACCTCCTGATGACACCAGAGCCTCTATGAGAGAAGCAGAGCTTCCATCACATGGAGGTGCTAGCCAAAGAGTTTCAGGACAAACAGCAAAGTAGGCAGCCATTAGAGGCTGCTGCAACCCCCATTCAGTAGGATTTGCCTGAGTACCTAGCACCCAGAAAAAAGCAGCTTGGTTTACCTGCCTCTACAGCCAGTGGCCTGATAAGGCTGTCAAGGTGCATCCTGCTTCCCTACTAGTAGCCCATCCAACATTGCAGGCGAGGAACCAAAGCTGCACCTTGAACAGTGAGGAAGAGCAGGCAAAGACTGTCAAGGAGGCCTTGACAAACCTGGCAGTTTGGGGGAGAATGCATGGGGAGAAAACTCTGATCCCTCCTTTCTGCTTTTTAAATAGCATATCTCTCTGCTTGACCACTGCCTCATGAGACTGTGAACCCTACCTAGCACAAAGTTCCAGGTGACTGCTTTGCCAATTCCAAGTTTGAGAACTGCCACTAGGCTCTTTGAAAAAACACTGTAAAGTGTTTGGTTGGTAAATACCAGGCATGAGATTCTGTCTTGAACATACTGTCTTGTTTATCAGGATATGAAGACACACCTGAGAAGCTGAGCTATTCTAAGACATCATTTCTTTCGTTTTTTTGTGTCATTTGGGTTAAGTGTGGGTGTCGTCGAGCAGAGAAGACACAAGCTGAGTCTAAGACAGAACAAGGTCACTTTCCACATAATCAATCACAAGGATTCAAGCTCTGATCCCAGCTACCATATCTCAACTCCAAAATCACTGAGGGGGAAGGAAGCCCTGCAATTGTGAGGCCCATCCTCACGAACTACAGAACTCCTGCTTCCTGTGTTGTCAGCAGGACAGGAACACTGGATTATACCTGAGACAGGGTTTGCAGTGAGTTACTCCTACTCTTCCCCGGGGTTCTAAGAGCAGAGAAACCGGGAGAGCTGGGGAGAAATGTGCATCTGGAGGCTGCTAATGGAAAACACTGCATGAGTCCATTAAACACAGCAGGGCCCTCTCACCCCCACCCTCAGCCCACTGCTAAAAGGTTCTGCTACTGAGAAAGGTATATGATTCTGAAATCTGAGGATGGCACATGGGTACAATCTGAGAAAAACTGTGATTCATAAGGAGAGTTGTGGACAGTGCCAGGGTGCATTCCTCTTACCTGACATTCACTATGCCCACGATCTCCTTTGACAGGAAGCGAAGGATAAATGCATTCAAGACAAAGGTGATTAATCGAAACAATACCTGGAAGAAAATAGGTGAGTTATGTTGGGATTTACTGAAATGAGGACCGGGTTGCTGTCCTTCCCAACATGATGTGATGACACATAGCAGCTCCGCAATGGAGACTCTTCTCCAAGATGCTCACTTACCTCACCTGGTTTCTGTGAACTGGAATTTCTTAAAGGCTCTCACCATCCTGAGCAGCGGGCAAAGAACCCAGGAAGCTATTTGGGAGTCTCCCTTATATACCAATGAGATAGAGAAACCTGGGCAGATTGAATCTTCAAGCTCAAAGTCAAGGAGACAGAGAGAACTGCAATCATGGCTCACATTATCCAGGGCCCTTCCTAACACCTTCTCCAGACATACTCAGCCTACAGCCAACAGGCCACTGGAGTCCCAAGATAGCTAGGGATGCTGCCCAACACACTTCTGGATGACACTGTCAGAAGACTGGCCACTCCCAAATCCTATTTAGAAACTCAACACACAGAAATAAGAGCCTACAGAGTAGTAGATAGGCTCACTAGAAATCTGGGATCTAATTTCTTTCTTCTCTGCCTGGAATATCTAGGGAAGTCCAAGGACATTTAATCTCTTTGAAATTTGATTTTCTTAGTTACACAGGAAATACTATGTTTATTGAATACTCCCCTTTCCAGAGAGGAGTTGATGCATCTTTTAAATAACAATTGTAGTAATAAGATAATGTAAAATGGGAGTGGGAAAACAAAGTCTGGCTACTGTCATTTAACAGGGACACATTTTAAGACTTTCAAACCTGTCCATTAAAGAAAACCACCTAAGAGCTGGGCAGGGCAGGGCAGGGCAGGGCAGGGCAGGGCAGTGGTGGCGCACGCCTTTAATCCCAGCACTTAGGAGGCAGAGGCAGGTGGATCTCTGAGTTTGAGGCCAGCCTGGTCTACAGAGTGAGTTCCAGGACAGACAGCCTAGGCTACACAGAGAAACCTGGCCACAAAAAGCAAAAAAAAAAGAAAAAAAGAAAAAGAAAGAAAGAAAAGAAAAGAAAAAGAAAGAAGAAAAGAGAGCTACATAAACAAAGTCCTTCCCATGAGACACAGGGAAACAAGAACCTACAATTAAACGGGGCTCCCCAATGGAGCTGTTGAATGCTGAATAGGATGTAAATCTCACTCATCATCTCTCCTCATTCCAGCCACAAATGACAAATCAATTCAGTGTTAAGCGTGCTCATGGTTACTTATATACACGGCTGCTATTTTGGAAGAGCCAATCAGTGTAGACTAGAGGATTACTATGGTCTGAAAATCTCTGGGCCATTAACACTATTCCTAAAGTATTACCAGTGCCAAGATTATCACCATGTTTATGGAGCCATAGATGATCTTTTCTATCTGACAGAAGCGCTGTAGCCCCTTAGAAACGTGTCAGTTCATATATATACACGCCAAATTCTACACTCAGTGCTGGTGGCGGGGAACCAATTCATAGACTTATTAAAGTCCTCAGCTGAGTCTCAACCCATCACTTAGCTCTTAAATGCATGCATCATCTTCTGATTTTTACAAGCCTCAATCTTCTCTGTCAAGTGAGGCTAAATATTTCATAAGGTTGATTACAAGACTAAAATAAGATTATAGAAGTGAAAGCATTTTAATGTATAAATTAAAGGTAATAAAAATGTACACTGTGACTGGCTCAGAATTAAGACTCACAAATTACATAATAAAATGTAGTTGCAAAGCTACCATAAGTATCAGCATTATAACTTAAGGAAGCATATAAGACTGAACTAAAACAACCAAGGAATTATATTTTATGACTATTCTATAATCCATATATACGATTATAAAGCCCATCATTTTGTACAATATAATATATGCTGATTACAAATTGTACATTTGCCAGGTGGCGGCGCACACCTTTAATTCTATCACTCGGGAGGCAGAGCCAGGTGGATCTCTGTGAGTTCAAGGCCAGCCTGGGCTACAGAGAGAGTTCCAGGAAAGGCTCCAAAGCTACACAGAGAAACCCTGTGTTGAAAAACAAAACAAAACAAAAACAAAAACAAAAACAAAAATTGTACATTTAGAAAGTTATTCTTGTCTACAACACTTAAGGTCATATTCGTAGCTTCTAATTGTTCTGAATAAAGGTCTAATAAAGCTAATAAAGGTCCCTAGGGCTACCCTTTGTTTTTAAGGCCACCCAGTGGCCCTTATAGCAACATACCTTCCATTTACTTTCATAAAGTACTTCACATTTATAAAAGCTTTTCCACTGGTTAATTATTTGACCCTTAAAGACAACCAAGCAGGCTAGTCATGGTGGCACAAACCTTTAACCCCAGCTTTCACAAGGCAGAACTAGACCAGCCTCTTTGAGTTTGAGACTGAGACCAGCCTGGTCTACCTAGAAAATTCTAGTCTAGCCAGGGCTAAACAGTGCGACCCTGTCTCAAAAGCAAAACAACAAAAGCCAACCAGGGCTGAGAATACAGCCCAGTGATAAAACTTGCTTAGAACATGTAGGGCTCTAGGTTCAACTCCCAACACCAAACAACCAGGCAAATGTGCCAGAAGCAAAACACAGAATGAAAGGGTCTGCCTAATAACAAACAGCAAACAAATGGCCCAGTTGAATTTTACAGTTAAGTCATTGACTCCTACTGCCTGTCTTCTATAACCTGTTTCTTTCTTTCTTTCTTTTTGTGGAAAAGGAAACTATGTGTAACACAATTGAAGTCATGTATACTGTGAAGTGGGAAAACAAGGAAGAGGAGGTGGGGGGGTTCTGTGGTTGGTATATAAAAAGAAGAGAAAATTCATTAATTAAAAAAAAGAAAGAAAGAAAGAAAAAGAAAAAGGATGCAGTGATCCCAAGGACACTATGCAGGCAGCTTTTTCTCCTGCCTGCCTTCAGCCAGAATCACATGGTGATCATTTTCTTCTCAGTGTAATCAAGTCTCTGGAGACAGTGTTTCATACTTGTGTCTTAATGGGCACTACTTCGAAGGACGTAAATTATTTAAGCATTTAAGATGTGGAAATAATGGAATTTTTGTTTGTCTCATAACCCAATGAAACCACGTTGACAAAGTGGGGAAAAAGAAAAACAAAGAACTAGACAGAAAATGCAGTTTATTGAGTGCACACTAGGATATAGGTACTGTGCTAAGTGAGCCTATTCAAATGATCCCAAAGAATACTTGCAAATTGCTTTCTGAATTAGATACTATTATCCTCATTCTGTCAACAAGTAGCTAAGGTTGCGGAGCTGAAGTGATTTGTTCTGGGTCACGCAGCAAGTACTGCCTGAACCCAGACCCCTGTCTTAGCCATGCCATATGGTCTCTCTAAAGTCAATGCGAATCCGAATTGATGAAAGGTGTTTGATAACCAAGAATGGAACACACAAGAAATGAACCCTTTAAAGTCTCAGATTCTTGAGCACTAAGTAGCCTCTGCGTCTACCATTTGATTGACCTGTCTCTTACTGCTACATGAAGTGCAATCTTCAGAAAGGAAACGGCATGTTTGTAGTCATTCGGTCAAGACTCCGACCGCAGTCTCCCAACTCCTAGACCCGCCGCCCCTCCCCGCCGCGTGGTTTCCTATGGAACCCCCGGTAGCGCGGGGAACCCAGGACAGCTTCCCCTCGAGACTTGGGGGCGGAACCACGCGCTGGAGCTGGCACAGCAGAATACCTGCAGCAGGAGACCTGAGGAGGCCAGCCGGGCTGCCTGGCCCAGCACCTCTTGGCTACCCATGGCCTCAGTGCCACGGTTCAGAAGCGGAAACGCAGCTCGCGCCCGCTCCGACGCGGAAAGATGGCGTCACGGACAGGCTCGCTCCTGATTGGGGGACTTTGACGGCGGGGGGCGGGGCACAAGAAGCTGCGTGTCCAAACAACTTGCTAGGCTGTTTTAGTCGCGTCTTGCTCTTGTTTGGTTTTGGGTTTGTTTTGTTTTTTTCTTTTTTCTTTTTGTTGTTGCTATTGTTGTTTTGAGAGTGTTAAACTTCGGACCCTGTAGTCCATGTTGGCCTAGAACTTGCAACGGGAACTCTGGGATTACTAGGGTGCATCCCCAGACCTAACTGTTGTCTTTTGGTTTGTGTGTTGGTTTGGTTTGATTTTTTTTTTTTTTTTTTTTTTTTTTTTTTTTTTGAGGTAGCGTCTCATTATGTAGCTCTGACTAGCCTGGAACTCGATGTGTAGATCGGGCTTGCCTCGAACTCAGTGGTCCGCTTGCAGGGATTGCAGCTGTTATTTTGAAGTAAGGTCTTGCTGTGTAGCCAGGGCTGGCCTAGGATTCCTGAGAGCCTCCTGTCTCCAGTTCCCAGGTGATGAGATTACAATAGACCACCTCACCAAGCTGGAATCTTCTTTGTTTGTGTTTTGTTTTTCTACCTAAATATTTGTTTATGTATAGTGTAGGTGTGTGTGTATCAGAGAACAACTCTCAGGAGTCAGTTATATCCACCTTTGCATGGGTTCTGGGATCAAACTCTGATTGGCAAGTTTATATGGCAAGCACTTAACCTGTTTAATGTTCTTCCCTGCCCCACTCCCTAGTACTGGGGATTGAACCTAGGGCTTCTTTCGTGCAAGGCAAGTGCTCTGCCACAGAGATTACAGCCCCAGCCCTCTTTTTTGGATGAAAGTTGTTTCCTTTTATGAATGTGTCTCTCTTGCAAATAAATCAAATTCTGTGGCCAGTCTTAGAAGATAGTGTCATAAGCTGAGAGTGATTACTTAACATTCATGAAACTCTAGGTTAATTCCCAGCACCACATATTCCTACCCTGGTGGTTTATACCTGAACTCTAACACACTGGGTGAAAGCCGGAGGATCAGAAGTTCAAGGTTATCCTTAACCAGCCTAGGGCTACAGAAGACCCTGTCTCAAAAAAAGCAAAGAAAAACAAACAATGGTGTCAGGGGGACAAAGCACTCAGCAGAGATTCATTAGTCTGGCCATTGGCTCTCACACAAATATATTCACAGCACCCTTCCCCCAGTTAGGCTGGACAGGACTTTTCCCCATTTTTGCAGAGGAAGAACTGAGGACCGAAAGTTAGACACAACATTTTCACGTATGTAATTTCGTAGAAACCTTCCCAAAGCTCTGATACTTGGGCCCAGTTGTCAGAGAGGAGGAAAGTAAGCCTTGGTATAAAGTGCCTTGTTCAAATCCATCCACATAGCACAGGCCTGGGCAGAAAGGATCAGAGTCCAAGAACAGACGAGAAGCACTTTAATACACTTTTTGCAAAGTCCCCAATGTACATGATGATCTTTTTCTAACCTCTTAAGCCTTCCTTGGCCTCAGCTTCTTCTCACATTCACATCATCACTGTATCAGTACATTTTAGATCCTCCAATTTGGAGCCCTTAATCACAACACTCGGGAGGCAACCAGATCTTTGTGAGTATGAGGCTAGCCTGGTCTACATAGCAAGTTCCAGACTAGGCAGGATCACATAATGAAATTCTGTCTCAAAAACAAACAAACAAACAAACAAATGAAAAACCTGGAACCCTTACCAGGCCTCCAAGATGCTCCATCTGGTTTTTCTTAGTTTCTGTCACCTTCTCTGCCTAAATCTCTTCCCTGACAGTGCTTTTTGCCTTCCTAGGGCTCCGATCCTGACTCCTAAACTACCTAGAGTCAGTACTTGCTATGGTCTAAATGTCTGTGTCTCCTCAAAATTCATATAATGACAGTCCTGAATGTGATCGTATTAGGAGAGTACTTGGGAAGTAATTAGGCCACCAGGGTGTAGCCTTTATGGTGGGATCAGTGGCTGTATAAAGAATCTATTTGAGGGATGGGGCTCAGAGATACAGTGCTTGCCTATCATGTGCAAACATGTGGTTTGACCCTCAGCACCTAGTAAAATATATTTGAGAGAGATTGTTTCTCTGTTCATTGTGAAAGGATACAGCAAGAAACTGGCCATCTACAACCAGGAAGAGTCCCCTCTCCAGAACCAAATGGGCTGGCACCCTGATCTTGGACATCTAGGCTCCAGGATTGGAGAAATAAATTTCTATCATCTAAGTGTCCCAGTCTATGATATTTTGTTACATCAGCTCAAGCTGACTATGACAGCGCCTTAAAGCACTTTGTCCTCTTGCATAGATCTGTGTGTGACCTGTGTTACAGTGGAGATGAAATATGCATCTCTATTTAACTGGCCTGGGAGCTTCAAGTAGGCAGGATTTACCTGCTACAGTCCTAACAGAGAACATTCCTAAACTCTCATAAATGCCTCCTGGCACACCATTGTTGCTACTGAAGCTGAACTGCATGGCTCAAAGCCCCTGTATCCTCATTTTCTCAAATAAAATAAGCTCTGTAGATGGTTGAGACTCCGAACGTGAAGTCTTGACCATCAGACAGACTTGCCCTTGAATCCCCATTCTACCACTCACTAACTGGGTGACCCTCTGTGTGCTGACTGGTCTGAGTGGAGATATTAGGATTAGGCTTATATAAGCTCAGTAGTACAGTGACTACCCAGCATTCGTGAAGGCCTGGGTTTAAGCCCCAGAATCTATGATATTGATCTGGGTATAGATGTAGACATAAATATCGACACCATCTGTCCTGTTAAGTAGGTGTAAGAATTTTAGCAGACAAGTTTGGCCCATAAGGAGCTTAAATTCTACTGGGAGACAGACAAAAACAACAACAACAAACAACAACAACAACAACAAACCCCAACAACCTGGAGAAAAAAAGTCATAAAATACCAAATAGGAATCAATCACAAAAGAGTAAAACAGACTCCTTGAGAACTCAAGACTACACACAGTGATCACTAAGACAGCTCCTGCTGGCTTCCTCTGGTTTCCTCCCTTCCACTTGCTTCTATGCCAGGCAACCTCCCTGCCAGGGAAAGCTGATGTGAGCCTCCAATTTCATTACTAAAGCGGTGGGAGGTGCCAGGGCTGGTGCTAAGCTAGTTGGACTTCCAGGGCAATGGGACAGGATGGGAGACTGCCAGTGGGTGGAAGGCAGAGTAAAGGCTCAGCTGAGTGCAGGCACCAGGGCTAGGTGTGTTCCCACATCACAGCCACTAGGTGGCATGGCTTGCTGGGTGAGGGCCCTTCTAGACCAAGGCTTCCTGAAAACCTTCAACAGGGCTCCTCCTTGAAACAGAACATCAGCATTCTGCCCCTCACTTGAAAGCAGGGCAGGAGAAGGCCACTGTGATCCTAATGGTCCACACTGTTGAGTCTACAGAGCAGCGTGCTGGGTCCTGTACTTTCATGATCACACTGAACTCTTCTAGCAGCCCAACAAGACCGTTGTCCCCTCTATTTTACAGACCAGGAAACAGACTTGGCGAAGGTCAGGGACTTGTTGGAGGAGTAGTGATTGTAATGCCAGAATGTGAGCAGCGTGGCTGTCAGTCCCATAATTGAGGTTACGCCAGAGGATTGACCCATTGTCGCTTCTGATCCCTGGGCTCCACTTCAGCAGCTATGATTCCGGAAGGGCTCTAGAATCTGCATTGGTTTTCGTGGTGTTTGTTTGTCTGTTTGTTTTGCCTTTGGCACACAGTCTTATTCTGTAGTCCCTGCTGGCCTGGAACTTACTATATTACCTTGATATATGATTGGTTATGATGTACTGGACAAAACTCTGGGAAGCGTGCATCTTCAGGCACCTTGAGAATCTGTCTGCTCCAGTGGTCTGGAGCATCTGTTTGCCCAAAGTGGGCAAAGTGAGTCCTGAGATTTGTTGTGGGCTTGTTCAACCCTCCAATAGGCCGTGCTCCTGGGGCTAGTGGTCAGGACATCAGTGCCTAGAGACAGTGCCTAAATGAGAGTCTTAGAGAACATCTGTGCCAGGAATTATGCACGCAATAGTCCCTGGCTCCCAGGTCTTTCTGTAGAGTGGTGTGTGAAGCTTGGAAAGCAGCCACAAGACCCTGGCTTTGCCTGGCTCCTCTGAAGATTGATTTGTGCAGAGTAGCCTGCAATACCCACGGTATCAATATGGCTCATTCCAGATCGAGTGCTCTGAAGTGGGCATTGGAAGGGCACAAAAGCAAATGAGCCAATATTACTGCCCTCTCAGGGCTCCGGGCCTCTCTTGGGAAGAACCCAGAGTGAGAGCAGGCAGACTGAGGTGCTAAAAAGTTGCAAGGGAAACACAGGGATGGGAGTGGGTGGAGAGATGTTTCTGCTGAAGCATCAAGGAAGATTCCCTTCCGGGGGTGTTTTTGAAGGATTAGAGGGACTGATCAAACAGAGGGACATGTAGGGCAGAGAAAACAGAACCAGTGAAGCCCAGAGGAGGGTACTTGCTGAGCCTGTGGGTGGACCCAGGAGTTGGCTGTGGCTACCCCTTGGTGCAGAATTCTTGTACCCTGTGGCCAGTGGTGAGCTGGCAGCCCTGACAATAGCAAGTCCGTGAGGGTGAACACAAGTGTGTGAATGAATACAAATAAGGGCATGGTGGTGCACATTCGTAATCTCAGCAGTCGGGAGGATAAGGCAAGAGGATTTGCTGTGTGTTTGAAGGAGCCTGAGCTGTTTAGTGAGCCCTTGTCTCAAAAAACAAAATCAGGGCTGGAAAGATGGTTCAATGGTTAAGAGCACTCACTGCTCTTCCGAAGATCCTGAGTTCAATTCCCAGCACCCACATGACAGCTCATAATTGTCTGATGCCTTCTTCTGGTGTGCAGATATACATGTAGACAAAGTACCCATATATATATAAAATACATAGATAAATAAATCTTCCAGCCAGGTGCTCAGAAGGCAGAAGCAAGTAGATCTCTGTGAATCCGAGGCCAGCCTGGTTTACAGAACATCCAGGACAGCCAAGGCTACACAGAGAAACACTGTCTTGAAAAAAAAAAAATCAGTTACAGGTGTTCATGAATGGGGGCAAGATCAGTGTAAATTTGCATGGTCTACTTACCAGAACCTGCTTTGAGATAGTATGCGTGGGTACGTATGTGCACACATATGAATAAGCATATTTGCGAATTTGTCTGTGGATGTGAAAGTCTGAGTGCCAGGTCACATGCATGCAGTATGAGGAAGTGTGAAGATGAGCATTGTGTATGGCAAATAAAGAGCTAGGGTTGAGCATGCCTGCAAGATCATGAAACAGTTGTATACATCTGCAATTTCAGCATGTAGGAAGCTGAGGCAGGATCTTCATGAGTTCAAAGCCAACCTGGGTTACATATCAAGACCTAGCTTCATAAACGAAAAGGTTTACAAAAATGTGTACTAGTCTAGCTGCCAGGTTTTTGGTTTTGGTTTTTTTTTTTTTTTTCTTTTTCTTTTTTTGCGGGGAGGGGGTTTTGACACAGAGTTTCTCTCTGTAGCTTTGGAGCCTGTCCTGGAACTCGCTCTGTAGACCAGGCTGGCCTTGAACTCACAGAGATCTGCCTGCCTCTGCCTCCCGAGAGTGCTGGGATAAAGGTGTGTACCACCACTGCCCAGCTAGCCCTTTCCTTCTTTCCTTCCGTCTCTTTCTGACTCTTGTTCTTTCCCAGGCTCACTTTGCTGGCATATAACTTTGGTATGGCTGCTCCACATTCATGGTTGATGGACATGTGGGCTGTTGCCACTCTTTTACTGTTATGAATCATGTTGTGTTATGAATTTCTGTGTGCAAGTTTTTATGTGGACATCTGCATTCAGTTCTCTAGAAGTGGGACAGCTGGGTCTTGTGGTTAGTCATGTTACCACTGAGGGACGGGCAGCCTGATTTCCACAGTTTTTTTGTACAATTTTAAATTGCTATTCACAACGCATAAGGTCTCTAGTTTCTCCACAGCCTTGCCAATATGCACTACTTCGGTGTGTGTGTGTGTGTGTGTGTGTGTGTGTGTGTGTGTGTGTGTGTGAGCATCCGTGTGTGTGAATGCATGATCAAGTGTTGAGTGCATGTGGAGGCCTGAGAGAGGCTTTTTCCTTGGTTGCTCTCCACCATATGTATTGAAGCAGTGTCTCTGGCTGAGCCCAGAGTTCTCTGTTTCAGACAATCTGCTCGGTGCTGGACCACAGGCGTGTCACCACACCTGCGTAGCTTTCTTGTGGTTTTGAGAGTGGCAAGTGATTTCCCTGCTGACTTATCTCTCCAGTCCCCTGTTTTCCATCTTTTTGGTCGTAGACATCCTAGTGGGTGTGAAATGGTATTGTATTATGGTTTTGATTTGCATTTCTCTAGTGACTAGTGATGTCGGATGACGTTTTATGTTCTCACAGTCATTTGAATATCTTCTTTGGATACATTTACATTTAAATCTTTAGCCCACATTTAAATTCTTCTGATTTTCACCAATATTTACTAAGTGGCTGACTACATCCCTGCATGCCAGGGAATGGGAAGGGACACACAAAGCCAGGACTATGCTTGAGGCATGATGCGTTGCCCTGCTCCATTTTCCCAGGCTGTAGAATGGGAAAGGACAGAGCTCCAAAAGGGGAAGATGTGCAGGTTTCAGAGGTTCTGTCTGTGCAATCCACCCTCCCTGAGGTGGGCCTCACCACACCCAGCACTGCTTCGATCAATACCTTGCAGCTAAAAGCTGATCGGGTACGGCAGCTACCCAGGGAAGCAACAGAGCAGGTGTCCTCTGTGCATACACCCTGGAGAGTCAGTTTAATCCACCATCACCAACTAGCCAATCACACAGCCCTTGGCCATCTCCAGGCAGCTATGCAGACCATAGAGTGCTAGAGACTGAGACTAGAAAGACAGAGGGACCCCATACTGCCCTGACCGGCGTCCCTTTGTCTCTCTGAGCCTCAGTTTTCTCATCTGTGAAACTGGAGAATAATTACACCTCCAGTCCCTTGGTTATGAAGCTGAAAGGAGAAGGTGAGCATGCATAGGTCTTCATGTATGTTAGGGCAAAGGAAATGATCCTGACATAGAACTTTTACTTTAAAAAAAAAAAAAAAAGATTTATTTATTATGTATACAGAAGAGGGCACCAGACCTCATTACAGATGGTTGTAAGCCACCATGTGGTTGCTTGGAATTGAACTCAGGACCTCTGAGCCATCTCTCCAGCCCGAACTTTTACTTTTAACCATATAAAAATTTAAAGAGACCAGAAAACTACCATGCCTTATTAAGAAAACAAGGTAAGAGCAGGCAGTGGTGGCACACACCTTTAATCCCAGCACTCGGGAGGCACAGGCAGGCAGATAGATCTCTGAGTTCCAGGCCAGCCTGGTCTACAGAGCTAGCCCAGCCAGGGCTATACAGAGAAACCCTATCTCCCAAAACAAAAACAAAATAATAAAAAAACAAGGTGATAAGGGGGCATGGAAACCCAGGTCTGGTGGAGGCAGCAAGTGGGTGGGGCTACCTTCTTCAGCTACAGCTGCTTCTGTGAGGGTGACCTAAAAGCTCCTCAGAGGCAGCAGCCCTAGCAGAGGCTGCCAGACTATCCCGACAGCCTTCCTGCCTCTGACTTTTTGGTTTCCATCCTGGTGTGACCTTAGCCCTCCCAGCCCACAACAAGGCAAGTAGGACTCTTCTCACTGATCTGCCAAGCTCATGGCCAAGGGGAAACATATTTCCAGATAGGGTGAAAATAGATCCCTCTCCAAATATGCTCATCATAGCTAAGAAAAATAAATAGAACCAAGAGGGAAAAGAGAGCAGGGGCAAGATGCCCATGGTGGGAGGGGAGAGGTCAGGCTAACGCAATAGAAAAGGGTGTGCATGTGTCCGTGAGTGTTAGAGTGTATAAGTGTGTATAGGTGTATGTGACTCAATGAGTTTATGTGTATCTGGATGTCTGAGCATGCGCAACAATAAATGTATGTGTGAGTGTATGTGTGCATGTATGGAGGTGTGTATGTGCTGTATGAGTAGTGTTGCAGGTTGCATATGAGCATGTGAGTGAATATGTGTGTAAAAGGTAAAAGTATGTAAGCCTTTGCAAGAGTGAGCATAAGAGTATATAAGCACTGTATACATGTTTAACTACATGTGTAACGGTCCAGTTGGTGTATGCTCGTATAGGCATGAAAATGTGTGTGATTATATGTGACTGTGCATATGTGATTTTGTGTGTGTGTGTGTGTGTGTGTGTGTGTGTATAAGGATACACATGAGTGTGTACATGAAGTGTAATGGTGTGTATTCATGGTGAGTTTATGTATGTTCTCCTGAGTTGATGTGACAATGTGGGGTGGGGACAGCTACATACACAACGATACAAAAGAGTGAAAATATGTGTGATTGTATTTCTGTGCTCTTGAGTATATGAACATGTGTGAGGATGTATAAATGAGTTTTGTGTATGGGGGAAATGTATGAGTACATTTGTGTGAGTGTTCACTTGAGTTGTGTGGTATGTACTTATAGGCATATGCAAGCAAGTGTAATAAAGACTGTATGAGTATGAGTAAGTTTGAGTTTGAACATGTATATTATTCTCTCTCTCTCTCTCTCTCTCTCTCTCTCTCTCTCTCTCTCTCTCCCTCTGTGTGTGTGTGTGTGTGTGTGTGTCCCAAGTCATATGCTATCAGAGGCTGCCCCAAGGGAAAGGAGAATTCTTCTCTGGGCTTAGTCACTCGTGGCACAGGCACAGACATTTTGAGAAAATATTTCAAAATAAATATGCTTGTATTTGTCATGACAACTTCCTGCTTCACAGTGGCCAACAAGGCTTCCTAGAGTTACAGCCTGGCAGGGGTCCCTTAGAGGCACAGAATATTGGGATCTGAAAGGAATTGAAACTGGGAAGACCTAAGAATATCAGTGGAGAGATTGGGGCCCCAGGCCCCACAGATATTGCAAGCAGAGCTGTGTCTGGAAGCCAGGCTGTTTGCATTCCTATCTGCTGTTCTTGAACCTCCCTCCAGTGTGAACCTTGACTTGTGTGCTTACTATTTATGCACTCAGCAAGTGCACCAATCAGTGTCCCTGAAGTGCTAAGCACCAACCAGACTTCTCTAAGATACATTCAAGGACCCTGGATTCAGGAACTCTCCAGCAGGTGCTGGACAGTGAACCAGTAACTGTCACCAAGTCAATAAGATAATTACAGGTCCAGATAAATGACTTAAAGTCAAGACCGCAGGTGGTGTGATCAGGAGACCTACTTTAGCTGGAGAGTCAGCAAGGCGCTCTGCAGATTGGCAATGGAGCTGAGACAAGGTGGAAGGTGCCAAAGCCCCACAACTGAGTGTCCTGACCCATATCCTGATTGACCTAGTGGAGGAAGTGGAGCTGGTTGAAAGGGCCAAAGGTCAGAAGGCCATGGCCACACCCCTAACTCTATTCAGTGATGGAGAAGCTCTCTTCCCTGTGAGTACTAGAGGGATTCTACCTCAGAGAAAACAGAAGCTAGGGGAATAAGCTCTATGACCTTGCTGGGAGCCAGGAACAACTCTAGGGATTGGTCTGGACCAGCCTTCACAGATACCTCAGAGACCGCAGGTATTACATAATCCACAATCCCTGGCATTTGGTAAGCTTGTGTCAGGTGCAGAACCAATGTTCTGAAAGGATATTACATTTAATCTCGTCAACACATCTTATTAGAAAAGAGTCATTTGTGCCTAGTCACACTGTTAAGAAGACACAGAGATGCTATTCACACACAGACCAGAGCCCTGAGTCAATCCGCCAGTCAATATGGTCTGACCTTCATGTCTCCCTGACATGGTATTCAGGGCCAACCTAGCCCCTTGGGATCACCCTTCTTGTCCTCCCAGCAGCTTGGGCTTCCAGACCTGTCAAGAAATTTTGAATCTTGTCTCGGTTTTTACGGGCCATGGTCATTATCACTGCTCTTGTGTGCCTACTATGTTCTAGAAGTATCTGGAATTTTACATGCCTGAGCACAGTCCTTACTGAGTCCTTCAAGGCCTGGCTTGTGTGTCTCCTCTTACATCTTAAGCAGTAAAGCAGTTAGCTTAAGTTATGTGATTATAGAAAGGGGTCAAGTGACCTGACTCCAGAACCTGACTGTCCCCTATGCCTTCCCAATGGGGTGCTGGCCAAGAGCTCAGCCTGGTTCTTTTCATTCTAGCTTCAAAATGTATGACTCTCTCCCAACACCAGTCTTGACATAGACAGGATTCACATTCTACTGCAACAATGCTAAGACAGAAAATACCTGATCATTGAGGTCATTCTCAAACACTTGAAATCCCAAATGTTGACATGGTGAATACCAAGGGCTCTCCATGTCTGTGCCTTAGGATATGAGAGAAGAAATATAAAATTGCTCAGCTGCATCTTAGAGTAACTTGACTCTGTATGGCCTCAGTTTTCATATTTGTAAAATGAAGTTAACATAATAGTATTCACCTTACAGAACTGGAGTCAAGTAAAACTAAGATAATAATGTTATGCCTGGTGCACTGTAGACTCTTAGTAAAGAACTGTAGATCCTGCTGGGCTGTGGTGGCACACGCCTTTAATCCCAGCACTCAAGAGGCAGAGCCAGATGGATCTCTGTGAGTTCAAGGCCAGCCTGGTCTACAGAGCGAGATCCAGGATAGGCACCAAAACTACACAGAGAAACCCTGTCTCAACAAACAAACAAACAAACAAAACTGTGGATCCTTTGGATGGCTGAAAGTTGGCCTCAAGATTGAGTGGAGTGGGCATGGCGGTGCATGCTTAGGATCCCAGTATTTGGAAGGCAGAGGCAGAAGAGAAGCAAGGTCAAAATCAGTCTGGGCTGTACTATGAGACCCTGTTTCAAAAGACTGAATGGCTGGTGTCGGCCTTCAGACATAGGATAGAGATTTCAGTTTCCTGGTTTTCCAGGATGTTGCTCAGAGGGCCATGGTCCTCAGCCCTATCCTTGAGTTCCTGGTGCTAGGGTTCAGCAGCCCCTGCTCTCTCCTTGGGTACAATAGGGCAGAGGAGCAGTGATGCAGGCCCTAGTTTCTCCAGCAACCCCGCATGAGAAGCAATGGAGTTTCCAGCCAGTTGCACCTGTAGAGCTACAGCTGATGGGGGAGTTTGAGGGGGGGAGTGAGCCCTTGCAGGAAGTCCCCTCCAAAAATGCTGTTGAGAAACATGGCAAGAAAATCCCCTAAGCTGCTGTTCCAGACCTCTGGGCTAATTTTGCACAGGGCCCTCACCTCCTTTGTTCCCTTCAGACTGGATAGTTTCCTCTCTGGGCTGCCTTTCTGCTTCCGAGAGCTTCTTCTTCCTTCTTGTACCGCTCAACTACCGTATCTAAGAACCAACCATCAAAGAGTGGCTTCTCTTCTGTTGGCACCTGGGTGCAAAGGCTGGGCACCCTTGCCATAGACAAAGATAAAGGAAGGGAAGGAGAAGAACGATTTGAGGCAAACAGGGTTGGAGTGGGTACACTCTGGGTGCCAAGCTGGGGAACTGGGCCAGGTGATTGCTGAGGGTCTTGTTAACTAGAAGTCCACAGATCAAAGACTTTTAGAGGTCGGGCACAATTTACCTAATTTCTGGTTCCAATTCCAATTCTTTTTTTTTTTTTTTTTTTTTTTTGAGACAGGGTTTCTACAGGTTTCTACACAGTAGCTTTGCTCCTTTTCCTGGAACTCACTCGGTAGCCCAGGCTGGCCTCAAACTCACAGAGATCCGCCTGGCTCTGCCTCCCGAGTGCTGGAATTAAAGTCGTGTGCCACCACCACCTGGCTTCCCAATTCCAATTCTATATGTCCTTTTGATCCCTCCTGTCTCTGGTCTTAGTGTTCTCAGTGGAGATGCTGATGAGGTGGTCCAAGAGTGCTCTGGGAGCCGGGGGGTGGTGGCGCACACCTTTAATCCCAGCACTCCGGAGGCAGAGCCAGGCGGATCTCTGTGAGTTTGAGGCCAGCCTGGACTACAGAGTGAGTTCCAGGAAAGGTGCCAAAGCTACACAGAGAAATCCTGTCTTGTCTACATCCAGAATGGGAAGCTCTTTCCAAGAATCTGTAGACTTCATCATTCCTGCCCTCTTGATGTCTTTTCTATCCTGCTGACCCATGCTGGAGCCCACAAGTCTTGGGCTCACTTTCTCCTGGTCTCTGTAAGTCTCTGAACCAAGAGCCTGAGTCCCCACTTTCTAGGAGGCATCAATTCCAGCTGTGCAGAACTCCACTTTTGTCTAGATTGAGAAGCCCTCTCCTCTCAGAGAACTAAGAGGCACCTCCTAGCCTGTGCTTCCCTTTGCACCCTTAGATTCCTGGCTTTCCCTGGAGTACCTTGGGTGAGAGCTACAGGTATGCTAGAAGAGCTTGGGGCTGTCTAAGGGCCTGGCCTGCTGGTCCACTTGAACACCACCCTATCTCCCTCTCATGAGTGGATTACAAGTCCAAGGCCTACCTGACTTATAGAATGAGTTCAAGGACAACCAGACAACTTAGTGAGACTTTGTTTCAAAAAACGGACTGTGGTGCTGGGAGAGGTGCTCAGGTGGTAAAGTGCTTGTTATGCAAGCTAAGAACCTGAGTTTGGATGCACAGCATCCCTAGGAAAGCTGGGTGCAAGTTTAACTCCATTGTTGGAGGAAGGAGAGTATGGTGACTCCCTGGAGCTCAATGGCCAGCCAATAGGTGAGCTCAGACTTGAGGAGACATCTTGTCTCAAAAACTAAGGTGGAAAACAACTAAGGATCAACCTCTAGCCTTCACACACACACACACACACACACACACACACACACACACACACACACACACCAAAACAAAGAAACTACCATTATATTTATTGTTAGCCCCATTTTACCATCATGAAACCAGGATGAGAGGATGAAGTTCAGTTGTCCAGGGCCAGCATCAACCTCTTGCCTTCACACACACACCACCACCACCAACAACAACAAAACAAAACAAAGAAACTACCATGCTATTTATTGTTAGCCCCATTTTACCATCATGAAACCAGGATGAGAGTTCAGTTGTCCGGGGCCACATGGCCAGGGGGTACCACTCTGTCCTGCTCTGAAACAGGCTTCTCCCTACAGCCTGACCTTGGTCTGTGCTTCTCCTTGCACTCTTGGATTCCTGGCTTTCTCTCGAGTTCCCTGGGTGGGGACTTCAAGCCTGCTAGAAGAATGTGGAGTTAGGAGCTCCCTCCGTGCCAGTGTCCTGAGTCTCCTCCCATGGGCAAGCTTTAGGGCTCACCATTTACCTGCCAGGACCCAAAGGTAGGAAAGCAAACACCATAAATGATCAGGAAGCCATGTGAATATTTTATAGCCAAGGCAGTAAATAATGCAGCTCTTTGGCTATGCCTGACCCATTTCGTCTGCCCCACATTCAGGATGGTCTGTCTGGGTTCTGACATGGATTATTTATTTGTTTGTTTGTTTGTTTATATTCTTTGAGTCAAGTCCTCTCTCTGAAACCCAGCCTGGCCTTGAACTTGCAGCAATCCTCCTGCCTCAGCCTCCTGAGTGCTGAGATTACAGGTTTGGGCCTGCACCCAGCCTGACCTGTCGTTTTTAAGCAATTGCTGTGTTCTTGGCTGAGCTCCTTCATATACACCAGGCTTAAGTAAACCATGAGTTCTGATCCATATGTTTGAATGGCTGAAACAGGTAGGAGAAAAGGCAGCTCTAGTCTTTTCCTGGGAGTGGGCAGAGGGAGCTGCTTTGTTCAGGAGGCTGGTCCACAGCCCTGCAATCCTCAGGTCTCAGAGCAGCTTGACTTCCATCAGCCAAGGGCCCAGGATGGAGACAGGATAAAGGCTGTGAAAGTCCTCTGACACCGTCGTCTAGAGGTACTGTGCCACTCTGGGGCCGTGTCCCCAACCAGGCTATCATAGCCTTGCAGGAACCTGAGACAAGAAGACAGATGATCCTGTCTGCCTTTCCCCATCCTGGGTCAGGCAGTGAGAATGAGGACAGAAATCAGGGCACAGGCACTGTGCGGTGGCACAGCACAAGGACAGCATTACACAAGAAGCCCTGGCCAGAGCCTGGCCTCAATTTTTGGTGGGGTGGGGTGGGGTATAGAAAGGAGGGTGAATAGGTTCCCTACTTTCCTGAGAACTCTCACTGGTGACCCTGGCACCTGGAGCTGTGAAAAGATGGTGAGCTATATCCCTGAAGGACTGGCAAGAGGGGCAGTGATCAGTTTGCATGGTAGCCCACCTAGACATTTCCACCCACTCCTTCCACTAAGCAGTCAGCACAGAGTCGAGACTCAGGAAGAGTGGTGCCCCTTGTTGCTTAGTAACAAGGTCAGTGCAGAGGTCATTGGGAGACATCGTTTAGTGTGGAGATAACAGATATGAACATAGGATCATTTTACTATAACATGACTAAGAGCCAGGAAGGGAATAAGGAAGAGGAGAATGGAAGTCAATGTCATGCAACAAGAATCAGTCATTAATAGATGCTTATAAGAATTCGCTAGTAGTATGGACAGAAATCCTGAGCCCAGGGACAAGGGGACAAGGGCGGTCACAGCTTGGCCCTCACTCGTCAGTGGGGACCAGGAGTATTTCAAAGCAAATTCCAGAGATAAGTCTTGGCAGAGGCACAGGCACTAGGTCCCTGTGCAGGAGGGGGGGGGCGGGGGGGGCTAAGTCTCTATCTACGCCTTTCAGACTTAGGCATCCCTGTTAGGGCCGGGACAGTGTGACCACAGGAGGGCTAGGAACAGGTGGGTGGTAGGCTCCGATGGGCTAAGAAACTCTGGGCATGCTCAAGGGAGGTGGCATGGCAGAGAGATCAGGCAGAAAGGAAGCCAAATGACTGTCCACTGTAGTGTCTATCTCTCTGTCTGCTCCTCTGGACACTAAGTCTTGATGCCACTCAAGCCTTTACAGTTGGGGTATACTCCAATAGGCCAAACTTTCCACACACACCCCCACCGCCCAGTTGTGGACACTGCTTACTCCATCCAGCCCAGTTACCCTGCTCACTTTTTCTCCAGCAGCTTTAGTGAGAAACTAGCCTCACGGTTATAAACTCTGGCCTGATACTCGGCACACATGAAGACGTGAGGCCCCCCTCTGCCTACCTATCAGCTGTGTGACAACAGATGTGTCATTTAGACTTCCTGGGTCTCAGTGTTTCCTACAAGATGAGGCTAATGATGGCACCTACAACACAGGAGTTTCATGAGTGAGTGTCAGCTCAGAGCCTGCCAGGTCTTGGGCACCGTGTGAGTGTGTGTGTGTGTGTGTGTGTGTGTGTGTGTGTGTGTGTGCTGGAATTTTAAAGAGTTATTTCTTTATTATGTATACAGTGTTCTGTCTGCCAGAAGAGGGCACCAGAATTCATTACAGATGGTTGTGAGCCACCATGTGGTTGCTGGGAATTGAACTCAGGACCTTTGGAAGAGCAAACAGTGCTCTTAACCTCTGAGCCATCTCTCCAGCCCCGGAATTATGGTTTTTAGTAGGGATTCTAAACTCACATTCTCCATACCTTCTTCAGAGTCTAGAATTCACCCAGATGCCCAGGGGATCACCAACAAGATCAGGGGACATGTGAGCTGATAGAAAGCATCAAAGCTGAGGATATTAAAGGCCTAGGGCAGAATAAGACAAGGAGAGAGCTCCATGCGGTCCCTGGCCCTGGGCCCAGCAGCACTAAACTGTGGATAGAGTTGGCCAGCCCTGGCCACCTATAATTACCTTTCAGCAGAGTTCTGCAGTGCTGGGCGGGGGCAGCATTTTTCAGGTTTTATTTGGGTGCACAGACTGTGCCCTGAGGCAGTCTTGTGCCAGCTAGCTGCTCCCAGATGGGAACAAAGGTTGTCTTTTATTTTATTTTATTTTTTTGGATGGCTGACCTCTGAAGGCAGGGTTCAAGGTTTGCAAATCATAGTCTGCATAGAGACCCTGCTGCCCTGTTTTTGCAGGGGTTGGGGTTAAGGGGCAGTCCTCTTTGGAGGGAAGCCTGAAAAGCCAGTAAGAAGCACACCAGGGCTGTAGGATACAGCACAAAGCAGCAGAACCAGCAGCAGGGCAGTGAGCTTTCTATCCTAGCTAGCCCCAACTCTACCCCTTTCCTTCTTCCCTCAAATGTACAGGTCTTGGCTCATGCTGGCCAAGTTGTTTTTTTGTTTTTTTTTTTGTTGTTGTTGTTTTTTTTTACAGGTTATCACTAACCCTGGCTGCCCTAATGCCTCAGCTCCCTGAGTGCTGGATTATAGGTATGCATAACATCTAGCCAGCACAAGTTTCACTGGAGTGACTTGGAGCACCTCAAGGGCATTTCTAGAGGTCATGTTTGTACCTGGCCCTTCTCTTGTCCTCCCTCATTGCTTTTCTCATTTGCCCTTCCACACCTTTAATCCCAGAACTCCGGAGGCAGAGGCAGGCAGATCTCTGAGTTTGAGGCCAGCCTGGTCTACAGAGAGTTCCAGGACAGCCAGGGCTATGCAGAGAAACTCTCTCAGAAAACAAAAAAAAACAAAGCAAAACAAAACAATGCACAAACATGTGCACTGTCTTTCCTACCCACTTATGTCAGGGAAGAGAAAGATGAAGACTTGCAAATGTAAATGCTCTATTCCAAAAGCAGTGAAAAAGGCAGAGAGCCCAGGAGGCACATTCTGGGGGCCAAGTATCCTGTTTGTGCTTCTGCCTTTTTTTTTTTTTTTTCTTTTTTTTTTTTCCCCAGAGCTGAGGACCAAACCCAGGGCCTTGTGCTTGCTAGGCAAGCGCTCTACCACTGAGCTAAATCCCCAACACCACTTCTGCGGTTCTGGACACTCACAGACATTAGCACAAATAGGCTTTCGGTACTGTTGCTCCCTCAGTCCCTTGACTACTTACCTGCTTGCAGCACCTGAACCCTTGGCAGAGCTCTGATGTCTCTGGGTCTTCCAAGATAGGGCCTTCCTGCACACCTGCATACAGAGACCCACAGAGATGCAGACTAGCCCCATCCATTTTGACTTCCATGGATAAGACCCTCCCTGGCCAGTTCTATACAGACTCCCAGCATGCCAGGGGAGACAGCGAGCATGCTGAGAAATGTTGCTGGGAAGCCATCATGGGAAGCTGGTCAGTAAAGTACCCACTTGTATACTCAGCCCATATAGGGTGGGAGACAAGTGGGTGGTGGCAATGGGGACAATCAGAAGGAGAGGATGTGACTCTCAGGCTTGGGGCTGGGCTGTAGCTAGGGCATGAACAAAGGCAGCTGGCAGGATACTGGCACCTGGGACCCCAGAGACTCTTACTCAGTTTTAGAGCAGTGGCCAGAAGCTATACTGCTCAATGGTAAAGTGGGTACATAGAGCTGAATTCCACTCCCAGCAAGGAAAGGAAGGGAGAGGAGAGAGATGAAGAGAAAGGGGGACAAAAGGAAGAAGAGAAACTGGAGAAAAAGGAGAGAATTGACAGTGAAGGAAAGGAAGGACCCTCACAGCAGCCCTGGAGCTCCACATTCATGTCGGTGCCCTATCCATGAGTCACCAGTTGGCCTCCTTGCCAGATTCCCAGTAGCCCATCATTAAGGGCTGAGCCAGCTAAGCTCTCTGAGCAAAGGTCAGGAGGGCAAAGACTGAAAAGGGCTCCTTGGACTCATTTGTGTGTGCCCTTTGATGTGGGCAAGTGCCCTCCTGAAGCGGGCTGTACTCAGCCTCGGTGCTTCCTTTGACGAGGCCAACTAGGTATGCAGGCAGGTGGAGGAGTCGGCTCTCAGTTTCCAGTCTTGCTTGGCACACAGGCATTGTCTATGAGGCAGGGCACTCGTCCCAGCTCTAGTGGCCCTAAGCCCATAAAGTATAAAAGCTGGGGTTGGGGATGTAGCTCAGTGGTAGAGCACTTGCCTAGCAAGCGCAAGGCCCTGGGTTCGATCCTCAGCTTAAAAAAAAAAAAAAAAAGCTGTGCCTTCAGTCAAGGGCTCAGTGCACTCACAAGTGCTGGGCTTACCCCTCCCTTTGACCTTTGTCTGGGAAACCCCTTTTCCAGAGTTTCACTTTTCAATCTCTTCAATACATGCCCAGGCCTCTGCATGGCATTCTAGGCCACTGAGGGTGCTCTCCTCGCTGACGTTTGGGGTGAACTACACCCTTTGCCCTGGTATCTGGAATGAGCAATTCCACAGTGACTATACTGCTCTCATGCCTCTGTCAGGGCTGTTTCTTCCACCTGGAGTGTCTTCTCAGCCATACCACTTCTGCCACTAAGGAATTCCTTCCAGATCATCCTGGCTGGTTATCCTTCCAGAGAGTTATCCTTCCACAGAGCCAGTCCAGCTTGGTTAGCCCTAGCATAGAGGCTGGCATTTAGTGGATACTTATTCCTGACTCCAGTGAATGAAGTCTATAATTGGAAAGTTGCTTTGCTTCTTGGGGCCTTAATCTCCCTATCCTATAGGTTTTGATGGGGTCTACATTGGCAGGATTTTCAATAAGCTTCTGCAAGCCTTAGAAATTAGACAAAGTACTTCAGGCCATGTATATTTCCCTGTCTCACTTTAAAACTCACCTTGGGAGCTAGGTGGTTGTGGCGGCGGCGGTGAACGCCTTTAATCCCAGCACTCGGGAGGCTGAGCCAGGTGGCTCTCTGTGAGTTTGAGGTGAGCCTGGTCTACAGAGTGAGATCCAGGACAGGCACCAAAACTACATGGAGAAACCCTGTCTCGAAAAACCAAACAAATCAATCAATCAATCAATCAATCAATCAATCAATCTCACCTTGCTAATAACAAAACTATATGAAAGCAGCCAGCATGCCTTTAATCCCAGCATTTGAGAGGCAGACCTCTGTGAGTTTGAGGCCAGCCTGCTCTGCAGAGAGAGTTCCAGGACAGCCAGAGCTGTTACATAGAGAAACTCTGTCTCAAAAACAAAATAAAACAAGACAAACAAACAAAAAGCCAAAACTCTACAAAAGCACAGTAACAGAGTCAGCAGCGATCCATGGAACACTTAACTCTGATGTAGGTGCTGGGCTAAATAAACCTTTATCCTGTCTGACTTGGGGAGATTTAGGGGGAGCTACAATAGCCCCATCTACAGATAAGGAGGCTGAAACCACAAAGGGAGGATGACTTATCCAAGGTCACATAACTGAGTGCTTGAGCACCCCTATAGAAGAGTAGCACCCCACAGTCCTAGGGAACTCTTGACCTTGGCCATTTCCCTTCAATAAAACCTGTAAGGTTGGGGCAAACCCTCTGCATACTGACTTCTAACTCCTTCAGGAAGCTGAGACTATGGGGTCTGGCTAAGATACCTATAGACAGAGGAACAAGCCAAGGACTCCATAGACAAATGCAGGACCTGGACTTTAGCCTTAGTCCCCTGTAATATCCTGTGTGGCCTCAGGCAAGGGTTTACCCAAGCCTTGCTTTCTTCATCTGTGCCATGAGTGGGAATATCTGATGTACTCCAGGAGCAGGCCCTTAATTAGACAGAAGCTAGGTCTCTTGGCTAGCCATTTGCAATCCCCTCTCCTGAGGACACTGCCTGAGTCACCCCATGGGGCTTGGAGAGGCTCTTTGCCAACGGTACAGAGGCAAGAGGAGCTGCAGGTAGCTGCTCCGGCTCCCATCAGATCCAATGCACAGCTGAGGAGGGGAGAGAGGTAACAGAGAGGGGGCTGTAACCCTGCTCCTCCACACCCTCACTCCATCATCACACCTCATGACCACTGACAGTTGGGACTCTCATGCTGCCGTCATCTTGTAGGGAAGCTGAGCTACCTATCTGAGGTCACATAGTAAGGGGGCGCTGAGGGGTTACATACAGTCCAAGCATGTTCACCTCTGAAGCCAGCAGGTCTTTGTCCTGATACCTGGGAAGTGTGGCCTTCCTAAACTGAGGGGATGTGGCCGGGCCACCTGATCTACAGAATGGCTTTGTGTACACCTTTCTGAGCCTCGGAGTCTTCAGGGCTGCTCTGACTTTGCAGGTTGTCCTGAGCATTGAACAAGCTGAACAACCTGATGTAACATCCACTATCTACTGCTCATCTAACATCTATTCACCATCATTCTCTAGGCTACCCAGGATTTGCTTATTGTGGGAAGCATCCTCGGGCACTCTGAGCATCCTCTGCCCTCATTTCTTCCTGATTATATTCACACTTTATCAGTAATCTGGGGTTGAGGTGGAGCATTAGGCTGGGGCTTGGCACCTGGGCAGGGATGGCGAGAGGCAAATGGACATCTGACCTGGAGGAGGTATCACTAAGCCGGCGCCCACTTAAAACACAGAGGGCTTAGCTAGGAGTTATATCTCAGGCAAAGCAAATGCTGTGTGCAAAGGCCCAGAGGAAAGACTTTGTGGGGTCTGTGTATCCATCTTCCTGGAGTTTGGAGGCTGACAGAGGAGGAAGGAGAGGCTAGGTCACATGGGCGAATGGCAGGTCAGAACTTTGGACCTCACTCTAAGAGGTCCAGGATCAGTCCCAGGGCCAAGGAGTGAGTCCTGAATGCTTTATATGAAGATCACGTAGCTGCTGTGAAGAAATAAGATTGTCAGGGCTGAGGGAGGCAGTCTCTTAAGCAGAGGGGACTGCAAAATGGACAGACAAGAGACCCAAGGCAGTGTGGCAGAGGCAAGGACCGATGAATGAATGGAGAAGTCAGGTTGGGGGTACTGAAGCATGAGGATGATAGAGATTTGTACAAGCTCCCACAGTGAGTGGGGCCTGGGACAAAAGACTGATCAAAGCGTGCCTACTGCTGTCTGGCTGGGGCCTGGGAACCTGCTCCACCAGTGCCTTCTGACTTGGAGAAGGCTCAGCCTAAGGAGGAAAGGTCATCTTGTATTTCTTAGGGCTGTGGCTCTACCATGAATGTGTGGCACCTCCACAGAGGCTGAGACTGGGCTGGCACTGGCCTTCTTGACTCTCTGGGAGAGGGAGAAATACTCCTGGGACTTCTGGAGGACTCCAGTGTCTGATATGGTTGGTGTGGAAGGGGAGGTTTGGAGACACAAGACGGCAGGTGGAGTGCTCCCACAATCTCTATTCCTGCTAATTTTCCCATTCACAGGCACCTGCTGGCACCTCAATCCACATGCATGAACTCACTCTTACTGCAGCCCTAGAGGCCAGCCCTGGGACCCACTGACCCCTCTGTATTCCCTCCTCAACTTTCTGGCCTCCACATAGCACCCCTCCCCCATCCTGGCCAGCAGCAATCCACACCCAGGGATCTATCCTCCCATCCTACCAAGCCAGGAGGCTTGGTCTGGGAACATGAAGGAGCTAGGGCAGACCTCAGCATGAACTTCCTAAGCATCTAGGTTATAAAACCTGAGGACAAATTAAAAGTCTAATTCATCTTTTTCTCAGTGCTTTCAGCTGGGTACCAGATCTCCTTTGCACCTGGAAACTCCTGTGATCCTGGGCCTGGTACCCATGGCTGAGGCCTCATTTCCAAAGCACAACTTAAGAAAGCCTGGTATGGCTGGTATGACTGGATGTCAGAAGCCAGCTGAGTCCCTACCCTATATGTGGCCTACTTGAGAACTTAAATTCTGTACTCCAGTCATTGACCCAAATTCTACCACATATCCAGAAATTATAGCCTTTTCCTGGCACCCCATTTGCCCTGTAGTCATAGGTCCTGGGGTGCCAGCCTGAGTATTGACTGGCTTTGTTGTTTTATTTTTTTTTTACCTCAAGGGCGCACAATTCCTCCTGCCCAAGCCTGTTCAACAACCTGGCTGCCTGCCTAGCCACTGCGGCCAAGATGGCCACAGCCTATGCCCACAAAAGGCTGTGGGCAGAAGTTTGGCCCAGACCTGTGAAGGTGGTGGGTTGGGTGGGTAGCTGGAGGATGGGACTCATCCTACACTGTGGAGGTGCCTCCCTTGCCAACTACTGCCTACCACAAGCTGCTGGGATTGGCAAATGGGGCAAGTCTCTGCCAGGGGAGGTCTGGGGTAGAGGGATGGACAAGCCCAGCTGTTTGTTTCTAGTGCTGGACACTAGCTCTCTGTGGTTAATGTTAATTTAGTCTCGAGGCAGCCCCAGGGACTGTGAATCTTACAGCTGAGGAATATGAGGCTGAGAGAGGGTTGGCACTTGCTCCAGGTCACACAGCCAGCCAAAGTGCTAACTGCATACTGGTTCTTCCCAGCCTGGGGCCTCTGCCCAGGGGCTATGCTTCAGGAGAGGCCCTGGGCAGGAAGTAGTGGGGGTGGGCTCATGAGAAGTAAAGCCTGTCGGCAGAAGGGCCATTTGTGTGGGCCTTGTTGGATGCTAAGAGCTAGATGGGAAGACATTCCAAGAGCAAAAAAACACCTACTGAGCAAAGCAAGGGGGGGGGGGGGCGGGAATGACGGGACGTGAGACTGGGAAGTGGAGAAAGAGCAGGAGCTTGGCAGAATTGCCCCAGGGCTTCTTGTACCTCTGGAGGACTTGACTGTAGGCTGCTGGGTCGGGCTCTGCTGGTCCAACTGGCCCAACCACTTCTCTTGGGCACTACCCACTGCCTCTGCACAGGGCCCTTCCAGGAGATGCCAAGTGAAGTCTGCCAGGGACCCCAATTCCACTTCCCACTCTCAAGGCAAAGATAAATAGGTCCTGAGCTCCAGGCTGCTCTGTTCAGTCTGGAAGAGTAGAGGGCAGAGTCACTTCCTTCTAAAAAGGGATGTGGGTAGACTGCCTGGGGAGATCTGTGCAATTCTACTTTCTTCTTTAAACGGGCCTGTTTCATTTGCTTTAAAGGACACATCCCTTTTTCCATCAAAGCAGCCAACTGGTCTTTGTTTTTTTAGGTTTCTGTAATTCTCCCTGCCTATTGGTCATCTCTAGCTTTGGGTCCTCACCAGGCTAGGTCCTTACCAGCAAGGCAGTGCCCGGGCAGGTGTCAGTGTCTTGGCAGCCTCCAGGTGGCTATGTGACCCAGGAATAGAGCTGGATCTTCTATAGTCTGGGCAGAATCACGTGGAGGGCTGGCACCTCCCCTCCTTGCTGGAAAATACTTCCTTAGGGCAGGGAGGGGCAAGGCAGCAGGCCTGTGCATAGTAGTGCACAGCACCAGTGCAGCAAGGGGAGTGTGTGTGTGTGCAAGGGTGGTGGTGGTATGTTAAAGGTTAGGGGTGGAAGGTGAAGGGTAGGGGTGTGGTATGGTTCGGGGGTGGTGGTAGGTTCCGTTGTAGGTGAGGGCTGTGTGGCCTGAGTCTCTGGAGGGATTGTCTACAGCCCTTGTCCCCTCCAAGGACCTTCTTCCATCCCAGGCTATCTCATCCCCTGTCCTCAGCTTCCTGTCAGCCACCAAATGCTCAAACTAGCCATTGTCTGGAGAGGAACTGAGGCAACCACACAAAAGCAAGCGAGGGACTGGTGAAGCCATCCCCGTGAACTCTGTGGGTAGGCACACTAGTGTGAGCCCCAGCAGAGGCAAATTGAGTTGATTCTGGGCAATCAGTGAAGAAGCCCAGGATGTTCCTTGCAGTCCCCAGCTGTCATTGGTGTCTAGCCCCAGCTCCACGGCCCATCCCTGCCACTCCCAGGTCCCTGTGAAGAACCAGGACAGAGGAGCCAGCTCAGGAGACGGCCTGGCAAGAACTGTGTTAGGATCAGTGCTGGG
Source organism: Onychomys torridus (assembly GCF_903995425.1). Lineage (NCBI taxonomy): Eukaryota > Metazoa > Chordata > Mammalia > Rodentia > Cricetidae > Onychomys > Onychomys torridus. The sequence continues at coordinate 4,315,999 of NC_050451.1, read as the reverse complement.
CTGCACCTACAAGAGCCACAGGAAAGCCTTGTGCTGTTCTATCCCCCAGAACTTTCCCCATTTGTCCCCAGGAGTTCCTCAAGTTTCACCTAACAAATTTATGGAAGAGGAATCTCGGAGAGGATTAGCTCAGCCTTGCTGACTTTGTGTTGACAGTTGGAACCAACCCAGACTGAGCTTGCTCCTCTGGTCTCAGAAGCTCCGTCTCAACCAGCAGATGTCGTTATTTGCATCTGCTTTCCGCAGATGAGGAAGCCTACGCATAGTAAAATCACAGGTCCAGGGCAGAGTGAGGTAATAACTTTTCAACACTCCTCTGCCATATGGCACTACCCATAAGACCTTCCTAGTCTGACTTTGCTTGCCCTTCACCTAGTGCCAGAGGCTGAAACCTCTGTGGCAGCCTTGGTGGCCTGAGGCATAGGCATGTCCCATGCACCCTTCCCATCTCACTACCCCTAACAAAACCCTGCCAGGCTCCGGTATCCCCAGCAGCTGCCCATTCAATATACCATTCCTGCTGCCTGTGTTGTCCCAGAAACTTGAGTCCACTTTCTCTTGAGCAGGTCAGTGCTCTGGGCATGGCGGAGATGGCTGCCCTGGCAGCCAAAACTTCAGGGCTGGAATAATGGCACAGGCAGAAACAGCAAATGGTACTGAGTATAGGACAAGAACTAACTGCTGACCGGGATGAAATGGGGGACCCTGTCCCGTCTTCAGCTGATGGCCTCATGGACAATGGGTGCTCTTTTCACGGTGCTCCTTTGGGTCCTAGACTTCCCCTTCAGAGGTCTAAGGACCCGATTTTGCTCATGGTTTTGGATAGTGCCAGGGTGGCAGGAATCTTTGTCCTCTCCTCTGGACAAACCCTCCAGAGAACCACAGAGGAACAGCTCTGGGTGGTTACTGCTCAGTTCCACCCACATCTGGTCCCTTGGCTTTTCCTTAACCTGGAGGAGGAGGGGTGAAGAGGAGGAAGGGGGCAGGTAGAAGGGGGAGGCCTTGAACCCAGTCTTGCTGGAGGATTTATACCCATGTTATGAGAGACAATCCAGGATCCTTTCAGGGCCGAGAGCCTGTAACTTAACACAACGGCCATTCCCATAACATAGAGACCAAGTCCTTAGCAGACATCCACCCTGGCTGAGACTGTATTCTCTCTCTCTTTCATACGTGAGAACTTAGGTTGAGAGAGGTGTGGTCATGATGATACAGTCAGGGTCATAGAGTCAGCATGTGATAAAACTTCCTTCGAGGCCTCAGTAGGCCCTTATTAGGTTGGTTAGGGACAGCTCATCTGGACCCTGCCCAGGACTACCCAGTGTTGTACCCAGCTTCATAATGCAGGGATCCTAAGCCAACCTGGGCCTGAAGTCCCTGACTTCAACACAAGCCTGTCTTCTCTAAGGCCCTTGGGCCGGTCTCTGGAGAGAAGCCCACTTGCATCCAGAACATGGCCAGATCAGTCTTAGCCTCTCTCCATCTCATTAAAACACAGTTCTCCTTGTTGGTCACTGAAGATGCCATTAATAGTGGCCCTCACTTCTTGGGTGCTCAAGGACCATATACACATCCAGCACGTAGGACAGTGTTGTCCTATAATCGATCATCATTATTCTTCATCTTCCTTTTCCAAGACAGAAAGCAGCAGGTAGGAGGAAAGAGTTGGTGGCTGGCCCTCTCACTGTGGTCCCTGGCACAGAGGCAGGTCCATTGTTGATGTTGAGGGGTGAGGCTGGGTTGGCTACTATGGTTCTGGAGGAGGAGCCAGATAGGGTGAAACCTGATTCCAGGTGGGCAAAGGTCACCTGAAGCTTACCTTGCTTTCCTTCAGCCCAACCCCAGGGGAGCTAATTAGGCCCCTAAGCTCAAGGAAAGGCCATGGATATGGATAACAACTGGGCTTCAAGGAGGAGTAGCATGTGAGGAGACACAGTCAAGACAGGTAGAGAGGAGTCCGGGAGAAAATAACTCAGGGTAGTCAAAAGCCTGATGTGAGCGGAAAGGTGGCTGTCTTTCCAGAAAGAATCCAATTTGGCCAGAGTCAGCTCTGATGGAACGGGACAGTAATCAGGGCTGGGGACCTAAATACTTATTTCCAAACTGGGCCTGCCTCTCTTCCAGGGTAGAAGGACCCGGAAGCTTCCTCTGTCTACAGCAGGATGAGTCATTGTGGTTTTTCTCCCTAGCCCAATCCCCACCATACATTTAAAATAAGGTTTGGAGACCTACATCTTTGTCAGGTTCCCCTATCCTGGGAAGTCTCAGGCCTCTGGGGGTGGGGATGGGGGGGGGCACTTCTGTTGAGCATCAGATGACAAAGAGCCATCTGGACTTTTATTCCTTCTAGGTGGTCCCCCAGAAAGAGGTCAGGGACCTCAGGATCCTAGAACCCTCTTTTAGCCTCCTGGGAAAGGTCATCTATTATTTTGTTTTTTGAGATAGGGTCTTACATGCCCAGGCTGGCCTCTGCCTGCTATGTAGTGTAGTTAAGGCTGAACTGAACTCCCTTCCTGCCTTGCTTCTTGAGTACTGGAGTATCAGATCCTCCATCTGTGGTTTACTCTGTGGTGGGGATCAAACACAGGGCTTTCTGCAAGCTAGACAAACACCCTATCATCCGAGTTACATGACCAGCCCGGGAAGTCATTTCTTTGAGTAAGTATAATGTAACATCTTAGTGCTCTGGGCTTTGGGGACAGAAAAATGGACTCCCTGGCTCCCATTGGTGCCCAGACTTTGGGCCCAGGAGACCCTTAATGAACGAATGGATGAATGAGTTACGGCTGATGATTGAGTCCCACTTCTGGAAAGAAAGCTTACGCGCTTGATTGGGGCGAGGGGAGCTCTGGATCGTGGGCACAGGAGAGACGGCGGAAGATGGGGGTAGAGGCAATTCCCAGAACTGTCTGAGGAGCAGCGCCGCCGATTCAGACTGGCTAGAGCCTTTCGCCCTGGAGACCTCCCAGCTCCTTCTCTCGGGTAGGGCTGGGATCGGCAGGCCTGTCGGCGGGCACTGAGCCCATTCGTTCGCAGCCCGGCTCAAGCCAGCAGGAAGAGGAGTGAGGCCAGGCGAGGCTGGCCAGCTGGCCAGTGGGGAGTCCCGGGCGTGGGCGCGAGGAGTTGGGGAACCCCCGCCGGTGCCTCCCAGGCTCCATAGTGTGTGCTGTGCCCCCCCACCTTGGCCTCAGAGCCCTCCTCTATAAAATAGTCCCCTGAGATGGGACTGGCAGGCGAGGCGCGACGAGAGCCAGGGCAGGTTAAGAGATCAGGGGACTGAGAACAGCAGTCAAAAAGGCTGAGACGCGCCGGACCCCCTCTCTCGTGGGCGGAGCTTCGAAGGGGCGGGCGCCCGTGGGGCGGGTCCTGAGTGAGGGCGGGGCCGGGGCCGGCACCTGGGTGAGGTCGCGCAGCCCCGCCCCCTTGCACTTCCGTGTGCCGCGGCGCCCGAGCAGGAGGCGGCGGCCGCAGGATCCCGCGAGCCGCCCCTGGACATCTACCCTCCGTGCCGGGACCCGGGTGGTCCCCCGTGGCCGCCAGGCCCGTCCTGATCAGTCCGGTGCTGACCTCCCCGTCCACGCGCATCGAGGAGAGCCGCGCCACGAGACAGACCCCGGCCCGCCGGGACCCCTGGCGCCTGGCCCTGCGTCGGGAGGTGAGTGTGAGCTGGGCCCGGGCGCGGGGTCCGAACTAACTCGAGGGCTCAGCGGCCTTTCCCCGCCTCTTCTCTCTCCGGTGGCCTCCTTTCTCCTCTTCCTTCCCCGGATCCCGGTTCTGAAACTGAGAAACTGAGCCCTGAGCAGCCAAAGTCCCGCCGAGCACGGAGACCCGCCGGTGCCTCCGTTCCCTGGTTGGTCTGACCCTCTCTTCGACGGCGGGAGCCCAGGCCCTACTGCTCCCGGCATCTTTACCCTCCTGGGTGTCTTCAGCCCCACCGAGGGTCCGTGCAATCGTCCGGAATCTCACTGGGGGCCCTCTGCACGTTCCTCGGTCCCCACACCCCTTGCCTGGTCCTCCGCTCCCAGGCCAAGTCTGCTGCCCCTCGCCGCCCAGTACTCCGTCTCCCCCCCCCCGCCAGGCCCGCCGCCCCCTCGACCCATTCCTCCCGGAGCCGCGCCCCCGGCCCACGCGCCGAGGCCCCTGCCAGTCCAGCCTCCGATCCTTCCACCACCACCGGGCGGAGGCCGGGCCGCCCGTCGTCCTAGCCTCCTGCGCCTGGATCCCAGGCGGGCAGACCCGCGCGGCGCCGCCTCCTCGCCCTATCTTTTTTCAGTCTCGGTGTCTTTCTTGGCTCCCCATCTGTCTCTGGGCTGGGCGTGGCTCCAGTCTCTACCGTTTCCCCTGCCCTCTCCGCCCCTCTGAGCCCCCTCTCCCGGTAGCCTCTGCCTGGTGCTGTCAGTCTCTGTCCCACTGGAGAGACGCCACTCCCTCTGGGGGGCCCAGTGAGGTGATGAGGGCAGCAGTGATGGGAGTGCCCTGCCCTGCTGGCTGGCCGTGGAGAGGGAGGCCCAAAGCACCACCACTGTCCCCACTTCCCCAACTCCCTGGGTGTAGGGGAGGAGAGAGAAGAGGCCTCCCTAAGCAACTCCACTTAAACCTGTCAAGAGGATTTAGAATGAGTGGGCGGTATTCCTTTCTCCTCTGGCCCCTACCCTGGGTCCTTGGAGGAGCTTGGCTTCTGCTGCTGGAGTATCTGTGTCTGGGCCTGTGGGTATGTTGTGTATCTCATCTTCTTGTGTATTGATTGTCACTGTGGGACTTTCCCTGTGAATGTGTCCTTTTCCACGTGTGACTTGCTTGTTTGTATATATGGCTGTGTCCTGAGGCTCCGTGCATGGCCCTTGCAACTTCATACATCGTGTCTTGGTGAATTGTCATTGGTCTCCCCTCTATATTTTGTGATATGTGTCTTTGCTTGCTCATGTATATGTATCCCTATGTGTCCCAAAAGTCCTATGTGCACCATGTAATGGTGACCATCTGGCCATGAGTACATTAGACCCTTTAATTGTGGGAGCCACACTATTGGCATGCTTGTGTGAGAGTGTGTCTGTGTAAGAGTGCATGCAGTCATTTTTGGTTCTTCTCCCTCTGCTGCTGATCTTCTGTGGCCGGGCTGAGCTGGTACAGAGGGAGGGGCTGGTCCTTGGGTTTCCTCGTTCCTGCTTTGGATTAGCCTGGGGTGTGGTGGACAGCCCAGCAGAGGGCGGCTGTGGTGTGTGTGTGTGTGTGTGTGTGTGTGTGTGTGTGTGTGGTGTGTGTGTGTGTGTGGTGTGTGTGTGTGTGTGTGGTGTGTGTGTGTGGTGTGTGTGTGTGTGTGTGTGTGGTGTGTGTGTGTGTGGTGTGTGTGTGGTGTGTGTGTGTGTGGTGTGTGTGTGTGTGTGTGGTGTGTGTGTGTGTGTGTTTTATGTGTGTATATGTGTGGTGTGTGTGTGTGGTGTGTGTATGTGTGTGTGTGTGTAGTGTGTATGTGTGTGTATGTGTGTGTGTGTGTGTAGTGTGTATGTGTGTGTGTTTTATGTGTGTATATGTGTGGTGTGTGTGTGTGTGGTGTGTGTATGTGTGTGTGTGTGGTGTGTGTGTGTGTGGTGTATGTATGTGTGTGTGGTGTGTATGTGTGTGTGGTGTATGTGTGTATATGTGTGTGTGGTGTGTATGTGTGTAGTGTGTATGTGTGTGTGTGGTGTGTGTATGTGTGTGTGTGGCATATGTGTGTGTGTGGCGTATGTATGTGTGTGTGGTGTATGTGTGTGTGGTGTATGTGTGTGTATGTGGTGTATGTATGTGTGTGTGGTGTATATGTGTGTGTATGTGTGTGTGGTGTGTATGTGTGTGTGGTATATGTGTGTATATGTGTATGTGTGTAGTGTGTATGTGTGTGTGGTATATGTGTGTGTGTGGTGTATGTGTGTGTATGTGTGTGCGGTGTATGTGTGTGTGTGATGTATATGTGTGTGGTGTGTGTGTATGGTGTATATGTATGTGTGTGTGTGGTGTGTGTGTGTATGTATGTGTGTGTGATGTGTATGTGGTGTGTGTGTATGTGTATGGTGTGTGTGGTGTGTGTATATGTGTGGTGTGTGTGTATGGTGTATATGTATGTGTGTGTGTGTGTTGCATGTGTATGGTGTGTGTGGTGTGTATGTGTGTGTGGTATATGTGTGTATATGTGTATGTGTGTAGTGTGTATGTGTGTGTGGTATATGTGTGTGTGTGGTGTATGTGTGTGTGTGATGTATATGTGTGTGGTGTGTGTGTATGGTGTATATGTATGTGTGTGTGTGGTGTGTGTGTGTATGTATGTGTGTGTGATGTGTATGTGGTGTGTGTGTATGTGTATGGTGTGTGTGGTGTGTGTATATGTGTGGTGTGTGTGTATGGTGTATATGTATGTGTGTGTGTGTGTTGCATGTGTATGGTGTGTGTGGTGTGTGTGTATGGTGTATATGTATGTGTGTGGTGTGTGTGTGTATGGTGTATATGTATGTGTGTGTGGTGTGTGTGTATGTGTGTGTGGTGTGTGTATGGTGTGTGTGGTGTGTGTGTGTATGGTGCATATGTATGTGTGTGGTGTGTGTGTATGGTGTGTGTGTGTGTGGTGTGTGTGGTGTGTGTGTGTATGGTGTATATGTGTGTGTGTGTGTGTGTGTGTGTGTTCCCTCAGTGACAGTCTCTGTACGATGTTGTGAAGGCTGTGGTATATGACATGGCCGTGCCGAAGCTGACACTAGCAGTGTGGAGCTGGAGAGAGCAACTGGTAGAGACTCACAGTCTGACTGTGAAGCTGCAGGTGTGTGTTGAGGAGTGAGGGGTTGTGGGTAACAGAGCGATTGAGTGTGGGTGACAGCAGGAGGGTGTGACAGGGTATGTGGCTAGGAGGGAAGGCGAGTGCCTAGCTGTGGATGAGCTTAGGGAGGACCGGAGGTGCTGGGTGTGTGCTCTGCATGCACAAGCCCAGCCCTGGCTCCCCGAGAGATGGAGAAAGCTGGAGACGAGACCTGGGGTCCGCAGCAGTTCTGGACCGAAAAAGCCATGGGCTCCAATACTTACCATGCCCTTTAAGGTCAGGAGTGCCAAGCCAGGCCTCTGTGCGCTGAGTTTTCTTTGTGGAACAGAGCAAGTGAGGACTCAGGGACTAGTGATTCTTCAGCAGTCCTGGCCACATTGAGAGTGAAGGCCCACTGCACGTGTGAAGTCTTATGTGGGGAGCGTTCCTGGCTGTGTGTGCCATTCTTCTGGAATCTGGCATGAATGAAACCCTGATAGTTCCCAACCATGTTTCCCACATGGCATGTCACTGGCCTCTTCCTGCCTCCCTGGCAGGAAGGATTCTTCACAGAGTGCCAGGCCCCAGACCTGCTCAGCTCCACCCCAACCAGCCCCCAGTCTCTGTAGCTATGCTGTGGGGAGTGGGGGTGAGTCAGAATTGTGATGATCGAGGGTTCTGACACCATTTATCTGGCACAGCTAATCGGAGTTTAAATTTAAAACTGGAAATAATTTGAAGTACTGATGGAAAGATAAAGCCTGAGGCGCTGTTGCTTCCAGGAAGTAGGGATGGGGTCTCTAGCTGGGGGAGTGGGACTTGATTGTTGTTTCCAGACAGTGTTTCTCGGTGTAAGAGCTCTGGCTGTTCTGTAACTTGCTGTGTACACCAGGCTGGCCTCGAACTTTCAGAGATCCACCTGTTTCTGCCTCTGGAGTGCTAGAATTAAAGGTATGCACCACCGCAGGGGACCACCTGGTTTGCAGTGGGAATGCCAGGATACCTAGGCCAGGGCTGCTTTTGCTGTCCTGTTCAGGGGTGTCTCTAGGTCTCAGTTTTTTTAGCTGTAAAATGGTGCAATAGCAATGTGAGAATCACTTGAAACTACAAAACAAGGACTAAGATGCATCCTTATCCGTCCATTCTGTTCTCCTCTCTCACTTTTTTAGTGGTACTGAGGATTGAACCCAGGGCCTTACTTGGAAGCATCGATGAACTACATCCTAAACTCTTTAATTTTTGAGTCTCATTAGGTTACCCAGGCTGGCCTTGAACTTTCCATGTAGCCCACACTAGCCTTGAACTTTGGATTTTTATGCCTCAGGCCCCTGAGTAGCTAGCTAGGCTTACAGGTTGTGTTTCGCTGGACTCCCGGTCATCCCTTGTTTTCACTGTGAATCCAGCACGAGAGCTGGCAAGACATGTTTTGAAGCCTCAGAGCCACCTGGGGCATTGGAGCAGTAATATTTCCCCCACTTAAAACATAGGCTTACAGCTGGACACAATGACATGCCTCTAATCCCCGCACCAGGAGGCAGAGACAGGCGGATCTTGCAAGTTCGAAGAGACCCAGTCTCAAAAAACAAACACAAACAAACAAAACAAGGGTAGGAGTGGGGGTGTGGAGAGGCTCACTCAGTTTACATAGTGAATTTTGATGCCAACCTAGGTTACATGAGACCCTGTCTTTATTTTTTTTTAAAGGGCTCAAAGGAATTGTCTGAGGTTGGTGCTTGATTGTACCCTGCAACTCCAAAACCTTTAGGTCCACCTCCTTGACAGGAGCAGGTGTTCACCCTCCACCCCAGCCATGTTCCATGGCCTCTTTACCATGCTCAAAATGTTCTAAGGGCAAGGACACAGTGTTCTAGACCCTGACATGGGAAGGACACATAGCTGGTTCCTGAGAGAACTGGAGCCATTAACAGAAGAGCAAGTCAAGCCCAGGGAAGCTTGAACTCCTTCGCCCAGCAGAGCTGAGCTGGCTGGTGCTGGCTGTGCCAACGCTGGTTGGTGCTGGAGCCTGTTCGGCTGGGCCTCCCAGCTCAGCTGTTTTCTCCTGTTCCTACAGGTCTGCTGGGAATTGGCCCAAGCAAGGGCGTTGGGCCTACTTACTCCTGGTGCTTAGTGAGTGGTTACAGCACTGGAGGAGCCAGGATAAGCAGGAGCTGGGAGGCCCAGATGGGATGGGTCCTCTCAGGCAGATGGGCAATGTGCCAGGGTATCCTTGGTCTTCGAGACTTGTCTTCTTCCACTGGGACTGGCTGCATCCCAGGGTACATTCAAAAGCTGTGATCTGGGTGTGAAGCAGAGTGTCCAGCGGGGCGGGGCGGGCGGGGGGGGGGGGGCTATGCATGCCCATTGCTTTGTTCATAAGGGACTTCCTGCCAGATACCTGGCTGTGGCTGTGACCTTGGAGCTCAGAGGACGGGAACCCACTGGTAATGTGGGGGAAGGAGCAATGACATTGTTTTTGGTCAATTTGAGGGAAAGTTGCATGTAAGTCAAGGGTTGGGGTGAATGTGTCAGCTTCTCCATGGTTCCTCAATCTGCCCTCATATCACAAGGAAACAGGCTCACCTGTGCCCCATGGTGAGTTGAATGCTGGGCTGGGAATAGAATGGGGTCTCCCAGAAGGACTGAGTAGTCTCTCCTCTGCCTCCTGATTCAGGGCTAGGCTCTGCTGGGCATCGTCTTTGAGGAATGCCGGGGAAGACTGTAAGTCTCTGAAGTTAGCAGTGCCCCCTTTGGCCAGCCTTGCTTCCTTGAGCCCCTGTTGCAATAAAGTCCTGTGCATCTGGTGCCCCAGCTCCGTGATAGTGTGCTTAGCGTGTGTAATGCTCTAGTAGAAACCCCGGCACCCAAAACAAACAGAAAGAAGGAAGAGACCGAAAGGAGGGAGGAAGTAGTTCTGTGTGTGACTAGAGGAGCCCCATGTGTATGTGTACATGTGTGGGGAGTATGAGTGTGTGTGCAGGAAGCCGGGGAGTGACAGGACAGGCTGGCATGTGTGGTCTCCCTTGATCAGCTCCCATTCCCACCCTCTGGCAGTTAGTTGTTGTTGGTGCAGGGGCCGTGGGTGTGTTTGAAGCTTCCTCAGTGTGGAGAGGGAGGAGGTTGAGGTTCTCACTTCAGTGGGGGAAGGGAGGACAAGGGCAGGATCATCTTCTATCTCATCATCCTACCCCAAACCTGGTGGGGAGGAGTTGATCTGCTTGGAGCTTTCTGCTGCCTGAAGTCAGGGAAGCCAGCTCCTCCCATCACTTAGCTGCAGGTTTGTTAGCCACAGAGCCCACCTACTGCAGACTCTCAAACATCACCTGGCTGGCTGGCAGAGACACGCACGTGCTCACATAGGTAGACAAAGCCAAGCTGCGCTGGGCATATTTGCCCCAGGCACACTCCGCCTACACCACATAAGCACAGTTGTTCACATGCATCTCCTCAAGGGACACACTCAGACACTCATACAGAGGCTTACTTCCTTCTGTGACTGTCTACACACATCACACATGCCCATGCTAGGTCAGATGGGGAGCCCTCATCTGGATCATTGCTCACTCTGGCAGCCAGAGTCTATCACCTGACAGTGAGCTTCCAGATATGGCTAAGATCACCAAGGCTAGCTGGGCGGTGGTGGCGCACACCTCTAATCCCAGCACTCAGGAGGCAGAGGCAGGTGGATCTCTGTGAGTTCGAGGCCAGCCTAGTCTACATAGTGAATTCCAGGACAGCCAAATCTACACAGAGAAGCCCTGTCTCAAAAAAAAAAAAAAAACAAAAAAAACAAAAAAAACAAAACAAAACAAAACAAAAAAATCACCAGGGCTGCAGGAAGTTAGGCCACACTGAGAGAGGGATCTGCCCACATGACCTAGGTCCGCAGGCTGACTAGGGTTTGGTGTTGGAGATAGGGGCACAAGTGTGGAGGAGGGGTCCAGTCAGCTGCTGCAAGCTGTGGCTAGTGCCGCAGAAGAGGAAGTGAGTGGGCTGTTTGGTCATGGGACCAAGGTGATCATAGGCCAATGGTGGACCTACAGCTGCTCTGTCCTTGCACTATGTCTGGAGACGGTGGAGTTGCTGAATTCTGGGGCCTGTCCAGCAGGGCATTTTTCTCCTGGGGTCTACTCTCTAAGTCTTGGGCCTAGGGAAGAGACCCAGCTGGTCCATGATGTTTCTGGAGACTCACTTCCTCTGGGCTGCCCAGGAAGTGGTTTCAGAGGAGGACTGACCAGCTCCTCCTGTGGCTTGCTTCACCCCAGCTCTGCCTGTAGAGGGGAGTAGTGTCTGGCCTGTGGGTTAGGCCAATTGACTAGGCTTTCCATACCAAGACTGTCCAGGCTTGTCTGGAACTCTGGTGGAAGTCACTTGCAGCCCTACAATCCCACGTCCTTCCTGTTCCAAGCCTGTAGGTCAAAGGGGCTTCAGCACCAATAGGCATAGCCCCTTGGGGGTGGCAGGGCCCCTTCTGTGTTTCAAAAATTAGGTAGCACCAAGCAGCTGTGTGAATAAATCTGTGTAAGTGGTTTTCACACTCAGTACCTTGGTTTTTTTTTTTCCTCTGACAAAATCATGTTTATATTCATTTTTATGAGCTATTTGGGAAACAGCAGATAGTGTATGCAAAATAGCAAGAATTGGCTGAGTAGGGGTGGCACACACCTTTATTCCCAGCACTTGGGAGGTGGAGGCAGGTGGATATCTGTGATTTCGATGGCAGCCTGGTCTACAGAGTGAGTTCCAGGACAGCCAGGGCTACACAGAGAAACCCTGTCTTGGAAAAAAAAAACAAAACAAAACAAAACAAAGAAAAAAATGGCAGGAACAGAAGACATGTCAAGCACTTAGTGCCTGGTGCAGAGTAACTATTCAAATCCATCAAGTGATACTGATAGTGTGCCATTCTTGTTTGATAGGCTGAGACTGGCCTGGTGTCACAGCCACATGGCTGTGGAAGCCAGCTGAGAAGTCAGGTCTCTGACTTCCTCCATTCTGTTAACTCTGCTGCCACTCACGATACTAGGCCTCGGGGAGGGCTCTACTGATTCAATGGGTCCCATGTGCTCTTCAGAAGGGGCCCCAGGGTAGAGTAGCTATGCACAGTCAGCAGCACAGCCTGCTCCTGTTTGTGTCCCCCTCGTTCCCTTTCCAAGTGAGGAAAGTAGATCTCACAACAGTGTATGAAGAGAAGGGAAAGGCAGCCCACAGCTAGCCACTTCAGGCTCCTCTCTGCTTCGGCCCCTGCAGGACTTTGGGTTTGGAATGAGGAGGTGGGTGGTGAACCCTCTAATCAGGCCACCTATCCTTGGGACCCCTGGAATTAGCCTTTGGGTCAGACAAGGGTCAGGCATCTGGGACTGATTAGGTTGGAAAGTGGGGCATGTATATCCATCCATGTTATGTGCCAGTTGGTGGGAGGAACCTTCATGTCCCAGGAATACAGAGAAGGTAAGGATGGGGGTGTAGCATACAGGCCCAGGAGGTTGGAGGGCTGGAGATCAATGGGAACCTGGGCCAAATGTAAGGGAGGATATCCCGAAGGTCCAGGGGTAAGACCTCCACCACATCAGACATTCTCGGATGTAGTTGTTCCTGCCTGTGTACCCACGCCAAAGACTAGACCGCTCTCAGCCTCTGTTGCCTCATCTGTGAAGTGGGCAGAGCAGGGATGGCCATATGAGGTGTGAATGATGGGAAGGAGCCACTATAGGGTAGGAGGGTATAGGAAGACAGAACACTGCACTCAGAAGCTCCTTATAGAGTGAACTTGGTTGTCGGGGAACGGAAAGGGTTCCCTGTAGCCAGGGCACAGAAGTGAGGAGAAGGCAGTTGCCTAGATCAGGGAGGTCAAGGCTGAAGGTTGATGGACTTGGTGGGAAACACTAGGAGCTGAGTCAGGGATGGCAGGGTTTGCTTTACTGTCTTAAAAGTTTTGAAAGCCCTGTTTGGAGCTGGGGCATACATAGAGATTTGTGGGGGCCAGAGTAGGGGAGGGTGAGCGGTAGGCAGCAGGTGTTCAGTCTGGGCTCAGCAATAGGGACCATGTTGGGGAGGAGGTGGAGGCAGGAAAGGCATGGAGACTCACTACAAATGCAGGCTTGGGAGTGGGCTGCATGGGGGAAGGCAGGAAAGCAGACAACGGGCCCCAGGTTTCTGGCCTGATGACTGTAAACGTGGGCACTCCTGGCAGATGAAGACACACATGAAGTGGGACATTAGTAGGCTGCTGTGGGCTGATTTGAGCTTCTTTTTTTTTTTTTTTTTTTTTTTGACTCATTCATGTGGTGAGGTTGGAGAGCCAGGTGGGCATGTACGCCTACAGTATGGGGTTCTAGGTCCAAAGTGAGACCAGAGCGTCTAAAGCTGGGTTGGTGGGAAAGTTTGAAAGGCCTCAGATACAAGATAGAACAGCTGTCCCTCAGAGGCACCTGCCTGGGGGCCAGGAGGGCAGGCCTGTGGTCGCTGAGCTGCTGTTTTCACAACAGCAGAGGCTTTGGATCACATCTGTAGCTGTGTTGAGTAAACAGGCCAGCCATTAGGCCAAGGTTGGATCAGATGTCTGTGTAGTATAGACAGCAGGGTTGTTGGGGTCACGGTAGGAGGATCTCTGGGGTCCGCCAGTGGCAGAGCCAGAGAAAGCTTTGCGGGTCTAGGTTTTCAAGACACAGAGACAGTTAGGCCATCAGGGGCTGCTGCTGACCACAGACTCAACTACACTAGCCTAGATGGGATCCTGGCGTAGCAGGCAGCCTAGGGCATCCATCCCCTAGCTGGAATACCCCAAGAAGACCAGGGACAACTGGAGATGGGGTAGTGGAGCAGGTGGGAGAGAGAGGGCCAGGCAGGAAGATAGCAGTGTTCACAACTTCTGTGCATATCTCTGCCTTATTCCAGGCCCCACGTTCAGCATGGGATATGGGTATGATCATTCCCATATTGCAGATGGAGATACTGGAGAGGCTTAGCCACATTCTAAACTACATTTCCAGCCCATTTAGGCCTGAACTCACCAGTTTCTCTGTTTATTACTTATGAGGGGGATGGCCCACCTGTGGGTGCTCCTAGATCTTCCTGCTTTCTCCAGATCCCTGAGGTCCTGCTCCCTGCCCTCTGCGCACTGCCCATCTTAGAGGTTATAGACAGATAGCAAAAGACCAGAGTGGCCATTTTACCTTCCCCCAGACACAAAACAGTTTATTGTTATAAATATGAACATTCTGGGGACCCTCTTTGAGCGATGGGGGAGGGAGAGAAGGTATAAGACAAGGGCTTGGGACCACTAACTATGGCCAACAGAACAGTCCCTACCTGCAAACATAGCCCTCACCCTACAGTTCCGGTGGGCAGGTCTAAGAGTTCGAGCTGGAAACTGTCCCCTCCCCGCTCCTGGCCCCCTTGGCTTTGTGGCTTTGGTTGAATTGCTCAGCCTCTTGGTCATCTTCTGCAGTTGTGAGCCTGGGGCTCCTGGAAGGCATGTGTGGCCCCCACCACAGCACTTAAAGTCCTCCCTCACTCACCAGGCCTGTGACCTGCCACCCGTGAGCTCCAGCATCGGCTCACTTCCCCTCAGGGCCCTGCAGGCAAGTGAGCAGGCTAAGGCCTGCCTTGGGATGTGCCTGACCAGCTTGTCCCTTCTCTTCCATGGTTTGGAATTCTCTTTGGACCTCCTGAAGAGGCAAGCCCATCCTGGCCTGGTTCCCTGCTCTCCTCCCCATTCTCTCCTTTTCTCCCCAGCCATTATGCCCAAGGATACTGTGACAGGAAAAGCTATATTTGGTGCCAGAGCCTAATCAGCTATGCGAAGTCCTTCCAGGTCCTTGAGTTCATCTCTGCCTAGGGTGTGTCTGTTGTCCATCTGTATAATATGGCTTATCACACTGTGTGTGTGTGTGTGTGTGTGTGTGTGTGTGTGTGTGTACACCCACGTGCCTGGCTGTGTTGACATGTGACAGCTGTGGGTGTGTGGGAGGTGTTCCTCTTTGTGTGCCGCTGTGTCATCCTAGGGCTGTGTGTGTACCTGTTTGTGTGTCTACCTTCGAAGGAGACTCCTCATGCCTGACTGTATTTAGGCTAGTTGGTGTGCCCATGTGTGTCCATGTGTGTGGTTGTTTTTGAAGAGTCCTGGATGTTCCTCCTCCACCTGGCTCCTCACAGAGAACCTCTTGTCCTCAGAGAAGCTGGCTTCTGGCTTGGGCCTTTGTTTCTCCCCCACGGGTACCTGGAAGTCTCCCACACATTGAGCTCAGAGGTCCCTGATCCAGGGGCCTGCTAGAGGACTATAGTTCCGTGCCTGGTGCAGCAGGCTGTGCCCTTGAAGTGTTCCTAACCCCATGTGTGTTGGCAGAAGGTTTGTGAGCCAGTTGACAGTCAGGAACCTGAGTCCTGGCCCTCTGGTGGGGCGGCTGTGATATCCATCAGGCCTCAGACCCTGCAGCCAGCCCAGCCAATAGATGTTTTGTAGGTCCATTTCTACTTCAGGCCTCTCACTCACAATACTCATTGCCCGAGCAAAGCCTGCTTCCAGCCGACTCAGTTCTCCTTGGTCCTCCTCCAAACCGTGCGTCCCATTAGCTTGCTCTGTCTGAGGCACTCACTGGTGGGACTGACCTGGGGCTGAGGCAGACTTTTGTGGCCCTTGCCCCTACCCTGTTCTGTGAAGAATCATGTCACTGCATGCATATTTTCCTGAGAGAAGACCCCCAGCTTTCACTTGATTCTTAGGGTAGCCCAACCCTTGTGCAATTGGAAAGGAATAATTATGCCACCCGAGACCCACTTCCTATTCCCATGGAATTCTCTTTGGTATTGAGGCAGGGTCCTTCTATAGCCCAGGGTGGCCTGGAATTCCCAATCCTGCTGAGTGCTGGAATTACAGACAGTGCCCACCACACTGGCATGTAACTAATCTAGGTGTTCATGCTTTGTTTTGTGGTTTTTGTTTTGTTTTGTTTTGTGGTTTTTGTTTTGTTTTGTTTTGTGGTTTTTGTTTTGTTTTGTTTTGTGGTGCTAAGGATTGAATCCAGGGTCTTATACCAGGCAAGTAAGTATTGTACCACTGAGCTCCATCACCATCTCTTAGTAGTGGGATTGTTGAGTTGCCATCATGTGGCCAATACTGAGATGACTGAACTTGAGGTAGAGACAGCAGCCCACCTACAGCAAACCCCAAGTTCTCAGCACCTAAGACGGTGGCACAGGTACCAATAGGGAAGCAGCTGCCTTCCCCAGGAGTAGGGAGAGATTACCAGAGCTGGCTTTTGGAACTATCGAGATGGATACATGAGAAGAAGGCCATTCTGGCTAAGGGCCGTACACAGGTTCATGGGGGCTGGCAGGTGAGGTGCCCAGCAGCCTGAGGGATTTGAGGGGGAGAACAGGATGGGGCCAGTGTGTGGGAAGCCTAAAATAGCAGGTTGAGGTATCTGACTTCTTCCAAGAACAGTGCTAGCTGAGAAGGTTCCAAGAACAGTGCTAGCTGTGGGCGGAGTCACAGCTGAGAGAGGGCTGCTGGGTAGGGGGAGTGGGGAGAGATCAGAGTATTGAAGAGTCAGGGGGAGGGCATGTGGGCAGTAACTGGTCCCATGGGGTGAGGGAGGGGTGGCAGGACGTGAGGTCAGTCCCGTGAAGGCATCTGTTCTGGGACCTGGCTGTGACCTGAGACCATGGGCTCTGGTGGAGGTCTTCCCTCTGCTCTTCCTGCTGGGCCTATTTCCTGAGTTATGAAAGCCCATGGCCTTCTTGGTTCTGTCTGGGAATTCCACTGTGGAGGTCAGCCTCCTAGCTGCGTCTGTTCTCAGACTGGCTGTTCTTCATACCTGCCCGGCTCTTCACGACTGCAGGGCCAGCTTCCTCTCCCCTGCTAGTCACATCACCTTTCAATCTATCCTGTCCCATGACCAGACCTATGTCTGCTCTTCTTTCTTCATCCCTCCCAGGCCTATACACCAGGCAGGGTGGCAGCCCCAGGAGGGCATCACTTTGCTGCCATCTGCATCTAGTCTTGCCAGCAGATGGCACCTTCTATAGGCAGGCAGCAAATGCTAGTCTGAGGTTAGACAGGTATGGGTGGTAGAGGGCTACATGAAGTAGGCGTAGGGCTCCTCAGGGACTGCTCCTAGGTATCTGTTGAAGAAGTCAGGTGACCCACCAGCACCTTCAGCTCATGTTTTCGTGTGCCTGTTCACACTTGGCCATAGCAGTCTAATCAAGGTCTCTCTCCTCCAGCCCCATCTTTCCCTGCTGTCCAATGGACATGTCCTATGGCCTGTGAGACAGAACCAGCCCAGGGCAGAGGGCGACTGTGAGAGCTGAGGCCTTTCATGAGGAAGCCCGGCCTTAGCTCTCGCTCTGTACTGTAAGGAGGTGGACATGCCAGTCTCTGCTCCCTTTCTCACCACACTTGGAGCCACCCAGTGGGAATGCCAACAGTGCCCTGAGGCTAGCCTCTCTCAGAGCCTTGGGCTGGCTGGAAACAGGTTTCTGTTTGCTCTGGAAAAGGTGAGCTCCTGCTGTGGCTTAGCCACTGCCTTCCTTACTGCAAGGCTTCTGGTTTCTGGCAAGGATAGGGACCCAGGCCATGTTTTCAGAAATGGAGGGAAAACAATAGTTCAGGGCTCTGTACCACCCTTGTTGTGCAAGAGGAGACGAGTGCCCCTTGAGGGCAGGCCTAGGACCAGTTGGGATTCAGGACGAGGGTAGGTGACTAGATGGGCCGAGCCCAGGGCTCTACATTCTCGCTTTTCAGCCTTCGTGTTTGTGCTGTTCCTGCTCTGTGTGCCTGTCTCCATGTCTGCCTTCGTTCCTCTCTTTGTCTTTCCTTGGTGTAGTCCATTAGAAAGAAGTGAACTGCAGCACCCAGCAGGCCTGCCAAATCTTCCCACCACTCACTTACCACTTACCAACTGTGTGACCTTGAGTAAGTCACATACCCTCTTTGAGCCTTGATTTCTGTATCCAGAAAACACTTCCTGGGGCTACACAGGGGTAAAGTGAGCAAATAGAACTGCAAGGCTAATGCCGTATGTTGTCTTGTTGGACAGGACAGTCTTTCTCAGAAGCGGGTGAGCTGAGATTGGCAGCTTGGCTGTTTGTCTCTTTCCCTTGCTCTCTTCTTCATAGATGGAGGGGCAGGAACATAGAGACTCAGAGCTCCCAGCAATGGCTTGCCTGCACACACACACACACACACACACACATACACACACACACACACACACACACACACACACACACACACACACACACCGTGGAATGCTGTGAGGATAGCTGCTGTCCCCTGGGCCTGCAAAGCCTGGGACTGAGGCAGTGGCCTTCCTTTGGGGCCTGTGGCCCTGGGCCTATTTGCATGGGGTTTATAAATAGTGGGCACACCTTGCCCTGCGCTTCTGTCCCACCCCTTCTTCCCACCACTGCTCCACACAGCAAGGTTGTGGGGCACACTGATTCATTCTGCAGATGGACGCCATTGCCCAGAACCTCTCGCAGGGTCACACTGAGATGAAAGCAGCTAGCTCGTGTATCATGTTGCCCTTCTAGGGTCTGAGTGCTCCAAGTGAGGGCCAAATGGGTATTTGCACCAGCAGGGGCCTTTGCCTTCGTTTTTGTCCCAGGAACTTGGGGGCAAGGTGATTTGACCCCTGAATGACTCTTGGGTAGTCTCCTGGCAGCCCACAAAGACCACTGCTCCCCAGTGCTAGTAGCACTGCGGCCTGGATGCAGGTTTAGGGCTGGGGCCCAGGCCTGCTGTGGTTGTGGTTTTCCCTCCAGTGGCTTGTAAAGTAAGCTGCTGTGAGTGGGAGCTGAAGTTCAGGCCGCAAGGGCAGCCCACGGCTCGGGTCCTGAGCCCGGCATTACCCTCCTGTGGCTTCTCTGACTCCTTGTCTCTTCCACACAGCTCTGTGAGCCCAAGGCAATCAAGGGAAGCCTTGGGCCTGCAGAGCCAGACGCCAGGGGGAGCTGTGGGGAGAGGCTGGCCAGCAAGTGTGTGGGGTGCTTAACAGTCCAGGGTGAGCTGACAAAAGTTCCTGCAGACATGATTTTTCTGTCTCAGAATTGGGGGCAGTTTCCCAGCTCTCACTGACTTGTGGGCAGGGAGAAGAGACACAGTGGGGGATATGAGCAGACTTAGAGAGGGTGTCCTGCATTAACAGGAGGGCATGTCCTCAGTCTGTCAGGCTGACGTCGGCCCTTATCTAGTGGGCTAATGAGATGCCAGCACAACAGCTTAGAGACCAGGGACAAGTCCTCATCTGGAATATGAGGTTGTAGAGACTCAGAGCTCGGGAGGTCTGAATAACCACATAGCCAAGACAGCATTGGTGTCAAGAACCTGTGTCTGGTCAGCCTTACCATTTTGCCACTGGGATGGTTCTGATCTCTTGTCCCCAAGGAGCCGAGGCCCCTTCTCCTGCTTTTTCTCTGGCTGTTTGACTTTACCCTCTGAGGTACTAAGCTCAGTACCCTGCCTTGTTCCTGAGTTATCTCATTGAGACAGAGGCCGAGCTGTGCCCGCTGTGATCTGACCTTTGGTATGTGGCTATGGCAAGTGTGTGCTAGGAGGGGCCCTGCTTATTACTTCAGACCCTGAAAGCACTCACTGGGGCACTTGATGCCTTGGACTCCAAGGTCAGTAGGAGGTCCAAGATGTCTTTTTTCCTTGGGGATTTGGGACATCCATCCAAGGTTCCTACATGTGACCAACGCCAGGCCTCTGTAGCTTGCTTTTCATTCCACCATTTACTGATCTCTCATCATACTTTCCCACATGGCCTCCCAGTCACTTCCATGACTATGTAGTCCTTGTTCTTGTTAGTTTTTTGTGAGCTTAACACAATCTGGAATAGGAACCCCTATTGAGAAGATGCCTTCAATGGACCTATAGGCAAGTCTGTAGGGCATTTTCTTGATGGGTGTGGGAGGGCTCAGCTCACTGTGGGCAGGGGAGGTATAAAGAAAGATGGCTGACAGCCTGGAGAGCAAGCCAGCAAACAGCTTGGTCTCTGGGCAGTTCCTACATCCAGGTTCCCGCACTTTATGATGGACTATAAGCTGTAAGATGAAACAAGCCCCTTCCTCCTCGAGCTGCTCTGCTCATGGTGTTTATCACAGCAGCGGAGAGCACACCAGGAGTCTTATTCTTGCAGACCCGTGCCTTTCAAGCCCACCACCATGTAGGCTCATGCATACTCCAGGCCTGGAGCCCGCAGCAACTTCTCCTTTTGGCCTCCAGATTCTCATGGGCTCTGGTCTAGCACTCAGCATTTGCCCACCTGCTGGTTTCAGGCCTGAGACTGGGGGCTGTGGGCACAGGCTGGGATTGTTCACCTGCTCTCACTTTTACTGAGTAGGAGCCAGACCTGGGCAGGATTTGGTGGGATCAGCCTCTCTAGTCCGTCTGCTGTGCTCTGGCGTGGCCTGGAGCTCTGGCTGGGCACTCTGGGCTGGGCTCCAGGCTGAGGTCAGTGTTTCCTGTTGAGCTCATCTGGACTGGGAGCTCTGGGAAGACCGGGCTGCTCTTCTGGTTGCCCTGCTAAGGACTGGAGGAAGCTGCTTCATGCTGGGCAACTGGGTTTTTGGTTTTGGGGTGTGTGTGTGTTCATATTCCCCCCAACTGTGTTCCTTTCACACCTCCTTACCTGCCTGGAAAAGATCTTGGTCACTGCCTCCATTCTCAGTTTGAAAGGACAGGAAATCTAAATAGGTAGGAGACACGTGACCCTGCGGGGCTTGTGTTGAGAAGGGTGGGGTGTATAAACAAAGTCAGGGCAGAGTTGGTAGAGCTCTAGTCTTCCATCTGGCTCAGCCTGAGTCTCAGTTTGCCTATCTAAAGAGTGGGTTCTTTGGCTGAGGAAACAGGACTCAGTTCGCCATGCTTCTCTGCGTAGGTGGTTATGAGCAAAATCAACCGAGAATCAAGAGGGGCTTCACGAGCCAGTAGAGGAGAGGTCAGCTGCTGGCATCGAATGGAGAGCCCAACACATACTAGGTCTCTGGCATGCTTAGGTGGTCAGTAATTGGCCATGAGAGGGGCATTGAGTGACTTCCCCAAATGATTGCCTCAGGATCACAATTCACATGCCTCCAGGGCCCAGTTCAGGAATGGGGACAGTACCCTGACCTGGTAGACAAAACAGCGGCCAGCACAGTGGCCGTCACTCAACAAGTCTGGTTCCCTGTCTTTTACTTTCACCAGTGCTGTCTCAAGTCCAGACTCATGTTAGACTGCCCAGCTCTCCCCATTGGCACCAGAGACTAGTGCATTTGATGTGCCACGTGGGGCAGTTCCAGTGGTGTGAGCTCTGTGGAGAGTGGGGGCCTGAGTATCCGGCAGTGGTCTCCACTGCCTCTGCGTTGCTGTCTTGCTTCATCCCTTCATGTGCACAATCTTCCGCAGGCTTCACCATGGCACCATTCCTGCGCATCTCCTTCAATTCCTATGAGCTGGGCTCCCTGCAGACAGAGGATGAAAGCCAGCCTTTCTGTGCTGTGAAGATGAAGGAGGCACTCAGCACAGGTAGAGGGGGGAGCTAGTCCAGAGGGGCATGGGACCTTCCCCCAGATTCTTCTTGTCTCCCCGGGCTACCCAGCTGAGGACATAGGAAGACAGAAGCCACCAAGTTCTCTCCAGGCTTTGACACTGATTGAATTGGGCCTCCTACATCTTGGGTTTCACCCCATGATTTCCACATCTTCTTGGGCCAGGCCCTGAGCTATTGTGTTCCAGAACTGGCTTGGCCTTGCCCTGTCCCCCAGCAGGGGGAGCTGGACAGGTCACAGGAGATGAGTCTTGTGCCAAGTGGCTTTCTGGAGAACACACCCTCCACTCTAGTCTCACCTTCTGCTCCCTGCTGGCTACCGCCTACACCTATTAGGTTCTAGCTGAGCTGCCCCTTCCTCCAGGAAGTCTCTGGATGTCAGGGTCAGGCAACTTGATGGCAGAAAGGTTTAGAACCACAGACTTTGTCCTCAATCCCATACAGCTGTGACTTAGTGGTTACCTGAGGAATACAGTGGTTCGTGTCTCTGTCTGGGACCTGAGACAGGGCCAGGCCATGTTCCTTGCCAACCAGTCTATGGCTGGCATGTGGCCACCCTTACATGTGTTCACTAGGTGAATGCAAACAGAAAGGGAAGTTGAAATGGAGCTGGAGCAAAAGGGTTACAGGAAAGGGAACAGCAGGAGCAAAGACTAGAGGTGGGGCCCACCAGAGTACCCTAAAGACACGGGAGGCTATTGGGTGCTTTGTGGGATACTGGAGAGCCATAGCAGAGCCTCGGGACTGGACAGAGAATAGGTCATGTGGCAATGAGGGAAGGAAGGACTTAGGAGTCCTAGCCTGACTTCCCATTGCAGAGCGAGGGAAGACTCTGGTACAGAAGAAGCCCACCATGTATCCCGAGTGGAAGTCGACATTCGATGCCCACATCTACGAAGGCCGCGTCATTCAGATTGTGTTGATGCGGGCCGCTGAAGACCCACTGTCTGAGGTGACCGTGGGTGTGTCGGTGTTGGCAGAGCGCTGTAAGAAGAACAATGGCAAGGCTGAGTTCTGGGTGAGAGGCCGTGGTCTTGCATGTGCATTGTGTGCTTGCGGGATGGGACTTGGTGAGTGAGCACAACATCAGGACCAATCACCAGTATGACTTTGTAGCCACTGTGGTTTGAATCCTGGCCCCGATTTACCTCAAGGTCTCTTGTCAGAATGAGCACAGATACCCAGTGCTTTAATGCAAACCAATTGTGGTGTCTGTGGTTTATGATCCTATGTACTTGGGAGGCTGAGGCAGGATGGTCACAAATTCAAGACCTGCTAGGTAACATGATGAGATCCTGCTTCAAAATGTGAAAGTACAAAATTAGAGTTGGGTATGTAGCTCAGTGGTAGAGTGCTTGTCTAACATGCACAAAACCATAGATTCTGTTTCCAGCACCACAAAGTATGGAGACACTGCAGAATATGACACCTTGTAGGTGGTGACGGGAATTATCTTGATTATTGCGACTTCTTCTCTCCCCTCTACCCCTACATCTCCCCACCCCGCCCCGTTAATTTTGGAAAGGCAGGATATGCACTGTAAAATGGTGTGCTCCTGCTCCAACACTAGGCTCTGTTTTGAGAGGCACCTGTTGTTCCTAGTTGGAGGTGTTTTAAGGCTATTACAGGTCTAGCCAGGCATGGAACCAGCATCATGATATTTAGCAGCAAAGAGGGAAGAGAAGAAAGCTGGCAGCCTGCCCACTCACCTGCTGAAACTAGGACTCTGCACATGCCTGTGCCCACGTGCATCTGCGGTGGTGTACTTGGTGGCAGTAGAATGCCAGGCCCATACAACCCTGCAGGCTTCTGCAGCCTAACCAAAAAGGCTCAGTGACCATTGGAAGCACTGGTCAGCCTTCAGCGAGGAATGAAGGCGCCCAGATGGAAGAGAGGGTGTGACACAGGGCTGCTCAGACTCTTAGCCAGTTAGGCAGGGACACAGGAGCCCCCTGGCCATATGCTCCTCTTGAGGAAATGCCACTGGGTCTAGGTCCTGGAGTAGAGGCTTGGGCCCTTCCCTCTAGATGGTCTGGGCTAGTGAAGAACCTGTCCCAGAGTACACAGTGTGTGTGTTTCAGGGATGGTGGTGTGGTGTCTGAATGTGCATAGGGGGTGGGGTGGGGAGTTTCCCTCCATACTGCTCCTGGGCCACAGGGCCTAGCAGGGTGTGGGCTGAATCCTTTCACTTCCCCAAATGTAATAATACCCTGGCTGCAGAGTGGGGCGGGGCTTGGGCGGGGCCCTGCCCACCCTGGGTAGGCAGGTGTCTGGCCAGGCTATAGGGCTCCCCCCCTTGGCCTTGGGGGAGAGCCATGGGGTGGGTTCTGAGTCTCACCAGGGTCAGGCCCGCCTTCACTGATTTAACATCTCCCTCCCACCCCTGCAGCTGGACCTGCAGCCTCAGGCCAAGGTGCTGATGTCTGTGCAGTATTTCCTGGAGGATGGGGGTAAGACTCCCCCCTGGGCAGGGGCAAGCTTGCACTGGTGCCTAAGGAAGCAACTCCCATGGGATTATGTTGGGACCATCTTGGGAGATTTGCAGGGGGAGCATCCATTGTGGACCCTGGGGCTGACTTCACCCTATGGCTCATAGATTGCAAACAGTCTATGCGTAGCGAGGAGGAGGCCAAGTTCCCAACCATGAACCGCCGTGGAGCCATTAAACAGGCCAAAATCCACTACATCAAGAACCATGAGTTCATCGCCACCTTCTTTGGGCAGCCCACCTTCTGCTCTGTGTGCAAAGAGTTTGTCTGGTGAGGGCTGGTGACACCTGCTGGGGGTGGCATGGGAAGGAAGGGACTGAACTGAAGTGTCCTCACTCACTCTGCTGGGGCATTGCCTTCCAGGGGCCTCAACAAACAAGGCTACAAGTGCCGGCGTAAGTTTTTCCTCTGTTCAACGTGTGCGGGACTGTATCCCTGGGTCTGGATGTCACATCTGGATGAGAGCCCTGTGTACACGCGTATGTGTGCTCAAGTCAGTTAGTGTACATGACTCGCAGTGTGGAGCAGGCTCTGCAGCCTGCAGGTGTGAGCAAGCACAAGCTGTTCTATCATTTGCTCACTATAAGGCCTTGGTCAAGTTCCTTAGCACGGGCCCAGTGCCTCTTTCCTTGTCCATAAACTGGGGATAATAGATTCAAATGTGAAGGCCACTGGGGTAAAATATGTAAGCTATGTTTTAAGGGCTTAGCGGGTAGTGAGCATTCAGTCTAAGAAGCCTATTGTTATGATTGTGCAAGCTTTGTATGTATGTGCAGGTGTCTTTGTATTGGGGCGTGTCATGTGTACATGTGAAAGAGAGCTTACTTAGCAGCTATTAGCTGACTTGGAATACAGAAATGGGAAAGAGAGGCTCTCCGGCCCCCATACATCCTCCCTTCTGCCCACCTCTCACCCCACCCCACCCTACCCCAGGAGTCCTTGAACCTTCTCTGTTTTCCACAGCCCTTTAGATTGGCCCATCTCTTGCCCATCCTTTCCAGGCCCCTTCTGGAAGGGCTGGCAGGAGGAGGAAGAAATAAAGGCCTGGGCTGAGGCCTGTGTAGGGTGAGGGTGTGGGCGGCCAGCGAGAAGGCTGGCTTTGTGCAGAGGGTTGTCCTTGGCCAGCAGTGCCAGCTCAGACTCTGCCTCTCTTGGTGCCTCCCCCTCCCTGGCCTGGGCCTGTGCCCCTTCAAGAATGCAATGCTGCCATCCACAAGAAATGCATTGACAAGATCATCGGCCGCTGCACGGGCACTGCCGCCAATAGCCGGGACACCATCGTGAGCTGGGCCCTGGGGTCTGGGGACTGGTCAGGCGGGGGAGGGAGGGGCTGTGGGTGCCCCAGACTCTCCTTTCCTTCTTCGGCCTTTGGGATTCCCAGACCTCAGGGGAACCCTGTTAAGGATCTGACACCTCACAGGGTTGGGGGGGGAACTGGCATGTGACCCCTGACCCTTTCCCTCTAGTTCCAGAAAGAACGCTTCAACATTGACATGCCACACCGGTTCAAGGTTTACAACTACATGAGCCCCACTTTCTGTGACCACTGCGGCAGCTTGCTCTGGGGACTGGTAAAGCAGGGGTTAAAGTGTGAAGGTGTGTGCTACCCAGATCCCTGCTGCCCCCAACCTCCTAAGCCCCAGCACCCACCATGATGCCTCACCTCTTTCCCTGATACTTCAAAGGACTCTCATCAGTCTACCCTTCACTTGGGGGGACCACTCATTTGTGGGGAACCCCTCCTCACTGGCCTTCCTGACTGTTATGAGACCACAAGTCTCCGTCTGTCTGTCCCTCTGAGCTCATCCTCAAGTGTGCTGCTGGGGATCACTGAGGAGCAAGTGACTGGAAGTACTTAACCAAGGCTTGCACACATTAGTAGGCCCTGCTCTCAAACCTCCCTTATCCCAGGCTTCCCTTCAGGGGCGTCTCAAGGCCTGAGGAAAGCTGCCTATCTTGCTTGTCCCAGATGTTAAAGGGGTTATAATGAGCTACCATTCTCCCTCCCTCCCCCTCCCCTCCCCTCCCCCTGTCCCTCCTTCCCTGCCCCCCTCCCCCTCCTTCTCTTGCTCTTTTCTCCCTCCCTCCCCTCTTTCTTCCCATCTCGCTCTTCTCTCATTCTCTCTCTTTCTTTGACCTCGGCCTCACACTGTAGCCCAGGCTGACCTGGAACTGTGTAGCTCAGGCTGGCCTCAAATGCAGAGCAGTCTTGCTGCCTCAGCTTCCCAGTTGCTGGGATTATGGGTGTGATTCACTGCCTCCAGATACTTTCTTTTTCTGTACTTAAACCATGACATACTCAAAATGCTCGTGGTGGTTTCAGATGCCCTCACCCCTGGAAGCTCAACAATCCAAAAGTTCTCTCCTCCCCTCCCTCCATGTCCCTCTCCCCCTCCCTCCCTCCTCCTCCCCCTCCTTCCCTCCTCCTCCCTCCTGCCCCCTCCCTGCCCATTTCTGAGACCTAACACTGACGGTCCACTTGTACCTCTTGCAGACTGTGGCATGAATGTGCACCACAAATGCCGGGAGAAGGTGGCCAACCTGTGTGGCATCAACCAGAAGCTCTTGGCTGAGGCCTTGAACCAAGTGACCCAGGTAGGCAGGGGCAGTGGGATCTGGACACAGGACGGTGCAAGCAGAGAGTATCAGGGCTCACAGAATGCCCAGGGAGCCCTAAGGTCATTGAGGAATTTAAGTGGCGCAGAGGGAGCCTTGTAATCTTGGGAAACTCATCATTCAGGCAGTTCTGAGGGGAGATGGCGGCTGCAGAGCTGGGCATTGGGACATTTGGAATAAGGACAGAATCGGTTATATGTGTTATGTGTGGTATATATGGTATATGTAGTGTGGGTGTTATGTGTGTGAGAGATGTGTGCGTGTATATGTGTATGTGGTATTTATTTGATATGTAGTATGTAGTATGTCCAGAGTATGTTATCTATGGGTAGGTGCTATATAGAGTATGTGGTATGCACATATGTATGCTGTATGTGCATAATCTAGGTTTGTTTACATGGTGTATTTATTGTGCGTTACATGTATGCAGTATGTGATATGTAGAGGTGGGTGGTATATAGCATGTGAAGTGTATGTTGTATATACATGTCTGTGCATAATACATGTATATGCATAATACATATGATATGTGTAGGTGCATATGGTGTGTGAATGTGTAGTGTGTACATGTTGGGCATATAAGAAAGGGGTTCTTGGGGTTGGGGATTTAGCTCAGTGATAGAGCACTTGCCTAGCAAGCGCAAGGCCCTGGGTTCGATCCTCAGCTCCAAAAAGAAAAAGAAAAAAAGAAAGGGGTTCTCATGGTGTGTGTGTATTTACATATGACTGGAACTTAAGGGATAATAAAACTTTAGAGTAAAATTCTAAAGCCAGAAATGAAGTTAGTGGCTGGCAAGATGTTTCAGTGGGTAAAGGCAGTTTTCACACAACCAGACAGCCTGAGTTCCTTTCACAGAACCTACAGAACAGGAGAGAAGCATCCCACAAGTTGTCCTGTGGTATATGCACGTGTGCACATGTGTAAATACACATACACACCAATAAATGTAAAAAAAACTGTTAGAAAAAAGAAATGAGATTAAACAATTTATTAAATGCTTAGGAAGGTATGGTTCAGTTTACTAAATTTCTGTGCCTATAATCTGTGCCTTTCAGATGGCAGGGCAGGGGAAGGAAGGAATGTGGCCTGGGAGCCCTAAGCTCTGGCCCTCTGACACCATTGGAATTGAGGGGGGATATTGTGGTGGGGGTCCTTTTCCTAGCCTAGGAGTTCTAACCATTTGACCTCCTTCTTTTGCTCTTTCTCTAGAGATCTTTACGGAAGCTGGATTCAGGATCACCAGAAAATGTTGGAATATATCAGGGATTCGAGAAGAAGACCGGAGTCTCTAAGGATGATGCCCCAGGTGAAGCTGGGCCAAATATCCCCTTTAAAGCTCCTATTCCTCAACAGAGCAAAGAAAAGGGCTGGTCTTCCTTGAGTGAGTCCTGGGTTGAGGTACTGAGCCCCTTTCTTTCTGACCTCTTCCCCAGCCTACCCTTGGGACTCCAGTAAGTCTTTCTGTCTAGTAAGTTCTGGGAAGAGGTAGCACTCCTGGGAAGTGAGCCTCTTTTCTCTTCTCTGAGACCCTGGCCTAGTCTCTCCTGTGCCCTGGGAAGAAGGGAGTCATGTCTCTCTCTCTCACAGACAACAATGGGACCTATGGCAAGATCTGGGAGGGGAGCACCAGGTGCAGGATCGATAACTTCACCTTCCACAAAGTGCTAGGCAAAGGCAGCTTTGGCAAGGTGAGAGAGAGCAGCCCGAGGACCGGGGCTCAGGGGGTTCCTGTTGCACACCAGAAGGCTGGATGCTGGCGACCTGCAGGGCCTTTGCTCAGCATCCTGCCCCTTGGTAGGTCCTGCTTGCAGAGCTCAAGGGCAAAGACCAATACTTCGCAGTCAAGTGCCTGAAGAAGGACGTGGTGTTGATCGATGATGATGTGGAATGCACCATGGTAGAGAAGCGGGTGCTGGCGCTCGCCTGGGAGAATCCTTTTCTCACCCACCTCATCTGTACCTTCCAGACCAAGGTTTCTGGCCTTCCCCGTCATTGCCCATGCCCCGACCTGATTATCCCCCACAGTGGGGCTGTGTCTGTTATGGTCACACCTAAGTTGTCACCATCAGCCCAGGTCCTGTGTCCTCTACTTCCTTTTGGGGCTCTGTGATCTTTTGCCAGGGTACCTCCTACTTGTCCCTTTACCTCTGCTTACCTCCTGCCCCTCTCCAGGACCACCTGTTCTTCGTGATGGAGTTCCTCAATGGGGGTGACCTGATGTACCACATTCAGGACAAAGGCCGCTTCGAACTCTACCGGGCTATGTATGTGGGGGCCCTTTGTGAGGAGAGGGACTTTGGCTGAGTGTACTGCCACTCTGCCCTTTATCCTTCCTTCCCTCCCCTGGAAAAGCTTGAGTCAGGACAGAGCTTGCACTGGGGAGACTGGACACTGTGGGAAGCGAGCTCTGGCTCTGGGGCCAGCACAGGTTCTCTCGGTCCTTGTCGTCTCTGGGCGTCAGCCAGGACAGCAGAATGGATAGTGCCCTGCACTACCTGGCTCCTGGTGTGTGGCCCCTAGACAACAGTAGCAATGTCTTCAAGCGTTTGTATATCCCTGAATTAGGACATGTGTTTGTGCACTTGTGTCAACCAACAGAAATGCCCTCCTACAACACAGCGTTGGCTTATTTAGCTTTCCCTTCACATTTGCTGCCCGGGCTTCCAGCTCCCACTTACCAGATTTAAAAATGTGCTTGGTTGGGTTCATGGTGTGGGTAGAGTTGTTAATAGCATTTCCTGTCCTAGGGTGGGGTGATGTGACTGGTAGGCAAAATCCTGGAACATTGTTTCTTGCTCAGGTTTTATGCTGCTGAGATCATCTGTGGGCTACAGTTTCTACATAGCAAAGGCATCATTTACAGGTATTGGTGGTACCGGGGCCCCTGGGACTTCTGGGAAGGGTAGTGCCTAGCCTGATCACAATTCCAGCTTAGACTGAGTGAGTGGCTGAGTATTTGCCTAACCCCCTAACTCGGTGTGAGAATTTTTCTGCCCCTTCAGCTGAGGCTGGTGCAGCTCCAGGAGCTGGGAGCTCACTGCCCATTCTGTTGGAAGGGAGGTAGCCCTGGCAGGTACAGTGTCTCCCTACTTTATGCTCATTATTCTCACTTTGAAGCCCCCAACCGAGCAATCTAAGACTTCACCAATATGAACTGGCTTCTGAAGTCTTCATCCAATACATTATGCTCTACCCTATGGTGGAATGCCATACACTCACCAGAAGGGCTGAGGCTGCACTCTCTATGTCTTGATGTGGGATGATATGAAACTATTTATCAAGCTGGAACTAACCTGTGGAGCCAAATTGTGATTTTATATCTCTGTAATCCCAGCACTCGGGAGGCAGAGACAGGCAAATCTCTGTGAGTTTGAGGCCATCCTGGGCTACATAGGACATCTAGAGCTATACAGCCAGCATGTGTTTGTGCACTTGTGTCAACCAACAGAATTAAAAATCAGTGTGGGCTGCATATTGAGACCCTATCTCATAAAAGAAAAGAAAATCAACCAAACCAAGCCATGTGACAGTGTGTATCAAATACTGGTGTTGCAGTGTTCTGGGATGGAGTAGGGAGCTAGAGAGACAGCAGTTTAGAGCACTTGCTGCTCTTGCAGGGCTAGGTTCTTTTTTTTTTTTCCCCCCCCCCCCCCCCCCCCCGAGACAAGGTTTCTCTGTGTAGTTTTGGTGCCTGTCCTGGATCTCACTCTGTAGATCAGGCTGGCCTTGAACTCACAGAGATCTGCTTGCCTCTGCCTCCCGAGTGCTGGAATTAAAGTCATGTAACACTGCCGCCCGGCTAGGGTTGGGTTCTTAGCATCCATGTCCAGTGACTCACAACTGCTTATAGTTCTAGTTCCAGGGATCTGACACCCTCTTCTGGCCTCTGTGGGCACCTACACTTGTGCACTTACCCACCCACAGACGCACATATATAATGTGTAAATAAAAATAAATAAATAAGTGAAACTTGGGAGTGACATACATATTCCAATTTGCTGTCCATACCTAGCATCACTGGAGGCTGTCCGGTGGTTGAAGCAGAGATGAACCTTGTACTGTTGGTACATTCTATTACATACTCCCATTCAGATGACTAATGAGGGAAACCAACATGATCCCTGCCCTGGTTGAGTTAGATAAACCTGAGCTGGGTAGAAGCAGGATGGGATATATCTCTGCCAGCCGGTTAGGTCACAAGGGGCAAGTGATGTCACTCGGGGCTTCAGGGAGTAGGGTATTGTGTATCCCACATTTTGCACATTTGGGTGGCGGCCAGAAGGCACTTGGGTTTAGCATCCTGAGCTTCCCTTTCTCCTCTGTGTTCTCTTGTGCCCCAAGGGAAAGTTGTGGACTTGCAGGGCTGAAATCCAGCATGTGTACAAGGCTAGGGAAGATTAGAACAGGTACCCAGGGCTATTCTGTCCTTTCCTCTACTCAGGGACCTCAAGCTGGACAATGTGATGCTGGACCGGGATGGCCACATCAAGATAGCCGATTTTGGGATGTGCAAAGAGAATATATTTGGAGAGAACCGGGCCAGCACCTTCTGTGGCACCCCTGACTACATCGCCCCTGAGGTGAGTAGAGGTCTCTCACTCAGCTATGTATTTGGCCTTGTTAGGGTAGAGCCAGGGAGGCTTCCTGAAGAAGCCTGGTACCCTACTCTTACAACTGTTACCCCCAGATCTTGCAGGGCCTGAAGTACACATTCTCTGTGGACTGGTGGTCCTTTGGGGTCCTCCTCTATGAGATGCTCATTGGCCAGTCACCCTTCCATGGTGATGATGAGGATGAACTCTTTGAGTCCATCCAAGTGGACACACCACACTATCCCCGCTGGATCACCAAAGAGTCCAAGGACATTATGGAAAAGGTGAGCCTGGCTGGGGTTTGGGGTTTCAGGGGGACCTGTCTCTGGAATAGGGCCTCCCTGGGGCTCCATGCCTGACATACCCCAAGCCTTGGTCTGTCCCTGTTTCTAAGCATTCCTTTCTGAGCACCCTGTCTGGAATCAACAGGGTGTGGTGACTAAAAGGTCAGGAGAAAGACAGACCTGAGGCCAAGTCCTGGCTCTGTCTGTGACTAGCTGGTGAACTTGGGCAGGTCACTTAACCTCCCTTTGCTTATCTTCAAACTGCCTCAGCGTTAATAGAAGCACATAGAAACACGTAACACTCAGCACCTCAGCTGACAGTGAGTGTCAGTAAAGCATAGAGCTTATTACCCTCAGCCCCAGAGTTCCTGGGCTGAGTCTGTCCAGCCTTGGGGCCCTTGGGCTGTTAGCAGTTTGCAAAAACTCCAGTTTCCCATGGCCTTGAGTCCTGACCGAGGCCCCTGTGGATTGCAGCTGTTCGAGAGGGAGCCAGTGAAGAGGCTGGGCATGACAGGAAACATCAGGATTCACCCCTTTTTCAAGACTATCAATTGGGCGCTGCTGGAGAAGCGGAAGGTGGAGCCGCCCTTCAAGCCCAAAGTGGTATGTCCCCCCACCCCTGTTCTAAGCCGGTCCCCTGCTTGCTCTGCCCCCTTCCTGCATCGTTCCCACCCTCGCCCCCTCTCTCTCTTCCAACAAGCCTGCTTCCTGTTCTCCCCGGCGTGCTGTACCGAGCCTCTGCTCCTGCGTTCTCATAATCTCCTCAGTCCAGCTCCAGCAGTCTCTCACACAGTTGGCACTGGGGATTCAGCTCATGGGCGAGCATTTCACCTAGTATGTACAAAGCCGTAGGTTTGACCTCAGCACCACCAAGTAAGAAGCAGAAGCTGAAACAGGCCTGATAGAGCATACCTGTAATTCCAATACTTGGGAGGCAGAAGCAGGAGAGTGACCATAAGTTTGAGGCTGGCTAGGGCTACGTAGTGGAACCCCGTTTCAGAACAACAACCGAGAAGTGGTG
Organism: Onychomys torridus; assembly: GCF_903995425.1. Taxonomy (NCBI): domain Eukaryota; kingdom Metazoa; phylum Chordata; class Mammalia; order Rodentia; family Cricetidae; genus Onychomys; species Onychomys torridus. The sequence goes on along the minus strand of NC_050451.1, from coordinate 4,283,696 downwards.
GTAGTGGTGAGGCACCTGGTGCTCGGGTAAGAGCGCCTTGTAAGTCCAGGTCAGCTGGGGCTGCATGGTGAGACCCCATACAAGAGAGACAAGGGCAAAGAGACAGGTCCTCACTGGTGTTCAGTCTGACTCATCTTGGGACTGCAGCTGCCCTCTTCCAGGTGCATACCACCATGCCTGCTATCAGCCATCTTGTAACAGATTTCTTCAGTACTCTGTGTTCTGGAAACTATGTTCTGATCACCAGAGTTAGGGCTTCACCTCCACCTTCCATCTGTCTAATCATTAATCACACCCATTTTCCAATTGATGTTGGACATGCCAAGTCCTTGTTGGGTGCACTGTGCTGGGCTTTGGTGAAGTAAGAAAAAGCCCCAGAGCTAGAGGAGCCCAGACAAGATGTTTGCACACTGATGACAATCTGTGGTAGAAGACAGCAGTGTGGGAGAGGTCACAGGCACACATCTATGGGTTGCTTTTGAGAGGGTATATTAGTAGGAGCCTGGGATGCAGGGAACAGAATGGTCTGAAAGGCTGCCTGGAAGAACTGCTGTGTGTGAGTAGGGCTTGGGATGTCAGTCCAGGCAGAGGGCAGCTAGAGGGAACTCCCGGTAAGTGAACAAAGCTTGCATCAAGGCCCCAGATCCTCAGAGGCCACTGGGACTGGTTGAGATAAGAAGCAGATTGCGGGTTGGGGAATTAGCTCAGTGGTAGAGTGCTGGCCTAGCAAGCACAAGGCCCTGGGTTCGATCCCCAGCTCCACAAAAAAAAAAAAAAAAAAAAAAAAAAAAAAAAAAAAGTGGATTGCATCACTGGGAACTTGCTGGGTATGATGATGTACACGTGTAACCCTAACACTCAGATGGACACAGGAGGTCCTCAGCTTCAAGCCCAGGAACCATGCATGATCCTGTCTTCTGAGAGAGAAGTTAGGACACTGTGTCTCTTTCATGATCACAGCTTCTTCTCTGCCTTCCTCTTGATCGCTCTCTGTCCTCTGCTGGGACACACTGTTCCTACTGGGCAGTCTCTGTGACATGCCCCACATTTGTGCTTTGAGACAGCAGGCACTTGCCCTTGTGGAGCGCATATCACAGGCTCCCTGAGCAGGGTGACAAACTGACCCAGCTGTAGAGCAGCACATGGCTCTTGCTACTGAGAGAAGTTCCTTCCTACACACACCAGTCAGGTGTGATGCCCCACTAGGGGCAGGACAGAGCGGGCATAGTGAGCAGAGCAGTGGACTCTCAGTCCCAAGAATGGGCCTACCAGGAAGTGAGCTAGCTCAGTGGCAGAGTGCTCACCTAGCATGTCAGTGCCCTCCCCAAATAAAGGTAAAAATAAAAAACCAGAGCCAGGCATGGTAGCACACAGCTGTAATCCCAGCCCTTGGTAGGTGGAGGCAGGAAAATCATGGGTTCAAGGCCAGCCTCAGTTGCACGAGACTTTGCTTGAGAGAACAAAAACAAAACAAAACCAGGTAGCAGCCTTTCACCCATCAAAGCCCTGGCCACAGAGCAGGCCTAATGTCTCCGAAGTGTTTTCTACAAATAGTAACATTTTTCTCTGGTACTGTGAGGTGGGGTCAGGTGAAGAAAGGAAGTAACCCTAATCCACCGGTTTTCAAAAGAAGCCAGAAATCTGGATTTCCATGTTAAAAATGTTGCTGGCAGTAGGGGCTGGGCATGTAGCCAGTTGTGAAGCACTTGCTTCACACACACACACACACACACACACACACACACACACACACACACACACATACACACACATACACACACAAACACACACACAAACACACACACACACACACACACACACACACACACACACACACACACACATACACACACACATCCCTGGATGTGAGTCCCAACAATCTACCAAACAAAACAGTGCTAGCTGAATGATCTGTCCCTCTACCTCAGTTTGGCCCAAGGGTTACCAGAGACCTGTTACTATCTTATCCAGGCCTTAGGGGCAGTGAATTAGGAACTTTTCTTATAGACAGACTGAGAATAAATATTTCGAGCTTTGCAGGCCAGGTAGTCTCAATGCAGCCACAATCCATGTGTCAACAATGAGTGTGGTTGTATAGTCATAAAACTTGATTTGTGGGCACAGAAATTTGCATTTGACTTCATTTTCATATGATATTGTGGCGCTTGGCAGATGATTCCAGCGCTTGGGAGACTGAGGCAGGAGGATCATGAATTTGTAGACAGCCTGGGCTACATGAGACTTTGTTTCAAAAATACTAAAACCAAAACCAAAACTAGCTAAACAAAAATAGCAGAAGCTATTCTTAGCTTATAGGCCCCCATTAAAAACAGAGCAGGAGACATGTGGCCCATAGGCTCCCCTGTTCTGGAGCATGTCCTCTGTCCTTACTAATCCAGAGCTCCCCACCTGCCTTCCTCATCCCTTAAGGAAATAGCATTCCCCTATGGTGGGACTGCCTGTAGGTGACCAGTGGCATCCTCTTTCCCGATGGAGTAGACTGCCCTGGCTTGCCTCACCAGGACCCAGAGGCCTGGGTGCCTGTCATGCCTTTGAGGACAGACCTTGGAGATACCCCGACAGTCACAATCACCCCTGCTGCCTTCCTCTCACAGAAATCCCCTGCAGACTACAGCAACTTTGACCAAGAGTTCCTGAGTGAGAAACCCCGCCTTTCCTACAGTGACAAGAACCTCATCGACTCTATGGACCAGGCAGCCTTCCATGGCTTCTCCTTTGTAAATCCCAAGTTTGAGCAACTCCTGGACAAGTGAGCTCCCAGACCTGCTTTACACGCCAGCAGAGCAGGCCAGTCTGCCCTGGTTCGCATCCGCATGCATGCCCATGGACAAGAGCGGGTGACTGGGTGATTGCTGCTGCTGCCCTCGCACCCTCAGAGGGTTCAGCTCTTGTTGGCTGGGCTCACAGTACTCCCTCTGTGAACTGTTTGTGAATTTCCTTTCCCTTTGCCATCCTAGGGAAACTGTAAATCCTGTGTTTCATTACTTGAATGTAGTTATTGAAATATATATTATATATATGCACATATATATAATAGGCTGTATATATTGCTCAGTAAGCATGTAGGGGACTGGTAACATGTTGACCTTTTTAAAAAAAAAATGTACATATATATATGACCAAAAGGAAAAAAAAAAAAAGCACAAGCTGTCTGAACCACAAGGTTCTTTTATGTGTGTCTAAATAAACACTGAATGGTACAAACCTGGCTGTGGGGACAATTATGTCCCAGGAAGCTGGTAGCAGGTGCTCCTGCCACTGTTGACTGTAGTCACAGACCCCTGCGTCTTCATGCAAATGTATTTGTATTTAGGGGTTTCCCTTTGCTCCAGGGCCCTGGGACTGCAGGAACCTCAGATGTCTCTGAGGGGTGATGGTAGGAGGTGAGACCGGCTATAATCTGTCGCTGGGCAGAGAAGGTCAGCCCAGAAGTTGAGAGAAGCGGAAAGCCAGGCCTGAAAGCTGGAGCAGAGGCTTAGAGTTGGGAGTGTGTCTCAGGGATGGAGCACTTGCTTTAGCATGCATAAAACTCTGGGTTCCATCTCCCGCTTGATCAGTGTGCACGCGCGTGCACGTGTACACACACACACACACACACACACAGATGGTAAATGTAAAAAGGGCACATGGAATGTAGTTCAGTTGGTAGAGCACTTGCCTAACATGCATGAAGCCCTGTCCCCAGCAGTGTATAGACCTGACATTTGGGGGATAGAAGCAGGAAGATCAGGACTTCAGGTTTATTCTTAGCCACACAGTGAGTTTCAAGGCCAGCCTGGGCTATAAGAAACCCTGTCTTAAAAATAATAATAATTTTGGGGCTGGAGAGATGGCTCAGAGGTTAAGAGCACTGGCTGCTCTTCCAGAGGTCCTGAGTTCAATTCCCAGCAACCACATGGTGGCTCACAACCATCTGTAATGAGATCTGGCGCCCTCCTCTGTATACATAATAAATAAATAAATCTTTAAAAAAAATAGTTTTAAAAAGATTTAGAGGCTGGCCCCAGATTAAGCAGAAGATAAAGAAAGGAAAAAGCTTTTAAGCATATCTGGATTCAAATCCCAAATCAAAGTAGCTGTCCAATAAATGTCATGCCCCTTGATTGTTTTAAGCATCAACACCCTCATCTGTGAAATGGAGACAGGGCAAGGGAGGTGACAGCTGTAACTGCATGTCTTTTTGTTGTTTTGTTTTCTTGAGCTTGCTATGTAGACCAGGCTGTCCTTGAACTCAGAGATCCGCCTGCCTTGTGAGTGCTGGGATTAAAGATGTGCGCCCCCATGGCAGGCTGTAACTGCACATCTTATTGCTTATCTTCATTCTTGAGAGATGAATCAGCGTCTAAGTTCTAGAATTATTCCACAAGAGTCCCTTGCCTACCTGGAGGAGAGGCGAGGAGCAGATGGGAGAGAAAATGCCTAGCTCCTAGATGGTGTGGCGAGGCATGCTCCTGTATGCTACCTCACTGCCTGCACAGTCAAGGAGCCTGGCTCCAAGACACAGCACCTGGCAGCTGCCTGTGAGCCAGCGTGGCCTTGGTATGCAGAGTCACTGGCGGGCTCTCTTCACCGCCTCCATGCCCCCATTCTACAAGCTTCCGGTTTGTCCCCTCCCTCCCTCCGGCCTCTGGGGCACAGGTCTCAGACAGGGCCCTCCCTTGGGCCCCTCTGGTCCAGCCCCTCGGGCCCAGCTGGCCCTTTGTCCTGGAGGTGGCTGAGGCAGTCCTAGCGTCTGATTGGCTGGTCCAGGAGCCTTGCTGCTGACTGCCAGCAGTTCATTCTTCTGGGCTGAGGTACAAATTTCCACAGCCTGGGAAGGCAGGATGGACTGGAACCGACCCAGGGAGAGCTGTAAGGATGGAAGCTGTCTGTCCTCTCCATCCTCAAGAAGCACTCCTGTCTTCCACTATACCTGTGCCAAGCTAGCCTGGACACTGGGGGGCAGTGACACTCATGCGGCTTAGGCTCACAGACAATGTGACGTGGGGTGTGCTGGAGAACTCCCCCGAAGTCTAGAGGAGATCCCTAGGGTCCCCAGTCTGCTTCTGCTATGACGTGCAAAGGTCCCCAAAACCCCCATGAGGCCATGGGCAATGGCCATAGCACAGAAGTGGTGGTGTTTACCTTTAAGGCCACCTGCCATCCTGCCTCTCTAAGTCAGAGCCTTGTACACAGCAGTTCATGCAGAGATGGGGTTCCTCCTCTGTGGAAGGGAGGGCTGAGTGGTTTATCAGCTTCGGGCAGTGAGGCGTGGCTGGAACACAGTATCTAGAAACTAAGCCTAAGGTTTGAGTTTCTCTGTACTACCCACGCACTGGATCATTTTCTCACAGGCTCAGTCTCCTCGCCTGTAGACTGGAGCCACTAATCCGTGCTGCCTTGTGGAGCAGCTGGTTCAGGAAGGTTTCATACAGGGCCAGTTGGTGCTGATGCCTGGTAGTGCATTGTAGGTCTTTGGGACCTGCCTCAGGAAGCCTGATTCCCTGTGGGAAGTGGCTCCCAGGGACACTGTCACTGCCTGATTGCCCAGAAGGGCACGTGTCTCTAGACTTGTTCCCAGCTTAGCTTTTGAGTAGATGCCAGGCCAGACTGTGGCCTAAGGAAATGTCAATCATGCTAGACTCAAAGCCATTTTTCTGGCATCTATGGGCCAAATGAGCAGGCAAACAGCAGGAACTCAGTCCTCAGTGTAAAGGACAGAGCGAGTACCCCCCACTCAGTAAGGACAGATGAACACAGATGCTCTGGAGCCTGAGGACAGGAGTGCATGCTCCTTGGTCAAATTGCCCTGGTTTCTGTGCTAGTGACCTCAGCAAGTGACTTAATCTCCCAGAGCCCCACTTTCATTTCCTCCACTGGAAAATGGGCTGACCATGATGTTGCTGTTGGCTATGATAACACAATGGTGTTTATGTGTGTTGCATATAGACTTAGTAAACAGCAGCCACTGTGCCCCGCCCTTCAGTGAGAGGAAACATTCTACTCCACACTGACTGCACTGCAGGTAGGCAACTAATATGTAGCCATCCATCACTCAATGCTTTCCCTTCAGACAGGGGTGCTTGAGAACTTCCTGCCCAGACTTGCTAGGATGCCACTTCTACACATGTTAACGGGAGGAAACTGGGAGTGAGCCGAAGTCTGGGCATCTGAAGAGCTGTGTAAGGATGTCCCCGACAGGTACAAGGAGAAGAGCTTGCAAAAAGAGTTCAGTAGAGAACTAGTGCTTCGATGGGACTCCACCTGGTTGCTTCCATGTGCCTACTTCAAAATATATTTTTTTTCAGCTGGGTGAGGTCACCCATGCCTTTAACTCTGTGAGTTCAAGGCCAGCCTGGTCTACAAAGTGAGTTCCAGGGCAGCCAAAGCTGTTTCGGAGAGAAACCCTGTCTCAAAATAATAACAAAGTTATTTAGAGTTAATTATTTTGGCGCTCTTGCCCCGTGAGGAACACGTCCGGAACACGACAAATCCACAGAAGAGCTGTTTATTAAAGAGGATAGGAAGAGACGTGACAGACCTGTGTGAAGCACACACGTGAGAGAGGAGAGGAGAGGAGAGGGGAGGGGAGGGGAGGGGAGGGGAGGGGAGAGAGAGAAAGCTAAGATAAAGAGCAATTCTTTCCATTTGCCTGTTCGCTGGCCAGAATTAGATAACTCCCGTAAAATATCGGGATCTTTTGTTATTTTTTAAAGCATACTTGGGCCATCTCTCAGTACAGAGATGGATAAGCTTAGGAATCTTTAAGTAAAGCCTCAAGAAGCCTTATTTCCCATGTCTGCAGCAGAGAGGCAGGGAAAAAAAACAAACATGATCGGGAGCCAAGACCTCCCGGAGGCTGGACATATATATATATATATATATATATATATATATATATATATATATATATATGTTTGTTGTTGTTTTTAAGTGTGTATGTGTGTGTGTGCACATGTGTGTGTAAGTGTAGGTACCCTCAGAGACCAGATCCTGTGGGGCTGGAATCACAGGGAGTTGTGAGCCATCTATTACAGGTAATGGAAATCAAAGTCCGGTCCTCTTAACCATTGAGCCACCTTTCTAGCTCCAGATATACCTGCTTTTGAGGGCACTGGCATCTAGGGGTACAGGGCAGAGCTATGGAAAAGAAAGATACGCAAGTGAGTGAATGAGTGTGTGGATGGATGGATGGATGATGGATGGATGGATGGATGGATGGATGGAAGGACCAGCTAGATTCCACGTCTGTTAGGCCACCTGGAATTCAAGTGTCTGTCAGTCAGTGGCTCTAGAATCCAGGATGCATCAGCTGTGCATTCTGAGAAAAGGCACATGTCTTCCGTGTCAAGTTCTAAGCAGTGGTCTTGGCCCTGGCTGAACCCTGGAACCCAGTGCCCAGGTTGGCCAGGCTAATTACATTCTGATCTTGAAGGCGGCCCGACATCACATTTTGGAAGCTCTCCTGATGTATATGTGCAATATGATGGAGAGCCAGTCAGGCAAGGTGAGCATCTGCATATTTCCCAGTGAAGCTGGGAAAGCTGCTCAGAAAAGCCACACCTTGGAAATCGAAGCTCCCTGTCAGCATTGCCAAGCTAGCTCTTGTTTGGAGGAGTCTGGGATCTCTAGCCTCTGGAACACTGCTCTGTGTCTAGGACCTCAGACAGAAAAACTGGTGGATCTGTGAGGTGGCCACTTGGCTGGGCTGCTTTGCCTACCGCCTGACTGGGCTACATCGCCCCCTAGTGGAGGCCGTCTTGCAGGTCTGCAGGGACACAGACTCATGTGCCCAGTCTTCCTGCCAGGGACCATGCTGAACACCTCCTCACTTTAAACTGTTAGTCTCTAGCTGCTGGAGACCCAGAGACACAGTGGCAATACCTCTTCTTGCATAAACAACTATCTGTTTTGTCCCAAAGAATGATATCCATCCTAAAGTGGTAGCCACATCCCCCAACACATCCGTATTAATGTATGAACACCTGATACAGCTGGGCAGTCCACATCTTCAGTAGGTTCTAATAAGAGGAAATAAGGGTTCATTCAGAATTTGCGAGGGTGGGGAGGCTCAGAGGGCCCCAGGACTTCCCACAGCTGCCTCATTTGAGGAGGAGGACTCCCCTGGACTCCCCTCTACAGCTCTCCCAGTCACCGGCTTCCACTTTGGAACCATCAAAGCTGGATGGGACCTCTGGATCCCTCCCCCCATGACTGTGCCTAGCAGAGGTCCTTGGATGAGAGACCACAGGCCGGATAGCTGGGTTTGCTCTTCTGAATCCTGACTACCAACTAAGGAGGGAGGACATCACACAGATCTGAAAACAAAGAAGGGGACCGAGAAAAGCTCCCCAAATGGGGAGCCTGGCCAGAGTCACCATGGCCCAGATGGCATTAGGCTCCTGAGGTCTGAGTCTCATTATCTGATCGACTTCAACCCTCCAGAGCTATAGCCTCGGTGATTTCAGTCTGAAACTTAATGTCTGTTCCTAAATCAGTCTTTTTAAGTGGGCCTTAGAAGACCCACAGCTTCCTCCCTCCGCCTGTGTTAAATACATCCTCAGCCCTGACATTTGCTGCTCAGCCCATATTAAGTGCTGCACAAAGGCCAAGGCCCTGTGGGAAAGAACTTTCCTTTTCCAAAATGCCTGTTGGGGGTTGGGGATTTAGCTCAGTGGTAGAGCGCTTGCCTAGCAAGCACAGGCCCTGGGTTCAATCCTCAGCTTAAAAAACAAACAAACAAACAAACAAACAAACAAACAAACAAAAAACACCTTGAAAATATAGCCAGGCGGTGATGGTACACGCCGGAGGCAGAGGTAGGCGGATCTTTGTGAGTTTGAGGCCAGCCTGCTCTCCAAAGTGGGTTCCAGGACAGGCTCCAAAACTACACAGAGAAACCCTTTCTCGAAAAACCAAAAACCAAACCAAACCAAAACCAAAATGCCTGTTGGAGTTGATCTTTCTCCTGATTTCACTCGGGATAGTGGACACATGTGCTGTATGGGTGGCGATGATGGTGTATGTGCTATGTGCCTGAGTTCTTATCTTCCTTGGTAAGAGCAGGTGCCTGCTGTATGCCAGGAGCCCAACAGGTATCTCTCAGAGCCCCTACTCGGCAGATATGAACGAGTATGCCTGGCGCGCACTCTGTGTGGCCCACAAGCTCCTGGAGATGATGTTATGGAAGCACTGTGCTTCTCCCGTGCATTGTGGCCTGTAGTTCAGCTTCACAACAGCCCCTGAGGAAATGGCTGTTAAGCCCCACGCTTCACCAGTGAGTCAGCAAAGGGTCTGAAGAGTGAAAGATTTGCCCCACAGCTCTGGGCGGCTCCTTGGAGTCTGTGAGCTGGCCCCCTTGTCATGCTTCCTTTGGCAATGAGCATAATTGCTCACAGGCTGCTGGGTTTGCTCAACACTAGTCAGGAGGAGGGCGGGAAGATGCCCTTTCCTGGTCCACAGAGGTACCAAGAGGAGAGAAAATGAGCAGGAACTGAAAAGGATAGCTAGCAGGGGGAATAGAGAGTTTGGCTTGGCCCAGGAAAGCCTTGGAGATCCCCAATGGGTATCTTCGTGGATTCACAATTCGCTATTCTATTTTATTTTGTATTGGTATTTTGCCCGCATGTATGTCTGTGTGAGGGTGTCAGATCTTGGAGCTAGAGACAGTTGCTAGCTGCCACGTGGGTGCTGGGAGTTGAACCCAGGTCCTCTGAAAGAGCAGTGGCGCTCTTAACCTCTGAACATCTCTCCAGCCCATGGATTCACAATTTGGTAACTGGAGCCAAGGGGAAATGGGTGGTGTTGGACCAGGTTTTCATGAGTAGGCAGTCACAGAAACATAGGGAAACCTTCCAAAGGGACAGTCAAATATGTCCCCCAACATACCAACCTCCTGTAGGTCAGAAGCCTGGCTCCTCCTTTCAGCCCTCTGCAAGTTCACAGACAGCACAGTGAGCCTAGGTCACAGCCAGAGGTCAGAAAATGTGTCCAAATGAGTTTGGGTAAGCAAGTAAGCGCAGGCTGCAGGCAACAGAGAGCTTCTTTCACATAGGCAGGCCCTGCACTTGCTCTGCTCTTCCCTGACTGTGCTAGCAGGGGGCAGGAGGAAGCAGAGCTAATCTCCAGTCCTATCTGGTTCAGGGGCCAGGCAGCTAAGGAGGCCCCAGCATATTAGACGCCTCCAGTAACGGTGCAGCAAGGTACTTCCTGGCCTTTAAATCCTGGGTTCAAAAATAAGCCAATCAGATACACTCTGTCTTGAGAGTGAGTCAAAAACAACACATTTCACAAAATACGTTTTGTTAGCTTAATTGTTCACGAATGTCCTGTTTGGAAAAAAGGTTTTATGTTTCAAGTTTTTCAAAGATGTTTTTAAGCCCTAGCTCAGGTATATCAATAGCTCAGTAGTAAAGGCCCTGTTGATAACGGACCCATACTCAACCTCCACCTGCCATGTCCAGGAATTAGCATTGCTGATGGTCCAACTGTAGAACACATGCTTAGAGTCTCTGGGTCTACACCTGCTTACTCTGGTTGGTTGGTTGGCTGTTTTTGAGATAGGGTTTCTCTGTGTAGCTCTGGCTGTCCTGGGAACTCTTTGTAGACCAGGCTGGCCTCGAACTCAGAGATCAGCCTGCCTCTGCCTCCCGAGTGCTGAGATTAAAGGTGTACGGCACCACCACCTGGCCTATACCTGTTGACTCTTACTTGTAAGACCCTAGCAGGTTCCTTGGGTTTGGGTGGTAAGTAGTCTCCAAAGGCTCCTGTGGAGTTTTGTTTCTTTATAAATTATGTTTATTTGTTTAATTATGTGTGCATGTGCACACAGTCATGTTAATGTGTCGTGGCATGCCTGTGGACACGACAGTGCAACTTATGGGAGCCAGTTCTCTCTTTCTGCCATCTGGGTTCCAAGGATGGAGCTCAGGTCATTAGTCTTGATAGCAAATACTCTCATCTGCTGAGCCATCTTGCAGGCCTGCTTCTTTCTTTTTAAAATCTATTTTATTTCTCTCTCTCTCTCTCTCTCTCTCTCTCTCTCTCTCTCTCTCTGTGTGTGTGTGTGTGTGTGTGTGTGTGTGTGTGTGTGTGTGTGTGTTTGAATGTGTATGCACATGTATACAGAGGTATCCATCAAGGCCAGAAGTGTGGTTTTAGATCCTCTTGAGCTGCACTTGTGAGCTGTCTGATGTGGGGGCTGGAAAATGAACTCAGGTCCACTACAAGAGTGGCCAGCACCTTTAACCTTTGAGGTGTCTCTCCAACTCTTCCTCCTCCTTCTTTGAGACAGTCAAAGGCTATCTCATACAACTCAGGTTGGCCTCAGACTCATAATCCTCTTGACCCATCCTCCCAAATGCTGGGGTAACAGATATACACACCACCATGTCTAGTTCTACCTGCTCAGGGCTCGGCTCCAGACTGCAGTTAGAGGAGGGAAGTGGGATCTTTAAGAGGCAATCTTAGTAAAAGGAAGCGAGGTCACTGAACACGTGCTCTTGAAAGGGCTACTAGGGTCCCACCCCTTCCTGTTTCTGTTTTCAGCCACTATGAGGTGAACAGACCTCCTATACCAAGCGCCTACCCTGAGATACCACAGACCCAGAGCCAAAAAGCTAGGTGCCCATGGACTGAGGCTCTTAGACCCTCCATGTCCTCATTTATAGCATGTACACAATAGTGCCCACTGTGTGGGGGCATTAACAGACACTACAGAAAATTCTTCAAGGTTCTTGAGACCCGTTCCACGCTCTGGAAACCTTGGTCTTGATCTTTTTGTTTGTTTGTTTTTTGTCTTTTTGTTTTTGAGACAGGGTCCTCAGTTATCCTGGAACTCGCTCTGTAGACCAGGTTGGCCTGAACTCCAAACTCAGATATCCACCTGCCTCTGCCTCCCATGTGCTTGGATTAAAGGCATGTGCCACCGCCACCTGGCTGGCTTTATTCTTAACTCTGTGAGCATGTTCAATGTTTTCAAGTGTGTTTCCAGCTAAGTATGCATAAGTGTAAAGTATAGCTGGGCTAAGCAATGCCCAGGAATCCTGCCAGGGTGGAGAGGAGGCACTTGCCAGGCTTGGCAGTAAGGTTAGGAGCCCTGGACTGGGAGTCAGGAGTCTACAGCAGGGCCCTTCATCTTGCCACCCCCTAACCCATCCACCCCTCACCCCCACCCACCTACCCCCGTGGTGGAGTTGGGACCATCAGCCAGCTCAACAGTGAGAAAATAAGTACCTGAGGCTGATAGGAACTGCAAACAGATGCCATGTGGCTTTAAATTATGAGAAAGAGAATTTGAATGTCAAATGTCCCAGTTCTTAGCACAATTTAAAATAAAGCGATGTGAAGGGCGGTAATTACCACTGTCACAAAACTCCATGGCAAGAGACAGCCGCTGTGAGAGCAAGCGAGACCTGTGGTGTGGCTCGTTTTCTACCCTGGTTTGGTCTCATGACCCACACAAAACGAATATCCCTTCGCTCTCAGGACCTTCTGCTCCGGTTCCGAGAGCAGCACCATGGGAAAGCCCGGAGGCCTTCAGATCCCTGGCTTGTAGCATCCAGGGCCTGGAGGCACAGGTTGCTACAGTGTTTCTTGAGCAGTTTCTAAAGGCAGAGCCTATGCTGGAGGATTCCCTGGTGCAGTCAGAGACGTGACCCTGAAGGGAAGCCCAGATTTACTGATTGCCTTAGGGACTGTGAGGGCTGATAAGGAGCAGGACTGGAGGTCTCTGGAAAGGCAGGTGTGTGAGAGCATTCCAACACAGTGGATTCTGTGAGCATGAAGAAGATGTGTTAGCTTCACTTGGATGGGCACCAGCAACCAAGGAATGTTCCCTGGAAAAGGGTACAGCTTACTCCTGATGCCCCCCAAACAAGTAAGTCCCATAGCGGGATGTCTTTTAATCTGATAACATTAAGTGCTGGTGGGATGCAAAGCACTGGGTCCCTGTTGGCAACAGTGGGAACAGAAATTGGCCTCATTTCCCACTGAAAGCAAAATTTGGCACCATCCCTAGAGACCCCAGTGACTCCATTCAGAGATGGCTTGGTGGCCTGGAGCACCTCACAGGCAAAAATGCTTGTGGCCAAAGGTTTGTGAGGGAACAATTAGAAATGACTGGAATGTCTTCAGAGGAAGCGTAGCTCAAGGGCTGCATTCCCTGTACAATACTGATTTGGTTCTTCCTATTTTTGAGATCCGAGGACCAAGGAAGCCTCCTGTTTCAATCCCACTAACATCCCCAACCTCTATTAAAGGAGTGGTTCATACCTATAATCCGCACACTGAGTCTCGGCCAGCCTGTACTACATAGTGAGATCATATGACAAAAACCTACCCTCCCCCAAAACGTTTTTAAAAGGGGTATGGGAAATGGGAAGGAAAGGAAGGTGTACTGTGAAGACCCTCCTCCTCCTCCTCCTCCTCTTCCTCATTCAGTAGCCCAGGCTGACTTCAAACCCATGATCCTATTGCCTCCGCCTCCTGCATGTGTGCTGGGACTGCAGGTGAATGCTGCTCCTGGTAGCTGGTGATACCCTCTGCCTGGACTGATGCAGGCTCTAGAGGCCTGCAACCCAGGAGATTAGGGTCTCATGGGGATTCGGGCTCTAGAGGTGAAGGAGGAGACCTGAGAGAGTGAGGGAACCTCAAGGCCTTGACTTCCATCAGTAACATTTTATTAAAACCCGGGGTCTAGGGTGTCTCTATAGTAGCTCACTTGAGCAAAGCACGGCCCTGGGTTCTAGTCTAGAAGAGTGAACACACAGGAAAGCTATTAGAACCCCCCCGCCCCCAGAGCACAGTGGTGGGTCTATAAATGCTTACTTACTTTCTGCTCTTGTCTGTGTTCAAAAGGACTCGTGATTTAAAAGCGCTTTTTAAAGAACAGCCGTTCTCTCTTGACCTGCCAGCTGGCTGCCCGGGTCCTTTTATGACGGTTCTATACATGGCACTTTTGTTCTGTGTTTTTCTTTATGGATGTGCCACTTCCAAGGTTTTGTTTTGTTTTGTTTTTCATTTCCAAGTTTTGAAACATTAAAAAGAATGAGTAGGAGAGAGGCTGAGGTCAGGAAAGCTGCCAGGGGTTTGGGGGAGAAGGGGGTTGGGAGTAGGGGGTTGGGGGGAGGGGTTGGAGGGAGGGGGTTTGGGGGAGGAGAGGTTTGGGGGGAGGGGGGTTGGGGGAAGGAGGCTGCAAGTGGAGAAGCTGCAGCACAGAGACCTGGGAGCCGTGGTGTTGAGTGTGAGAATGTGAATGTGTGGTCCCTGAAGGTGCATCCATCCTGGTGGCTGTCCCCTGTCCCCACAGTGTTGAGTGGGGTACTGGCACTGAGGGCATCAGACTGGAAGTCCTACTTCAGTCCTGGCCAGAGGGGAGCTGACAGGTTTAAATTACCAGAGTGGTTTAACCAGTGCCTGGGGTGGTGATAAGAGATGGCCATTGTGACCTACAGGTGGTGGGAATTGTGAGCCTGGCACTCCTGGAACTAGCTCTGAAGAGTATCCTGGCCTCGAACTCACAGAGATCCGCCTGCCTCTGCTCCTGAGTGCTGGGATTAAAGGCGTGCGCCACCACCGCCCCGCTGAGCCTGGCACTTCTGATCATGCTCGCATGCTCACGTGGGCGCTCAGCTCGGGCAGCAGAGGCCTCATGACTCACCTGGGGACAGAGGGCAAGCATGCCCCAGCCCCCCCAGCTGCCCATCCTCTGCCAATTCAAAGGCCTGCTCAAAGGTTTAAGCAGAGCTGGAGGAGATCTGTGCCTTGGGGGTTAATGGGAAAGTGAAGGTTTTCCCAGAAAGCAAACAGTAAACTTCAACCCAAGAAGCTACAGCAGAGTGTACTATGTGTCTGTGATCTTTCTGAGGCAATGAAAAGAAAGTGAACCCCACATGGGCCTTCTACACACGTAGAGGGAAGGGGCCCTGACGTGAGGGGAGATAGTGACTCTTTCTGACAAATGAAATTGTTAAGCAAACCTTCAGATACTAAACAACTTAGAAAGATTGTCTCAGACCAAGAAATAAAACTGGGGATGTAATTGCAGCCCTTTAAACTTCCCTGGAAACTCCCGCCCAGCTCCAGCTCCTAGACACACCCCATTTCCTCCTTTACCCAGAGCCAGCACCTGCTTTTAGTCTGTGAGGCATGTCTCTGTCCCCCAGGTCCCCCAGGCTTTCCCTCGCCTGAGTTTTGTGACTTTTCCAGGGAACGTGAACAAACACCTACTCACCTGAGACAGGACACTGACAGACCAAAGGAATGACTCCACCCAAGTCTACCCTGGTGAACCCCGGAGTTTATTGGGGTTACCTGCAGGAGCACGATGACTCAGAGTCAGCTGTGCCACCAGAATCTCATCTCAGTAGGGCTGATGACTCACCCAGGCTCTATCCCCCAAGTTCTACAGAAGAGGCTCCCCCTCTGCAGCCCTTTGCTGCTCATGTGACTTTGGGGAAGGGCCTTGTAAGTCCTGGTAGTCTCTGAGCTTCCAGAGTCTTCCACATGTTCTGAGGTCCCCCAGGCTCCTAAGTTTCATTTTTCTTACACCATTGAAGCTTCACTCCGGGAGGGAATGTCCCTCTTGGGAGGAAACAGCACAATAGCACAATCTAGAGCAGCAGTTCTCTCCCAGAGGGGTCATGACCCCTCTGGGGGTCAAATGACCCTTTCACAGGGGTCGACTAAGGCCGTTGGGAAACACAGATACTTACATTATGGTTCATAACAGCAGCAAAGTTACAGTTATGCAGTAGCCATGAAAATAATTTTATGGTTGGCGGGTCACCACAACATGAGGAACTATATTAAAGGGTTGCAGCATCAGGAAGGTTGAGAACTATAGGATCATTTCACAATATTATTCTTTTCTTTTCTTTTCTTTTTTTTTTTTTTTTTGAGACAGGGTTTCTCTGTGTAGCTTTGGAGGCTGTCCTGGAACTCATTCTGTAGACCAGGCTGGCCTCAAACTCACAGAGATCCACCTGCCTCTGCCTCTGAAGTGCTGGGACTGAAGGTGTGCACCACCACCGCCCGGCTCATTTCACATTATTTTATACTTATTCATTAATAATTGTGTGTGTGTGTGTGTCTGCAGGTGTCACAGTCCAGGTTGGAGGTCAGAGGACAACGTGCAGGAGTCAGTTCTCTCCTCCCACTGTATGAATTCTGGGGATTGAACTCCCTCCTATCATCAGGCTTGGGGATAAGGGCCTTTACCCTCATCTCATCCCACCACACACATTTTTTTTTTATTTAATATATTTTCAAGCCTCCTATAAATAATTGTCTGCATGCGTTCTATGTCTAGCCTCTGAGTAGAGATATGCTCCACACTCTAAAGCAGGTGTTGTGCTCTGTACATATTTTTGACATTCGTCTTTTCTAGTCTACTCACTCAGATACATTTCTTTCCAAGCTTGGTCCTTTTCTCAATAGTTTTGTTGAGAAATACCATATAATCTGCTCACTTAAGGTGCCCAGTCCAGAGTTGGGTATAGTGGTAGCACAGGCCTTTGATGCTAACACTTGCCAGGCAGAGGCAGGCGGAGCTCTAGGAGTTCCAGCCTAGCCTGGTCTACAGAGCCAGTCCAGGATAGCCAGGACTACATAAAGAAACCTTGTCTCAAAGAGACAAAAAGTATTTTGGGACTGGAGATATGAGTCAGCCTTCTTCTGACCTCTGTAGGCACCAGGCATACACAGGGTGATACACATACATACATGCAGACAAAACACTCATGCACATAAAATAAAATAAATTTGAAAAAAAAAAATGGGCTGGAGACTTGGCTCAGTGGTTAAGAGCACTTGTTGCTCTTGGAGAGGAATTCCCAGCACCTATATAGTGGCTCACTATCTGTAACTCCAGTCCCCGTGTGTTCAAAGCCCTCTTCTGACCTTTGCAGGCACACATGTGATACACATACATACATACATGTAGGCAAAACACTCACTCACATAAAATAAATAAATCTTGAAGATTGAAAAAGTCCCCAATGTTGTGGAATATTATTTTAAGATGTGTTACACTTGTTTATACTGTGGAACATTTGTTTAATGATGCAAAGATGTGTTACATTTTTTTTATGTTGCATTTGTTTAGCTCTGTGAAGCTGTGTCACTGTGCCTGTCTAAAACACCTGTTGGTCTAATAAAGAGCTGAACGGCCAATAGTGGGGCAGGAGAGAGGATAGGCAGGTCTCGCAGGCAGAGAGAATAAATAGGAGGAGGAACCTGGGAAGGGAAGATGAAGGAATAAGAAAAGAAGGGGCCAGCCACCCAGACAAACAGCCGGAAATAGAAAAAGAAGGGAGGGAAAGGTATACAGAAATAGAGAAAGGCAAAAGCCCAGAGGCAAAAGTGAGATGGGATAATTTAAGTTAAGAAAAGCTAGCAAGAAACAAGTCAAGCTCAGGCTGGGCATTCATAAATGAGAATAGGCCTCAGTGTGTATTTATTTGGGAGCTGGGTGGTGGGCCTCCAAAAGAGACAAAGAGTAAAATACCAACTACTCCCCAATCTAGTGGCTTTTAGTCTAGTCAGAGTTGTATGTGTGTCACCACATATATAGAAGATTGCTATCACCGAAATGTAAACCCATACCCTTCTACCCTTACCCTCCAAACCCATGTACTCTCAGAACTAGGCAACCACTAATGTGTCTTCTGTTTCTACAGATTTGCCTGTCTGGAACATTGATGTGAAATTATGCTTTCAGCCAAGATGGAATTAAAGAGATCATATTTATCTTCCTTCCTGGAACAAACAACAAACACTAGAAAACCTGTAAAAATGTATGAGACAACACTTCTAAACACACCCAGTATTAGGCAACCAAGGCCAGTGTTATCTAAGAGATCAGAAACAACTCATGGTCACCCCAGTCTCACTGCTTGTCAGTGGTCTCAGGCTGTGAATAGAGAAGGGGAACCACATACAGCGATGTAGATCTTCCAAGATGAGGATATATTTGGACATCCAGGAGACCAACATGGATGCAGACCCAGGAACATGACCACAGTAATCTCACTGTGGAGACAAGAGACATAAGCTGAGATACCTGCAGAGGCCTCCCTTCAAATCCTCAGCTGAGAATACTACCTGATACCAGGGAAGAGAGTCATCTGAAGGAATTGGGACAATCCTGAGACCTCACACGGGCCTGGGAGTGGAGCCTGATGCAGCATCCAGACTGGAAAGCTTCAGAATTTAGGGGTTATAGTGTACTATACACAGAGAGGTTTTGCTACAGTAGCAGAAAAAAATTAACTCTTGACTAGATATTGTTGTGGTCCTACCTAACAAAACTTAGAAGCAAAACCCAAAGGATCCATTGGTTTCCAAGAAATTTAAGCATATTGTAGAATGAAGTTTAAAAATATCTATAGGACTAGAAACCATTCAGTGCCTGGCATGGTAGCACATGCCTTTCATCCCAGCCCTTGAGAGGCAGAGGCAGGTAGATCTCTGAGTTTGAGACCAACCTGGTCTACAGATCTAGTTCCAGGGGAAAAAAATAAAAGATTCGTGCTACAAATAATCGTCAGACAAAAGAAAGGAGGGAGCCAAATTCTCTTCCCTGTGACAACAAAACAGAAGTGATTTAGAAATAAATGTGGAATCAGGCAGGTGAGGTGGCTCAGCCAGTAAACAGGATTGTCCCCAAGCCTTATGACCTGAGTTCAACCCCCAGAACCCACATGAAAGGAGAGAACTGACTCCTGAAAGCTGTCCTCTGCCTCCCACTTATGACATGGCACAAACATACACACTCTAAGTAAATAAATGTAAAAATAAATATTAAAAAATAAATATTAAAAACAAACAAACAACAACAAAAAAAACCACTTTCTTTAAAAAAAAAATCTTTCAGTAGCAGCTCGAGGGCCAAGACTACTATGTCTCTGGAAATGACCCTGACCTTGAGGATGAGCACACAATACAGTGAGGTAGACTCGAAAGTCGAAGGCTTGCTCTGAGCAGACAGTCAGGGAAGACTTTCTGGAGGATGGGAAGCCTGGGCTGGGTTTCGGGTCAGGTGAAGAAGCAGGAGTAGTTAGGTCTGAGGGAGTTAGGCTGAAGTGCTGAAGACTGTTAAGCCATGCTCCCCCATGACCCCTACTGACCACTGCTCAAGCTAAAACTGCTATAAAAGTCAAAGCCTTTTCTCAATTCAGAGAAAAATTTAAATTCGAAGGTTTGATAACATAGGCTGCCACTCTGGAGTCTGGGTAAGTGCTTTTTCTTCATCTCTAAAATAGAGACTGCCACTACCTGTCAGTGATGGGGACGGTCATCATTCACCCTGGCAATGGAACCAATTTTTAAAATCACATTTCCCAAGCTCCTTTGCCATAATCACCATGTGACTACTATCAGGCCCCTGAAATAAAGAGGTAATATCATGGTATTTTCAGGGAAGGTCCTTTTAAAACACAGAAAGTAATGGGAATCTATTGTAAATGAGTGCGACAGACCTTCACAGAGGAGGAAAAATTTAAAAAAACAAAACAAAAAAACCAAACACTAGACTGTGGTCACTGATGCTCATCGTTAAAATTACAGGTGTCATTAAAATAATCAAAATCATCAAATTTCAATGATCTTTAGAAACATTGAATTGTGCACCAAAGTATTAAGGGAGAAAATGTTATATCTATCTTTATTATACTACCAATGAGAATACAGGGAAGGCAATTGGGACTTCCAGGAAGAAGGCTAAAAATGAGTAAGATTAGCTTCTTGGGTTGCTGGTTTGGAAGACAGACTTAATGAATACCTGCAACTCCAGCAGCAACATGGGACCTTGAGGAACCCAAGGGACAAGGTGGTAGATCCTGGTCTCCTGAAGGTCCTAAAACCCCGACCGGGCCTAGACTGTCCACCTCCAGGGATTAACTTGTACCACTGTTATTTATTTTTTCTGTGATGCACATCTAGATATAATCTTAATTTATATAATGATTCAAACTGTCATGGGAATTAAAGGTTTTTATTTCCTAGAGAAACAAAAATAAAGAGGCCAGCGATACAAGACCAAAAAGAAAAGAAAAGAAAAAAGAAAAAATTTGCCAGAGCCAGGTGGCAGCGGCACATGCCTTTAATCCCAGCACTCAGGAGGCAGAGTTGTGTTTGTTCAAGGGCAGCCTGGTCTACAAATCGAGTTCCAGGACAGGCTCCAAAGCTACACAGAGAAACTGTCTCAAAAAACAAAACAAAACAAAAAAGAATTTGCCAGATTCCAGGATGTAGACACATATATCCCAGCACTGGGACATGGAGACAAGAGGGTCCCAGTTTGGGGTCATCTTTGACTACAAAGGGAGTTGGAGGCCAGCCTGGGCTACATGAGATCCTGTCTCAAAAAAAAAAAAAAAAAACCATTAAAGCCAAAGAAAAAAATATTCCAAATGGAAACAGGAATCTCCACAAAGGAACAAGTAGACTGGAAACGGCGATTTCATAGATGATGGACTAATAGTGTAGCTTTAGTGAAGTCTTACCTAGAAAACAGCAAATAGCCCCAGAGGTCACATGGTATGACATGACATTATAATGTACATGCCATCACTGTTGGAACACTGTACACACGCCGTAAAACTGTTTTTATGCCGATTAGTCAGACAGTCCTTAGTAGCACATCCGTGTGTCATTTTCTCACCCACGGTCATGAAGTCTTTTCAGGTTGATCCATCAACATATTGCTATTCTTTTCTGCAGTTATCTACTTTATTGAGTAGCCATTTACGTGGCCTCTGCCCTGTGCAAAACAACATGTCCAGTATAAGAAGAAAAAGCAAGCTGATCCAGAACTGTCCCCAAGCATTTAGTATTTCACAATCTATAACACATCACTCTAAAGCGTGGTTCCCAACCTTCCTAATGCTGCGACCCTTTAACACAGTTCCTCATGCTGTGGGGACCCCCACCCCGCAACCATAAAATCACTTCGTTGCTACTTCATAACTGTAAATTCGATACTGTTATGAATCATTACGTAAATATATGATATGCAGGATGTCTGATACTTGACCGCCCAAAGGAGTCAAAACCCACAGGTTGAGAACCACTTCTTGGAAGGAAGCTGAGAAACTCAGAGGAGTGGGAGAGAGCTCTCCCCAGCAGAGACTGGCAGCCCTCACGTGACAATTTACAAGTATGTAGCTGCGATGCTGAAGTCTTATTGACACCCTCGGTGGGATTTACAAATCACTCAGGACCAACCTCTGGGCATACCTGTAAGGGTGTTTCTATAAAAAGTTAACCGAGAGGGGAGGACCCACTCCGAGGGAGGGTGGCACCATTCCATGGGTCTGAGAGATTCAGGTGAGAAGGAGAAAGTGTGCTGAGCGCCAGCATGCATCTCTCTTTGCATTTGACACAGATCCGATGGAACCAGCCGCCTCATGTTCCTCCCACCATGCTTTCCCCTCCCTGATGGACTGAACTCTCAATCTGTAAACTGGAATGAAACCTTCCTTTGGTTTGTTAATGAGAGAAGGAATGAAATTGTTAAGGTAGGCTGCTTCCCAGATTTTTATCATTGACAACTTTGAATTAAAATATTTAATTTCTTTTTTAATTATTAAAAGTTTTCCATCCTATCACCTGTCACTCTATCCTGTTTGGAACTGCAGGAGAAAAAGAGAGAGAGAGAGAGAGAGAGAGAGAGAGAGAGAGAGAGAATGAGAATGAAGAG
Organism: Onychomys torridus; assembly: GCF_903995425.1. Taxonomy (NCBI): domain Eukaryota; kingdom Metazoa; phylum Chordata; class Mammalia; order Rodentia; family Cricetidae; genus Onychomys; species Onychomys torridus. The sequence goes on along the minus strand of NC_050451.1, from coordinate 4,261,996 downwards.
ATTTCATGCCACAAAATCTTGGGCTAGCATGCAGACTTCTCAGGTGGGATGTGTATAAGTGGAAAGACTGACTCTTTTTGGAAGGTTTAAGAATGTATGGAGGACTGGAGAGATGGCTCAGAGGTTATGAGCACTGGCTGCTTTTCCAGAGGTTCTGAGTTCAATTCCCAGCACCCACATGGTGGCTCACAACCATCTGTAATGAGATCTGGCGCCCTCTTCTGGCCCGCAGGCATACATGCAGGCAGAACAGTGTGTACATAATAAATAAATCTTTATAAAAATGTATGGAAAATCCAGTTAATGTTATACTTAAGATATTCCACAGCGTTATTTTCTTTTGATTCATTTTTTTTATTTTCTCTTGTCTTAATAGATGTCTTTTCAGAAGTTTCATCCTATTTGTCTATGCTAGAGAACGCTGCAAACCAGATGTGGTGGAGCACTTTTATCATCCCAGCATTTTAGGGGTGGAGGCAGGAGGATGAGGAGTTTAAAGTCATCGTCTGCTTCATTAGACAGTTTGAGACCAACCTGGGCTATATGAGCCCCTGTCTCAACAAACAAGCAATCAAGTGCAGTCAGGCATTGTCTTAGACCTAGAACCTGTCACAGATGGGAATCTGTCCTTATCAGCCACATTCAGGAGCTTGTTGGCCTGGAGGACAGGAACTGTTCATCTCTTTGTCTGTGGCTTTCCTCTGTGCAGGGCCTAGAAATTGGATTGGCCGGATGGACCTGGGGTGCAGCTCAGTGGTAAATGGTTGCCTACCATGTACAAGGCTCTGGTTCTATCCCAAGAACTGGAAGAAAAAATAGTTCAGAAGGGGTAAGCAATCTGCTATTTTGTTTTGTTTTTTGTTTTATGCCGGAGCTGAGGACCGAACCCAGGGCCTGTGCTTGCTAAGCAAGCACTCTACCACTGAGCTAAATCCCCAACCCCGCAATCTGCTTTTGAAGAAGCAAAATTGGTAGTTTCTTCAATCTTTTCAGATGTGTTTAGACTCTAAATTATTAAGATTATCTGGGATGGAACATAAATTTGATCACTTATTCAATAATCACTTATCTTATGCAAGGTCGTATATGTGTATATTATATATATAGTTTCATTTTAAAAAAATATTTCTTTTAATTACTTTTAATTGTGTGTGTGTGTGTGTGTGTGTGTGTGTGTGTGTGTGTGTGTGTGTGTGTGTGTATCTGTGTGTAGGTGCCCACAGAGGCCAAGCACATGTGTACAGGTATCCACAGAAGCCAAGTCCATCTGTACAGGTGCCTACAGAGGCCAAGTCCATCTGTACAGGTGCCTACAGAGGCCAAGTCCATCTGTACAGGTGCCCACAGAGACCAAGAGCATTGAATCTCCCTGGACGTGGAGTTACAGGTGATTTTGAGCCATTTTCTGTAGGTGCTGACAGCTGAACCCACATCCTCAGGAAGAGAGCACCGAAATGTCCCTCCAGTTTCTTCATTTTTTTAAATTCAAAATTATTATTTATACATGTTCATGCCCAGGATGTGTGTGTTTGTGTGTATGCACACGTTCATGCTCAGGATGTGTGTGTGTGTATGCACGTGTGACACATGTGTAGAGGTCAGAGAACAACTTTCGGGAGTGCATTCTCTCCTTCTACCTTTCCACGGACGGGTTCTAGGGACTGAATGGTGGGTAGCAGGTGCCTTTACCTACTCAGCTATCTCACCAGCCCTGACATTCTTTTAATGGTCACGTCCGAGCGAGGGGCTGTGGAACGAAAAACAGAGACAAAAGACAGCGGGTCATTCGTGCCAGGGGATGCCGAATGCCGTTTATTGAAGAAGGGAGGGAACCTTAAATACAGGCTTACAGCACAATGGAGGAACCCCAGAGGGCAGAAGTTTGCTACTGAATGTTCTACATTCTTGCATCTAAGCTGTTTACACCAAATGCGGGATACACAAACAAAGAACTTCCCTTAAGCATTTAGGAGGGTGGAGATGGGCAGGGAATCAGCATAGGGAGGATATCAAGGTCAAGGTCAGGCAAGCAGGGCGGCAGTTACCCAACTTGGGAGTTCCAGGGCCCTACAGTTCTCAAAGCTGGGTATGGATTATACTACTGTAATTTCAGCACTTGGGAGCTGGAGGCAAGAGGATTTCCATAAATACACAGCTCAGATTGCATAGTGAAACCCTGACTCAAATATAAAACAAAACAAAGTCAACCCCCTCAAAATAAACAAAACAAAACAAAAAAAAATAATTTTTAATAGGTTCAGGTCACATGAAACATGTTTTCTGACCACATGGCATTAAATGGTGGACAGTATAGGCAGAGCTCTGGAAAGTCACCAAATATTTGTCAACTTAAATAATCTAATGCAAATAACCCCTGAATAAAGGGAGAGAGAAAAGGAAGAGCTCCTGGGGTAGATGCAACCTAAGTGGCATGGGTTAGATCTTGTCTTAGATAGGGTTTCTGTTGCTGTGAAAAGACACCTGACCACAGCAGCTCTTACAAAGGAAAGCATTTCATTGGGGTGGCTCATTTACAGTTCAGAGGTTCATTACATTATCATCATGATGGGAGCATGGCGGCGTGCAGGCAGACATGGTGCTGGCTACATCTTGATCAGAAGGTAACAGGAAATGGACTCCCAGACATTGGGATATCTCTTGAGCATAGGAAACCTCAAAGCCTGCCCCTGTAGTGACACACTTCCTCCAACATGGCCATACCTACCCCCAACAAAGCCACACCTGCTAATAGTGCCACTCCCTATGAACCTGGGGGGAGGGGGCAGTTATATTCAAACTACCACAGATGAGAAAAATGAATCCCCTGAAAGATGCATTGCAAAAAACTTACCCAGAAGAGGTAAATAGCCCGGGGAGTCCTGCAGCTGTGAAAGCCATTAGGAAACTTTTTTTTTTTTTTTTTTTTTTTTTAATTTGGTTCTGGGGATTAGACCTAAGGCCTCATGCATTCGGGGCAAGTGCTCTGTCACTGAGCTACAACCCATGAAATTAGAGAATTCAAAGTAAGGTGTGCTCACTTCAGGTGGTACATACCTTAAAACTAGAATGCGCCAGAGATTAGAGTGCCTGGATGACAAGAAAATTTATGAAGCACCTTCATCTTCCTCCGAAAGACAAATAGCACATTTTCTCTTGTATGTAGAATCGTGTGTGTGTGTGTGTGTGTGTGTGTGTGTGTGTGTGAAATGAAAGCAAAAAAAAAAAAGCTGGATTGTTTGCTGCAAGTTAGTGGACCAGTGTTAGAAGCAGGAAAGGTTAAAGGAGAATGAACATGATCAAACGGTAATGATCTACAAACATTATGATTAATATCAAATTGAAAGCCACTATTTTGTGAGTTTTGCTTAAATACTTATTTTTTCTTTTGCCTGTGTGAGTATTTTACCAGCATGTATTTCTGTGCACCATGTGCATGGCATGTCTATGGAGGCCAGAAGAAAGCATTGAATTCCTTGAAACTGGAGTTATAGCTGGGTGTGAGCCACTGTGCAGTTGCTGGGAATTTAACTTCTAAAATTTAACCTCCATTATTTTCTTTCTTTTTTTTTTTTTAAAGATTTATTTATTATTATTATCATGTATACAATATTCTGTCAGCACATATCCCTGCAGGCCAGAAGAAGGCACCAGATCTCATTACAGATGGTTGTGAGTCACAATGTGGTTGCTGTGAATTGAACTCAGGACCCCTGGGAGAGCAGTCAGTGCTCTTAACCACTGAGCCATCTCTCCAGACCCTCCATTATTTTCTATATGAACTAAAGAATGTAATCATTTTAAAAATTAAGTAAGGGCTAATACCAAGACTACAATTAAGCGATGTAAAAGGTGCTTTATTTATTTATTTTTTTAAATTAATTAATTAAGTTATTTATTGATTGATTGATTAATTAATTTTTGTTTTTTTGAGACAGGGTTTCCTCTGTAGCTTTGGAGGCTGTGATAGAGATTACATGTCCACACAGTTGGGCTTGCCCGGTGGACCGCCTAACTATTTCTGGTTCAGAATAGCCATCTCCGGGTCAGACATCTTGCGGGACCGGGACTCTGTGGCTTTACGTGGTTGCGTAAAGCGCGCGCGCGCAGCCATGTAATCTACGGGCATGCATGGAGTACCCACAGGAGTTCCTGTATGTATGCGCGGCCCAACCTTTAAAAAGCCGGTGCCATCTTGCATGAGTCTCTCTGTCTCTCTCTCCCCTGACGTGTGTTTCACACAGGCCTGTCACCTCTATCCTCTTTAATAAAACTCTTCCGTGGTCTTGTCGTGTTCGGGACATGTTCCTAGCGCCACTTAAATACTAACAGGCTGTCCTGGAACTCACTCTGTAGCCCAGGCTAGCCTTGAACTCACAGAGATCCACCTACCTCTGCCTCCTGAGTGCTGGGATTACAGGCATGCTAAAAGGTTATTTTTTAAACTACATTTTATAGAGTAGAAAGCAGTATTTTTCTGTATATACATACAAATTACATATGTATGTAATTTTAAAAATTTATTTATGTATGTGACTGCTCTACTGACTTTATGCCAGAAGAGGGCACCAGATCCCATGACAGATGGTTGTGAGTCACCATGTGGTTGCTGGGAATTGAACTCAGGACCTCTGGAAGAGCAGTCAGTGCTCTTAACCCCTGAGCCATCTCTCCAGCCATATATGTAATTTTTTTTTTTTAAGAGAGAGAGGTCTCATTAGGTAGGTCACACCGACCTTGAGTTCAGAATCTTACCTCAACCTCCAGAGTGCCAAAACCACAGGAGTGTCACTGAGGCAGGTTTGTTTGTTTATGTTCATCTTTCATGTTTATTTCAATTAGTAGTAATAGTATTATGTGTGTGTTATGTATGATGTGTGTAGGGGGTGCAAGAATGTCATGGGGTGTGTAACACAGGCTAGAGGACAACTTTGAAGAGTCCATGGGATCCAGGGATCAAACTCCGGTTATCAGGTTAGCTCAACAAAGGCTGTTCTTGTCTCGGTCAAAGAACAACTTTCAAGAGTGGGTTCTTTCCTTCTCTCATGTTGATCCCAGGGACGAAATTCAAGTCCTCAAGCACAGTGGCACAGTCTTCCCTGCAGGGCGCCATCGCCTTCTATGGTCTCAGAGGTGTTAGAATCTTCACAGATGGGGTTACATCTTGACTCCTCTGTGGCCGTTCCCCACCATTCCAATGTTTAATAGAACTGATTTTACATGGAGGACAGCTATGGGCCTACTGCTCTTGTTGAAGCCAGATACTTACAGCTCAACATATTCTCAGGCTAGAGGCCTGCTCTGGGGTCAGTCTACTGGTCGCAGCTCTTGGCAGCTACCATCCAGCCCTTCCCACAGCAGATGCAACAGAGCCAGCAGCACCTTTGAGTGTCGCAGCTCTGGTACGGCCCTATTTTTTTACCTTTACTTTTATTTATGTATTGGTTCTTCAAGATAGGGCTTCTATTTGTATTGATTGGTTGGTTGGTTTTGTTGAGACAAGGTTTCTCTGTGTAATTGCCCCGGCTGACCCCAAACTCTCTCTGTAGGCTTGCCTCAAGCTCACAGAGATCCACTTGCCTCTGCCTCCCCAGTGCTGGGATTAAAGGTGTGCACCACACCAGGCCTAATTTTACTTTTAAAATAACCATTGTAACAAGGACAAAAGTCTCTTGTGGCTTTGATTTGCATTTTCCTAGTAACTAGCAATGGTGAGCATTTTTTTTCTGTGCTTCTGGGCCACCGTGAACTTTTGGTATTGTTTTTGAATTGAAGTCTACCTGCTGCCCTGATTTACCCAGTTCTAGAATTACAAACACATGGCATGACACCATGCTAGCAAAATCTGCATGAACTGCAAGGTAAATGGGAATCCCCCAGGGACAAGTTAGGCTTGGTACAAGCAGCTTTAAGGCTCTCATCAGAAGCCTGGGATTCAATGTCTTCTTGTTCTTGGTTGAGGACCCAAGAAAACAAGGCTTGCTTGGAATCTCAGAGTTGTGGGTTCAGGAGCCAGGGCTGGACTCTGGGTTGCTCTTCTGGAAGTCTCTTCTTGCCTTTGCTTTACCGGTCAGCATATCCATACTAGGAGATCAGCTAAGAGATCAGTCCTGAGATCCAAGGGCTGTGGTCCTCTAAGGGAGGGAGTGTCTTATTTGTAAGGGAAGTGCAGTCCCTTCTGGTAGGTGGGGGATTTGCCTGAGGCCACCAGGATGGACTCTGGACTCCCCTATGATTGGATTGGCGTCTCTCTTCTGTTGCACCAAGGCCCCATCTCCCAGTCTCAGTCTGTTTGCATACATGCTCTCCTCAAACTCGCCTTGGTTTCCCTAAATAGGGTGCCTCTGCAGCAGGCCCCGCCCCCTTCTCCCGTCCTCCAGCCACTCATTCTCCGTCCAAACCAGGCTCTACCTTCAGACTTCGCCTCCATCCCCGTCCTCAAGAAGTTTCCCATTCCTGCTGCCAAGCCCCTCCACCCACACTGCCTGCTGCCCACTCTTGTTTCTGTGGTCAAACTGAAAACTGACTATTGCTTTCCTTAGCCTGGCCTGGATAGGAAACTGAGAAAAAAGCGGTAGAGACTGCAGAGGAACTGAGAGTTCCGGCCAGGGCACAGCAGAGACTGCAGGCAGGCTGGGGCGGGGGCGAGGAGGGGTGGGAGTTCACTCACAGCCTTGCCTGGATGCTAGGATTCATTCCTAGGTAGCCATGGCGGTCAAGTAGTTGGAGAATGGTTCTGTCAGCTTCTAGAAGATTCCCTGGGCTTGTGTTTTGTGTGTGTGGGAAGTGTCAAGAGACAGCTGGGGTCTGAGGAGATTGCTCAGTGGGTACAGCGCTTGCTTAGCAAACAAGAGGACCTGAGTTCAGATTCTCGGAACCTATAGTAAAGCAGGCGTCTATTATACCAATGTTCCTGTGGAGAAACCGAAGGTAGAGATAGGAGACTCACTAGAAGCTCTCCAGCTGGATTCCAGAAGTTGTCCTGGCTTCCACAAAAATGCCTAAACATGGGGTTGGGGTTCGGTCCTCAACTCTGAAAAAAAAATGCCTAAACACACTTTTTTTTTTTTTTTTTTTTAAGCTTTCTGGGTGTAGTGGCACAATCCTTTAATCTTTGGGAGGCAGAGGCCTGAAAATCTTTGTGAGTTCAAGACCAGTCTGGACTACATAGTGAGACACTGAAAAGAGAGAGAGGTTTGCCCTGTTGAGGAGAGCTGTAGATCTGGAGATTGTAGACCTAAAACAAGGACTTCTCTTCAGAGGAGACAAGTAAATGACTTATTCTGAGGCAGATAAGAATTCAAATGAGCCGAGCGGTGGTGGTGCAGGACTTTAGTCCCAGCACTCGGGAGGCAGAGCCAGGAGTTTGAGTCCAGCCTGGGCTACCAAGTGAGTTCCAGGAAAGGTGTTGTTAAAACTCTGTCAAATACCCTTCCTCCATGAAAATATGCAGAAAACATTTATCGAGTACGTCAGGTCTGAAGTCATTGCAGGGGACGTGATCCGTGTACAACTCTGTGGACAGAGTCTCACTTTTGAGTCTAAGAAGGAGATGGAGGTAGAAATGGACTTTTTTTTAGGTAGGGGAGGAGGGTGGTGACTACTGATTTTGGAAACGATTGCTGTTTGGTAGTTAGGGCCTGGATAAAGAATGGGATCTGGGCTTCCTTCTGCCCTGGGCCTGGGTCTGGGTCTGTTAGGGGCGGAAGGGTACATGTGGAGGCCTGCGGTTGGTGTCCTGTGTGTTCCACAGTTCCTCCTCCACCTTACTTTTTGAGACAGTCTCTCACTGAAACGGAAGTTGTTATTTAAACTAGAATGGCTGGCCAGTAGACCTCTGGGACCTGCCATCCCTGCTCCCCAGTGCAGGGTTAGACACGCGCTGCCTGGCTTTCATGTGGAGTCTGGGGTCTGAGGTCCTCACGCTTACACAGCAAGCGCTTTGCCCAACCTAGCCATCTCCCCAGCCTTCCACTTCGTGTTTGAAGACTCTTCCCTCTCCATTTCAACCCCAGATATGTTCCTTTTTTCTTAAACCTCAAGTTCCAGACTGCTCTTGGCTTGTGAGGAGAGGGGTGAACCTAGAGATGCCAGACTTGGGGACTGCCATTCGGCCACATGATAGGCTCCAAAATTCCTATCTAGAAGCCACATCCTTTGTTCTCATCCATTCCTCTCCCCTGCTGCACACCCGTGACCCTTCCCTCCCCTCCCCCCTTTCCCCCAGTTAGTTCTCACTTCTGCTTTTCCATTACATCAGTTCCATTATCTTCTCCAGTTCCCACCCTCCCTTAAGGGCTCTTCCACCCTAGGGTCCCTTTTCTAGCTCATTGACCTATAAACACACATCTGAACACACACACACACACACACACACACACACACACACACACACGAATTTTTTTTTTAAATAATCACTCTTTTTTTTTAAAAGAATGTTTTAATGATTTATTTATTACATACAGTGTTCTGCCTGCATGTGTCCCTGCAGGCCAGAAGAGGGCACCAGATCTCATTACAGATGGTTGTGAGCCACCATGTGGTTGCTGGGAATTGAACTCAGGACCTCTGGAAGAGCAGTTAGTGCTCTTAACCTCTGAGCCATCTCTCCAGCCCCCCCCCCCCCCCCGGATTTAAACTCAGTTTCCACACACAGGAGCATGCAGTGTCTCTTCCTGAACACTGCGGACTTTGAGGTAAAGTCGCCATCTTCATCAGTCAGGTATGCCTGCTTTGGGGCCTGCCTGTTGGTGGGATAGTCACTGGACCCCCACCTGGAAGTCTAGCTACTCCCAACTGTGTTCCTTGAAGTAGTCTGTATGCAGTTCTGGTGCTAGAGCATATAGGTGGGGGGTTGACTGGGGGAAGGAACTCTATGTGGCTATGGGCAAGCCATCATTCATGCTGGAGAAGGCTGTTTTGGAGTTCCGAATGCTCCTCCCAGCATACCCTTTGGGTTTTTCATGATAGGGTCTCTCTGTGTAGCCCAGGCTGTCCTGGAACTCAGAGATTCATCTGCCTCTGCTTCCTGAGTGCTGTTTCTATTTTAAATTTATTTTTATTTTATGTGCATTGGTGTTTTGCCTGTACCTATGTCTGTGTGAGGGTGTCAGGACAGGTTGGAGCTGCCAGATGGGTGCTGGGAATTGAACCCAGGTCCTCTGGAAGGGCAGCCAGTGCTCTGAACCACTGGGCCTTCTCTCCATCTCCCGGTTTGTTTTCTCCTGTTCTCCCTTTTCCCCTTCGCTGGCTCTCACAGATGTGGCTGCTAGTCTCCACTGTGTTTTATTATGCAGCCAGGGCATTCCTGTGGCTTTGGATTCTTCCCTACTTCTGGACATTGCCAGTCCCAGTCCAGACAGCTGGGAACAGGATCCTTCCTGTGTCAGGCTCATGCTCTTGGGGGACAGCTCCTAGGACAGACTTTTCCTGCCTTGTTGATTGGAACAAAGGGCTCATGTTTCCCAAGGCTGTGACTGACCTAGTCTATGTCTGTTCTCAAGCTAGCTCCATCAGCGCCCACTCATGTGGGTGACTCCCTGCAGCATACAGAGGGGCAAAAACCCAGGCTTGAGGGTTTCTACTGAGCCACCACATGGGTAGGAGAAGTCTTGTGACACTGATCGCATGCCTGCCCATATTTTCTACTTACCTGTTTTCTGTGCTTACTGCTTCAGATCCACATGCCTGTAAATCCCAGGTCTGCAATGGGACTGATTTCTGGAACCTCACTCCGAGTACCTGCTATGGCTTCTCTCTTACCTTTTTCCACTCTCAAAGTTGAGAACAGAGGTCCTGAGTCCCACCACATGCACCCACCTGGGGAAGGAATGCTTGGCAGGAATGAGAACGGACAGACATCAGCCCAGCTTTGCACCCAGCAGTGTGGATCCCAGCCATGAGGGTGGTGGGTAAAGGACACGTTTCCCATTCAGGGATGATAAAAATGTTACACAACTTGATGAGTTGTAAAAACCATTGACTTATAGTTTGACAGGGTGACTTGTATAGCATGTCATTAGATCTCAATACACATGACAGGGCTGTGTTAATAACAGTCATCATGTCTAACTACCAAGCATGCCGGGCAGCTTCCTGAATTCTAAGCCTGACTCACATATTGCATACAGCCCCATGTCTGTAATCACAGGAAACCTGGTGCTAAAGGCTACTTGCCTTGAATGAGCTGCTATGAAAGAGAGCCCTTATCTGTGACAATGTACTAACAATGTCTCTTACTTCACCTTCCCAGCAGCCTAAGGAAGCTGTCATTATCCCCATTTAACAGATGAGGCAGCAAGAGCCTTGGAGTTGTGATCTGGAAACTTTGTGAGGCCCCCCTGCTCTGCCACCTGTGCAGCTGGAGGCTAAGAAATGAGCTGGGGCACCCTCCTCTGTGGCCCTGTGGTGGTGTGGAGGACAGGGGCTGTGGTGCTCCCTTCTGCCAGCTGCAGGAGGCTCTCACTGCTGTAGAAGTCAGACTGGGGCCTTTGTGCAGCCTGGAGCCTTGGCACTGAGTAGGCCCAGGAGCTACATGGATGCCTCAGTGCTACATCCAGGCTTCTTACCTACAGTGGGGGTCAGGGGAACATTTGACTTCCAAAGTGGAGATGGGAGGGGATGCTTCCCTCACCTCAGCTGCCCAGCCTCTCCAAGGCCCACAAGCTCTCCAAGGAGATAGAGCTTAAGCAGGTAGGCAGATGCCTGGGGAGGGAGCAGGCTAGCCGAGCTCCCAAGGTTTGTGGCACAGTCACTTAGATCCAGTCCTACAACATCAAAGACTCAGGAAACCATGACCTTTAGGGACCCAGGGGCTCTGAGGAGTGAGTGAAATTGCTGCTGCTTTTTGGCTGTGAAGGATTCTAGAGTGTGCTGGAATCCCAGACTCTTAGGCCTTTGCCCTGGAACTCTCAAGTTGGGTAACTGCCGCCTTGCTTTGCCGACCTTGACCTTGATGTCCTCCCTATGCTGATTCCCTGCTGGTCTCCACCCTCCTGAATGCTTAAGGGAAGTTCCTTGTTTGTGTTTCCTGCATTTGGTGTAAACAGCTTAGATGCAAAAATGTAGAATATTCAGTAGCGAACTTCTGCCCTCCAGGGGTTCCTCCATTGTGCTGTAAGCCTGTATTTAAGGTTCCCTCCCTTCTTCAATAAACGGCATTCGGCATCCCCTGGCACGAATGACCCGCTGTCTTTTGTCTCTGTTTTTCAATCCACAGCCCCTCGCTCGGACATGGTAAACGGGTGGTGGTAGCGTGGGGACTGAATCCAGAGCCTTACACAAGCCGGCAAATGGTGTAGCCACCCCTACCTCCTATCCATATCCAAATCTGCCCTAACTGCTGGCGTAGGCACCTTTGGAATTCATTCTCAGAGCCCTGAACCAGCTCAAGCCCTAGCACCCCCAGTTCCCGTCCATCTGCCTGGCATTAGTAAATTCTGCTCAAACCCTTCAGCTCACAGCAGGTGGAGGCTAATCAGAGCCTCCTAGGTCCTACAGCTGAATGTACTTGTCCCATTTTGCTCTTGGAAACATCTTTACATGGGCCTGGAACCTCTAGAGAGCTCAGCAACTTTGCATACACATGGGCATTAAGCTGTAGGCTGCTCCCATCATCCTTCAGGACAAGGACTTCCACATAAGGTTGACTGCATGGCTTCTCCTTTAAGGAGGCCACAGGGACAAAAATAAGTCACAAAAAATCAAAGTTGTACTTGGTTTACTTTCCACATTAGACCAAGAAGCATGTCTTTTGAGCCACACCTCTAAAATGCTATCTGGTAGTAAGGAGTAAATAAAATATATGCATACAAAGTACTGGAGGTGTTCAGTAATGCTGCTATCCCCTCCACCACCTGCTGGGAGCAGTTGCTGCCCAGAGCTCAGGACACAATGCCTTCCCTAGTCTCCTTCCTCAGATTCCTATGCAGGGCGTGTGCTTAGCATTGCAGTACCACAGATGACCACCAGGTGGTGACCAAGCGCCCAGACTTCTGGTTTTATGGTTTACTGGTTTTTCGTTGTTATGAACCATGTAAGAAAAAAGAACCACTGTAATTATGGCAGGGCTCCAAACTCTTGGCTGAGAAGCAGCCCTTTCCCACTGTCCCTCAGTTGTCCCAGGCAGGGGGATGGCTTGCCTGCTTTTTTCACTGAAGAGGATTTCCTGATATGTGGGGCTCAAGGCCTCCCTCCCAGGGTTTACCCTCAACCCAGTCACCCACTGAGAAGTCCTAATCATCTCCCTGAGACCTACTTCCCTGTTGTTTCTGGAGTTGGTGCCACACAGTCCCCAGCACAGCCAGATCTGGCCAAGCAGCTCCCTCTGCCCAGACTCAAGGGCAGACAAGAGCTCTACAAATGTGCCTCATCTTCCCCAAGGGCACGGAGTATTAACCAGGGAGCCTACCAGTGGCTCATGTCCCCCAAAAGGACAAAGACTAGGAACGAATGAGTCTTTCTACGCCAAGCTCTGACAGGACCTTAGGGGACATGAGGCTATGAAGGATCCAGGAAAGTTACCAGCTAAAAGGCAGGGTACACTCAGTTGTAGAAGCTGGACAGGGGAAGGTGATTCCTGGGGACACCAGATCCCGACCCCAAGCCGAGAGCACCAGCTGTCTCCCCTCATCTGTCCCACAACCTGCACTGGATATGTTCACAAAGAAATGGCCTCAGAGTTCATCTTTCTCAAAACATATATTTATGTCTTCTTGTCTCCTCTCAGTACATCTTTGAGCACCTTGCCAGACACTTGCAGGAATGTGCAGCTCCCCCGCCCAGCACCCCATGCCCTCCCTAGCCCTTGGTGACAAGGCCCTTCACAGCCTGCACAATGGCGTCCTTGTCAATACCAAACATCTTTAGCAGCTCAGCTGGCTTCCCACTTCTTGGTACTTGGCCAACAGCCAGGCGGGTGACAGTGACCCCAGGTTCACCCACTACTGCAGCAGACACGGCCTCACCTATGCCACCTGAAAAAGGAAAGTCAGGTAAGTCTTAGTCTGAGCCCAAATGTCAAAGATTGCATATGCACCACCCCCCTGGCCAGATCAGACATCACTAATGCATCACAGTAATAGAATAAGTAATCCATTACTTAGAATGAGCACTTACTCTATTCTTTTTTTTTTTTCTTCTTGAGATAGCTCAGGATGGCCTCAAACTGACTGTAGTCTAGGATTCCTTGCTGTGGAATATTATTATTTTAAAACGTATTTGTTTATTATTTTTAACATATGAGTGCTCTGTCTGCCTGTATGCCTGCAGGCCAGAAGAGGGCATTAATCCCATTATAGATGGTTGTGAGCCACCATGTGGTTGCTGGAAATTGAACTCAGGACCTCTGGAAGAGCACTAACTGCTCTTCACCTCTGAGCCATCTCTCCAACCTGTAACATAACTTTTTTATAGTTAAAGTAATATCTACAGAGGCTGGAAGCCAGAGCCACCGGCCAGCCAGACACGAGAGGCAACGAAAGATACACAGAAGGAAAGAGAAGTAAAAAGCCCAGAGGCCAAAGGTAGATAAAGAGAACAGGTTCATCTAAGTTTAAGAAGCTAGATAGAGACGAGCGAGCCTACGCTAGGCTGAGCCTTCAAAACTACTAAGTCTCTTTGTCATGATTTGAGAGCTGATTGGTGGCCTAAAAGAAAAAGTCTGATCCATGATCCTGAGCTTCGGATTCTTTTAATTCTTCCTCCAGAATGTTGGGGTTCTGTGTGTGAGCCACCTGCTCGATTATGCAGTGCTGGGGATGGAACCCAGGACTTCGTGCACCCTAGGCAAGACTCTACCACCTGAGGCACCCGCATCCATTCTTCTTTGCAGCTTTGGCTGGCCTATCTAGATCAGGGAGACCTTGAATTCACAGAGATTCGCCTCTCTTTGCCTCCTGAGTGCTAGGATGTTGCCATGATGCTTAACTTTATGGAATTAAAATTTTTTTTTTAATGTGCCTGTGGAACACTTTATTTTTTAAAATAGGTCCCCTGGAATAGGAGTTAGAGATGCTTGTAAACTGCTGTGTGGGTGATAAGGATTGAACCAAGGTCCTCTGGAAGACTGCTGAGCCTTTCCAGCTCCTCCATTTATTTCTTTATTTAGTATGTGTGTACAGGTGGAGGTGAGCTTCACCCCCACCAAGTCATGCACCTTAGAAGCTCATGTCTTCCTCAGAGACTTCTCTAAGAAAGAAGTGGCATATATTTGTAGAAGATGTTTGAGGTGCTGGAGAGATGGCTCAGAGGTTAAGAACACTGGCTGCTCTTCCAGAGGTCCTGAGTTCAATTCCCAGCACCCACATGGTGGCCCACAACCCCCTGTAATGAGACCTGGTGCCCTCTTCTGGCCTGCAGTCATACATGCTGTATACATAATAAATAAATAAATCTTAAAAAAAAAAAAAAAAAAAAAAAAAAAAGATGCTTTGAAAGGATTAAAAAAGACACTCTGGCCCGGCGGTCGTGGCGCACGCCTTTAATCCCAGCACTTGGGAGGCAGAGCCAGGCAGACCTCTGTGAGTTTGAGTCCAGCCTGGTCTACAGGAAAGAAACCCTGTCCCCAAAAAAACTAAAAAAAAAATTAAAACCCACAGCCCTATGTCAGTACAGTTGGGACCCGGCCTCTTATGAGGCTTTAGGCTTTGGCTTGGGGACCCAGCTACCTCACAGCTGCCGGCTGGCCGAGCTCCATGAGCCCCCGTCAGTGCTATGAGTGGCAAAGGCAGACTGCCCTCAGAGGACTTCCGAGCCCTGTCTACACCTTGGCTCCCTGGCCCCTGCTCCTTTCTCTAGCCTTCTTGACCCAGTCTGGTGCAGCCCAATTACCTTCATAGTAGTGATCCTCCACCGTGAGAACCCTGCCTTTGGTTGCACGCGCACAGTCAAGAATGAGCTTTCTGTCCAGGGGCTTGATGGTGAAGGGGTCCAGCACTCGGATGCTGATTTTCTCTGTGAGGGAAGACCAGAACACAGATAAGAAAAAGGCTGCAATGCTGTGCTTTGCCCTGTGGAGGGACTTCAGTGGCCCCTTGTCCTGAATGGGGCGCCTTGGGGATTATCTCATAGCTCTGGGGGCTGGCTGTTGAGCCTTTGCTTGCCAATGCCCTCTGGGAGATCCTGGCCAGCTGTGTGCCCTGTGCACTGTCCAAGGATAGATTGGTATGTGGGAGTCCTCATCCTCTGAGGCCTTTGAGGATAAAGGGGGGCTTCAGATGTCTGATCTAAGACAAAGGTTTATGGAGTGATAGGAAGAAGAGCTGTAGCCAGCCACCCTCTCGGGAGAAAAGCTAGACGTTCACCACACCCAGCTGCCCAGCCTGGGCAGGGCTTTCTGGACCTCTCAGGCCTGTTCACCCCATTCCGCACAGGCCACTCTGAAGTCACCAAACCAAGCTACTACCCTTCGCTTCCTGGTGCTCACAGCTTGAGATTTGGCATGTGTGGTGATCCTATGGAGAGGGCCTTAATGCCTGCCCTACGCTATCACTAGCTAACATCAATACCTGTAATAATAGTGTTAATGCAAAGTCACACCTAAGTCCTCAGGATAGTCATAAAGGTTAAGAACCAGTTTACAGACAGGAAACAGAGGCACAATGATGGCCAGCTGAGCTGTGACTCCAGCCTCACCGTCAGGCTCCAAGGCCTCTGATATGATACACTGGGACCACAGGTTGAGACTGAAGTCATCAGTCCCAGTGTAATGACTCAAAGGGTGGCTTCGGGGTCACCCTTTGACTAGATGAGAGTCTGTGTAACGTGTAGACACCGCTCAGGCTGTGACCTTCCTGGTCCCTCCCTCCTTACCTTTCTTCAGCAGCTCCGCAGCTGCCAAGGCCTCATGCAGAGTCACACCAGCCCCGATCACTGTAACCTGGTCGTCTTTGCTCTTCAGAACCACCTGGGGGTGACATGGGGACAGTGAAGTTCAGACTAGGGGCCAGGGTAAGGTCTGGTAGTGGGAGTAGTGGCAGGGTCGGTGGCTGTCTGGGGTTCTCTCAGACATGAAGGGCACTGACCTTGGCTTGGCCAACCTGGAAATCCTCATTGTTGCTGTAGATGATGGCATTTTCTGGGCGGCTTGTCCGGATGAAACAGATGCCCTGAGATTGGAACAGATAAACTGAGAAATACAGGACAGCACACAGACCTGTCCTGTGACAGAGGGCGGAGTTTTCTAGATGGCCACTCTTCCCAGGTGCAAGCCTTTACCAGCCATCTATCAATTATAAACTACAGTCATTGCGTCCCAGCTGCTACAGCAAGGAGATGGGGCTTGTTTCCTGTGGCTGGCACCTCTGAACACATGAGGAGCATTCCCAGTTTGGCTAATCTCAGACTGGAAGCAAGAAAGTAGACTGACTGGCCTGATTTCTTGGTGGGGCTAGTCTCCAGAATGCCTCAGTGAGGCCGGCCCCTGCTCTCAGGCAAGAAACAGGAAACTCTATATGCTACTCTGTGGCAGGGCAGCTCTTGATCTGAACCGTTTACTCTGTTCTTCAACTCAAGCAGGGCAAATATTGTCCACTGTCCAACTGGATGCCACGAATGGTATGTTTTGTTCTTCCTGGTCTCGTTTCTTTAAGCTATACAAACACCATGACAAGGTCAGGAAATGCCTCCCTGGGCATCCAGACACCAGCTCTGCCTCTGTGCTGGCCTCCTCTTCTGCCTCTTTACGGAAGAGCTAGCTTCAAAAAGAACAGCTGCACGGCTGACCTTCGTATTGGCTGCTAATTCCACTGCCTTCTCTGTCGCCACTCCGTCACTCGGGTAAAAGACGGTTGACATGGGAACCGACCGAAACATGGCCAGGTCTTCCAGGGCCATCTGCGAGGGCCCATCTTCCCCTGGGGCAGTAAAAAGAAGAAGATGATGACTGGCCCCCTGGTCTCAACCCCTCCCACATCCACTGCTCCGAGGAAGGGAGCGAGTGGGTGCTAGCACCCGGTCTAAACTCACCAATGGACACGCCACAGTGGGAGCCACAGAGGTTGATGTTGCTCTCAGAGATGGCGGCCATGCGGATCTGGTCGAAGGCCCGAGTAAAGAAGGCTGCGAAAGTGCTGCAGAAGGGCACTGTCCTGGCGCGCGTAGCACAGCCTACGGCAATGCTCACCTGAGGACGGGAAGGCCAGGTCAGGCAGCCCTGAAGAAGCAGCGAGCCCAGAACCCTCCTGCGGCCACACGTGGGAAGTGGAAGAGCCTCTCATCCCCAGACTCTTACGACTTGAAACAGTCCCCTCAAAACTTCTCTCAAGATCATTTTCCTTTGACACCAGGCATGGCAGCCGTCTGTAATCCTAGCACTTAGGATATAGCAGGATCAGGAATTCAAGGCTAGCCTTAGCTACATACTGAAATCAAGGGCACAGCCTAGGATACGTGGGAGTCCATCTTTTAAAGAAAAAAAAGGTTTGGGTTGGGGATTTAGCTCAGTGGTAGAGCGCTTGCCTAGCAAGCACAAGGCCCTGGGTTTGATCCTCAGCTCAAAAAAAAGGTTCTATGGGACAGCAGGTCCCCTTTACCACCACACCTGTCCTACATACAGCAAGCTCCTCCCACGTGTAAGTGCCCCTTGGGAATAATCACCCCTAAAGTGGCCATTCAATGGCCATTCAAGGTCAAAGGTCAACGTGGGGTCCTAATTGCTCCTGTGGTTTCTCTGAGCTGGCCCACGGCTGATACTTGGCATTGCCGATATGGCTGCCCAGGGAGGAAGAGGGCTTCAGGCTGCTGCTGCCCCATCGTGGTGGTTCTGCAGCCGCTGCCCCATCGTGGTGGTTCTGCAGCTGTGGCGGGCTGTGCCCCTCAGCCTACTCACCATGTTCTGCTCGGCAATGTAGCACTCAATGAAGCGGTCTGGGTGCTCCTTTTTGAAGAGCTCCGAGAAGGTGGAATTTTTAGTGTCTCCATCCAGAGCAATGATGCGGTCACTGGCATGGCCCAGCTTGGCGAGGGCCTGTCCGTAGGCCTTCCGGGTGGCTATCTGCAGAGAGGAACACAGGCTGAGTACCACCAAGGCATGTTAGGGCTGAGGCCGGGAGTCTTGTCTGAAGCTTCTGAGGAACTATAAACATGGGAACAGAGGCTGGGCATAGGAGTAGCACGTGCTTGTAACTCCAGCACCAGGAGCAAGGGCCAGAGTTTGGTGAAACTTGGTGTCAAGAAACTCAAAACAACATAAAAAGGAGACAGAAAACATGAGCCCAGTGAGACCTGGAAACTGCCAAAACACAAGCAGACCAAGGGCCTGGAGTTGGAAAGCTTCACTGAGAGCTTTACTCAGAGAAAAGCACAGACCAAGACAGCTCCACCTAGCCTTTACCAGACCACGAAGGAGCCCTGAACTCTGCAATCATTTCAACTAGAAGCTTACTATGTGACCAAGTCCCTTGTGCTCTCCGAGTCTCTACAGGCACATAACTCCTCCATCAGGAACAGACAAGGAGCCTGAGTTCCCCTGTTTGCCACAGACTCATTCCTTTCCAGAAGGCATAGACCCCGGGACACCAGAGAACAAGCCCCATCCCAGTTCAATCCACTTCACTAAAGAGCCAACTAGGTACCTTGTCTCCCACTTTGTAGCTGGGTGGGGTGGGCATGCGGATGTTAGCAATGTCCACTGCAGGGGCATCCTCCTGAGGGGGCGTGGCCAGGATCTTCTTTTTGCTCTGGATCTGGCTGTAAATCTCCTGGATAATCTGCTCAGCCATGTTTTTGGGGAGGGGCTTCCCATGCCATGAATCCTTGTCTTCAATCCCTGCAGGTATTGGAGAAGACAGCAGGTCAGGTAGAAATGTCCACAGAGGGAAATCATGGGAATGGCGGTGTCGGGACAGAAAAAGAGGGTCACAGAAGACTTCTGCATGCCCACCACCCAGGGAAATGGCTCAGATGAACAGGAAGAGGAGGAGCCACATGAGGGCAGATGTATGCCCCCTTTGCCACCGTCCCCGCAGGCCCTTACCCCAGACTCTGCAGCCCATGCTAGAGAACTCAGACTCAGTTTTGGGGGGAGTTGGGAGGAATCCCTGCCAGAAAACGAAGCTGACAACCAGAAGGAGAGAGAATTTCTAAGTTTACCCAACACCTTTGTGAGCAGAGTGAGGTCTTCCCATCCCTTCAGAGCTTCACCGTATGGGGACCAGTGAGGCCTAACAACCTCTGAGGTCACCTTATGTTACAGTAGCCTAAGCAGATCCAAGAATGGACAGACCAACCCTCCCAGTCAGTACCAGGCAGTCTGAGGTACTTCCAAACCTAAACCTCTATGTTGGTTCCAAGGATTAACTCAAATCATCCAGCTTGGCAGCAGTCAACTTTACCTACTACGCCATCTTGCCAGCCCCACTTTCCTTTTGAGACACAGTCTCACAAAACCAGGTTGGTTTAAAACTTGTTAAGTAGCCGAGGGTCACCCTATTCTCTTCTGCCTCCACCAGCTGAGTGCTGGGATTACAGGCATGTGCCTCATATTCCCGGTTCTATTGTCTGTCTTTTTTATTACAACCATTAGAACTGGGGTGAGATTTCTCATTGTCTCTGATCATTTACAGCTTGATCCTTCCATTTATTCTTTAAAGTAGGCAAAGGATCTGGAGTTCAACCTTGGATGTTGGGGAGGGAATTATGCCTGCTTCCCTCTCAAGCAGGGAACCATTGTTGGAGGCTCGGGGAAGGCCTCTGCCAGGCACTGCTTCCTTGGAGAGAATTCAGGTCTTTCCAAAAGCTTCGGGGCTGCACAGTACCACGTTCACTGCAACCCAGGGCAGATGGCTGGAGTTGGCAGGGACAGTCCATTGAATGACACCATACACTGAGGGGCTGTTTCACTCAGGAAATGTCTGCCTGCCTGTCTATATAGCTCAGTTGAGACCAGTCACTCTAGGGAAATGACAGGCATTTCTTCAGGCACAAGGGTCTCTATGGGGATGGGGAAACATACAGACCTGCGATTCCACGGCCCTTGAAGGTCTTGGCAATGATGGCTGTTGGTTGGTGCTTAGCCTGGCCAAAGGCCTTGCATAGCTCTTCCACGCTGTGTCCATCCACGATGATGGCATGCCAACTGGGGACAGAGGTGGCACAGGGTAAGGGGCAGCCAGGTGCCAGAGGACCCTGAAAAGCCCCCAGGGAAATATGTGGCCCAGCATCTGGGAGCTTGCCTGCATGCCACCCCATGGCCGAACTCCAGCTGGAAAGTCTAAGACACGGCTGTTTCCAATCTGGACTTTCTTTCTTCCCTACATTACTCTGCTTCCTTTGCTTAGTTTTAATTTCCCTCCTTTCAAATAATTCAAAGCTTAGTTCATGCCCCGTCCTTTCGTCCTGATCCACTCATTTCCCTTAGATGTTTTGGAGACAATGCACTGAGTTTGGAACCCATGTGTTATTAGATTCATAAAATGTTTGGCTCAGTGTGCACCTGATTCCTCCATAGATATTGCAGACTTTTATACACTCAACCATGTTATTTAACCTCTGTCAAGGAGCTGGCATGGCCCTGTGAACCCTAACACTCTACTCCACCCCACCGCTGTCGGGGATTGAACTCAGAGCCTTGTGCATGCTAGGCAAGGGCTTTACCATTGAGCTATGCCACCCCCCCTTTTGGATATATTAATAAAGATGGCAGCAGACCAAAGATGTAGCTCAGTGGTATTAATGCTTGCCAAACACACATGAGGCCCTGGTCCCATCCTTTAGTAACACAGGTGTGTAAACACACATACACAGACACACACTGTAATTTGTCCACAGTCACAATGCAAGGATTTACACAAATGAGGATACAAGGAATTACAGACACAGACCCCAGTGGGTATGGCTAGGGTTATACTCAAGTTTCCAGACTGGTGTGATCTTGGGGAGACCTTGTAGGCACCCCTGCCCAACAGAAAGCCTGTTCCTAACTTCCCTCACCTTCTCCCTTTGTAAGGTCAAGACACCCTGGACAGGCGTTCTCCTCAAAAGTCACAGACATAGATCCATTACAAAGAAAAGCCGTGGCCGCCCCACCCAAGGCTCTCAAGCCTCGCATTTCCCCAGCCCAGCTTGCTCCCCAGCCTGCAGTCCCCCCTCCATAGCCTCCTCAGCCACAAGGCACGTCAGAGCCCCCAACTTCAGAGCATCTTGTCTTTGGGGCTGAGGAGACATGCCGAGGCGGGAAGCCCTCAGGCTGACCCCTACTTACCTGCTTCACAACACTTGAGTCTGAACTCGCGGTCACTGAAGGCTCAAGTAGGAAGTTCAGAAAAAGCCGATACCATTTCACTAGAGAGGAAGCCTGCCCCTCCTCTCCAAGATGGCTGGGGTTGGTTGGACTAGCCAACTCATGTTCACCCTTGTCACATGTCCTTCAGCCTCATGGACTGAGCCTAATACACCTTGTACCCTTCTCCCCCACAAATAGACTAGTGTCTAGGTGATGCGACCATGTGAATAAATCTGCTTTAAAAGAGCCCTTCTCAAGCCACGGCCTCATACATACCCAAAGGCCTCACAGCGCTTCTGGTAGATGTCCACCTGGTGCTGCAGCGGAGCTGGGTCGCTCTGGCCCAGCCGGTTGATGTCAAAAATGGCAACGAGGTTGTCCAGCTTGTAAATGCCGGCAAAGGCCATGGCCTCCCAGACAGAGCCCTCAGACACTTCCCCGTCTCCCAGCATGCAATAGACTCGGTAGCTGTGGACAAAAAGCTCGTGGGAGAGCTGGTCCCTCTCTCCTGGGAGAGTGAGGCCCTTAACACCACCCTCCCAAGAAACCCGGACAGAGGTGCAGCCAGCCACATATGGCTATGTAGAGCAGGCAGCAGAGACATGGCAAGGTCAATGCCATCACTGGGACCCTGGGGCCAGCCCACACTCCACATGGAAGTTGCCAGGAGCCGCAGGACCGGCTGCTGAGATGATAGGGATCTGGCCAGTTGGGGCTGTTGAGGCAAGAGTGATGAAGGACTTGAGAGACTAGCACCCCTCCCCCAGCAAAGACTGGATGGATGGGACCTTGGGCACCTGGGCTCATTCAACCCGGGGGAAGAGACTAGGCACAGCTGCTCAGCAGCACAACAGCTGCTCAGCAGCACAGGGACCAGGTGCCTCACAGGGAGGCTCTCTGGAGGTTCCAAGACCTGTCCTGGCCTTTCTCCAGTACAGCTTTCTCCCCTCCACACCGGCAAGGGAGGTCTTCTCAAAGCAGGGTGTCAAGGTCCGAGTATGAAATCAGGGTACATTACTCGAGAGAGCAGAAACTTTTGTTGGAGGGTGGGGTAAAGAGAGGTGAGGCTAGAGGCAGAGGACTGGTTCAGAGACCCCCTTCCCCCAAGGGAGGTGAGGATCTGGAGGTCTTGCAGCAGTAGCCAAGAGTAACTGCCTCCATCATGGGCCTGCCCCATGGTTGGTGCTGGGCCCTGAGCTGAGTGACCTCCTTAAGAGGAATTCCCCAAATTCACAGAGGCCAAGAAAACATTCAGATCAGTCAAAGGGCTTGTGTCTGAAGTTACATATCTGACTGTGTCCTGGACTGTCAGCTCCTTGCTGTATAGAAATGCACAGAGAGGGAGGGGTGTCAGGATGGGGAGGTGGGTACCCCTACACCTTGCACTGAGCTCACAAACTGACTGCTGCAGGCCCATAGCTAGGCAGCCAGGGCCGTCAGCATGACTCAGCATTTCCACGGGCACAGGCCACAGAACTTCCAGCATCTTTCCCTGCCTGGGGCTTTTCTTGTGAGGCGTCTACTAGGTGGGGCCATTCGTACCCTGGACGGGAGGCCCCACGTTTCGGACAC
Source organism: Onychomys torridus (assembly GCF_903995425.1). Lineage (NCBI taxonomy): Eukaryota > Metazoa > Chordata > Mammalia > Rodentia > Cricetidae > Onychomys > Onychomys torridus. The sequence goes on along the minus strand of NC_050451.1, from coordinate 4,239,207 downwards.
ATGCTTTTCCCCAAGCCATCTTCTCTCTTCCTAAGGCTACTGGGGCCCAAACACCCCAAAGGAGCTCTGGTCTGACACAGCAGCTCCCCAAAAGGACCTCCATGATAAGAGCCAGAGAGACACGCATGGGGGGATCCTGACCTCCAGAGCCTCTAGGGAGATGGAATGGCTGTGTCCCATGTCCAGTCCACTTCCACAAAGTCCGACTGGAACCAAGCTGGGTTACAACATAACCCTTGTGCTTCAAGATCAGAGACAGGGCTAGCCCCAAAGGGTCAAAAGACTAAGAGAGGAGAGTGTCCTAAGGTCCTGAGATGCTGGGAATGAGGCTGGGAATACATGTGGGGGCCTAGAGAAGCCTGGCTAACCCTAGCTGGAGATGCCAGATGTCAAATGTTAGGGATTGGTACTACACTGTGATCCACTTAAGTACCTGTCAGCATGGCTCTCCAGAGGCTGTAAATTAAGAAGGCACCCAGTGGTCAATGACAGCATTGTCAATACTAGACTTACTCTGTACATCAGGGTTCAAAAAAGTTCAAAGATGTTGGGGCTGGGGGAGTAACTCAGTGGAGGAGTGCTAACTCAGTATAGACAAGGCCTTCACTCGGCCTGCAAAAAAACCAAAGATGTGAGAAGACTTAGGCCAGTCTTTAAAAACTTGTCAGTTTCTGGTAGAGGTGCCTGCCTAATGTATGTGATTTGTTTTTTGTAGTTAAGACAGGGTCTCACTATGCAGCCTTGTCTCACAGAGATCCACATGCTTTACCTTCTGAGTACAGGGATCAAAGGCATGCCGACTTAATATTAACTGTGATAGATTTTGTTTACTCCATTCTTTAGATTACAGAAATAAAAGCTCTACATGATTAGAGGGAAACTAAACAACAAATAAGGGCCAGGGGCTGCAAAGGTGACGTCGGAAACTAAGATAAAGGCCCACGCTCATGGGAACCATCTTGCATGTCCGACAAAAGACTGGCTAAGTGTCACACAGTATGCCCACAGGACAGGACATTATACACTAAAGCAGCTCTTCTTACTTTAACACTAAGGAAATGGCCACAATAGACTGTTTAGATGTTTTAGGGCTCAGCAGGTACCCGATGCCAAGCCTAACCACCTAAGTCCAATTCCCCACGTCCCTTATTGCCCAAGTTATCCACTGACCTCCACACCTCACCATGGCATGTGCACATTTGCCTCCTCACCATGACAAACTGGGGGGTGGGTGGGGGAAAGTTTAGTGTTTTAAAAGGCAGAATGTGAACTTACATTAGGATTACAAATTTGTAAATCCTTTTATGAAGACTTAACGTGGAAGAAATATATTATTAGGTTCCAATTAGGGAAAGGGGTTGAGAATAAAGAAAAGGGAGCCAGACTTGGTGATGCGTGCCTGTAATTCCAGCCACTTATGAAAGAAACTGAGGTAAGGTGGCCACAAATTGAAGGTTAGCCACAGCAATTAAACTACAAATGATAAATAATAGAAGAAGAGCTAAGGCCACGCACCACACTTACTCCTTCCTTCCTCCCTCCTTCCCCCCCTCCTTCTTCTTCATCTTCTCTCTCTCTCTCTCTCTCTCTCTCTCTCTCTCTTTCTATTACTGCTCTGTAACTCAGTAGTAACTCATGTAGGCAGTGTCCACATGTAATCGCATGGTGGCTGTTATCTTCCAGGGAACCTGAATTTTAAATTTTGTTTTCCATGGGATATCTCTCTGGGATGTGTTTTTTTTTTTTTGTTTTTTTTTTTTTTTTTTGTAACTGCTACTAAACTTAGTATATTTTATTCTTGTAAACAAGAATTTTAGTAACTCAAATCACAAGAGCATGAAGACTGTTAGTCATATGTCTAAAATATCATAATTCTGAAAACCCTAGGACATTTATTGTCCCTGAATCTCAAAGAGCAACATACCAGCAATTAGAAAACACTGAGAAACTTGGTGGGTTTTTTTGTTTGTTTTTTAAATTGTATCATTGTTGATGAATAAATGTACTTTAAAACAAAACAAAACAAAACAAAAAACTTTTAAAAGAGCTTGCAGGGAGGGTATGCCAGCAACCCATTTGGTTGTATCAGCATGCTAGCTCTGGGTGCCTGGCTGGGCTCGATAATCTCCTGGTGCCCTGGCCCTTCACCACCACATCCCCACCCCTACACGGTACTGTCTGAGGGCCTAGGCTTCAGCTAACTCTGGCTCTAAGCCACCACAGCCTCTGGGAACCCACTAAAGCCCTTCTCCCTACACTGGTTTGTTCTATTATGTCGAGGTCAGAAAACGATCCTTCACAGGGAATTATTTCAAGCAACTGTAGGGAATAATTAACTCACATCTCTGGTTCTAGGCTAGATAAAATGTTCTTAAGCATACACCTCATCCTCTGCGACACTTCATCTCAGAGTGAATCATTTCTGGGTGTAGCTATATTCTCCCTAAAGCTCAGCCAGGAACTGCAGCGAAGGCTGTGCTGTGGGTGACCCTGGACTGAGGGGCTGGGTCCTAGAAGGACTGGGGCTCTCCAGAAAGCTGATCCAGAAGCCCCACCCGCAAGAACTTCCTGCAGGTGCTTCCTGGTATGTGGGCAGGGCAGTCAGGCTTCCTACCTGTCCCCAGAGGGACCTGGCTGTGGCCTCTCTTCTGCAGGGCTAGCCTACAGGGAAGTGGGATGTTCCTGGCTATAGGCCAGTGCCCTCCAGCCCTCCTAGGAAACTCCTAGCCCACAGGGCACCTAGGGACGATGGGTGTGCCTCTGGACACTCAGACCAGAAGATCTAGGTAAGTATTCTTCCTAGTGACCCCTCACACCCCTCCCCTCAGTGAACCTTCTCCAGGTGAAACCCAGCACTCAGCCTTGCTCCCACACGGTGGACTGGAGGAACTGTTGGGACCAGTGGTTGCTCCTAGCAGCCTGTTCACTCTGTTTACTAGGTGCAACCTGTCCACAGCAGATCAAGTGGCTGAAATCTGTCCCAAGGGCACTGGGAGTTCCAGAAACCTCCTGGGGCCAGAATAGCTAACCTACCCACCAGGCTGTACCCACCCACCCACCTCAGGCTCTTCACTAGCTGATGGGAGGTGCCTCAAGGACCCTGCCCTCCAGAGCATAATTTAATCCTCTTCATACACAAAGGCAAGTAGCCCTGGCCACGCTTCCCAGTCAGACATGGGGGTGGGGAGGCAGGCTGCTCTGACACTTTCAGGAGCGGGGCACTAGACTGAGGGCATGTGGTAGCACCATGTACTCAGGATGCAAACCTGACCTGACAGCCAGACTCTGGGAGGGTTCTTTATGTCTGAGTTGGTCTCATCTGAAAGAAGAGCTGGTCATGTCTCCATCTCAGGGCTTTGAGGGCAGAAGGGGGCACATGTTGATTTTCCTTAGCCCCAGTCAGGCAAGAAGAGGAGCCAGACGCAATGTAGGAGGGGTTAAGCCTGGGCCACTGAGGAACCCCCTCAAAATTACCAAGGGTAGGAGTGGGGAGCACGGGTTACCTGGCTTTGTCGAAGTATTTGCCCGTGTATGCCATCCCACAAGCAGCTCCCAGGCCCTGGCCCAGGGAGCCAGTGGCCACATCGGTGAAGGCTTGTTTCTGCCGTAAGAGAGATCCGCAGTTATTCAAGGGGCCAGGAGAGAACGTTTCCAACTCACCCCCCAGGGTCTTGGCTTCTCTGGCCATGGCAGCCAAGGCAGCATTCCCACCCAGAACCAGTGAACCCCTCCCCTGCAGAAAGAAGGCCCTTCTGGAGACTGAGTTCTTATTCAGACAGCAAAGTCACTCTGGGAGTGGGTTCAATTCCAAACCCTGCCCTCCAGTGAACTGTGTGACCTCAGGCTGGGAACTAAACCTCTCTGAGCCTCAACTGCCTCCTCTGTAAACACAGCTGATCACCTAAAGCAGCTAGAGATGGGTAACAGAGATTATAACAGATAATAGAGAGTGTTCGGCCCTAGTGAAGCCCTAGACCACAGTGTGCCTGGGATACATCAGGATGTGCTGGGATCAACCTGGCACCCAGGGGCAAACCACTTCCTTTCTGCCATCACTTCCTAACTGGCTCTCCACGGACCTCTCTCTTTTCCTTCCTCATCATAGTTGGCTCCTCTGCCTTTCCCCTCTCCCTTTGTGCCTAGGAAAGAGGGAGACGAGGCAGAGGCCCAGGAGGCTCCCTGCTGGGTGGCTTACCGGGACAGGATGCCCGTCCAAGTCAGAGCTGATCTTCCTCAGGTTCAGCAGCTCTGCTTCAGGCAGGAAGCCAGCTTCAGCCCAGACTGCATATAGGATGGGAGCTGCATGGCCCTGTGGGGAAGTGCACAAGGAGGTCAGAGGCAAGGCTGCAGGGACCGTTTCCACTGCACACGCTGCTCCCGGGCCTGGCTGAGCTGGCCAGCCAGGATATCCATTTCAGATGAGGAAGCCAGTGAAGGCCACTTCTCCCCTTTCAACCCTCTCCAGACACTTGGTTTTCAGCCCAAAGTTCCCACAGTCCAAAGTGGGTAGGCACCATGACAGGTGCAGGGGGCACAGCTGTGCAGCTGGACAAGTCCAAAACTCCAGCAGGCAGCCGCCACCCTAATCCCTGTTTCTGGCATGGGACATACTTGGACAGACTTCTAAGCCTCACAGCCTGTCCCAGGAAACCAGAGGCTGCTGAGCCAGGCCAGAGGACAGGTGGATTTTGGGCAGTTGTGGTATGGCTGGCAGCTGAGATTTTTACTAGAAGAGGAAACACGGGGCGTCGGCACTCCCCAACTAGTGGACTGTCACTCACAAGGAGAGCAAGCGTTGGCCCTCAGAATGCTGGCACAACACAGAGGGACCCAGGCAGAAGGCGACACAGGATCTCCAGACCTGGATTTCAGTGTTGCCTGTCAGCATCAAAACTCAGCACACACCCAGCAGAAGCGCAGGTTCTTCTGCCCCCTACCCCCGCTTTGTTAAGTCTCTGATGTACCAGGCTACTGTACCTGTTAATTTTGGTTCCTTAGCTCAAGTTCAATTTGTCAGTTCAGCACAAGGCATAGAGCGGGGAGTAGGCTGAGCAGGTAGGGAAGGAAGGGTGGGCTGGGGCTGGCTACCACTCATCACTCCAGGGAACCCACAGGGCCCAGCCCCAGGTAGGTGTGGTGAGCAGCAGGGTTCTTACCTTGGAGAGCACAAAGCGATCATTGTGTGGGTTTCGGGGATCCAGGGCCTTGTAGCGCATGGTATGGAAAAACAGGACAGCCATGATCTCAGCAGCACTGCAGCATGATGTGGGGTGGCTGTGGCCAAGAAGAGAAGATAGACATGAGCATCCTAGCCATAGACCCTGACCGACAACATCCACTCTGGCATGTGTCAGGGGCCTGGGGATGCCTGTTCTGAGGAGACACACACAGGCAGGGCTCATCAGAGCCATGTGCTCCCACTTCTTAGAAACACAGTGTATGTTTCAAGGAGGCTGCTGTTGGTGGCTTAGGATCTAGTGTGTCTTGGGTACCAGGGAATGCCATACCACCCCAAGAGTACCCAGTATGGTGGGTGGAGCTTAGTTCCTATCTAGGAGTTCCTAGAGGGAATCTAAGGACTTAACTGGTCAAGGAGCCACACCCCAAAGAGACTGCCCAGAATCCACCTGCTTATAAGGAGCATTCTGCCCACTCTGGGTCCATTGGGGCCACGGGCAGAGGGGTAAGGGAAGGTTTGCAAACCTGAAACATTAGACTTTAGTTTTCTGGTTGTTTTTTGAATGGACATTCTGAATGAAGGCTAGCATACAGAAACGTGCAACACACAACAAGCTCATCGCCACAAAGGCTATCATTATAAAAATAACAAACCCCTCCTGCCTGTGGATAGGTAAGAGATGAGGTGGGGTTGGCAAAAGCAAGAAGCTGCCCTTCCAGTTCCGGAGTCTCTATTTCAGAGTCTTATTTTGACGACTGAATGGTTTTAGAAAGCACAAGGATTATATCCTAGAGGCTATGTGAGTTCAGGCTTCACAGGATCACTTGATTAACCCGGTCCCTACCCCGGAATGAGGCCAGAGGCTGTAGCTCCTGGCCAGTTGCAGAGTCTGCCCAGCCACACTCTATTTTAAGGTCAGCCTCCCACACATGCAGCTCGGCTCGGCCCTGATGCTGTTGTTCGAGGCGCTTCACACTAAAACATGCCAATACCAAACCCAAGGACACATGCAACCCTGGGTGGGATTCACACCAGCAGCCTCCTCCCCTCTTGGAGTTGCCCATCAGGTTAGCGGTAAATCGCTCCCAGCAATAGACAGGTTAGTAGAGGAATCCAGAACTGTCCATGCTAGTTTAGTCCCCACGTTCCCAACACACGATAGCCTTATACTTAACCATACTTAACTCTACGAACTCCTGGTCATGGGGGAAAGACACTACACCTGAAAAGAGGGAGGTGAGGACATGTCAATGAGAGACTCTTATCTGTCTCCGGGGGACCCTCACCCCTTGCCACCAGCGCCCACTTCAGTTGAGAACACCCAGGCCAACTGCCCTTCCTACCCTCCGAGTGCAGCCCCATTCCTAAGGTGACTCTCAGCAGTTAAACACTCTTCCAGAAGATCCAAGTTCTGATCCTAGCACCCACATGAGGAGCTGCCTGTAACCAACCCCAGCTCCAGGGGTTCTGACACCTTCTTCTGGCCTCCACAGGCATCAGCACTCACACATGAGTACCCATACCCACACAACTAAAAATAAAATAAATCTTTTTTTTAATGAATGCAATAAAAATTTGGGGGGGGGGGATGGGAAATGGCATGGCTTATTATGAGGAAGCCCCAGTAGGGAAGGAAGGGACCAAAGAAGAGAGATAAGGGCAGGGACTCCGCCTACTGACTAAGGGGTGATACTCTGGCATGGCCATAACTACGGAGGACACCCAGAGAAATTGAATGGCAGAGTGATGTCTGTGGCAGAGGAGTGCCCAAGCTCACACACAGCAGACATGGAGGGAGGTGAGGAGTTACAGGGGATCCCACAAGTTGATAAGTGGAAGAAACCATTGATTTATGCTTTCCTTGCTAGCCCCCCGAAGAGGGTACCTACAACACATCTGGCCAGCTGCTGATGTACTCTTCATACCCACTAAGGCCTACAAAGAGCCCAGTCCTCCCTGCTTCTCCCACAGAAACGTGCCTTCTAACCGGGGTGTGGGTGTGGATATGGATATGGGCTGCATCACGTGGGATACGTGACTTAGCTCATCTCCAGGAGGCTCCGCTTCTTTGTTTATGGATGGGGATGCTGTGAGGGAGTCTGGGGGAACCAATGAGAGCCAATGCAAAGGTACAAAGTGGATTGGCCACTGTCACTAGTGGCTTGTAGTAGAATATCATTTTAAGGTGTGATATTTTTGTTTATGTTTTATTTGTTTAACTCTGTGAAGCTGTGTTACTGTGCCTGTGTAAAACACCTGATGGTAAAGAACTGGACAAAAGTGAGGCAGGAGAAAGGATAGGCTGGGCTGGCAGGCAGAGAGAAGATATAGAGGGAGAAATCTGGGAGGAAGAAGACACCAGGGGCTAGCCATCCAGCTACACAGCAAGCCACGGAGTAAGAGTGAGATACAGAAGTTAAGAGACCGGGAAAAGCCCAGAGGCAAAAGGATAATTTAAGTTAAAAAAAGGTGGCTAGAAGCTAAGCCAAGCTATGGCCGGGCATTCATAAGTAAGAAGAAGCCTTCATGTGTGATTTATTTGGAAGCTGAGTGGAGGGTCCCCCAAAAGACCAAAGACTAACCAGCAACAATGGTGGCTGAGGGCACAAGGTGCCAAACCTCTCAGGCCCTTCAACTGCTCAGCTACAGACCAGGACTCTGGTTCGCCTGTCACTCCAGGCAAGAGAGAAGCAATGAGCCGAAGATCGAGCGAGGATGCTGTAAACTGAGACGTGCTGAGTACCGAGGAGACATGGCCACTCTTACGCCCAAATTTCTAGAACACCTGTTCGGCCAGAAGCACAGGGACCTGTGGCTTCAGGACGAACTGTTTTTGCACTCCAGCCTGCCTGAATCAGATGCCTGCAGGTGCCATGGAAAACATAGCTGAAGATGCATCTGAGCCGAAGCAGCGTGAGGGGTATTCACCCTACCACCTGTTCCGTAAATGATTCTGCCTTGGCCCAACGGGCCATTTATAATCTATATCAGTTCAGTCTACCCAGAAAGAGTGCAGTTTGGAACCAGGTCCCGCTGTTTCTCCCCGTACCACCACCACCACCATACACACACACACACTACACACACACACACACACACACACACACACACACACACACACACCCCTTCTCCAGATCACACAAGCGTCCTTGGTCCCTTCTCCAGGAGGGCTTCCACCCCTGTAGCATCCATTCCCACTTTTCGGCTTCCCAGTAGGAAAAGGCTAGAGAAGATCCCCCAAGGGGCCTCAAGGTGAATGAACAAACCAGAGAGGCCAAGCAATCATGGCCTCATATAGCAGCCTCCAAGGCTTAAAATCTAAAAAAGAAAAGACTTGGGCAACAAGCAGGTACTGGAAAAAAAGAGCTAGACTGAACTTAGAGAGCAGAAAAAAGATGTGTGTGATGTGTTCAGGTGCACATGTGTGTGCATGAAGGAGCCAAGGTATGACTCATGGTGGTCTTTCCTCAGGTGCTATGACCTTGGTTGATTTTTCAATTTTTGTTTATTTTTTACTTTTCAGTTCTTCAAGACAGGGTTTCTCTGTGTAACATCTCAGGCTGGCCTGGAACTCAGCGATCCACCTGCCTCTGGCTTCTGAGTGCTGGGATTAAAGTTGTGCGCCACTACTGCCGACTCTTGGTTGATTTTTGAGACAATCTCATTGGCCTGGGACTCACCAATTAAGTGGGTGGCCACTGAGCCCCATGATCCATTTGTCTCTGCCTCACCTGCAGCTGGATTATGAGCATACACCACCACGTCCATGGGCTCTGAGGGGTTCTCAGATCCTGATGCTTGTAAGGAACGAGCTAACACTCCAGCCCAGAAAACGAATTAAAAAGCAAAGCAAGAGCTGAAGAGATGGCTCAGAGCAAGAGCTCTCACAGCTCTTCCAAAGGATCCAGGTTCAATTCCCAGCACCCACATGGAGGCTGACAATTATCTGCAACCCCAGGGATCCAACACCCTGTTCTGCCCTGTCAGCACCACATGCATGTGGTGTACAGACATGCAGGCAAACATTCATACACATAAAACAATAAATAAATAAAAACCCTAGAATTGGGGTGGGAGATTTAGCGCAAGGCCCTGGGTTCGGTCCTTGGGTTCGGTCCTCCTCAGTTCTGGCAAACAAACAAACAAACAAACAAACAAACAAACAAACAAACAAAAAACCCCTAGAATTTCATGAAACAGTAAGAAAATACATACTCTAAAGACCAGAGCCCAGAGCTAGTTCTTTCTAAATTATTACTTTTGGCAGGGCCAGTTCCGGGATCAAACCCAAGGCTGCCCAGCAGAACAAGCCCTCTGACCACACACTACATACACCTCTAGACCAAAAAATCTAGTTCACAAGGGTGGTGTGGGGAGTGGAGAGACACCAAAAATCTAGCCAACTTGTGACTCATTTTCTTATGAGAAGAGCAGTACACAGCAGCGAGAGCAAGGCGTGGTGGCATATGCCTGTAACCCTAGCACTCAGAGCCCGAGGCAGGAGGACGGCCATTTCAAAGCCTGGGCTACAGTAAAGACCCTGTTTTTGTTTGTTTTATTTTTTGTTCTTAATAGGACTCAAGGCACAAATATATGATGACTATTCTGACCCACCTGATATAAAAAGATTTGAAAACAAAACAGTTCTGGGGAAATGTAGTTTATCCAAATGTACCTGAACAAGAGATAGAAAACGTGAGCCACTTTGGAAAGACTATGTCAGAGAGGCCTGTTCCCCAAGACCCAGCAAGCCTATGCACACAGGAATACAGAGAAGAACACACATATACATTCCATGTGTACCCTGGGGGACAAACAAGAACGCTCCCATATTAAACAGCAAGGAATGGTCTGGAACCAACACTTCGTGCATTAACCGGATAGATGAATGAAATACAATGGAACATTCCATTGCAGTGGCAATGAGGGACCTACCCTTTACAGACCCAACATCAACGTTACCTCATAAATACAACATGTGCTGGGCGGTGGTAGCGCACACCTTTAATCCCAGCACTCGGGAGGCAGAGGCAGGCGGATCTCTGTGAGTTCGAGGCCAGCCTGGGCTGGCCAAGTGAGTTCCAGGAAAGGCACAAAGCTACACAGAGAAACCCTGTCTTGAAAAACAAAAACAAACAAACAAACAAAAAAAAACAAACCAAAAAAAACAACATGTGAGAAAAGCACACCAGAGACATGACAGAGACGACCATACAAATGCAATGCATACACACTATAAAAGAGAATAAAGGGGCATTTGGGCTGCTTTTCTGGGAGAATGGGAGATAAGGAAAAGGACAAAGAAGTCGCCTCCCTCCATCGATTCCCATCTTATTTTTTGAGACAGGGTCTCTCATTGAACCTACAACCCACCAACTGGATAGTCAGGATGGTCAGTGAGCCCTTGGGGTCCTCCAAACAGAGCTGGGATTACAGGTGTGTATTGCCACACTTGGTTAATTTATGCACACATTCCCCTCCCCTTATATTTGGTAAATTGAGTGTGGTACACACATCTGTAATCTCAGCACTTGGGCGGTAGAGGCAAGACTGTTTCCCATGAGTTCAAGGGCAGCTTGCTCTGCAAAGTGAGTTCCAGGCCAGCCAGGGTTATATATAGGGTAAGACCTTGTTTCTAATAAATTCAGGGTATCAGATGGAAGTCCCTCAATGAGCTGATTCCCACCCAGAATGAACCTGATCCTGGACCTCAGACCATTCATTCCTTCAGATCTTTGTCTCACAACACCTCTTCCGAGCCAGCTCAGTTAATACCCATATTGACATTATCACAGACCAGGTCTAACATGCTTCTCATTTTGGGGTTGGGATTGTCAGGGTTCTCAGAAGTCAAATGACCTGTCCAGAGACCCAGTGCCTGTCACCAGCAGGGGCAGGACAAAAGAAATGTGTGACATACAAAGGAAGCTGTAAAAAGAAATGAAGCATGAAAAGCCATGCTACCACGTGAACAAATCTACATATTATGCCATGTGAAAGAAGCCAGACCCAAAAGACCTCATTCTGTCCAACTCCATCATGATAAAATATCCAGAAAGAATTACATTTACAGAGACAGGAAAGCTGAGCCAGGTGTGGGAAGGGAGGAACTGCAGATGGGCAAGAGAGGTCTTTCAGAGGCTGGGGCATGTCCTAAAATTAAAAGTAATAAATTCATTAAAATTACCATAGATATAAAAAAAAATCTCAGCTGGGTGGTGACAGCACATGCCTTTAACCCAGCATTGGGAGGCAGAGGCAGGTAGATCTGAGTTCAAGGCCAACCTGGTCTACAGAGTGAGTTCCAGGACAGCCAGGGATACAGAGAGAAACCCTGTCTTGAAAAACAAACAACAAAATTTCAGAATTAGCTGAGAATACAATTCAGTGGTAGAGCCTGGCTCTGGGTCCACTCTCTAATACCACAAAAACAAAACAAGTCAGACGTGTACATTTAAAACCTTTCACTCTGCAAAGTGTCCCTCCACAGGGCAGTTACTGATGTCTGTGGAAGGAGAGCAGTGCTGAGAAAGGGCAGTGGAGGAAGTTCTCACTCAGGTGTCTGCACTTCCCAGACAAGTTGTACAGCCTTCAGCCATCACACTCTGCTCCATCCGCGGATGCAACCAACTTCTAAGCAAGAGACCCCACTGTGAGCTCTGCTCAACCTCACCTCTAGATACTACAGCCGCAGATCTGTCCAGGTCCCTGGTCTCAGGGGTGTCCTGGACACCTACGGAAGAGAACTGCTCCTGATTTCATGGCATCAGGTTCTGGAGACAAGAGGTCAAGTCTATGAGTCAGTTTGAGTTCACAGGAAGCCAAGAGGTCATCTCCAGCAGACCCTAACTAGCGCCCGCCCCTTTGTTCCCAGGTTTAAGGAATACTGGCCCTTAGCTTTGCTGATTCAGGGCTCACCCAGGCAAAGAGCCCAGTAGTTCAAGATCTGCCAGGTGTCTTCACCCTGAATTGAGAAACATGGCTGCTGTTGCTGGGGCAATCTCAACCGCTTTGCTCTTGCCTCAATCAGAGCCCGGAGGGGCAGGAGTCAGATGTCCCCAGGCAGCCTAAAAGAAGCTGGCCCTTGGGAGCCCTGTTCTGCCCCATGAGGCTGAAGCCACACTGGGGCTAGAGTCTGGAGAGGGCCCTCTGCACATCTGATCAAAATGCCCCTGAATGCCAGCATTGGGGAACAGGGAAATAGCTCCAACCACTTCAACAGCAGGCAGTGAGACCCCAGGATCTGCTCAACCCGAACCCTCAGCCTCACTCCTAAGGGACCTGATTTGAAAATCATGGTTTGGATGCTATGTATGTGTTACATGTTGGAGGTTTGGACCAGGGTGCAGAGGGGGTATGGAACACTGGAAGGTCCTTGGGGGAGCAGAGGGTATGCTCTTCGATGTCCTGTTTAGCTTGTTTGGACTCTCTCCATCTAAAACTACAAGTTTAAACAACAACAAAACCAAAAAACCCGGGCTGGAGAGATGGCTCAGCGGTTAAGAGCACTGGCTGTTCTTCCAGAGGTCCTGAGTTAAATTCCCAGCAACCACATCTTGGCTTCCAACCATCTGTAATGAGATCTGGTGCCCTCTTCTGGCATGCAGGCAGAACAGTATATACATAATAAATAAACCTTAAAAACAAAACAAAAAAACCCAACCTTTTTTTGGGCCGGGGAGCAGACTTAGGGGTTAGAAGTACTTTATTGGTCTTGCCAGGGACCTAGGTTCAATTCCTGGCACCCACCCAATGGCTCACAACCACCCATAACTCCTCTTCCAAGGGATCCAATGCTCTTTCTGACTTCCATAGACACCAGATATGTATATGTACACACACATACATGCAGGCAAAACACTCACATACATAAAATAAGTCTAAAAACCAAACCAAACCAAAATAAAATTTAAAACCAAAACAAACAAAAAAAAAATTTTCTTTGTTAAGTTAGACTGACTCACGTATCTTATTACAGTTAAAAAGAAAAAAAAAAAAGACTAACCAGCTTTCTATGATTCCACCATTTAAAGATGGAGAAACGGAGGCACTGAGAACAGTAGGGTCTTCCTGACAAGGTCATCACTGTTCAGAACAGAGAAGGATTAGCTATTTCCTCATGCTCACAAGCCAGGTCTGGGCCTACCCTATCCTTCCAGGTTCTCTCTCCAAAGCTGTGGGGTCAGAAACACAAGGGACTCGCTGAAAGCACAGACCACTTCCCCTCTAAGTCAGGCCTGACTGGGGTGCTCCCGCAGATGACACTTGGCTGCATTTGGCTAACATAGTCTAGCCCTGCAAGGTGAGGGCTGGGAACTTTCACCATTAAGCTCAGCAACCCGGCCACTTCTGACAAGGTCGTTGGAGTTTCTTTTTGTTAAAGCTTGGATGAGCTGTCAGCACGTGGAAGATGACCCCAGTGAGTCCGGCCACTGTGGGTGCTGCCTCAACAGAAAGGCCTCTGTGATGTTCTACCCACCCAACTCCCCACACAGAGGCCACTGTGCTGACTTTCTGTGGCCTGATGAGGCCTACTGCACACAGGGCTGATGATACAATACTGTCCACTCAGGACCGCTTGCCATTCTGAAATCAGCAACCTGGATCCTAACCGAAAGGATGTCCAGCCTCAGTGGATAGCCAGTGAAGACTGGACCAAAGTGTTTTTCTCTACCAGGTCCCAAATTGTCCCAGAAATTGGGACATATGGATTGGATGGTCAGTTCAGCTATCTGCTACTGACTGGGTCAGAACTTCAGTCCTGAACCTGCCTTCACTTGATGGAACTCACTCACTGTAGTGAGCCTCCAAATAAACATTTAGGAGCCAGAACACACTCACATCTCAAGCCTTCCTGGAATATTTTCTGTGCACACAAACCCTCTTTGCACACACATTTCAAAATCATTCTTGTGACAGGGCCCGAGGAGCAATGTTACTTCCTGCTGAAAAAAACGTTTTTCCAAGTCTTACTTTTCTGCACCTAAAATACACCCAAACATGCAAACAAACACACACGTCGTATTTTACATACCCACCTCTGTCATTTTGCATGTGGATACTTTCAGAGTCCAGGGGATTCCTAAGGCTACAATGTAAACATTGGTGTAACTCTGTAGCCACTTGCAACCCTTTCCCCTGGAGACCACCCCTGCCGTGGAAGTTAAGCCCCGCTGAAAATGTTACTTAATTTCTCTCCAAGCTACACCTGCCTTTCCTCTGCCCCTTCATTCATTCTCCAGCCTGATATCCGCCATGCACCCATGAGAACTTTCTGAGACGCCAGCCCCATGCCAGGCTGTACTAAGGAGCCACTGACTACCAGTTTGGGCAGATCACATAACACACTACTTTTCAACGTCTTCATGTGTAAACTGATTACCAGGAAGGAATCAAGGATGCTGTGTCCCTCCAGGAACACCCACCTAGCTGCTCCCTGATCTTGGCAAGGTCTGCATGCTTATCAGTTTTGTAGAATGTGCAGCTGCATACGTTAGTTAACCGCTCCGCCTCTCTGACTAAACTTCAGACCTGAAGGGTATCACTGTAGGGGTTAGTAGAGAACAAGCAACATAGGACACGAAGACCTACTCCGTGCTAAGCTAAGGAGAAGACCGTGTTGAAAGGAAGTCAGGCCTCTACTTGGGCAGGGAACAACCTACACCACAGGCAGCGATCTAAACCCAAGAGAGATAACAGGTCCAAAGTATGCATGGGAAGCACAGTGGCAAAAGGCTCCCAGCCCAAACCTTCTGAGAACACCCGTCTCAAAAGCACGAAGGGTAAGTAGGAACCCACGATAAAAGGCCAGAGAGATTAACTCTAATAATATATCCTGTATGGAACTGGCCAGAATCCAGAATTCTGGTCTTTGTTCTAAGCTCACAGCTAAGTTGGGTTTCTGAACACTCCCAACCCAGTCTCCCCAAACCATTCCACGAAGCCCACACCTCAGTGTCTCAGTGGTCTCACACCAGGTCCGACGGAGACCTCAGAATTTCTTGAAACCACCCAGTGTGGAAACACCGTTACCCCAGAACTTCCCTTTCCGTGTGGGCCCCGCGCCTTCGTTCTACAAGCTTGGCAAACCTCCTAGCTCAGGTCTGATCCCTTCTTCCTTCTCATGCCCAGGGTGTTGCGAACCAGAGTCACCTCCCCGCCCCCACCCTGAAGTCCTCAGCGGCGCCGGGATCCAAAGCAGGACTTCAACCCACAGAAGGTAAGGGTAGGAATAAGTGTCGAGGAGGAGAGCATGGTTAGAGATGCGGGGAAGTGTGGGCCCCGAGTCTCCTGCAAAATGGTGGGCTCTACACACATTGTCCGCTTACAGTGCAAGGGCTGAATGCCAGCTTTCGCTGTGACCTTGAACAATTGATATAAACCCGGAACCTCAGTTTCCCCATCTGCAAGTCAGTGGAACCAACAGGTTGGTGGAGAGGGATGGGGCCCCCACGTGCGCCAGGCTCTCCCGCCAGCAGTCATGGTGGCCTCCGGGTGCAGCCGCGGAGCTCTGAGGCGCGCTCGGGTGCAGCGGGAGCCAGGAACCGGGGCCGGCTGGAGGCGCTCGCGAGGCCGAGGCCCACACGGCGGAACCCGGCCGCTCCGGTGCAGCGGAAGACTCCGCCATCTGACCGCGTCCCCGCCGCCGCCCTCGTGGCGACATCGTGCAGCGCGACACGGAGCCAGCGAGACCGCGGGACCCGGCTCCCCGCCCCGCCAGATCCGCGCGCTCACCCGGAGCCGGCCGCGGTGGTGGCCTGGATGGAGCTGATGCGCAGCCGATTGGCCGTGTCCTTCAAGGCCTGCAGCTTCTGCTGATCTGGCTTGTGGTAACCTTCCATGGCGCGATCGGGCGAGGACGAGGACGCTGGGGATGGAGACACTGAGCCTGTAGCGGCTCAGGCGGCGACAAGCAGCGGCCGAGGCAGGCGAGGCGGGCGGGTGCGTTAAGACTCCTTAGGACCCGCCCGTGGGGGCGGGGCGGGGGCGGGGCGGGGCGCCGGATCACCCCAGGCCGACGAGTAGCATTCAGCCCCGCCCCGCACTTTCTGGACACTTTCAAGCTGCCAGGCCTATGGTGTCTGTCTGGGCACAGTGCTCTCTTTTGGAATTAACCACCAACGCTAACAATTTCAACAAAGTAACTTCACCATTACTCCAGGTTCTAAGCGTTGCTCAGAGCTCGCCGACTGTTTTGGGAGAAGAGAGATACTCATCGGTAATGCACTTTCCTAAGGAAAAGGTTGAGACTTGGCAAGGTCGATTAAGGTCACAGAGCTGGTGGGTAGCTGGTCTGCCGC
This sequence comes from Onychomys torridus, assembly GCF_903995425.1. Lineage (NCBI taxonomy): Eukaryota > Metazoa > Chordata > Mammalia > Rodentia > Cricetidae > Onychomys > Onychomys torridus. The sequence goes on along the minus strand of NC_050451.1, from coordinate 4,222,728 downwards.
AACAGGCTGTCCCAGCTCCAAAAGAGCCCAGGGTTTTAGGAACCTGTGCAGGGCATGAGAATGATTATACACTGCCAGTAATGGTAATCCTGAGAAATCACTAGCGCAGGCTGGTCTCAGACTAGTAGGGCCTCTGGTGAGATTAGTTGATTTGCCTCTAGGTCCTAGGGACAGGAGCACCTACTGCTCTTACCAGACCTGCTGGGCCTTGGAGGAATGATCCCAGAGTGGAGGTAATCGAAAGCATTGCCATCCCGGTCTCACTGGGTCTCTCTATTGAATCCATGACGCACACTCAGTTCGGTACTGTTTCAGGAGGAGGAAGCTGCACTTTGTACAGAGAGGAGATAAAGGCAAGCCTGTGAATGCGTGCTGGTTAGAGGCAATGGCCACCAGTACAGCCTTAGTCCAGGTCCCCTCTGTGTCCTCCACATAGCTCAAATTCACAGTCATGAAACAATGGATCCTGTGCTGGTGAGCACCCCGCCCCCATGCTCCCTGTCTGGCCTGATTCCCAGGTGTCCCAATCAGACTGAGTGTGGTGCGTTATTGCTTCTGGCTTCTGCTGGCCCTGCCCATAGAGGCTGGCTCTCCTGGTTCCTGTCTGCTGAGGACTGGACCTGGACCTGGAGTGATGTGGCCTCAGAGTGTTCCACCGTCAGAGCCTTGGCAAGGACCACCTCTGTCTTCAGGCTGCTAACTGGTCAAGGAGGCAAACCTTGGAAGCCTTTGTGTCTGCCAGCCCTGTGGCCCTTCAGTGGTACAGCGGGGACTCATCTTCTTCATCTTCTTCTCTGCAGAGGAAAATTATCACTATCTATTTGGGAATGGTAAAAAAAAGTTAGAGAGGTATATGTTTTTATTTCTGATTTTTGTTTCTGTATATCTGAATGTCTTTTTTTAAGATTATAATATGATTACAACATTTTCCCCTTCCCTTTCCTCCCTCCAAACTCTCCCATAGACCTCTCCTTGCTCTCTTTCAACACTACTTACAGATCTACAGGCAACTAACCCTGAAAACACTAATAAAAATAACATTCTAACCAATTAGGTTATATTTAGGAATACATATTTATACTTGTATGTGGTAACAATTAATTAAAAGGATGCTAATTTCTAGGGAATCTAGGATCTTGGCCATCATTGGCTTCTAAGATCTTGTTTCATCCTAGGGTTCCACATTAATTGGGTTCAGTTCATCCTGGATTTCAGCCATATTTCAGTTCTTCTGGTCTTCCCCAAGGTTAGCTTTGTAATCGGAATCTTGGGCTGGCTGTTGCCAGTGTCCTGTTTGTTGGGGTAGATCTGCTGTCCATGGGTATGGGCCTTTATTCAGAGACATCTTAGCAAGACCTTGGATTCCACCTGGCTTCCAGCTGCCTTCTTGCTCCCCTGCTCCCCTTACATCCCAGATTCTCTGAGCCTCCTATTCACATTCCTTATGGTTGCCAGAGAAAACTCCCGTTGCTTCCTCAATGATCTCCCTCCACTGTTGGAATAAAAGTTTTGGTTTTTTGAGACAGGGTTTCTCTGTAGCTTTGGAGCCTGTCCTGGACTAGCTCTGTAGACCAGGCTGGCCTCAAACTCACAGAGATCCGCCTGTCTCTGCCTCCTGAGTGCTGAGATTACAGGTGTGTGCCACCACCGCCTGACATCACACCTTGCTTTAAGAACATTAAGATCCAGGATGGAGAGATGGCTCTGTTGTTAAGAGTACTGCTGGGGCTGGAGAGATGGCTCAGAGGTTAAGAGCACTGGCTGCTTTTCCGAAGGTCCTGAGTTCAATTCCCAGCAACCACATGGTGGCTCACAACCATCTGTAATGAGATCTGGTGTCCTCTTCTGGCCTGCGGGGATATATGCAGACAGAACACTGTATACATAATAAATAAATAAATAAATCTTTATTTAAAAAAAAAAAGAGTGCTGCTGTTGTTTTCAGCGGACCCAAGTATGAGAACCTAGATTTATTTAGCCTTGTGTGGTATCATGTGACTTTGAAATTGGGGCACTGGGAAGGCAGAGATAGTTGGCTCCAGGCTGCTCACTGGCCAGCTAGTCCAGCCAGCCTACTTACAAGCTCCAGGTTAATGGTACTGTCTCAAAAAATAAAATTCAATTTAAAATAGATGGACAGCACAGGATGAATGAAGCCTGAAGCTGTTCTCTGGCCTGCACACATGTGCATAGACATGTGCACGTGCACTCACAGAAGCACACACACACACATATACACACCCACACAACATGAAACTCAGTTGTGCATGGTGGTGTACACCTTAATCCCAGCATTGGGAAAAGCTGAGCCTTGGGCTATGTAAGGCGATTCTGTGTCAAAAACAAAAACCCACCAAACCCATTCCCACCTAGAGGTTTGTCCCTGCTGTACCCTGAGCCAGAAAAGCCCTTTCTGCTTTCTCTTGGTGTTTCTCATTGCCAGGGTCTGAAGAAAGACTGCTTTCTAGCTGCACACACTCTCTCTGTCTCTCTGTCCCTGTCTCTTTCTCTCTAGACGGGGTCTTACTATATGTAGCCTCGACTAGCCTGTAACTCACTATGTAGATTAGGCTGGCGTCAAACTCACAGAGATTCACGAGCATCTGCCTCCAGTCAGTTCCAGTAGAATAGAGGAGGAGAGCTCTCCCCCTTCGGACTCCAGTGACCTCTTGTACATAGTAGGAGCCCAATAAATGCCGACATGAAAGCATTACTGTCCCATGTCTGAGATAACACAGCCAGCCAGTGCCAAAGCTGCACCCAAAGAGAGATATCAGGAAGATGTTACCGGAGAAAATCTGGTCCTCCAGCTCGTGCCCTCCATTCTAACCTGTTCACCTTGAGACACAAAGGTGCTCTGTTGGAAGGTAGGAAGTGGCACAGATGTCCTGTTGCCAGCGCCAGGTGACAGCCGAGGTCATGGCAACCCAAGAGCAGAACCACACACTGAAGTGAGCTGTCCCTTAGGACCCACACAGATCTCCTGCAAAGGGTAGGCACCCTTAGGGTGCAAGGGCTCATAATCTAGCCCCCCCTCAGCTGGCTCCACGGACATCACGACCCACTAGGAAGTACTGGGAGGCTACTAGGAGTGCTAAGTGGGCAGCATGTACCCTGGGATGGCTATAGGAGACATCATTGGACAATGATGATGGATCAGAAAGATTGATGAGATGTGGAGAACAGAGCTCTGGGTTTACCCCATCAGGAAAGGCCAACATAGCTCAGCTAGGCTGTACAGGGGAGCTAGCTGGGGAGAATATCACACTGGAGCAGGCTGGAGGAAGCCTAGGTTTGAGACTGTCTGACACACACCACACTCACTCCCATACACCTACTCTCACATGCTCTGTCACATAGAAACACTTTTTTCTTTTTTTGAGCTGAGGATCGAACCCAGGGCCTTATGCTTGCGAGGCAAGCACTCTACTACCCCAACCCCCTAGACACACTTTCTATGCTCTCACTCTCTTTCACTCCCATTCTCTGACACTGACAAATGCTGACTCATGCTCACTCCCGCCCTCCGTCACCTACACCCTGCAGGATACACAACCCACTAGCCAGCTGCAACTGTGTCTCTGATGCTGTCTGACACCTCTTCTGTTGGCCCCCTGACTTGTTCTTCCCTGAACAGTGCTTGTGGCATTACCGTGACATCTTCCTGGCCTCCTACAAAGCCTCTGTGCCTTGGCCGAGGCCCTGGGTGAAGCCAGAGTTCAGCCTTCCTGCTATCGGCCTGAACTGGAATCTCAGACAGGGAGGCTTCACAGTCAAGACCTGGCAGAACTCATGCTCCCTGACCCAGAACTGTGCCAAGAGGTGGTCCTGAGGGGTGCTTCTCCTCTACAGGCATCTGTGGTGGTACTAGGCAGGGACTGAGGCCAAAGGGAAGATCAAACCTCTGCAGTTGTTTCTTTTTAAAAACAGGGTCTCGCTGGGCGGTGGCGGCGCACACCTGTAATCCCAGCACTCTGGAGGCAGAGACAGGTGGATCTCTGTGAGTTCGAGGCCAGCCTGGTCTACAGAGCTAGTCCAAGACAGGCTCCAAAGCTACAGAGAAACCCTGTCTCGAAAACAAAAACAAATGTATGTAGCCCAGGCTGGCCTTTAAACCCCCAAACCTCCTGAGTGCTAGGGTTATAGGCACATTTGCCTGGCTCCAAATCTCTTGAGAAAAGGAGTCTTTCTAAGGCACATTGACTGGGGAGTAGAAAGTAAGACCCATGATGGCTCCAGAAGATGTAACAGTCCTCTGCTTGGTATCACATCTAACTTTATGACCTGTCTCTGTAGAGCCGAGCCTAGGACTTTGCATTGGTAACAAGACCCTCAGGCAATTGTGTTGGGGTCCTGGGATTCGGACAGCAAGACATAGGGTGGTAGAACTGGGTACTCCTGGACACAGTACTTTGCTGGGTTCAGAGGGCTGGCACCCACACAATCTTACCACTTATGAAGCTGAGACAGAAGGACGGGGGTTCTGTGCCAGACTGGGTTACCTGGGGGGGAAAAAGCTGAGATGTCCATTGCACACTATTACCAGAATAAAGTCAAGGGACAGAAAAACAGATAGATATCTGTCACAAACAAGGGGCTGGGTGTGGTGGACACACCTTTCATCCCAGGACCTGAGACAAGCCCCAGGACCTGAGAAGCAGGTGGATCTTTGTGCGTTGGAAGCCAGCCTGGTCTACACAGTGAGTTCAAGACAGTCAGGCTGCATAGAGAGACTCTGTGTCAAAATCAAATCAAATCTTTTCTTTAAAAGCATTTACAGGGATGAGGGAGGCTGGAGAGTTGACTAAGTGAGGAAAAGAGCTTGCTGCCAAACCTGACAATCTGAATTTGAGGCCTAGGACCCACACAGTGAAAGGAGAGAATTGTTTTCTTGCAAGCTGCTCTCTGACCTCTAAATCACACACACACACACACACACACACACACACACACACACACACACACACACAAATGAAGCGTGCATGCGTGTGCACGTGTGTGTGTGTGTGTGTGTGTCTGTGTGTGTCTGTGTGTGTGTCTGTGCCATGCTCACACCCATTCATATAGATTCAGCAGAAATCTGAAAGGCTGTGAGCATGAGCTCAGAGCCTAGAGAGATTTGGAAGGGTGAGACTGAGAGATGTATAGTTTCTTCTTTGCCCATTACCTTTTTTTTCTTCAGGGATTTGGTGGCAATGACCACAACTGGCTTTTATAATCAGAAGAAAGCAAAAGAAAATTCCATCTTGGAAAAAACCTAGTGCTGAGGCTGGGGGCCTTGGTAGCCATCAGTCTCCATTCCTCATGATTATGTAAAGCTGTGCCTGTGTTTCATAAGTCAGGCTGCTGCCTAGGATGTTTGGGGTTGAGAGTACAGCCCCAGGCTGTGGATGTGCCCCTGCCCTTGTTTGGATGCCCGGATGCAGCTCAGGGTGAAGCTACCCTGATGTGCTCCGACACATCTGCTGCTCACCATCCACCATCTACTGAGTGGGCACCGATGGGGCGTGAATGGCCTCTAGCAGCTGCGTTCCTGAGTGACAGTGTTGGCATTGCTTTGGCAGCCCTGGGCCCGTGTGCACTCCTGGGGCATGCCTCAGCTGGGTGCTGGGAGCCCCAAGCCAGCACAGGCCTTGTACTGAAGCCAATCTCCATGACTATGGCCTTGGGATACTTCCTTTGACTCAGAGCCAGGGCTCCTGGCCAGCATGGCCCTGGGATGAGTCTTTCTGGGATAAGTGCCTAGCACTGCCCCCCATAGTGCCTCACAGAGAGCACCTGACTGAGGCTGTACACTGATTTATATATCTACTGTCCCCCAATACCAGAATTTCCTTCCAGAGGATTTTTGTGATCTTTCTCTCTTAAAAAAAAAAAGTTTTATTTATTTTTATTTTATGTATATGAGTGGTTTACCTGTGGGTATGTATGTATGTGCACCATGTGTGTGCCTGGTGTCCGAGGAGACCAGAAGAAGGAATTGGATTCCCTGGAACTGGAGTTACAGATGGTTGTGAGCTACCAGATGGGTGCTGAGAACTGAACTCGGGTCCTCTGCAAGAGCAGCAAGTGCTCTTAACCACTGAGCTCTCCCTTCAGCTCTGGAATACCTCTTTTGATAAGGTGGCCCAGGAAGGAGACCACTTCTAATTTCTCTTGGATGGAATTATGTTTAAAAAAAAAACCAAACCAAAAACAAAACCAATCAACCAACAAACAAAACACTTCAAATTTCTGATTATAAAAGTAAGATATTCTTGCTGTAAAATCCTGAAAAATGTTAGTAAAAGGGGGGGATCTGTAGGGCCCTGGCCCTGGTTTTGGGTAACTGTTGCATTGCTTGCTGACCTTGATATCCTCCGTATGCTAATTCCCTGTGAGATTCCACCCTCCTGAATGCTTAAAGGAAGCTCCTTGTCTGAGTATCCAGCATATTGGGCCTTAACAGCTTAGCTGCAAGATTGTAAAACATCAGAAACAGGGATGGAGACTTAGCTCGGTGGTAGAGCGCTTGCCTAGTAAGCACAAGGCCTGGGTTCAATCCTCAGCTCAAAAAACCAAAAAAAAAAAAAACATCAGAAGCGAACTTCTGCCATCCCCGGTTCTTCCATTGGGCTGTAAGCCTGTATTTAAGACCTCTTCCTCCCTCCTTCAATAAACAGCATTCAGCATTCAAAAAAGAAGAATAAGAATAAGAATAAGCATAAGCATAAGAAGAAGGAGAAGAAGAAGGGGTCAAGATCTTGATGGGGAACCCACAGAGATAGCTGACTGGTGCTAGGTGGAGCTCACTGACTCTGGACTGACAGCTCGGGAACCTGCATGGGACTGAACTAGGCCCGCTGAATGTGGGTGACAGTGGTGTGGCTTGATCTGTTAGTGAGGACCAGGACTTATCCCAGGTGCAAGAACTGACTTTTTAGAACCTATTCCCTGGGGTGGGATACCTTGCTCAGCCTTGATACAATGGGGAGGGGCTAGGCTCTCCTTCAACTTGGTATGCCAGACTTCATTGACTACCGTGGGAGGCCTTACCCACTCTGAGGAGTGGATGGGGGTAAAGTGGGAGGGAGGTGAGGAGGCGGGAGAAGGGGAGGGAGGGGGAACTGGGGTTGGTATGTAAAATGGAAAAAAATTAATAAATAAATATATTTAAAATTTAAAAAAACTTGAAAAATGAACCAGGCAGTCCTGTAATTCCAGATGTTTGAGGCTTTCTTGGTCCACACATTGAGTGCAAGTCCAGCCTGGGCAACTTAAGTAAGGCCTTGGCTCACAAGAAAAAAAAATATTATTATCATTATTATTTTGAGATAGTATCTCATACAATTCAAGCAAGCCTCGACCTCACCATATAGCTGAGGGTGACCTTGAACACTTCATCATCCTGCCTTTATCTCTATTTTTTTTCTCAGAGCTGAGGGCCTAACCCAGGGCCTTGTGCTTGCTAGGCAAGTGCTCTACCACTGAGCTACATCCCCAGCCCTGCCTTTATCTCTTAAGTGCCGCATTACGATGAGTAACAGCAAAAGAAAAAAAAAAGGGTGGGGGTAAGGAGCCATGAATGATGGCAGATACCGACAGCCCCAGCACTTGGAGGATGAGGTGAGAAGATTATAGGAAGTTCAAGGCCAGCCAGTGCTGTGTAGTGAGTTCTAGGCCACTCTGTGCCCCATAGTGAGACCCTGTCCCAAAGAAATAAAAGAAAGTTCAAGGCCATTCTGGCCTAAGAAAAAAAATTTTAAGGCTGTGTTTGTAGCTCAAATAGAGTGCTTACTTAGTCCCCACTAGACCCTGGGTTCAAGCCCAGCACCTTACAGAAAATGAAATCATGCATACCCAGGAAATACAGAAAATTCTTAAGTAAACTAAAATAATGTACAATTTCATTCAAAGAGGACCACTGTTAGCCTGCTTATTTGACAAACAAAATGTAGATTTTTAGGTTGCGCTAAGGAATTACTGCAGAATAGAGTTGGGGTACCCATGCACCTCAGATGGCCATGCAAAGCTGAAAATGGGTAGTGACTGTTCAATGTGCATTTGCTATTATGGCTCTTTAAAAATATTATCAAGGCCAGGCAGTGGTGGCATGCACCTTTAATCCCAGCTCTCAGGAGGCAGAGGCAGGCGGATCTCTGTGAGTTCGAGGCCAGCCTGGTCTACAGAATGAGATCCAGGACAGGCACCAAAACTACATGGAGAAACCCTGTCTCAAAAAAGCCAAAAAAAAAAAAAAAAATCAAGATCATTAGAACATGTCATCTCTCTTACATTTCCCCCCTGGTATTTAAATATTCTTCAAAGACATGATAAAAATTTAAAGTATGTTAATTAATTAATTTAATTAATTTGGTGTGTGCAGGAGGGGCACATACATGCCACAGTGGAGGTCCAAGGACAGCTTCTTGCAGGAGTCAGTGCTCTCCTGCTACCCTTTGGACCCCAGGAGTCAAACTCAGGGGGTCAGGTTAGGTGGCCAGCACCTTTACCAGCCAAGCCTTTTACGTCACTAGCCACAAAGATATTATTTTACGTGGGTGTGTGCTATCCAGTCATGAGGCTGTGTCTATGTCAGGGATGTTTGGACTGTTTTCCACTTTTCACCATGATGGGTACTTATGTACATCTTTGTCTTGGTGGCATGCCTTATCTTATGAACTAGAGCCCTACCCAAGAAACTACTGGCTCAAAGGGTGGCGATCCTTCTAGAGCTCTGGATGTATTTGGCAAAGAGCTCTCTAGAAAAGCTGGTTCTGCTAGCTCAGTCACCTTTGCCTTGAACTGGTGAGGTCCCATCCTGGGCGGGAAGAGCTCTCAAAGAGAGCGACCCAAAGCCTACTCCGTGTTGGATGGCTCTTTGACCATCACTGGGTGTCAGAGTCTTCACATCTGTAAGATGGGTATTCCTCACAATACTCATTGTAACAAAGGTTGGGTTTCCCTTTTGTATCAGGTCCTGTGTGCTGGCTCAGAGCCTTGGGGGACCAGTCTCCATCTGGCAAATACCACCAGGGAGTGCCATCTGAAACCTGCCAGCATGTTCAGACAATGCTCTTCTCACAGTGGGATGCAGGTATGGGGAAGTTATTGGAGTCACAACCTCCTTAGGTTGCTGTGTTAAAAACCACGACCAAAAAGCAATTTGGGGAGGAAGGGGTTTATGTGGCTCACACTTTCTGATCGCAGTCAGTTATAGAGGGAAGCCAAGGCAGGATTCAAAGCAGGAACTTGGAAGCAGGAACAAAACAGAGGCCATGGAGGAACACAGCTTCCTAGCTTGCTCTCCATGGCTTGCTCCCCAGGCTTGTTCAGTTTGCTTTCTTATACCATCCAGGACCACTTGCTCAGGGATGGTGCTGCCCACAGTGGACCAATTATTAATTGAAAAGAAATTACCATGTAAAAAAGTAACCTATGGGGTTGGGGATTTAGCTCAGAGGTAGAGCGCTTGCCTAGTTCAGTCCTCAGCTCCACAAAAAAATAAAAAATAAAAAAAAAGTAACCTACACCAATCGTTAATTAAAAAAATACTCCACAGGCCATTTAGTGGAGGCATTTTCTCAATGAAGGTCCCTTCGTCCCCAATGACTATAGTTCGTGTCAAGCTAACAGGATTAATCAGCCCATGCCACATGGCCAGCTAACAACCAGGAACGCTTTACAGATGTCTGGCTCTAGGACCTCGGCAGGCTCTGGACCCTGGGCAGCAGCCAGGCCAGCCCCGGGAGAGGAAGGCAAGGGCAGGGAAAAGGAACCTGGACATGGCAGAGAGTTGCTGCAGCCCCTTGACTTGGCAGGGAGCCAGCTCACCCAAACACACGTGGCTTTCTCATTTTCTCCTTGTTCATTTGTTGACTCTTTCGTCTAAACCACAGTCTTACTGTGGTATAGCAAACACACCATGGAAGTCACCCTTTAAAAAATGTATTTATTTACTTATTGTTTGTTTGTTTGTTTGTTTGTTTGTTTGTTTAATTTCTGGTTTTTCGAGACAGGGTTTCTCCATGTAGTTTTGGTGCCTGTCCTGGATCTCATTCTGTAGACCAGGTTGGCCTTGAACTCACAGAGATCCGCCTACCTCTGCCTCCTGAGAGCTGGGATTAAAGGTGCATGCCACCACTGCCTGGCCTTGATAATATTTTTAAAGAGCCATAATAGCAAATGCACACTGAACAGTCACTACCCATTTTCAGCTTTGCATGGCTATCTGAGGTGCATGGGTACCCCAACTCTATTCTGCAGTAATTCCTTAGCGCAACCTAAAAATCTACATTTTGTTTGTCAAATAAGCAGGCTAACAGTGGTCCTCTTTGAATGAAATTGTACATTATTTTAGTTTACTTAAGAATTTTCTGTATTTCCTGGGTATGCATGATTTCATTTTCTGTAAGGTGCTGGGCTTGAACCCAGGGTCTAGTGGGGACTAAGTAAGCACTCTATTTGAGCTACAAACACAGCCTTAAAATTTTTTTTCTTAGGCCAGAATGGCCTTGAACTTTCTTTTATTTCTTTGGGACATTTTGTTTCTTAAGACAGGTTTTCACACAGCCCAGGCGGGCCTTGAGTTTACTATGTAGCTGAAGGTGTACAATTCAGTGATTTGGAGTATTAAATACTGGGGGGAGAATCCAAGCAAAGTGTTTTCCTATCCCCAGACTTCCTCCCATGCTTCTGTGGCCGCTGCTCACTCAGATGTATGAGGATTTCTCCCCACCAGCAATCCAGCCATGCTCACCAGCTGGAATCTAATTCAGTCAGTTCCGACTCATCTACCTAGGGGTAGTGTCTGAACTCACAGTTTCAGTCCCAGGCCACTCCATTCACAGGTCTGGATTTCCAGAACTTCTGACCAACCAGTAATGATTTGAGGTTCCCACAAACGCCTTCAGGGGTTGGACTAATTTACTAGGGTGGCTCACAAACTCAAGGGAACACTTTCCTTCCATTTGTCCAAAGGATACTACTGATGGACTCCGAATGGGGGGATGGATAGGGCAAGGTGAGGAGTTGGGGTATGAAGGTCCCACGTCCTCTCTAGGAGGTACCAATTTCAGCATCCATATGTTCAGCAACCCAGAAACTCATCAAATCTTGTTCAAGGATGTTTATTTAAAATTCTATTCAAGTTCATTTTTTTTGGGGGGGGGGCAGCGTTTTGAGACAGGGTTTCTCTGTGTAACAGCCCTGGCTGTTCTGGAACAGAGCAACTCTGTAGACCAGATTGGCCTCAAACTCACAGAGATCCTCCTGCCTCTGCCTCCCAAGTACTAAAGTTTACTTTTTAAAAATATGTACTTTATTAGTTGCATGTTTTTATGCACTGTGTGTATGTGTGCATATGTGAAGGCCAATGTAGAAGTCAGAGGACAACATTTGTGGAGCTGAAACTTCATGTGGGTCCTGGGGATGGAACTCAGATTGCTGGGACAGTGGTAAGTGCCTTTACCCACTGAACCATCTCACTGGTCCCTGTTGAATTTTGTTTGAGGTAGGGTTTCAGGTAGCCCAGGCTGGCTTCAACTTCTCTATGTAGTCAGGATGATCTTGGTTTTTTGCTTTCTTGTCTCTACCTCCAGAGCACAGCACCGTGCCTAGTTTAAGAGATGCTGGGGTTCATAATCAGGGATTTCACGCCTGATTATGCCTGGGAAGCATTCTACCAACTGAGCTACACACCTAGCCCTCCAGGGTATTCAGGCAAAGCCAGGCATGGTGGTGCAGCACTCGGGAGGCAGAGGCGGATGGATCTCTGTGAGTTTGAGGCCAGTCTGGTCTACATAGTGAGTTCTAGGACAGCCACGACTATTTGGAGAGACTCTATCTTAAAAAATTAAACAACCAGGTGATGGTAGCACACAGCTTTGATCCCAGCACTTGGGAAGCAGAGGCAGGTGTATCTCTGTGAGTTCAAGGCCAGCCCAGTCTACAAAGTGAGTTCAGCCAGGGCTACACAATGAAACCTTATCTTGAAAAACCAAACAACAACACACAAATAAATAAAAACCAAAAAAGTATTCATGAAGATATTTTTGAGTTCAAGGCCAGGGTGGTCTATCTAGCTTTTCCAGGTCAGCTAAAGCTATAGAGAGAGATTCTGGATTTTTTATGAGTATTATTAGGTTGGGGATTTAGCTCAGTGGCAAGGCCCTGGGTTCGATCCTCAGCTCAAAAAAAAAAAAAAGAGTATTATTTACTCCCAGCACTCGGGAGGCAGAGGCAGGCAGATCTCTGCGAATTTGAGGCCAGGGAAAGGCACAAAGCTACACAGAGAAACCCTGTCTCAAAAAACAAAAACAAACAAACAAAAAGAACAATGTCCACAGGCTGGAGAGATGGCTCAGTGGTTAAGAGCACTGGCTGCTCTTCTAGAGGACTGGTGTTCAGTTCCCAGCACCCACATGGCAGCTCACAACTGTCTGTAACTCCAATTCAGGGAGATTAGCATGGCCCTTATTCATGCAAGGATGATGTGAAAGTTCACAAAGCATTCTATATTTTTCAAAGATAATAATGATAGCTATTCTTTTTTACAAATTTTTAATTTATTTTTATATTTTATGTATGAGTGTTCTGCATGTATACCTTCATGCCAGAAGGGGGCATGAGATTCCACTATAGATGGTTGCGAGCCACCATGTGGGTACTGGGAATTGAACTCAGGTCCTCTGGAAGAGCAGCCAGTGCTTTTAACCACTGAGTCATCTCTCCAGCCCCAATGATAACCGTTCTTATCCATCAGCAAATTCCTGTGGTTTTGTTGTTGTTGTTATTGTTATTATTATTATTATTATTATTATTATTATTAATTATGTATACAGTGTCCTGCCTGCATGTTTCCCTGCAGGCCAGAAGAGGGCACCAGATCACATTACAGATGGTTGTAAACCATCATGTGGTTGCTAGGAATTGAACTCAGCACCTCTGGAAGAGCAGCCAGTGCTCTTAACCTCTGAGCCATCTCTCCAGCCCTGTTATTATTATTATTATTTTTTTAATTTTAAAAATTGTTACATTTATGGGAGGGGATGTGTATGCTGTGGTGCATGTGTGGAGGTCAAAAGACAACTTTGGGATCCATTTCTCTCATCCCACCTGTGGTTCCCACAAATCAAGCCAAGTTGCCAGGTGTGGTCGCCAGCGCCTTTCCCAGCTGAGCCGCCCCTCTGGCCCTCCGGTAGTTCCAGCTGTAAAGAACAGAACTGGGAACAGACCCCAGCTAGAGTTCATATCCCTCAGGCACGTTCATGGAGCGGCGTGACCACCATCTTTACTCTCTAAGATGCTTTCACCCCACCCCTCCATGGCCATCATCTTTTCCATCTGTGTTCTGAACATTTTATGCAAAGAAGACACACAACGAGTCTGGCTTCTTTCCTCAGAATGATGCTATCAAGTCCATCCACAGCACACCATGTGTTCATACCCTCCTCCTTTTCACGGATGTGTAATATTCTACAGTGTGGTGAGGCCATGTCTGGTTTATCCAGCCACTTGCTGAGCGCCCCTCAGGCTGTGTGCTGTTTCACATCCACGGATGCCGACTTGGATGGTGATGATGTGTGTGGCTGTGTCCAGTTTGCAGGGTGTACACCGAGGAGGAGTGGAATCACCGAGCCATAGCGCTCTTGTGCTTACTTTTTCTCAGACTTGAACTGATTTCCTTGCTTCCAGTGCTGAGGTTATAGGAGTGTACCCCCCAAATCCAGGTTTAATTATTAGAAAGACTGCCCAACTGTTTTCCAAAGTGGCTATTATTTTATAATTTCACTGCTGGTGGATGAGGATCCCAAGTTCTTTGTCTCATTCCCTTCTTGACTTGCCCCACCCCCTCAGGCCAGAGTTCGAACCCTGAGCTCTGTGCATGCTGGATAAGCATTCTGCCACCGAGCTGCAAGCCCAGCCCTTAAGCATCCCCAGTTTCTTTAGGACCTTAGCAACCCTTGCTCCAGTACCCTCTTTGCTGAGTGTGTGCAGAGGGGGACCTCAGGGAGGCTTTGACATTTCTTGCTTTTTTATATTTTTGTGGTGCCAGGGATTAGACCCAAGGCTTTGGGGATTCTAGGCAAGAGTTCTACCCCTGAGCTATAGTTATATCCCTCATTGCTTAAAACAAAGTTTTATTGGAACCAGAGAGATGGAGCAGGAGGTGAAGGAGGTGTCACCAAGGCTGGTGCCTGTTTTCAGTCTCCAGGACTCACAAGGTAGAGGGTGGAAATGACTCCTGCAAGTTGCTCTTGACTTTTATATGTGTGCTGTGGCATTTATATGCATGCACGAGACAAATGGTTTTTTTTTTTTGTTGTTGTTTGTTTGTTTTTTTGGTTTTTCGAGACAGGGTTTCTCTGTGTAGCTTTGCACCTTTCCTGGAACTCATTTGGTAGTCCAGGCTGGCCTCGAACTCACAGAGATCTGCCTGCCTCTGCCTCCTGAGTGCTGGGATTAAAGGCATGCACCACCACCACCCAATAAATGTAATTTTTAAAGTCGAATGTGTTTGTAAGTGTGTGTGCGTGTTCCTAAGTGTGTGTGTTCCTGCATGCATGCATGGGTGTTCATGTGACTATTCACACATGCCAGTGTGTGTGCCATGTGTGCATGTGTGAGTGTGTTTGTGTGTGGTCTGTATCCCAGTTATTCAATGAAACACTAAATTGTCTCTGTCTGTCATGTAGATGTGATTAAGTAAAGGAGAGACCCCAGAAGATCTGCTGACTCTGACTTGTTTGGGTGAGAGGCCCTCTGTGAAGATGAGCTTTGGTGCTGAGAGGCCAGCAGCCTCACAGATTTCCAGCTTGCCAGCCAGCCTCCAGGAGCACCCTCTCTGCAACAAATCTCTTAGGGCCCATTTCCTGTAGGGTCTATTTTTGAGACAGGGTCTTGTTACATATCCCAGGCTAGCCTTGAATTCACAACCCTCCTGCCTCAGCCTCCTGAGTGCTGGGCTTAGAAACCTGTGTTCCCAAGCTGCCCCTTTGCTCTCTGCTCCTGGGTTACTCCTGGTACAGAGGAAGATCAATCATCCGCTTCCCATTGGGTAAACTTCTGTAGGGATTTTATGGCTGTAACACATGCACTCTTGAACACACACACACACACACACACACACACACACACACACACACACACACGCTGGCTGCAGGGTGAGGGGCTGTACAGACAGAACCTTGCATGTCTAGACTGTGCGACTGACCTCTGAGTCATTCCGGTAAGCCCAGCCCAGTTCTGCTGGCCTTGCTTCCTTGAATGTACAGAAAAGGTGCCAAGTCATTCTAACTTGTAATTTCAGAAGTCAAGCCCTGCCTGGCACTGCCCCAGGCATGGGTGTCTCCATGGGTGGAGAGCAGGCAGCCACTGTGGGCTCTGCCCAGGGGGCCATGCTACACAAGGCTGGGCTGGGGATCAGTGGTGCTACCCAGGGCGCTTTTAGGGAGGTTGGGCTGTAACAGTAGAGAGGATCTTCTTCCTTGTCCTTTCCGATAGCTCCTGATTACCCTGTGCAGGAAGAGGTGATGGAAGTATTCACAACGTTCCCATGGATAGAAAAATGAATGTTGGGGGATGGCGAGATGGCTCCGTGGTTAAGAACACTGTTGCCTTTGCAGAGGACCCGAGTTCAGTTCCCAACACCAGCACAGTGGCTCACAACCATCCCTAACTCCAGTTCCAGGGGATCTGATACTGTCTTCTGACCTCTGGGGACATCAGGCACTCATGTGGTACACAGTCATACACACAGGCAAAACACCCATACACACAAAATAAAATAAACAAATCTAAAAAATGTATTTAAAATGAATTTTGTTTTGTTTTGTAGGTGGATCTTCTGGGCTGGTTGTTGAACAGTTGACAGAGCATGGCCACTTACGATTGTGCCAAACAGCTTGGGAAAGAGTCAGGAAGAGGGGTTCAACTGCTCCCACCCACAAGCACCCCTGGGACACTTGGAAGCCACTGACTGTATCCTATTGTAATGTTGGGGCAGGAACAGTAAGGAGAGACATCAAGTTCCAAGCTCAGGTTCTTCTTCCCACCATCCAGAATTAACTGCCATCTCTAGGTCCGGCAATGGCATTCGGCCAGCCCCCCACTAGGACCAGGTACAAGCATTTGCCAGGTGCCACTGTGCGCAACAGAACAGTTCTGCTGATGCTGGCCACCCGAGCAGGATCGGGACATGGTCCTGCCGTTACTGTCCCTTTGATTTCTGTCTCAGGAACTCACTTTCCAAGGTCTCTGTACAAAGTGCCTGCCACATGCTTAAGCAGCAGGAGGAGCCTGCCTGGGCTCTGAGCACTGAGCAGGTGCTAGGTCTGCAGAGAGCATGTGTCCAGGCAACACAATGTGTTCTAGAAAGAATTCTTGTTGAGACTGCAGTTTAGAGAAAGTTCCAAGGAGGAGGTGACCAATGGTAAGCAAAGTGGTTTTTTTTTTTTTTTAAATTTTTAAAAATAGTGTGTGTGTGTATGTGTGTGTGAAGTCCAGCTGTCCTCAAATTCTCAATCTTCCTGCTTTTACGTCTCCAAAATGTGGGATTTCATCACACCCAGTCCTTGGCCAGTTCTGAAATAACAACAACAAAATTCCTGCACCAAACTGCACCTATGTCCAGCTGTCGTGAGTGAGGAGGGCTGGGGTAATAAATTCCTTTCAACTATCAAAGTGCTGCTTGGAAACTGGCCAAGGCTATGTATGGCTGAGGAGGTTAGCACTAGCCACCTGCCCAGGTCTCAGTTTCCCTTCTGGCCCATGTGTCGGCAGGATGCTCTGGCTCAGGGCTGAGAATGCCACCCAAGAAACACCCCTGTGAGGAATAAGTGGGAATAATTATGACAAGAGAAAAAAGCAGGAGCAGTCCTAAATGTGGCCGAAGGGTGTGGACTGGGGAGAGATGCCTGGATCCTTTCCAGGCAGGCACACTCATGCGAGCCACAGCTGTAGTCACTTACCTTTCGTAGGAGTTCATTTCTAATTTCTTTACTTAAGATAAGGGCTTAGCTGAGCATGATGGTACTCAAGAAGCAGGGGAAGGCAGATCTCCGTGAGTTTGAAGCCAGCCTGGTCTACATAGCAAGTTCCAGGACAGTTAGGGCTGCATAGTGAGACCCTATCTCAAAAAGTAAAGACAGCCTGTAATCCCAGCACTCGGGAGGCAGAGGCAGGCGGATCTCTGTGAGTTCGAGGCCAGCCTGGGCTACAGAGCAAGTCCAGGATAGGCTCCAAAGCTACAGAGAAACCCTGTCTCAAAACACCAAAAAAACAAAAGTAAAAACAAACATATAAGAACAGGGTCTCACAAATTAATAAATATCATGAGTATAATTAATATCACGAGTGTAATTCATGCCACTGAACTGTGAACTTAAAAATGGTTACAAATATTATGTTCATTAAAAAAAAATAAGTTGGATGTAATCACCATACATTATATGTGTGTATGAAATTGAAGACAGTGATGTGATGTTCTTTAAAAAAAAAGAACAGAGTCTCAATGAATAGCCCAAGTGGACCTGTAACTGACTATGTAGTCCAGGCTGGCCTCAAACTTGCAATCCTCCTGCCTCAGCCTCTGTAGGGCAAGGATGGCAGGCATGAAACACCATGCTCATTTAGTAGTTTATTTTAATTGAGAATTTTGTATTAAGTCAACAAAGTAAAAGAAAAAGCACTGACCCACACTCTTCTGTATGTTGAAGTGTCGCCGTTGGAGGGACAGCAATGCTGGTTGGTGACAGTGCTCAGTGGGTGGAGGGCGAGCCGTGTGAGCCCTGCAGTTGAGTCGGATCCCCAGAACTCACATAAGACTTCACAGAATCGTTCTCCGACCTCCACACGCATACTGTGGCCTGGCACCCCTCCCATCACACACATGTACACAGGCACATGCCTACAGCACATGCATGCGCACACACATATAAATAAATAAAAAAAGGTAAAAAAAAATAAGGTGACTGTTCTCTGCTTTGAAAACCAATCCAGGAGTGACAGGCAGTGAAGACTGGTCATCTTAAGGAGTCAATGTAGGCTGAATGGAAAAGATTTTGTGCTTTCTTCCAAATTTTCACTGTAAAATATCCTGGCCTCTTCAATCCAGTGGATAATTTTCTTTCTTTCTTTTTTTCCTTTGGTATAGAGACTTGTGTAGTTCAGGCTGGTCTTGAGCTCTCTCTATAAAACTAAGGATAACCTCGAACTTCTGATCCTCTTGTCCATACCTTCCCATAGGTGAGAGACTTGTGCCTGGTTTATGCAGTGCCGAGCTTGAACCCACGGCTTCCTGAACAGTAGGCAAGCTCTCTTCCAATGGACTCGCCCCCAGCACTCTGCACTCGGGCAGAGTTCTGCAACTATTGTAGGGATACAGTGCTGTGACCCAGGTAACTTGTTCCAGGACCAGTCATTTCATTCTCGGCAAGCTCCGTTAACAGCTCAGTTATGTCTTTATCTCTAAAGAACAAGGGGGAAATAACCCTTTGAACCTGTTGTATCCATTAACCAGACAGGAAGCAATGCTGCTGTCCTTTACAGATACGATTCTAGAGACCTAGAGGTCTTCTCCACGTCTTGCAAATCCCCAAAGAGGAGGGGGTGAAACTCCTCTGCCATAGTCCAGCAGGAAGAACTTGAACTGATTGTTGTAGGTGATTTGTTTACTTAACCTCCACTGGTTCATTCATTTGTAAGATGGGTTGACACATCCTGAGAGAGGAATCTCACTCTATTGATACACTCTACCTGGCATCTTTACTCATGGCACCCACAAGAGCAGAGGGGTTCAGGTCTGGTCCTCCATGGAGTGCACAGGCTGATGTGCATGCATGGGCTCATGGACGAGGTACCAAGCACGGAATGGCTGACATCCAGTCTTTCAGATGAAGAGACCAGCGAGCAGCTTCTGTGCATGTCCACCTGCTTGTCCACTGATCCATTGCATTCTCCAAGATGGAATCTGGGGAAGTACTGGTCAAAGGTGCTGAGTTTCCAGCCGTCACAGCACAGCGATGTCCATCATGAAGCACTCCAAAGTCCTCCGGGAGAATTAGTTAATAATATAATCATCTTGGGCTTTTCACTCTGCTTTTGGGCAGGAGCCCAGGTTAGTTTGCATGATGAGAGACCAAGCCTGGTTTGGGGCTGTGTGGGGTGGGGCTCATTGCTAAAATTCCTTCCCCAAGAGAGCCATAAAGCTAGGTCTACTTCTCCCCAAGGTCCCAATGACAAACTAAGGCAGGATTCCACCAAAATTCCTTCTGGGGGAACCAATGAATTTGTTCCTTACAGAGAGAGCCTAGGTGAAGTTACTTACAGAGCTGTGGGCATGCCTCCTCAGTAGGCTGCACCCAAGAAGCCTTCCTCAGGAGGGCTGAGGACTTCCTTGTAGCTGGGTGCACGGAGCCTCGATCCAGTTTTCTCAGGTCTCTTTATGCTCCATGTCCTTTACCCAGGCAATGTGCAGCCATGGCAGGTGCTGAGAGCAGCTAGATGCTGGTCCCCCCTTTGCCAGGTGGGGGCGAAGTACAAATGTTGACAAGCCCAGCTGGCATGACATTTTGCAAGGTGGGGCACAGTGAGCTCCCCAAGAGGTGCTTGCTTGGATCAGAGGACTGTTAGCACAGGGCTGACTTCCCAAGTGTTTTGGGTCTCAGACAGGCCTATGTTGAGCAGTGAGCATTTCAGGGAGGGAGGGGTTACAGTGAAGACCAAGAGAGCGCTAGGAAAATTTCCTGTAACTGCTCAGCCAATGGAATGGTTAATAAAAGGCATTTAGCCGGGCAGTGGTGGTGCACACCTGTAATCCCAGCACTCAGGTGGCAGAGGCAGGTGGATCTCTGTGAGTTCAAGGCCAGTCTGGTCTACAGAGCTAGGCCAGGACAGACTCCAAAGCTACAGAGAAAACCTGTTTGGAAAAACCAAAAACAAAACAAAACAAAACAAAACAAAACAAAACAAAAAACAAAACAAAACAAAACAAAACCCAAAAAACAAACAAACAAACAAAAACCAAAACCAAAACAAAAGCATTTTATCATTAAATAACCTTATCGCTAAATTACAAAATAATAGTCTGTGGAGCCATAGGTTATATTTTCTATGAAGTCCAGGTCAGAATACCAAAGGGGAATTGTTGAATATTTTTTTATAAAGGGGAATGAAGGG
Organism: Onychomys torridus; assembly: GCF_903995425.1. Taxonomy (NCBI): domain Eukaryota; kingdom Metazoa; phylum Chordata; class Mammalia; order Rodentia; family Cricetidae; genus Onychomys; species Onychomys torridus. The sequence goes on along the minus strand of NC_050451.1, from coordinate 4,202,571 downwards.
CTAGGAGTGTCGTTGCATGCCTTTATAGCAGGCAACACTCTGGAAGACAGAGGCAGGCAGGTCTCTAGGAGGCCTGCTTCCTGGCTGCACATATCATAAGCTCTCTAGAGCCCTCTTCAGATTGGTGAACTGATTATCAGTCCGTCCCCACCCCTTCCTGGAGCCTCCTTAGGCTGCCCTGGGATAATCGTCCCTCAGGGTTGGAGGGATTGAAGAAAAATGCATACCCAGAAGGCATGTGCAACAAACATTATTTAAAGATTTCTGTGGAATTAGGTTTGTAAACTTGTTCAAACTCCTTTGAAACAATTTCCCCCCACCTAATGGGACTATCATACTAATCTTGCACTACCTCCTCCCAAATCATTCCACCCACATTGGTTATAAAAACCTGTTAGCAGGGGCAGTGGTGGTGCACACCTTTAATCCCAGCACTCGGGAGGCAGAGGCAGGCGGATCTCTGTGAGTTCGAGGCCAGCCTGGTCTCCAAAGCGAGTTCTAGAGAAACCCTGTCTCAAAAAACAAAAAACAAAACAAAACAAAAACAAACAAACAAACAAACCCCACAAAACAAAACCTGTTAGCAGCTGTCTCTACCTTTGGCTCAACTGGCCAGAGAACTCTAGAGTGTGTGTGAGGTGTGGAAGGTTCTTGAGGCTCTGGGAGCTGATCCCACGACTGTGTGGATAGCACAGGCTCCATGGTTCTTTCATTCAGCAAGCTCTCAAAAGGTTTAGAATCCTGACTTCATCAATTCTGTTTAAAAGCCTGGTGAGGACTCACACCACACAAACTAAGTAAATTACATTGTCTGACCATGGAAATGGCAGATTCCATGACTTGTGCGACCCCCACCCCCTGCTTTTTTATGTATGGTGTGGGGCACATGAATGTGTGTGTGTTCATGTGTACGTGTAGGCTCAGGACTGAAGTCTGGAGTCTTCTCCAATAGCTTTTCACATTATTCACTGAGGCAAAGTCTCTCCATTGAATACAGAGCTCACTGATATGACTCTGTCTTTGCCTTCCAAATACTGGAATTACACAAGGGGCAGCCATGCCCACTGCCCACTTGGCATCTGTGGGTTCTGGGGACGTGAACTCTGGTCCTCGCACTTGTGCAGATACTGTTTCTTTGGAGTCCGCTCCCCAGCTCTGACTGCCTCTTGCTGTGCTCCCTGCCTTTACCTAGGTGCTCCCCCCTCTCCCTACACACTGCACCATCTCCAGCTTCTCCTGTCACCCCAACAGCTCTGACTCAGTGGATTCATGTTCCTCATTCAAACCGGACTCTCAGCAGCACCTAGTCCACGAAGTAAGATCTGCAAACAGTGAGTGAACCACCCAGGTCCCTGACCTTGTCTTGTTCATTTTTTAGCAAGTTTCCCAGCTTATTCAGATTCTGATGGATTTAGTTTCTCACACAATTTAATTTCAAAGAAACCAGTGACTTCAACTCCCACCTAGGAGTCTGTGTGTACATGCGTGTTATCATGTGTGTGTGTAGGCTAGAGACTGACACCAAGTGTCTTTCTCAATCACTGTCCCACTTTTTAAAATTACAGGCATATTTGTGTATGTGGGTATGACACACGTGGAGGTCAGAGGTCAATTTGGAGGAGGTGGTTTTCTTTCTGCCATGAAGGTCCAGGGGATTAAACTTCAGGTCATCAACAGGTGCTTTACCCACTGAACCATCTGGCTGGTTCTCCACAGTACTTTTGGAGACAGGGTCTCTCACTGAAACTCATCAATCTGGCTAGGCTGGCTGGTTCTAGAGACTTCTCTGTCTCCCACTACCCACACTCAGTGCTAGGGATCCAGCTGCCATAGGCTTTAACTGGGTACTGGGTCCTCGTTTGTGTGGTAGGCACCTCACCAACTGGGCCATATCCCCCAGCAACCCCTCCCCATGTCTTGACAGATGTAGGTGCTCTATCAAAGTTAAACTACATCTACAACCTAACTCTGTTAATAACTAGTAGCATGAATGACCCAAGAACCTACAACCTAGAATAATTTATCAGGGAGGGGATGGAGTAAAGGCGGCTTTTTAAAGAAAAACCACAGAACAAAGCAAGCTTTTACTACGTAGCTCAGGTTGGTCCCTTTGGATTCATCACTCCCTCTGCCCTCCTGACAGTTTCATTCATAATGCCCAGACCGATCTTGAACTTGCTGTGCAGACAAGGATGCTCCACCTGCCAAGTGTTGGGTCACAGGTGTGTGCTACCAGGCCTGCCAAGTTGTGGACAAGACTTCTGTCAAGTATGTTTCCTTCTATTCAGTGGTTGTCTTTACTCTCTTGATACTGTGCCTCAGTGCACAGAATACATTCAAGGACATGTTATTAGAGCTAGTATAGCTCTGACCTCTATAAAGAAGAGTAACTGTGAACTCATTTGCTTTCATTTCTGCTAAAAACCCAACCTCCTAGGAACTCCTAGGAAACGGGAGTGTGGGTCAGTGCTAGAGTGTCTGTTCAGCACACACATAGCCCTGGGTTGAACTAAAAAACCAAACTTAAAGGAAACAGGATTCTAGTTACAAAGAAAGCCAGTGTCGCCCCTAACCTGAATTTGCTGTAATGTGGTCCTCTGACCCTGATGCACACCTTTGCCTGTGTGGTATGTGTACGTGTAGGTGTGCCTGTGGGCACACACAGAAGCCAGAGGCTGACATCACGTGTTGTCCGAAATCACTTTCCACTTCATTCTTTTGAGGCCCTCACTGAGCCTGGAGCTGTGTAAACCCGTTAGCCAGTGACTACCCAGGATCCAGTTGTCTCTGCCTCACCAGTACTGGCCATGTCCTCACACTGGCAACAAACAGAACAGAACTAGTTGCCGGGGGTCTGAACCTCAAGCCTTTATACCTGGGCAGCACTTAGCCACAGAACCCAGCCCCACACATGTGCTCCCGTGCCTGATGGTTGCTTTCTGGAGAAACCGATGCTGAAAACATGTGGGTTGTCTTGATTTTGGCTGGTCTGTTCCCTGCCCTCATGACACCTGAGCAGTACAGGGCTCTGGTGAGGTACAACTCATTCGAAAATTCCCATTTATACATTGAAATAAAAACACAATTAGAATTTTTAGTAGGTGCTAAAACTTGGTTTTGAAATTTTATTAAAAAAATATATTTGCAAACATATAAAATTTAGGATGAAAAATGCTCATTTTAAAACATGTAATAACTTAATATTTGCAAACATACACAGATGGTATAAAATCCACACCACTAAAAAGGTTAATGAGGCGGCATTGCGCTCATGGAACAAAAGCTTCCCGTGGTGCGGGGCTTCTCGTCTCCACGACAAAGCTGAGAAGCTGGTACAATGGAAAGTCATGAGCGCCATGTGGCCAAAGCAGTAGAGACCACTCACAGCACAGACACCAACACGCTTCTGAAGGATTCACAGATAAAAAGGGAAACACAACTTTGCATTTTTCCCACTTCAAAGTGATCGATATTGCAATGCAGCATTTTAAAGAATGATGTCAAATCTGAATCCATGTGAAATATTGCATCTCTCCTGCTGAAACTCGAAGAAAAAACCAAAACAACCCCCAACCAAAAACCCAGCAGGCTGCTCGAGGCCCTGGCTGGCTGCTCGAGGCCCTGGCTGGCTGCTCGAGGCCCTGGCTGCTCGAGGACATGCCTTTGGAGTCCACTGTAAGGTGTTCTGCTCAGATCCCAACGCTCTGGATTCTTGAAAACAGGGCACTGTCAGTTCTAGAAGGTACTCTGAATACAAATGAAGAAAACCAAAGGCAGGCAAGAAGAAACACAGGGCCCACAGTGGATGTGCTGCAAGGACACAGGACTCAGGCCACGAGCCTCAGTCCTTGCCCTGCACAGGGTCCTGCTCTTCCCTCCAAGTTCAAGAGTGATGGCTAACTCTGCTTTGTAAGCACTAGGCACCTTCAGTTTCACGGTACACTGTTAGTATTACAATGGCAGTTTCTGCCTGCACTACTGCAGGGAGAAAACTTGAAACATTCTTGGGGGAAGAGAGCAATAAAGCTGCATGGTTTCCAAAGACTACTTACTAGTGGAGTCAACGGCTTTATAATCCCCACAGGAAGACTCAGGCCACAGACATAACTAATGCTCACACATGCAAACTCTGGTCATTGGTGTCTACGCCAAGCCTGGGCCAAGGCCTTGAATGAAATACCACTGTCCAGGGCCGACTGTGGAGAGTCTGCACATATAAAGACTGCAGGGGATGCTTCTCCCTCCCTATACTGATGGGACTCAGAGACAAGCAGATCAAGTGGCAAGCGTTATGGGGCCCAGGAGAGGTCTGAGAGGGATGGGGGGTTGGCTGGGGTGTGCATTCATTCAAAGACATAGCATTAACTAAAACAAAAAGAAGAGCAGTGTCACTCACTCGTGACACTCCAGACACACAGGACTCCAAACTCTGGGCTGCTTGCCCCAACCTTTGACCATAGGGGTGAGGGGATGGGATGTGTACACAGGTGGACAGAGTGGCCTAAATGCAGTCTCCTGGGCTCTGCCAACCTAGCAAGAAGCATCTCCAATGTCCCTTTCAGTTCAGCTAAGATTCCAGCCAAGACACTGTAAACACACTAGCAGAGGTTCTCGATCGTATGCCTCAATGAGGAATAAGGCAATGGAGCCGACGGTAGGCCAGGCTCACCCAGCTGCAGCTAGCCAGGCTTGGCCTGGCTCTCTGGGAACTCATTCTGGCCTGACTTCCTAGTAATCATGATCTGGAACTTCTGGCTTCTGAATCTGAAGTAAATGCTTGGAATATATAAATCTGGGAGTTGAAACAGGTTTCCCCTGTTCAAGTCTCCACCACTTCGGCACTTAGAAGTCTGTGTTTACACTGAGGAAGCCTTCCAGGAGATTCGACTGCACTTCTGCCAGTCTTTCCTAGGACTGGGGTGAGAAGTGACAGCTCTGACTGCAGACACTCTTCAGGGGACCCATTCTGTACCCTCCCAGAAGATCACACACACTCAAAAGCATCCGCTAACTGTTTCCTGATGTCCACTGAGACCACACATGGGGGACCAGACCTACACGGGGAATGTTCCCTTTATGAGAGCAGCCTGGTGGTCCTGTGACCACTTCCCACTGTCAGCAACAGGCCCTCTCACTACAATGCTATCTTCCTTAGATGACGCGTCAACAATGAATTTTTGGTTACTAAATTTACACACTACCATGAAAACAAACTATCCTTAACTGAGTATGAGAAAGTCTAGGCTTCCCTGAATTCTGCACACTTCACATATAACTAGGTAGACAGCAAGAGAAGACTCTGAATTGAGAAGCAGAAATGTTGTCCAGGAAGCATGTTGAGATCAGCATGAGCCAATCCAAGTATTCTTTAGCCTAAAAAACTAAGACCAAACTAAAATAAGTAATTAATAAGTAATTCTCTAAAATTTCAGCTAGAAGGAAATAGATGAGCCTTTGATTGATTGAGTTCCCATTAAAGCTTAAGCGACTATTTCTGTGGGCTGCCGCACAGGTCGGCACAGCCACAGCGAGTCCTTACACTAGCTGGCTGAGCCACCTGGGTTCTTACCCATCATTCAATAGTGCTCAGAAAAGTAAGCAGTGCATCTTAATTGGTTAAATACTACAAAATGACCTGTATCATAGAAACAAAGACACTTTTCATTCAAAGAATATCTCAAAATTACTATTGCTGAAATCATCAAATTCTACATTAAAATATTACTAAACACCATTACATGCCATAAAAGAATAAATAGAAACCATGGCAGATCAATAGCAGCATCACAAAGCATCTTTATAGTTCCACACTGCGGCTCCAGAGCTCACAGCCTAGGAATACACTGGTGAGGGTCTGCATCTCCCGCTTTCTTTGACCCCATGCTCTACAACGAAGGAACAGCAGTATGAGGACGGCCCCTTTTCTGCATAGCTTGAAAACTGCTCTCAGCACATCTGAGGAATGGAACCAGAGTGGATTTGTCAGATTGGTCCACTGGTCCTTTCGTCAAAGTGTTAAGGAAAACAATCAACAAGAACTCAACTGTTTAGACAGAAAAGGAAAATAAGGCTGTGCTTCACACACACACTTGACACTTCCAAAGCACTCGAGAGTTTATTAAGAGCGGAGCCTCCGGTAGGATGTGGATCTGGGCAGCCCCAGCCTCTGCTTCAGAGGTTCCCAGCCTCCTTCCTCCACAAGAGCCCAGGCCGGCCTATCCAAATAGCCGCCTCGCTTCACTCGAGTCTGCACTCGGCAGGACCGGGACACTCAACGAAACACAAAAAATCCCAGAAGTTTAAGGCCCAAGCGGGTGCTCATAGGAAACATACTTCACTTGAACAAATACCTTCTAAAGAACCAACTTAAATTCTGATCCTTAGAACTCGAGCTACTTACTTTGTGGAGCTGACATTCAGTTTAGAGCTTTAGGGCCAGCAGTGGAGGGAGGGCCTGGGCTCCACTGGGCTGTTACAGGGCTGGTGGCTCCACCGAGGCCTGGAAAGTAAGCTGACAATCAGGCCCCTCATTACAACCCCCCCCCCCCCCGGAACTCAACACAATGGTCTCTTCTGCTGTCTTTGTCAAACAAAGGTCTGCTGGTGATGCATCACAGTGAAACCTCCCTCATCACTGAGAATGTCTCTAGAAGACAGCCTTCAGGAACAAGGCTCTCTCAAAGGCTCAAACTCAGGCTTCCCAAAGCTCCACGTTCCACTGAGATGTTCCATGAGGAAGCCTGCTTGGGTTGGAGGTGCACCCTCGACCTTCACATTGGCTGCACTCCAGTCATAGGTTGTGGTTGTTCTTCTTGGTCAACACCTGCAGGTAGACGTCATGAAGTGTACTGAGGAAGCTAGAGTCATTCTGGAAGAGACGGGAAGAGACGGGAGAGGTGGAGACACAGTGTCAGTTACGTCTTCGGAGTTTACTCCAGCTTAGGACGACACGAAGATGATTGGTGTAGCTAACCCCCAACCTCCCCCGAGACAGCCCCAACGACAGTCCTGGGTTAACAGTTGTCCTCCACCGGGAGAGGACACCAGGGGAGGGTTCCCCCAGGCAGGCTCTGAATTGACACTTTTACTGAGATACAAAATGAAAAGCTAAGCGGACACCTTACATACCTTTATTAGATGTATCAGTGTGTCCTGGAGCTGAGACTTGCTGAGAATAATGGAAGGCTTTCTCTGATTTTCTGGTGTTCCAACAGTGAGGGGAGAGGGAGACCTTGCTTTTCTCTCTAGGTCTGTGGACCTGGGAACTGTTTGCTGGAACACACTGGGGGACAGCAGGAGAGAAGATACTGCTGTGGTTGTTGCAGTAACCAATGGAGGGCCTGCAATCTGTGGGGGAAACAGCAGAGTAACAGTCACTTTGCACCACTGTACAGAAGCAAACCCCTAGGCCACAGAAGGGGATATGTGATGAGAGCCATTAGCATGAGACGTAGCCGAGCAGAGTTAAACACTAGACTCTTTTATCCTCTCTTCCTTCTTTTTAGAGAGGGGTGCAGCTCTTGCTGTCTTGGAACTCACTATGTAGACTATCTAGGCTGGCCCAGAATTCTATCTCCCAAGTGCAGGATTAAAGGGGTGCACATCACTTCCAGACTCTTTTCTTCAGAGATCTGCCTGGCTCTTCCTCCCAAGTGCTGGGATTAAAGGCGTGCGCTACCACTGCCCGGCTAAATTTAAAGCTTCTTTTTTTTTTTTTCCCAGAGCTGAGGATCGAACCTAGGGCCTTGTGCTTGCTAGGCAAGTGCTCTACCACTGAGCTAAATCCCGAACCCCCTTCTTAGGATTTTATGTGTATGAGCGCTTTGCCTGCATGCATGTGGTGCCCAGAGAAGCCAGAAGAGGGTGCTGGATCCTCTGGAGCTGGAGTGACAGCTGCCAGTGGGTGCTGGGAACTGAACCTGGATCCTGAAGAAAGAGCAGCCGTGCTACTCAGTAGCTGCCACCGAGCCAACTCTCCAGCTCTTGCTTGCTTTTGGTCTAAGACTGGGCTGGGAGCTTCTCCCAACCACAGAGGAAAAACTAACCTAAAGCAGACAGAGGTTAACTTCTGAAAATCCAGGAGAGGACACAGACTCACCAGCAGGTGGGCAACTGACATGGAAGAACTGTGTCTTTCAGGGTTGGTGGATGTAAAAATGAGGCAAGCATGTCACAAAGAAGGAATAAAGTATGCAGGCCCAGGAGGCTTTGTCATAAGAAGTGAGGGACTGTGGCAGGCTGCTGGTTGTCTCCTGGGATGCTCTGCTTTTCCAGGTCTAGGAGGATGTCTTACTTATAGAAACCAGCTTGATATGTGTGACCAGCACCCACCAGGGCTGACCTGCCTGCTGCAGTCAAGGCCAACATCTCCGTAGAGTTCATATAAGGTCTCTAAGCCACAGCCACTCAGTCCTAGAAGGGCACCTAGACAGGCTTTCACTAAGGTGCTCTTCAGATAAGAGGGAGGGAGTCTCAGGGCTGGGGCAGTGGCCTGGTGCTTGCTATGTCTGCTGTAGGTTAGCTTGTGAAGACCTAAGTTTGGATCCCCAAGAGCATGTGGTGGCCCAACTAAGAAGACACCACAAGTCAGCGCTAGCCCTCCACACGTACGTACACACACACACACACACACACACACACACACACACACACACACACACACACGCATGCACGCACGGTGGGGTGGGGGAGGGGGTCCTTACCGGGACGGCACTGGGTAACACCTTAGGCTGGGTAAATACTTCAGGATCCTGGTTTTGCTGCACAGACTGAAATGTTTAATGGGGAAAAAGATGAATACACAGAGTAAGTTTCATGAGTTACTGGTGACACATCTATGTTATCAACAAGGAGTGGTCCAGAGACTGAGAGAAACCTGCTGGCAATGCAACCAAGGACTCCTCTCTACAATGAGAGCCTTGCACAGCAACTCCTGTGGAGTTCCCCCGGGGAGATATGCAGGCAGAACCCTTCAGGTGACCTGAAGAAGTGTGATGGGGACTGAATCAGAGATTGTGCAAAGCAGGCAGACTTACTAGTGAGCCATATCCTCAGTCCTGGGATCTGTATGTCTAGAGCTGAGACTGGCCTTGAATTTACAATCTTCCTGCCTCAGCCTCTTAAGCAGCTGAGATCTGTTGTTTTTGGAGACAGGGTTTCTCTTTGTAGCCCTAGCTATCCTGGAACTTTCTCTATAGACCACACTGACTTCAAACTCACAGAGATCCTCTTGCCTATGCCTCCTAAGTGCTGGGATTAAAGGCATGAGCCATCACCATGTGGCACATGTATGTTTTTTTTGTTTTTGTTTTTTTGTTTTGTTTTTTGTTTTTTGTTTCTCTGTGTAGCTTTGTGCCTTTCCTAGAACTCACTTGGCCCATGCTGGCCTCGAACTCATCACAGAGGTCCACCTGGCTCTGCCTCCCAAGTGCTGGGATTAAAGGCATGCGCCACCACTGCCCGGCTTTTTTTTTTTAGACTGAGTTTCTCTGTGGTCCTGGCTGGCCTGGAACTCACTTTGCAGACCAGGCTAGCCTTGAACTCACAGATATCTGCCTGTCGCTATCACCCAAGTGAGGGGATTAAAGGTCTGTGCCACCATGCCTGCCTTTGGAAAACATATCACCTGTAAAAACTGGGGATGGCCCAGGCCTATCTTCCACTGAATGTGTACAGATCAAATGATTTCACAAATGTTTTCCCTGCAGGGCTGAAGTTGAACTCAGGACCTTGCACATGACAGGCAAGTGGCTCTACTATGTCCCCAGACCCAATTTCTTCAAAGGTTGTTTGAACTTGGTTAGATGACACTAAACAGCCTTCATCCTAAATCACATTTTAATGATCATTTTTGTGAGAGGAAGAGAGACTTTCCTTAGACAAGGGTAGTTCAGGCTGGTCTCTAGCTTGAGACTCTGCTGCCTCAGCTTTCTTCCTATAGGCATGCACTATGGGGCCTTTGAAGCCTCACTGACTGATATTTTAAAAACCCACTTGTCCACACTGCCCAACCCAGGCCCCTACTGCTCAGGTCCGAGTGACCATCAGCTTGCTCTGTCATGAATGGCCTGACTCCTGTGCCTGTCATTTCCAACAAGGTGCTCTTCATTCAGAACCTTTCGGTGCCTTCTGAGGCCTGAGAACAAAGCTCAAACTCCTTAACTTACAATTTACTCATCTCTCAATGCTAACTTGCCAAGGTTTGTTTCCACAGCAAATTCAGTTACTTCAGACCATGGGGCATGGGGGTGGTGGCGCAAGCACAGATTACCCCCCCACCCATGCGGCGTCTTATCATTACCTGAAGGGTTGGTGCAAGCACCATGTTGCTCAGGGAGGCTGAGGTTGCTGCTCTTGCTGCTGCCGTCTTAGAGGGAGGCTCTATGAAGCTCTCAGGGGTGGCCAGCTGGCCAGCAGCTGAAGAAAAGCTGGGTGCCGCTGCACCTTTGCCAAGCGGCGGGGCCTGTATTTGGTCATGCTGTGGGGTCAACCTGAGTTTCTGGAGCAGATCAACGCTGGGGAGGGACGTGGCAGCTGTGCTGGACAGGCTCACGGGGGCTCTGAAGGGGCTTAGCTCAGGAACTGGCTGGCTCAGGAGTGGAGACTTCTGTCTAGGTGTGGTCTTTACTGCTTGCATCACGCTGCTGTTCCGAGGTAAGTGAGGAACCTGTGTGGTAGGAGCTTCGGCTGGTAGAGTAGGACTGAGAACAGGGCTCAGTGGGACTGCGTAGCTTGGGGCATGCTTTTCACCCGACTGGGCAATGGAGGCAGGAGTGATGAGCACTGGGGTGGTGACTTCAGGCTGGACTGTGTGGTGAGCAACAGAATGGACACCCAGGTTTTCAGACTGTGGCACTCCCCCTGACTGCTCAAAGGGAAATGGGAGGAATGAGCTGGGCTCCTTCTGCGACACATCTCCGGGCAGCTTGTCCACGTCCTCTGACTCTAGACCCCCAACCGCTGCCTGTTCCTTTGGCAAAGAGGTTCCAAATAACTCTTCTACTGTCAGATGTCTGTGACCAGATGGAGCAGACTGAAAAACAGATCCAACGACAAAATGAAAGAAATCCCTGCAAATCAATGTAACCAAAATTCTTTCTCATTATGCAGAAGTATGTAGAAGCAAGGACGGAGTGTGGGGAACTGCCTGGGGTAACCTAAGATGCAGCAGAGCTCAAGCAGCTTCTATCAATGTCTCTCCAGGTCCCAGGATCAAAATCTGCTTAATAACAAAGTTCTGTACTGTGGAGTCCCAGGGAATTGTTAAGTTTACTTTGCTCCCATTGGTGAATGTGGCTAAGGTGAGGGGCACTTACAGTACAATAAAGCTCTAAAGTGCCTAAGTGCCCACTGTTACTAACACACTGGGACATGATGCCAGCAAGAAAGGGGGACCAAATTCTAAGAAATTCATTTTTACTGTTCTTGACAAAAAGCTAGCACTGAACTACAGGAACCTAAATACTCAAAACAATTTTAAGCATCTATTGCCAGCCCTTCCTGCTCCACACCCCCAATCACAGAATCCTGAAGAAAAATGAAAGCACTACACAGAAGCCTGGAGCCAGGAGGCAGCTCACTGGTGAGCCCTGCCCAACACATGCACATTTTTAGTTTCGTCTTCTTCTTGCTTCTCCTCTCCTCCCCTCCCCTCCCCTCTTTCCTTCTTTCTCTTTTTATTTTTATTTTGAGACAGGGTCTCTCTACATAGCCCTGACCTGGAACTCACTATGTAGACCAGGCTGGCCTCGAACTCGAAGAGCTCCTCTTGCACAGTGAGGCTATCTTAAAACCGCTTTATAAATTCTAGAAGAGGAATAATACTTCACATGGTTCAATTTCCTCATATTTCTACTTCTCCAAAGCCTAGTATCTAAGTAAAAAATACCAAGGTTCAAGCCAAGCATTAACTAGAAAATTAACACAATTATAAATATAAAAATTACATAACCTACAGGTTGGGATTTAGCTCAGTGGTAGAGTGCTTGCCTAGCAAGCGCAAGGCCCTGGGTTCGATCCTCAGCTCAAAAAAAAAAAAAAAAAATTACATAACCATATACGTAAATGTAACAATTATTTCACAGCTCTACTACCAAGCTATGTATACCCCTCTTGGGATGTTTTATTTATTGGGGGCGTGTATCCAGGCTGGTCTTGAGTTTTTAACAATCCTGTTTCATCTTCCTGATTGCTGAATGCCCAACAATTAAAAAAATTCTTTATGATAAAACAAAATGGCGCAAGGTCGTGTGACAAAAAGAACTTGGATGTGGTCGTTCATGACTGGAATCCCAGGATGGGGTGGAAGTAAGAGGATGAGCCTGAATTTAAGGTAAGCTTAGGCTACACAGTGTGTTCAAACTGACAACCAACCAACTAAAACCAAAACCAAACCAAAAAGCCTAACAGTAATACTAGAACTCAGGAGACAGTGGTAGAGGCTCACAAGTTCAAAGGCACCCTCAGCTACCCTTGGTTCTTTTTAGATGAGCCTATTCCCTAGCAGTTAATGCAATTCTGTCCAAGTTAATGTTAACAAACAAAACCAAAATTTTTTGTTTTGGAAAGTACTGGAAAGCAATATTCATATTCATTAATATAAATTAACGTGGAGCATAAAATCACAGTTACATATACACACTCATGTTTAGAGATTCCTATTTTGAAAAATGAAATATTAGGGTTAGTCTGCAGAAATTTCAGGTAAGACATCATACTTCTATGTTAAAGAATAGGAATAATTAAATCACAAGAAAAAACAAAAGAAAATACACCAGGGAAATATTACCAAGAGAATTTAATAATTAGGAAAGTGAAATCCATTTTTTTGGTGAGATGTACTTGTGGTATACACACAAGTTCATTTGGGTGTACACATGTGCACATGTAGGTAATGTGCTTGTATGTGGAGGACAGAGGTCAGTGTCAGATGTCATCCTCTATGAAGCAGAACTTACCTATTCCACTAGAGTGGCTGCCCAAGGAGCTTCAGAGGTCTGCGTGTGTCTGCCTCCTCAATGCTGGATTAAAAGGTGAGTGCCACCGGGCAGAGGTGGTGCACACCTTTAATCGCAGCACTCGGGAAGCAGAGCCTGGCAGATCTCTGTGAGTTCGAGGCCAGCCTGGTCTACAGAGTGAGTTCTAGGACAGGCACCAAAACTACACAGAAAAACCCTGTCTCAAAACAAAAAAAAAAAAAAAAAACAAAAACAAATAAAAGAGTGCCACTGAGCACAGCTTTTTATGTGGGTGCTGGGAATCCAAACTCTGGTCCTCATGCTTGCATGGCAGCACTTGTACAGACCTCAATTACCTCAGCGGCCCCTCAGGAAATGGGTTCAACAGTAAGGTTTGGCGGCATTATCTGCTACTCAGCACTAGATGGCAGTGTTACTAAACAGATACAAGATCTCTGTGTAAGCACTAGATGGCAGTGTTACTAAATAGATATGTTATCTCTGTGTAGGGGCAGATTAAGGATTTGTACTTGGTTTAGACAATCACACAGCTTTTGACAATATCCAAATCTCAATACTTTAGAATTCCTTGGTTTTAGCTGGAAAAAGGTGCAATTTTACTTTATTTCAAGTTTTTGAGACAAAGTCTTGCTATGTAGCCTGAACAGCCTTCAAAGTTGGGATTTTCCTGTTCAGCTTTGCATACTTGTAATCCCAGTGCTAGGCAGGTGGAGACAGGTGGGTAACAGGGACTTACTGACTAGCCATGGCAAACTGTGGGCTAATGAAAAACTCTGCTTAAAAAATAAGCTGGGTGGTGGTGGTGCATGCCTTTGATCTAGTACTCGGGAGGCAAAGAAGTATCTCTGTGAGTTCGAGGCTAGCCTGGTTTACAAAGCTAGTTCTAGGACAGCCAGGGCTACACAGAGAAACCCTGTCTTGAAAAACCAAACAACCACCACCAAAAAAATAAAAGGTAGATGGGGCGCAAAGAATTGCATTTGAGGTGGTTGTGCCCTCCACATGCACACATGTAGAGTACCTGCAAGTGCCGGGCAGTGGTGGCGCACGCCTGTAATCCCAGCACTTGGAAGGCAGAGGCAGGTGGATCTCTGTGAGTTCGAGGCCAGCCTGGTCTACAAAGCAAGTTCCAGGACAGCCTCCAAAGCTACAGAGAAACCCTGTTTTGAAAAACCAAAAAAAAGAGTACCTGCACGCATATGTGCACACTTCCCACACTCTCCCCTAAAGCAAACAAATTTGTAGAGCTGGGCATGTAATCCTAAACCTTGGGAGATAAAGACGGGATGATCAGAAGTTCAAGGTTGATTCTAGGTTATATAGGAAGTTTGAGGGTAGCCTAGTCTATATGAGACCCTTTCACAAAACAAATGAAAAAACAAGTGATTCATTGGTATACGTATATATGATTATAACATAACAATCTTGCTAAAATATATCATGCAAACTTAGAAATACTCAGATAACTCTTTTTTTTTTGTTGTTTGTTTGTTTGTTTTGTTTTTCAAGATAGGGTTTCTCTGTAGCTTTTGGAGCCTGTCCTAGACTAGCTCTGTAGACCAGGCTGGCCTCAAACTCACAGAGATCCACCTGACTCTGCCTCTCGAGTGCTGGGATTACAGGCATGCACCACCACCGCCCAGCTTTCAGATAACTCTTAATAGCCAAAAAACTGTATATAACCTAAACATCCTTTAATAGGAAAATGATTCAAAATGGTTAAACTAGGTTATAAAGATTGAGCATTCCTAATCTAAAATGCTCCCCAAACCCAAGTATTTTAAATCCCAATGTGAGGCCAGAGATGAAAAATGTACTTCATATAAGTCACAGTTAAAAGCACATTGAAAAATAATTTGTAACTTTACCATCAAGCCACATCTATATGAAAAGAGAGTAAAATTCTAGTTTAGATTTCAGTCCCATTCTAAGATACCTCACTATCTACATGCAAATGTTTTAAAATCTGAAGAAACCCTAAGAACCTTAAATGCTTCTGGTCTCAAGTACTTCAGGTACGGGATACTCACTAGGAACTATTCTCTCATTAACTACTACCGAGCAGTAAGAAGGAACACACTTGGGCTGGGATGCTGAGCTGAGGAAGAGCACTTGTCTGGCATACATGGTTCAAACCCTCTCAAAGGGAGGGGGAAGCAAACAAATTCGACACATACAACAACTTCAACAGGTCTCTGGGAATTACGCTTAATGAGAAAGACTCTCAGATTACATACTATGATTCCATTTGTATAACATTCACATTCTTTTTTGAGCTGAGGATTGAACCCAGGGCCCTGTGCTTGAGCGCTCTACCATTGAGCTAAATCCCCAACCCACATTCACATTCTTGATTTGGAAAAACAGATCAGTGGTTAGCAGGGATTAAAAATGGCTGGGTGTGGTAGTACACACCTTCAATCTAAGAACTCAAAAGGCAGAGAGGTAGGCAGAGTTTGAGGCTAGCCTGGTCTACATAGCAAGTTCCAGGAGAGCCAGCACTATATAGAAAGACTGTCTCAAAAAAAAAAAAAAAAAAAAAAAAAAAAAGAAAAAAAAAAAGAAAGATGGTGGAAGGAAAAGAGGGTACGACAGGGAAGTCAGTGTGGTTATAAGAGGGCAACACACAGGACTCTGGTGTTCACTGATACTGCAACAGCTGTCAGACTGGTGGTGAATACAGAAAAGCTATACACAGGCTAGAACTACAGACAGAATGCGCATTTACACATACAAATGAGAAACTATGAGCAAGACGGTGTGTGGCTTGTGTCGACATCCTGGTTGTGATGGTATACCATACTTTACAAGATGTTATCAATGGGAAATAGGGGATGAGTACATGGAATCTTTCTTTATTATGCTTATATTTTTATTTACTATTATTATTGAGATAGGATTGGCTTTCCTTATCCAAGGTGGCTGGGGAAAGTTATGTAATGCAGTAGACTCGCCTCAAACTCATGACCCTCCTGCCTTAGCCTCTGAAGTGCTGGGATTACAGGTGTGCACCACCACATCTGGCTCTTTCTATTCAACTTATCATTTAATATAAATATAACTAATACAAAGAAATAAACAGAAAAAAAATTAATGACTTAATATCTGTTGTTTCATCAGATCATCAATTATAAAGAGAACAAATCAGTTCAATACATATTTATATTTCTGGTGCTAAAGACACAATAGCGGTATGAAGTGACATCTAGGGCAGCCAGGGTTACAGAGAAACTTTGACTCAAAAACCAAAAAGACACAGCATTGAACAGGGAGAGAAAGTGGCTGGTCCTGGTGGGTGTGATGGTGCATCCCTTTAATCCCAGCACTTGAAAGATAGGGGCCAGCCTGGTCTATACAGCTAGTTCTAGGTCGGCAAGGGCTCCACAGTGAGATCTTGTCTCAGAGAACAAACAACCACAGGCCTCATTAGCATGAGAAGTGAGTAAAAAGTCAAACTTTGCTAGCTAATTAAAGTCAGTGAGGAAACAATCAGGATAGGAGGGCCTGACTAAATGGAGGACACTGCAGACCAGAAGAAAACGCACACCTTCATGGAGAGAAGGCCTGCAAGCCCAGGGGAACACCAGGTCAGAGTCCTAGAACGGGGCAGCGCCTAGGTGGGTGAGTTGTTGGCAGAGGCAGAGCGAGGACCAGATGCCAGGTGGAGTCTTGCAAACCATGACTATGAGTGAGACAGGGTACTGCTGGAGAGCTGTAAAAGCAGAGGCATCAAAGGCACGTTTTATTAGGGCCATTCTGCTGTCTAGTTGAGCACTGAGAGAGAAGGCAAGAGCAGGCGGCTGCTGCGTAGTCTACAGCAGTTTCCTGGACCTGGGGAAGGAGCTGGGAATATGTCATGATGATGTCACACACACACACACATGATCTGACAGACAAGTGGTGAACCAAGTTTGCACAGTGGTTCAAATCCTTATGAAATGTCACTGCTTTGTTACTTTGGCAAGGCTAGGCCTTTAACTGTACGAACCTTATCTTGTAACCCAGAGGGTGTCTCTTCTAGTGTCTCGGTGCTTCCCAGATTGGAGAGCTGAGTGCTTGGCTGTAACCCAGGGCTGGAGATATTTGAGCCGCCCATCTGATTCTTGGAAAAGAATTAAAAGAAAAAGTCTATCATGTGAAAAAGGATTGCTGTCTAAAATCTGGTTCACATTTGAAGTTACCAAAATTCCTTAATTAAAAAATAAGAAAAAAAAATCTCATGTTTCTATCAATTCTCATAACTTCTATAACAAAATTTCTATGAAGTGGAGAATCTATTTCTACACATGGTAGGTCCAACTACTATGGTTTTGTCACTCATTTTCAGGAAAAGATGCCATTACTCTACCAGATTTTTCCATGACTGAAGTGACACCAGACACCTTTACTGCTGGGAGACATGGCTCTCCCTGGACGCCCATGTCTACAGGCAGGATGCAGAGCACACTCCCATCACTGCAGAGGTGCTCTCCTGTGATGCCCACTAAAATCATGCCCCTGAGCACTCAGAGAAATCAGTGGTTTGTTCTCTGCCGTAGCTTTGTCTTTTGAAAACTGCTACATAAAGTGGAATGGAATATAAGCACAGTACTGGCTTCTGACACGGCAGAAAACTTAAGTGTCATACAAGCTCATTTATAGAACCAACGGCTCATTCCTTTTAAAATGCTGAGCATATATACCATTTGGATTATTCTCATCTTTAAAGATTTTCATTTGTGTGTATGACTGTTTTGCCTCCACACATGTGCATCATGTATCTACCTGATACATGTACCTACCTCCTCTCCAGCACATTTTCATTCTTAAACTATTAGTCTATATGTAGTAATCACGTGTGTATGCATGGGTGAGCACCCATGTGGAAGAAGCCAGAGGAGGATCTTGGGTCATTGCCTTGAGACAGGGTCCTCACAATAAACCTGGACTCACTGTTTTGGGTAAACAGGTTAGCAGCAAACCCCTAATTTGTAATTAACCCCAAATCCTTAATCTTCCTGTTACCCCCATCCCCTCTAGCTTTTTTATAGGGGTAATGGGGACCAAACACTGGTCTTCATGCTTGCACACAAACTCCTTTACAATCTGAGCCATCTCCCAGCCCCTATCTTCAGTTCTCAATTATGAACATAGCTTGAATAATTGTGCAGACCAAAGTTTCATTTCATACTTTGCTGGAGTAGATACCTACCTAGCAAAGACAAATCAGGGTATAGTGGTAAACACCATTTTCTTCTAAAAGTTTTTTTTTTTTTTTTTAAATAGACTGTCTTGCTATGCATTTCAGATTGTTTCAGACTGACTTTAAATTGACCTTCTTGCCTCAGCCTCCTAAGTCCTGAGGTCACAGGTGTGACAACCACACTTGACTCAGTTTTTGTTTTGGGGTGCATGTAGATGTTTTCTGTGTGCATGTGTGTGGGGGTTGATGTCAGATATCCTTAATCACTCTTTACTTTATTGAGGAAGGCTGTCTCACTCAATCTAGCGCTCACAGATGCTGCTATACTGGATAGCTATCAAGCCCCAGAGATCCACTAGTCTCTGCCTCCCCAGCACTGTCCTGAACCTAACACATGGGTACATATGGGGAGTCTTAGGTCCTTATGCTTGCAGAATGAACACTTTGCTGAATGAACCATTGCTCCAGTCCTCAGGTGAACAGTCTGATGTTCCTCTCCATTTAGATTCATGGGCGAGTCTGAGCTGAATTTTGAGAAAAGATTCATTTTGTGTGGATGTGTATGCATATGGACACATTTCAATACCGCTTCAATTCGAAGTTGCTAAAAGTGATACTGAGCCAGGCATGGTGGCACATAACTTTGAGGCAGGCAGATTTCTGTGAGTTCGAGTTCAGCCTGGCCTACAAAGTGAATTCCAGGCCAGCCAAGGCTGTTACACAGAAACCCTGTCTTGAAAAAACTAAACAAGAAAACAAAACAAAACAAAAAGTGATACTGCAAGTGAAAATATTTTTGTTATAGAAAGAATCTTTGGTCGGATATGTGGCTCACTGCCAAACACCTACCAAGCACACCTAAGGTCCAAGGCTCAAATAGCAAAACTGCAAAATAAACACAAAGCAATGTAACACACACAAGAATCCTTAAAGATGACCACTGAGGAACATGCAATTACGGTGTTCTGGAAACCTAAGTCACATTTTAAAGATTTGTTGCCTGGCTGTGGTGGCGCACGCCTTTAATTCCAGCCCTTAGGAGGCAGAGGCAGGCGGATCTCTGTGAGTTCCAGGCCAGCCTGGTCTACAAAGTGAGTTCCAGGATGACTCCAAAAGCTACACAAAGAAACTCTGTCTTGGAAAAACAAACAAACAAAAAGACTTGTTTCAGCTTTTGTTAAGTACTGTCTATGTCAGGATAACAAAAACAAACAACAACAAAAGAAGAAACATGCTCAACAGAGGACTGGGGCCTCAAATATTAAATGAATGGATAGAATGCTGCATTTTTCCTACTCAATGATAATTCTCATATTAGTTCAGATTTTTTTTTTTTTAAGACAGGGTTCCTTTAGACTAGCCTTAAACTCATTATGTAACTAAAGCTGGTTCTAAACACTGATCCCCCCATTTCCACCTTCCAAGAGTTGGGATCACAAGCATATGCTACTCTGCTTAGCTCCAGAACACATTCAACCAGTGTCATTCAAATGAATTAGGGTGAAAACAATCTGTAAAAGGCTATGAAATATTTTAATCTCGTAACATGCTGCTCTTTGAACAGGGTCATGGTCAATCACTGCCAACCCCACTAGAGGGAATGATTGGTACTGAATATCAGAGGAACATAATATTGTTGAAGCACTTAAAAGCAGAAGGTATAATGCTCAGAAATATTAAAACTTGGGAGTGTTGCTAAAATCCAGATCTGTCATTTTTTAGAGCTAGGCTAGATGATCTGGATTCAGTTGGTCACCTGGTAATCGCTGTCTGGGGCTGAACTCTAATGACTCCTTCACTGGGGGGCATGAAATGAATGGGCCTCAGTTCCATGTGGCTCTTGAGTTATTGCATTTTGAAATCCTTAAATAGAACTTGTGAGATGGTGTTGAGGTTATGAGCACCTCACTAACTGTTCTGACCCACTTTAGGGAGTTTTGGTACTTGTATAGGGCCTCTGTTGAAGGCTTATTTTCTGTGTTAATAATGGCAACCAGCCACAAAACTGAGGAGATATGTCCAATTGCATACAAATTTGTTGGAGGATAATTTTACAGAATTTGGTAAAATCTTTGAGAAGGTTCAATCCCCAGTATTACAGAGTGGTGTGGTGGCACATGCCTGTAGTTATAGCACTCGGAAAACTGGAAGCCGAGGTTCAAGGGGTTCCTTTGCTACAATGAGCTGGAGCCCAGCCTAAGGAAAAACCTTTTCATCTACTAATTCTATTTCAAGTAATTAATCTCAGGAGAAGATTAATGTGATATATGGTGACTTAGTTCCAGGACTGTATTGCTGAAGTCTTAAGGAAAAGAATTAAGCCAGGCAGTGGTGGCACATGTCTTTAATCCCAGCACTCAGGAGGCAGAGGCAGGTGGATCTCTATGAGTTCTAGGCCAGCCTGGTCTACAGAGTAGTCTACACAGAGAAACCCTATCTCGAAAAACCAAAAAAGAATTAAGAGAAATCTAGGGTATTATTTATGTGAAGTTCCAGTTGAGAGTGGTGGTGCATGCCTATAATCCCAGCAATGGGAGGCAAGGGCAGGTAGATCTCTGTGAGTTTGGGGCTAGCATGGTCTATAGAGTGAATTCCAGGACAGCCATGACTACACAGAGAAACCCTGCCCTGAAAAACAAACAAATCCTAACATACATCCACCATACACACTTGGACACAATTCTGGAAGGACACATAATGAAGTGTTATCAATGGTTATTTCTAGCTGGCAGAGTCACTGCATTCCCTTCCTTTTGTTTACTAATTATTGAGCATAAATTTCCTAGAATATTATGCACTGCTTGCCTAAGAAAAATAATAGGGGATTGGGGATTTAGCTCAGTGGTAGAGTGCTTGCCTAGCAAGCACAAGGCCCTGGGTTCGATCCTCAGTCCCCCCCCCCCCAAAAAAGAAAGGTTAGCCGGGCGGTGGTGGCACATGCCAATAATCCCAGCACTCAGGAGGCCAAGGCAGGTGGATCTCTGTGAGTTCGAGGCCAGCCTCCAAAGCTACAGAGAAACCCTGTCTTGAAAAGCCAAAAGAAAAAGAAAAATAATGGTATTCCTACATTTTGAAGAACAATTAAAAATACTGTTCTTAAAAATTCCTGCCCCCTCGGTGGTGGCGCACACCTCTAATCCCAGCACTTGGGAGGCAGAGCCAGGTGATCTCTGTGAGTTCGAGACCAGCCTGGTCTCCAAAGTGAGTTCCAGGAAAGGCTCAAAACTACACAGAGAAACCCTGTCTCAAATAACAACAACAACAACAACAAAACAAAACAAAACAGGGGGCTGGAGATATGGCTCAGAGGTTAAGAGCACTGGCTGCTCTTCCAGAGGTCCTAAATTCAATTCCCAGCAACCACATGGTGGCTCACAATCATCTGTAATGAGATCTGGTGCCCTCTTCTGGCCTGCAGGCACACATGCAGGCAGAATACTGCACACATAATAAATAAATAAATAGATTAATATCTTAAAAACAAACAAAAAATTCCCACTCCCTAAAACTTGGGGGGGGGGGAGGGAATAAAAATCCAGGATTATGTCCTGTAGCTAGAAGCAATGCCAATTGGTAGCTGTAAAGGTCTGTGGTTTTAGCTATATTTCATTACAAGAAATACAAAGACCGGTAAAATAAACAAACAAACAAACTACAAGGATTGTAGAGAGGAAACGCTTACAGAGGTTTTTTTTTTTTTTTTTGGTTTTTCGAGACAGGGTTTCTTTGTGTAGCTTTGCACCCTTCCTGGAACTCGCTTTGGAGACCAGGCTGGCCTCGAACTCACAAAGATCTGCCTGCTTCTGCCTCCCGAGTGCTGGGATTAAAGGCGTGCGCCACCACTGCCCGCCACTTACAGAGTGTTAAGTTTATAAATACTATGCATAATGCTGGGTTTGTGCCAGTGTGGTAGTGTACAGTGTTTGAGGCAGAGAGACTGGGGGAGGAGGAGAGAGAGAGAATAGAAAAGAGATAAGAGATGATTATCTTATATAAACTGACCGAACAGGAAAGATTCAGAATTGGAATTAAACCTCATTAAACCTGAGCCCTTGCTTACCCTCCCCCGCCCTTGCTTGCCAATCTCTCAACTCTCAAAAAGAAACGGAGGAACCACCTGCCTACATGCTGCTGGGGAGAGTCCATCCAAACACTAAGATCCAGGTAGGTCCAGAGTCACTTCTAATATCAGCTCCATAAGGCACAACGGGCAAACAAGGAAGAAAGCAGAGCTTTCATTAGGGAAGCTCTGTTTATTTGGTTTAAAAGCAAACAAACAAATCCCAGTAAAGGCCGGGCAGTGGTGGCTCACGCCTTTAATCCCAGCACTGGGGAGGCAAAGCCAGGTGGATCTCTGTGAGTTCAAGGCCAGCCTGGTCTCCAAAGCGAGTTCCAGGACAGGCGCAAAGCTACAGAGAAACCCTGTCTTGAAAAACCAAAAAAGAAAAAAAAAATTCCTGTAAGTAAAATGTTAAAGACTTAACAAATCTTCAAACTTTTCATTTGACGAATCTAACCTTGGATAACATCTTATGTATTCCAGCATGTTCTTTTACAACAGAAGATGCTCGCTGTATGATTTGCTTTCGCAGTAATTGAAAACAGAAATCATATCAGATTTTCAGACTGCCCACTTGACAATAGTGTTTCTGGAGTCTAGGGGTTGAGCGCAGTGGTAGGTAGCACGCTCAGCACTAGGAAAAGTGCTCAAAGAGAAAAGCAACCTTCTTTCCTTTTGTGGTCTCTGCTCCTCAGCCAGAAGCAAGCCAAAGCCCTGCCTCAGCTCCTGTCTTCCTCAACAGTTTGTCTGCTGAGTGTGTTGATCCAGTCACCACTCAGGGTAGTGATGGTCAGCACCCATGTGAATGCAGAGGAAGGGAGAAGAGCACAAGGTATCACTATGAGAAAGGATCTATGGAAAATAAGTTAGCCTTTAGACCAAACCAAACAATAACAACAACAACAACAAAAAAAACCCCAAACTTCAAATTTTATTTTTATTTGATATTTTTTAAAGTCAGGATTTATAGCATGGTGGCACACACCTTTAATCCCAGCACATGGGAGGCAGAGGCAGGCAGATCTCTGAGTTAGAGGCCAGCCTGGTCTACAAAGTTCCAGGATAGCCTGGGCTACACAAAGAAACCCTATCTCAAAAAACCAAAACCAAAAGAATACAATGTAAAACTGAGTAGATAGCCAGGTGTGATAACACATGCCTTTAATCCTAGCACTCCAAAGCCAAGGTATATGGATCCCTGTGAGTTCAAGGTCAGCCTGGTTTACTAAGAAGCTCTACTGTCAGGATTACATCAAAACAAAAACAATCAAGATATAAATACTCCAAACAAACTAGAGATAGAAAACACTGAATTTCAGAAAAGTGTCACATTTGGGTAATGATGGGCTCAATTATGGAATACAAATGTGCCATTTACTATCATGGGGCACAAATTACCAACTATTTTCAAAACCCACATATGTCCTTAAGGCCATCTAGCACTGAACAGGACTGCAGGGGTGAAGAGACACCATGACACTTTCCCTAGATGCCTGCTGAGCACCAGCTTCTGCTCTCCATGACCCTTTTCTCCCATAGTAATTCTACAATGATTATAGGACAGAAAATGACTGTTAAGCTCTCCTCCCTAACCCCGTACTCTGAGGGAAGCAGATCTTCCTAAGTCTGGCAGGCCTGAAATTGTAGACTTTGTTCTGTTCTAAACTAAACCTCCAGGAGACCTCTCTTCCTCTCCTTTGGTGTGTCCTGGGCAGCACCCAGAGAGCCTTACCCTCTCATACTCATCCTTGGCTCTGCTAAGCATCTCCAGGATGTCGATGGGCCTCTGGTGGCTGCAGCCATTGGCCTGGCTGGGACTCTGCTTGTCTTGCGCAGCCTGCTGGGATCGCCGGGTCTCCTCTTCAACCACACTAGAGGAGTAGAACAGGGTTCAGAAAGGCCACGCCACACAACTGGACGCCAGTAGAGTGTCACATGACACTGTCCTTGCAATAGACAACAGGCCTTGGTCACCTAATTCCAGAAAACATATGACTTAACCATGTCACCATCTCAGTCATAACAGTGAACAGTCCCTTACCTTGAGAAAGACAAACGGAATCCCTTTCTGGAGATGGTACATTAAGAAACCCATTCAAGCATCCTTTTCTCCTACAAGTAACTCAAAACTAAGTGGTAAATGGACATTACTAAGACATGGAAAATTGAACAGCATACTGAAGACTAGTCTTGAAAACAGGTGTTGGAATTCTCTATACCCAGACAAAAGGATCTGCACTAAACTGGTAACCAAACTTAGGGTAGTTATGGGTATGTACTGTATTTTTATTGACATTATTTAATTCTTCACTTTAAATTCTACAAGGCAAAAGTTTCAAGAATGCCACACAGGGTTGGAATCTTTAGCTTTTTACAGGCTTACATTTTAAATAACACCCTTGGTTCCTCCTTGTATCCTTCACCACAGGGAAAAAAAGGTTTGAAGCAATTGAATAATTTCAATAAAATGTTAGGTTTATGTAAAATGTATAGATTTTAATAATGCAACTCATTAATCAATGCATTTAGATTTTAGTCATATACTGCAATGACTAGGCCTTCCTGCCATGAGATTTTATGGGTGCAAGTCTCATTTGGCAGTTTTGTTGACTGAGAACTCACAGACAATGATGACAGGGAGTCAAACAGTTCAGCAGCAAAAGGCTTATTTTGAAAGGACATGCCTAACAGAAGGAACATGAGCAGTCAGCCCTAAGGCTGGTCACTCAGTGTCGGTTAAGACAGCCTGCCCCAAACTAATTAGTGTGTGTGTGTGTGTGTGTGTGTGTGTGTGTGCATGGCAATGATGTTCACTGACATAAGGTTAGACAATACCACTTTTTAAAAAGATAGAGCCAAGACCTCCGGAGAGATAGCTCAGTTGCTATGCAAATACATGCTTTGCAAGGACAAGGATCTGAGTTAGAGTTCCAGAATTTACAAAACAAAACAAAGCAAAACAAAATGTGGGAGCTGCCTAAAACGATAAAATGCTTGCTGTGAAAACATTAGGATCTGGCTCTCCAGCACCCATATAAAAAGCCAGGAGCAGCAGAGTGCATTTGGAATCTAATTGTAGGGAAGTGGAGATCCTGGGATCACTGGCCAGCCAATCTATATGAGTCAGTGAGCTCCAGGTTCAGGGAGAGAACCTGTCCCAGAAAGGTGAGGGTGACAGAGACACCTGACATCAGTCTCTGGCTTCTATCTGCATGTGCACACACATACATGCACACTCACAGACACAAACACACAAGATAATGTGATGGTTCATATTTGTAATCCTGCATTAGGGAATCAGAGACAGGTGGTTTCTATAGGACTCACTGGCCAGCCAGCTTAGCTTATGTGGTGGGTTCCAGGCTAGTGAGACCTATCTCAAAATAAGAGAATAAAAAAAAAAAAATGAAATAAAATTAAGGATAAGACCCAAAGAATGACACTCAAACTTGTCCTCTGGCCTCCACACACACAAACACATGTGCACACACACCAA
Organism: Onychomys torridus; assembly: GCF_903995425.1. NCBI lineage: Eukaryota > Metazoa > Chordata > Mammalia > Rodentia > Cricetidae > Onychomys > Onychomys torridus. The sequence continues at coordinate 4,176,856 of NC_050451.1, read as the reverse complement.
GATTTCAGAATCATCATGAGCTTTTGTTTTTTTGAGATAGGCTTCCTTTGTAGCTGAGCTTTGTAGACTTCTGCTTAAGCGTACTGAGTGTTGTTATTATAGGCATATACCATCACACTCAGTTGCCACTCTGAATTTATATATGAAATTATCATACGTGTAAGAGTGTTTTGTCTGCATGCAGGTCTATGCACTACATTGTGTGCCTGGTACCCACTGAGGCCAGAAGAGGTTGCTGGATCACTTAGAACTTGTGAACTGCCATATGGGTGCTGGGACTCAAACTTGGGTCTTTTGGAAGAACAGCCAGCACTCCCCATTACTGGGCCATCTCTCTGGCTCCTGTTCTAATTCATTAATTAAATTTCTGTTTTTGCTTCTGACTCACCAGTGCTGGATTATAGGTATGTGTCACTGTGCATGCGAACACATGCTCATGCAGAGGCCCTTAGAGAGTCTCTCCCTAAACTGGGGAGCTCCTGTTGCCTCTAGGCTAACTGGTCAGTGAGCTCCTGGATTTGCCTGTCTCCACCACCAGTGCTGGGGATTACACCTCAGGTCCTCGTGCTTAGATACCAAGTGTTACATCCTGATGCCTGCTCTGGTTTTTAGCATGCTAAGATGTCCTGTGGTTCTATAGGAAAGGTGAACTTGTAGACGTTCTCAAATCCCATTTGACTATAAAGTTCTAGGCAAGTGTTCCACCATAGAGCAACATCCCCTGACTTCTGCTGCTTTAGAGTAATGCAGTTCTTCCTTCTGGAATCTTAGCCTTTAAGAAGGCAATTACTACCACAACAAGAACTGCAGAAACACAGGCTTCATGGGAAGACTAAAAGAAGACTGGGCAGTGATATGAGAATCCGATCAACACCAGTAGTGTATTTAATACTTAGCTAAAGGCCACACCAGCCTGAGCCCACCACAAGAAAGGACTCCAGCACATAGGCTTTTCTACCTACTTCCTTACTTGCCTCCTAGCTTGGCCAAGCTGGTGGTCAACCCTTCCCTGACTTGGACTGGATCTGTGATTCTGGTTCAAAAACAATATCCTCTAATAATCCTCACTGTTTACCCACAGAGCAGACCATCTCAGGAAGCTAACTACTGCTAAAAACAAAAGCTGCTGCCTTAGTTAGGTTCTCTTGCTGTGAAGACACACCATGAACATGGCAACTCTTTTTTTTTTTTTTTAAAGGATTTATTTATTTATTATGTATACAGTGTTCTGCTTGCATGTATGCTTACAAGCCAGAAGAGGGCACCAGATCTCATTACAGATGGTTGTGAGCCTCCATGTGGTTGCTGGGAATTGAACCAGCAATGTGGGGTAGTAAGGAAGAAACTCACATGAAAGAAGGCTGGCCTGAAGGTATCTTCTAGGTCACACTTAATGGACAATGCTCTCTGTGGCAGCCTGAGTGAGAATGACTCCCATAGGCTCATGTATTTGAATGGTCTCCAGTTGGTGAAACTTTGGGAAGGTGTGGCCTTGTTGGAGGTAGTGTCACTGGAAGTGGGCTTTGGGGTTTCAGAAGCCCATGCCACGTCCAGTGTCACTCTCTCTTCCTGCTGCCTGCTGGTCAAGATGTAGAACTCTCAGCTACCTCTCCAGCACTGCATCTGCCTGCATGCCACTGTGTTTCCCACCATGACAATAATGGACTATAAGCCAGCCCCAATTAAATGTTTTCCTTCTTTTATAAGAGTTGCCATGTTTGGCTGGAGAGATGGCTCAGAGGTTAAGAGCACTGGCTGCTCTTCCAGAGGTCTTGAGTTTAATTCCCAGCAACCACATGTAACTCACAACCATCTATAAAGGAATCTGATGTCCTCTTCTGGCATAAAGATATACATGCAGATAGAGCACGCACATACATAAACCTTAAAGTAAAAAAGAGTTGCCGGGGCTGGAGAGATGGCTCAGAGGTTAAGAGCACTGTAATGAGATCTGGTGCCCTCTTCTGGCCTGTAAGCATACATGCAAGCAGAACACTGCATACATAATAAATAAATAAATCCTTTAAAAAAAAAAAGTTGCCATGTTCATGGTGTGTCTTCACAGCAAGAGAAACCCTAACTAAGGCAGAAGTATTAAGAGGTCCAGCCTCCTTGGAGGTATGGCATTGGGGTGTGGATTCTGAGGTTTCAAAGGCCATTCTCAGCTTGTGCTCTGTCTTGTGCTTATGGATAAAATGTAAACTCTCAGGTGAGCATAGTGGTGCACGTTTGAACCGAGAACTCATCTAGGAGGCAGAGGCAGGTGGATCTCTGTGAGTTTGAGGCCAGCCTGGGCTACATACTGAGTACCAGGACAGCCAGGGCTGTGTAGAGAGACTATCTTAGGGTTCCTATTGCTGTGATAAAACACCATGACTAAAGGAAACTGGGAGGAAAGGGTTGATTTGGCTTACACCTCCATATCACTGTTTGTTACTGAAAGAAGTCAGGGCAGGAACTCAATCAGGGCAGGAAACTGAAGGTAGGAACTGATGAAGAGGTCATGGAGGTGGCTCTGCACGCCTTTAATCCCAGCACTTGGGAGGCGGAGGCAGAGGCAGGTGGATCTCTGTGAGTTCAAGGACAGCCTGGTCTATGGAGCAAGTTCCAGGACAGCCAGAACTATATAGAGAAATCCCATTTTGAAAAACAAAAACAACAAAAAAACAAAACCAAACTCCAAAAATGCCCCCTCCCCCCCACAGAAGGGACAAACCAACCCAGGACCACCAACCCAGGGATCAATCAGTAATTAAGAAAATGCCCTACAGGCTTGCATACAGCCTGATCTTACTCAGACATTTCCTCAATTGAAGCTCCTTCCTCTCTGATGACTCTAGCTTGTTATCAAGTTGACATAAAACTAGCAAGCACAGAGACCCTGCGTCAAAACAAAGCAAAATAACAAAAACAAAAACCCAATCCAAAACAAACCAACCACCCCACCCCCACCCCTGCCAAAGGTGCTGTTGCTCCGGTGTCATGCCTGTCATGCTCCTGACATGATGGTCAGGGAGCCAGCCTCAGAAACCGGAAGCCCCAGTACACATTTGTCTGCTGTATTGCCTTTATCACGATGTCTCTTTACAACCACTGAAAAGTAAGGCACCCTTGTCTCTCTCCCTTCTCAAAGTCCAAAAACATGCACCTAAGATAGATCAAGAGCGAAACATACTTTCATGAGCTCTACAAAGTTTGCTCAGCCATTTTGGTCACTGACCAAAGAGAGCATCCGAATTTTAGATCTAAATAGATAAAGGTTTAGGCAGTCACTCAAATTTCCCACATGGCCTCTCGGCTTTAAGTTGAAGAATTTTTATTCTATTGTGGCTATCTATCAAAGAGGTTATAAGAATGTGGACTGACGGACACACTTTATTTATTGTGGTGCTGGAGACTAAACCCAGTGCCTGTCTAGAACATTTATCAAGGAACTTCATTGTTTAAATGCACAAGATGAGCCAGGCGGTGGTGGCATAAAACTTTAATCTCAGCACTCGGGAAGCAGAGGCAAGAAGTTCTCTGTGAGCTCGAGGCTAGCCTGGTCTACAGAACAGAGTGAGTTCCAGAACAGGCACCAAAACTATAGAGAAACTCTATCTTGGGGGGGAAAAAAAAACAAACAAACCAAACAACAACAACGAAAGCTCCAAAACCAACCCCCCCAAAAGCACAAGATTTGGAAGTTTCAGCATTAGTCAGTGGGATGACACTGACTGACAGAGAACAGAGGCATATGCAAGCAGACAGACAGCGGTGAAAGGCCATTTTTCTCCCGACTCCCTTTTCTTCCATCTTTGGTGACCAGAGGCATTTATCCCAGAGTTAGTGGCAATGTTTGTGAGGCATTCTCTTCAAATATAAACAGGCCAAACCCTCAAGAAGTCACTATCAACTGGGCACCCTTTTCGGGACACAGGGTCTCCCCCACTTCTTACGTAGCTGGAATGTGCTATGTCACTCAGGCTGATCTTGAACTCACAATCCTTTTACCTCAGCCCTGGGATTACAGACACCTGTAATCACTTTTAGTAACTTCCTCTGATTCCCATTTCTATTTCCATATCTATTTCCGGGCTCAGTACAGTCTTTTCAGACTGGCCTTCAGTCTTCAGCTCCAGTTACCACTGAGGTTTAGTATGTGGAGTGCTGCCAAGGCCCTCTGAAGAAACTTCAAGATAATTTTCCTTCAGTAGTTGTTAGGGCTCAGACAGATTCTCTCGTTTGGAACTAAAGACTATAATTTGGCAGGAGAAAATATCAATGTATTAATATATTCCAAAGTTTAAATACATCTGCCACTTTTGTGATCAAATAAATGCCTTGGCTGAGGTCATGAGGCAGGCAGAGCCCCAGGAGCTCAGCGATAGCATGTTTGTGTTCTCATGTGATGATGCATTCCATTATTACAATACAGCAAGGTCCTTTTCCCATGTTAGCCCATGCTCCTCACTTCCTCTATCTATACCATACCTACAAGTATGAGCAGAATAAACCTTTCTCTCTATAAACTAAATGGATGCCATTGTTGAAAAGTAGTGTAACTCCACAGATAAAATGTTTTAAAAGGAAGTGTGCTTAAGAAAGCCACCACTTTCTCTAGTAAGACTGTCAGTTTATAGGCAGCAAAGCCCTCCAAGGTGCAACTAGCAGTAAACACAACAAGTCTGTCCTGCAAGCTCACAGCCAGAGCAGCTGACAGAACAGTGAGTGGATACACGTTCAATTAGGACACACCAGAAGTCCTGGGTTATAACCTGACTTTTGTATGTGTACCTTCTAAAGACATGTAAGCATACCTAGAATTGAGGTTACTGGGTTAACTATTATAATTTCAAGATGATTAATTCAAACTTATAGTTAAATTAATCAAGAGTATTTTCCCCCAAATACACAGATACACACTATGAAGGGAGTAACAGATTCTGGATTTGGTAGGAATAAGGGCTCACCACAGATTTGAGCAAATTCTAAAGCAGCAGCCAACCTGTGCCAGAAGATACCACCCACTGCACATCCTGCTCTAACGCTGTTGTCCCAGGCCCTGTCTTGCACTATAGTGTCTTGGGCTCCCAGAATTCAGATGGGCAGCCTTGCACTATGGTCACTCAAGAGGTGGCTTCTACAGGCTAGCACAAGGACAAGAAGTCATCCTTTAGATCATTAATTCAGTGGAAATCATTTTCCAGATTTCAAGATTGTGAGTTTTAAATATCTTTTGGAAAACAAACTGTACACTAGGACTTGCTAAACCTAGCCTGTGCTCAGATGAACCAAGTTCATCTAAAGGATATGTAATCTGTATCGAGCTACTGAACACAGTACCACTCATTATAGTAGAAATTGGCATAGTTACTGTATATGGTGGTCAGCCTATGTGTCCTGATGCACCTCACATTCTCTGCCAGGCATCTTGGCAGCTGTAACCTCAGCTAAGCATCTGTTAAAGTGAACTGTCTGTAGACTGGATACAATGGATAAATGCTACAAAGGAAAATTTAATATCCTGAAAAAATGCTGTTGACATTAAATCATTAAACAAATGTTCTTATATTTATAGGTAACAATCACACACATCAATTTAATGTATACACAACACAGATTAAAAGGGAACAGACATTTGTAAATACACTGGATTAGTAGGATCATAGGAAATTTTTAGAAAAAAAATCTGCCTTTGTCAAACTTTTGGCAATAAAAAGGAAATGAAGAGGCATGAGTTAACTAGGAGATGTTAGTACTGAAGAGAAGTTGGGACTGGAGCAGTGTCCTCTCTCATTAATCTATGGGATATATATACTTACTCAGCCATGAGTTTTGCTATACGGTGACAGTCATTCTTGTCATAAAACCAGATACTGTATATTGACACTTGAAAAACAAAGGAAAACAAAAAGAGATAAGAATAAGGTTTTCAAGTCTGAGTACATGAACAACATAATACTGGATTTACCATCAGATCCTCAAATTATTAGCAATCCCTCTAAAGAAAAAAAGGAATAAATGAAACACAAAACTTCTCTCCCAGAAGTCCATTAAAACCAGGACAGGTAAAATACTCAAGATAGAAACAACAAAAACAAAAAAAGTGAGGTGTGGTAGCATATGCTTTAATCCAGCTATTCTGAAGGCCGAGGCAGAGGGAATGTTAGTCCAGGGCCAGCCTGGGCAACTAAGGCTGTCTTAAAATAAAATTAAAACCAAAACCAGTTAGGGATATAGCTCAGTGGTACTTAGTTCATCCACAGTAACCCTCCCCCCATACACACACTGGTTTTTTTTTTGTTGTTGTTGTTTTGTTTTGTTTTGTTTTTCGAGACAGGGTTTCTCTGTGTAGCTTTGCGCCTTTCCTGGATCTTGCTCTGTAGACCAGGCTGGCCTCGAACTCACAAAAATCCACCTGCCTCTGCCTCCAGAGTGCTGGGATTAAAGGTGTGCGCCACCGCCACCACCTCTTGGCCACACACACTGTTTTAAACATCATAATCTGCCTCTAAATATCAATGTTCAGTTGGAACCTCCTCCACTGACTCCTGCTTCATCTGGAAAACCTCACTTCTCTCTCTCTCTCTCTCTCTCTCTCTCTCTCTCTCCCTCCCTCCCTCCCTCCCTCCCTCCCTCCCTCCCTCCCTCCCTCCCTCTCTCTCTCTCTCTCTCTCTCTCTCTCCAAACTTTGCCCTCTCAGAATCTCCTAACAAAGAAAAGGCACCAAAAAGCCCTGTTCTGAATTCTTGGCAACTACTGCAACTTCCACCATGTTGCCACCAGCATCCCAAGTCCCACCTAAAGCATTCAGATTTTGACCATACTTGGGCACAAACCCAGCCTGTGGTGGACATATCATCACCCTGTATCCACAGTTTATATAATCTCTCTGCTTTAGTTCAAGAGTGTGGCTCTCCAGCCTCAATCTCTGGGACTAGAGAACCCACCCAAAAGTTGCTTTGCTCAAATAAACCTGTTGCTATACTTTTTCAATTGGGCTTGATCTGGCTTACCGTGTCAGCGGAGAAAACCTATTAATCAGATGTACCATTACTTACATAGTATCAAGAAAGAAAGGCTGCCAATGAACTATAAGACTCAATCAGTATTGATGATTCCAAACATGAAAATACAAAAACGTCTTAATTACAATGAGAAAGTTTACAGGAAGTTTTAAATAAATGATCAACTGTTCACTTTTGCCATCAGTCACACAACTAAGGACTTCAAAGTCTTTGTTGCAAGATAAATTGCTTTTATCATTAAAGATGGCAATATATAAATAAGTTTTTAAAGCAGGTTTTGGATATGGTGTGTAGAAATACCGAAGATGCAAGTCAAAATGAACACATGGCCAGGGAAGGCCCACTGACTGTTCTGATGTACCACTGGGGGAGTAGCGCAGTCTAGCATCCTGGAGGTAACTCACTGGGACAGGAGCTTGAGGCAGATGGTCTCACTACCCCTACAGCCAGGAAGCAGAGTGATGGATGCTACTGCTTAGCTCCATTAGTTTGTCTGGAAGTTAGGGTAGGTCTTCCCACACCAATTAACCTAATCCAGCTAACTCTTGGTGGACATGTCCAGAACATTGTCTCCTAAGTGACTCTAGGTCCTGACAGGTTGACAATCAATACTAACCACCGCATCTTTTTTTCTTAGAAAGGACAGCTCCATTCTATCCAGGAATCTATCTTTGTAAATACCAGGGGAGCTGTTTTGTATGCATGTTTCTGGATTCTTTATTTCCATTTGTCTGTCCCTACCATGTCTTGATTAGCGTAATATAGATGTATGGGGAGATTTTCTTTAAGTTTTATTTATTTTTGAGGCAGGGTTTTGGTGTTTCTGAGAAGACAGTCTTTGCAATGTAGCTCAGGCTGACTTCAAAACTCTTGCTCCTCCTTCCTCTGCAGGTGTGTGTCACCAAACTCAGATTAAGGCACCGTTTTTTGTTCCTAACATGTTGATTCATTTTCTGCATTCTTAACTATACTAGAATTCCGAGCCCTGCAATTAATTTGTGTGTACTGATCTCATATTTTTTTTTTTTTTTGGACAGGGTTTCTTTGTGTAGTTTTGCGCCTTTCCTGGAACTCACTTTGTTGACCAGGCTGGCCTCGAACTCACAGAGATCCGCCTGGCTCTGCCTCCTGAGTGCTGGGATTGAAGGCGTGCACCAGCACCACCTGGCCTTGATCTCGTATCTTGAGACTACCAAACTTTGTCAGCTCAAAGAGTTGTATATAAACAACATTGATTAGGGACAGACTGAATTCCTGTAAGTATTTTCTTTGACTCATCACAGTGGTCACAAGTTTCAGTGATATTCTGAACAGAATTGGATGAACATCATTGCCTGGCTCTTGATCTCAGAGGGCAAGCATTTAGTCCTTTAGCACATGCACGCTCGCAAACACACAAACACACACACACACACACACACACACACACACACACACACACACAATATTAGCTGTAAGTTTGGTTTTTTGTTTGTTTTTCGAGTCAGGGTTTCTCTGTGTAGCATTGGTGCCTGTCCTGGATCTCACTTGGTAGATCCACCTTGGCTCGGCCTCCCGAGTGCTGGGAATCAAAGGCATTTGCCATTGCTGCCCAGCTATTAGCCTTAAGTTTTTGTAGGTACCTTCACCAAGGTACTGGGTCACTTCTATTCATATTTAAGTTTTTACCCTAAATGGACAGTGAATTTTGTTGGTCTTTGAAAAAACTTTTCTCACAAAGCAATCATGAAGGCTGGGTATGCTACTGGATTGAGGACCACATTCATAGCTTGTGCAAGACCCCAGCCTCAAAATAAGAACAAAACCATGTATTTCTTTAGCTTATCAGGACTTGGTAGACTTCATTTATTAATTTTCCATACTGAATCAACTTTTCCTATCTGGATAGAGCTCCCTTGGGCACTGAGTATACTTTTTAAATGTATTAACGGACCTGATATGTTAGTATTTGGGAGAGGATTTTTGAGCCTATGTTCATAAGAATACACAGGCTGGTAGTTCTCTTTTTCATCTTTGTTTTGGTATTAGTGTGATAACAGTCTTACAGAAACATCTGAGAAGTACTCTTTCTTTCCCTGCTCTCGGAGGTTAACATTAGTGTCGGTGCTTTTGAATTTCTTTTTCAGGAACAGGTAAGTTACAAATACAATGTCTTTAATGTGGTTCAGTAGTACTCAGGCTGAATGCCACAGTTTGTGAGTTTTAAAGTTGTTCTACTTCTTCTAAATCACCAAGAGTTGAAAAATGCAAAGTTGTTCTTAAAATCTCATGTATCTAGACAGTTGCAGGATTTGCAGTATCTTATCCCCCTCACCCTCCAACAGAGACAAATTTGATTTTGTTCTTTGAGACTGGGCCTCACTCTGTAGCCAATACTACCTGGAACTGTCTTGTCTCAGGATCCACATTCTAAGAATTGTAAGCATGTGGCACTGTGTCCAACTATGAATGTATGCCTGTACTCTTGTTATTTTGTTAAGCATTTTATCAATTATATTGTCTTTATTTCACAGAACAAGCTTTTTGCTTCAGCGATTTTCTTCACTTTCTCCAATTTCACTGAAATGTGTTCTTATCTTTTTAATTTCCTCCCTTTTTATGCTTTGAGTTAATTTTGCATTTCTTCTTCCCTTGTCTTTTTTTTTTTTTTTTAAAGATAAGGCTTTTCATAGGCCAGGATGGTCTTGAACTCCCAATCCTCCTTCATTTTCCATGTGCAAGGGATCATAGGCATGTGCTAGCACACCTGGCTATTTCTAATTTCTCTCAGTGGGAATTTACTAGGTTCTCAGCCAGTGTTGCACAGAAAGGTAGGCATTTACCATGGCTTAAAAACTATGATCCGCTGGGCAGTGGTGGCGCATGCCTTTAATCCCAGCACTCAGGAGGCAGAGGCAGGCGGATCTCTGTGAGTTTGAGACCTGCCGGAAAGGCACAAAGCTGCACAGAGAAACCCTGTCTCAAAATACCAACAAAAAAAACAAAAACCTATGCTCCAGGCCAGTGTCGGTGCTTTTGAATTTCTTTTGGCAGCCCCTCTGCCATTCCTATCCTGACTTCTTCTGGGGGTGGGGTGGAGTGGGGGTGGGGAAGACGACCCTGGTTGTCACTTCTTAGCAGAGCTTCCAATCTACCAGGTTTACTTGGCTTGCCCAGCATTGTTGGCACAAGTCCCACCCAGTCTATGGGAGGCCAAGACCACCTGGGCTACCTTCTGTTGCTAGGCAGGCTTGCATTGTGTTAAGACTGTGAGAGACATCCTCCTGCTGGTCTGGTCTGCATGTCTGTCATACCCCCATCACATTCTTCCGGCTAGCCTCCAGAGTTCTCCAGTGCTTCGTATTATCTCCAGGTTTTATAGTTGTATTTATCAAGAAGAGACAAATCATTTGCTTGATTGTTCAAGTCATGATATATATTTTTATGGTTAGAAAACAGGAGTCTAAAAAGATGACTAGGGCTGGAGAGATGGCTCAGAGGTTAAGAGCACTGGCTGCTCTTCCAGAGGTCCTCAGTTCAATTCCCAGCACCCACATGGTGGCTCACAACCATCTGTAATGAGACTGGCGCCCTCTTCTGTATACATAATAAATAAATTAAAAAGAAGATGACTAGGCGGTTCATTAATAAAGCAGAGAAAAGATGAGTTTTAGGACTATAGCTAGAGCACAGGCTGGCGCATCCCCAGAGCACCTGTTCTGCCACCCCACACTTGGCACCTAGATCTCACTTCATCAAAAGTAAAATAACACTAAAAGTTTTTTACATCTATTTATGTCTGTGTCACAGCATGTATACAGAGGTCAGAGGACAACTTATAGGGAGTTGGCTCTCTCCTACTATGTAGGTTCTGGGGATTCAACTCAGGTCATAAGCCTTGGCAGCAAATACCTTTTTATGTTGAGGCATTTTGTCAGCCCTGCTGTGGATATCGCTCTGTGTAAATAAAGTTCTGATTGGCCAGTGGCCAGGCAGGAAGTATAGGCAGGACAAGAGAGAAGAGAATTCTGGGAAGTAGAAGGCTGGGGAGAGACACCGCCAGCCGCCGCCATGAAAAGCAACATGTAAAGACACTGGTAAGCCACAAGCCATGTGGCAAAGTATAGACTAACAGAAATGGGTTAATTTAAGATAGAAGAAGTAGATAACAAGAAGCCTGCCATGGCCATACAGTTTCTAAACAATGTAAGTTTCTGTGTGCTTTCTTGGTTGGGTCTGAGCGACTGTGGGACTGGCGGATAAGAGAGATTTGTCCTGACTGGGCCAGGCAGGAAAACTCTAACTACACAGCCCCATACCCAACCCCCGACTCCTCCAGACAGGGCTTCTCTGGGTAAAGGCCTGGCTGTCCTGCTCTGTAGCCCAGGCTGGCCTTAAACTCACAGAGATCCCCCTGCCTCTGCCTCCTGAGTACTGGGGATTAAAGGTGTGCACCACCCCCGCCTGGCCCCAAGAAACTTCTTTCTGGCAGTGAAAGTAGTGACAGGGCCTCTCTGTGCGGGCCCCCACTCTCCTGGAACCTCATCTGTAGACAGGGCGGTCTCAAACTCAGAGACCCGCCTGCTTTAATGTCCTGGCTGCTGGGGGCAGACATGTACCACCACGCCCAGCTCTATAAAATAGTGAATTTGAATTACACTTACAGACTAGAGAAAAAGAAAGGAAAAATTAAGTCAAAACCGCACATTTAAAGGATAGCATAAAGCTAGAATGGTAGCATAAACACATAATCATGCACTCTGGAGGCTAAAGTGAGGGGTCACAAATGTGGGGACAGACTGAACCACACCAGCAAGACTATGATATAAAGAAACACGAAGTTGGGGGTATAGCTTACCTAGTATTTGAAAAGCCCTAGGTTTGGTCCCCAACACTGTGACAGTGAATGTCTATAATCCCAGCACTGGGAGGTGGAGGCAGATTAGGAATTCAAGACCATTTTCAACTACATAGAGTTTGAGGATAGTGTGAGATATACTAGGACCTGTTTCACAACGCATGCTCGCACACACGTGCCAACAAACTCAGAAAATATAAATGTAAGCAAATTGTATTTTTTTTATTTACTATTTTGTTGTTTTTTAGATATGTATCCCAGGCTGGCCTCAAACTTCTGATTCTCTTTACTCTGCTTCCCAAGCACTGAGTATAAGTCATCATACCTGGCTTCAATAAATTTTATTTTATTTGACTATTAAAAATGTCCTCTAGGGCTGGAGAGATGGCTCAGAGGTTAAGAGCACTGACTGCTCTTCCAGAGGTCCTGAGTTCAATTCCCAGCAACCACATGGTGGCTCACAACCATCTGTAATGAGATCTGGCACCATTCTTCTGTATACATAATACATAAATAAATAAATAAATCTTTTAAAAAAAAATGTCCTTTATTAAACCATACTTACACATGTAATAATGGCAGATAAACAATATATTACCAGAAATGAGGTAGGAGGGTTAATCCACCCCCCCCCCCAGGGTCTTCCTATATATTCTAAGCTAGCCTCAAACTTTTTTCTTTAAAAAAAGTTTTTCGCCAGGCAGTGGTGGTGCACACCTTTAATCCCAGCACTTGGGGGGCGGAGGCAGAGCCAGGCGGATCTCTGTGAGTTCGAGGCCAGCATGGGCTACCAAGTGAGTTCCAGGAAAGGTGCAAAGCTACACAGAGAAACCCTGTCTCGAAAAACCAAAAGCCAAAAAAAAAGAAAGAAAGAAAAAAAAGTTTTTCATGTGTTTTTTAGAATAAATAAAAAAAGTGGTTGTGCATGATTTTAAAAAGTGCATTTAAAAAGCCTGGTACGATCATGGTGCGTGCCTAATAATTCACAAATGAAGCTGAGGCAGGAGGGTCAGATCAGAAGCCAACTTGGGCCATGTACAGAGATCTTGTTCCTAGTAAAGTTAAAAAAAACCCTTTTAAACAAACATTAAATAAGCTCTGTGAAGATATTATTAGAATATATCAATCTATAAAGCCAATTAATAAAAGTTATTTTGATGGCAAATTATTTGTTGCATCTTGAATTAAGTGAGACCACTCTTCTGCAAGACTTCACGGCAAATCATCTGACAATCTGCTGCTTAATTTTCATAAAGGTTAAGTTGGATTTTTCTACTGTTATCACTGTGTGAATGAAGATATTAATAAATAGAGTAAGCAAATGGTTTCATTTTAATAAATGAAGAACATGGACAAGATTCTTTTTTCCCTACCCTGTTGACAAGGTTCTATGTTCTTTCTGGCACGGAAAATCTCCAACCACACTCAAACTGCCCTAACCCTTCAGAGCCCTGTGTGGCCACAGAGCCTCATGGTACTCGAACATGAGGCTGCTTTCCATGCCTGGGACCCATTGTTTAAAGCTCCTTCTATTCACAGATTTTCAAAACACTGAAAGTGCATCCAATGAACAGGAAATTTGTAAGGTTTTACAAAATGCAAATTAAAAAATTAACTCAGCTTGGACATCTCAATCAATGGAAGAACACAGAAGTAGCCTTGTTAGAGAGAAAATGATCACACATTATCTACTACTGGGTCTAGAAGCTAAATCTCACCAACACTAATTTAGAGTAAATCACACTAAGGCTTTCAAAGGATTCCATATATGGCAATTACAGGCAATCACCTTTCTTTAAATATCCCTCTTTCCAACCTTGGCTCAGAAGACCTGAAACACTAAGCCCAAATACAGAAGAGTCCGGTTTTCACATACTACACAATCTCCATCAGGACACAGCCACGTGAGCTGCAGTGCTGACAAAGTGCATTAAAATGCTATGCATCAGGTATGGAGAGAAGCACAAAGCTCTTTCTAGTTTAAAGAGCCAGGGATTCCAAATTAAACTATTAGAATTTCAAATTGAAAACTAAAGCAATTTCACCAGAGCTGCCGGCTTAAGGCAAATCTTCATTTAAGTTATCCCCTTTTCTTTCAAGAAACCAATGTAATCTAGAAATAAGACATTTGCTTCTATACTTGTCCATTATCAAATAAACTGCCAAAAAAGAACCAAACACTTTCAAAGGCATGTTTGCAGAAGAAACAGATAAGGAGGCCAGAATGATAGCTTAATGGGCAAAGGATAAGAGTCACACTCAATTCTGCCAGAAGCAGACCTGTAGAGGTTCAGAGACGCATCCAAGAATCAGCGCTGTCTGCCAACATATCAAAAGCTCAGTGCATGCAACTGGCAGGAAAGCTCAGGGAGCTGCCACTGAGCCTGTCACTGCCACCAGTGAGGAAAAACAGATAAGTCTGCCAGATAGCTGTGACCACAGAGGACCTTGTCTCTAAACCCAAGTTAATCATTCCTAAGAGAACCTACACTTGAAGGTCCTACACATGCCGCCAACAATCCGTGCTGAGATAGATGTCCTGAAATCATCTCCCTCATTAGCTGTCCCACACAAGACTCAGGCTTCTGGGAAAGCAGTATTATTCTGCCACAGCAAACAATGATTGTACCTGTTCATAAATGGTTTTTCTCAAGATCAAAGGGAACCAGTTGGTGGATACCCACTATATGTCTTGAATGCTGGTCCCAAAACAATTAGACATAACGGCAGCCACTGGAAAGGAGTATAATGTAACACTGTTGTACTTCCATCAAAAATATCAAGAGGCAAAATAGCCCCAAACAAGGGTTTCTCCTACTTTTCAACTGGGGGCCCTTTCCTTTGGAAATTGAAAACAAAACAAAACAAAACAAAAAACTGTTAAAAGCATTTGGATTATCTAAAATTTAGAAAAACTTAAAAGCTGATGGCAAAAATGTTTAGTTATCAAGAGGCCTGTAATAACCTACTTATTAAAATTTGATATTCCATTTTACTCAGCTTTATTTAAGCTGTATATGGCATACACAAGATTAAGGAAATTGAAAGTAATTCGAAGACTTTATCAAAGGCTTTAAAGAGTTCTAGAGCTTCTGTGACACACTCTCATTACATGCCGTCTTCTTGATTCATTTATCATTTATACCTGACCTATTTCCTAAAAGGATTTGAGGAGGCTGGTGGTACTTTTCTTAATACAGAGCCAAGTAGAAAAGGAGGGCTTCTGGTGGCAGTGTTAAGAGTTGTAAGATTCTGGAGGCCTGGAGAGCTGGCTCGGTAGGGAGAGCCCTTGTCCCTAAGCCCAATGACCTAACCCCATCCCTGGGATTCACAGAGTAGAAGAGAACTGACCCCTGCCAGATGTCCTCTGACTGCCACATTACCCACATGCTCGTCTCGGTCTTAGTCTCTGTGTCTCTGTCTGTCTGTCTGTCTGTCTGTCTCTCTCTCTCTCTCACACACACACACACACACACACACACACACACACACACACAGGCACACCATAAACAACAACAAAGAATTAAGAAAAGAAAAGGAGCTACGTATTTCTGGAGCTGTAAATCAGTGGTAGAGCAATTGCTTAGCAGGAGGGGGAGGGTGTCTCCTGAGTTCAATTTCTAGTACCATGAAAACCAAACCAAACCAAACCAAACCTCCAAAGTAGAAATACTTCTAAAGATATAAAGAGGGGCTGGAGAAATGACTCAGTGGCTTATTGCTCTTGCGGAGGAACTGAATTCAGTTCCTATGATCCTTACACTTGCCTAGAACTCTAGATCCAGGGGCTCTAACAGATTCTGACTTCCAAGAAAACATGCACATATACATGGTGCATATAAACTCATAGTCACACACTCATACATATACATAAATAAGACTTTTACAGGTATGAAGATTTCCTATACTAGGAAGCAAAAACAAGAAAATGGACTTTCAACATCGTCAAATACACTTTAATAATCAGAAATGGAACACTGCAGCTACATAAACAGCGTCTGCTCCAGCTAGTAAGAAAACACATGTCTCTACACTAACAGACCATTTCCTTTCAGAGAGGAGTAAGCCTGGCAGGCCTGTACAGAGCCAAAGACAGACTGGCCTTTGATTCTACCAGGAGATACTTGTCAGGCTGCAAACACTTAGGTAGTTGTAGTCACCTACAACAACGCACACGAATATGGTAGAGGAAGAGCCCAAATCCTAAAATGGAAGTCTGAGTATCTACTTATTGAACACTGGGTAGAAGATTTGAACCATATGACCTAAAAAACTATACTCTGCAAGCTTCTCAACTTATTTTAAAAGGGTTGCTCTCTCAAAATTAAATACTGTGGAAGCAATGTGATCTGAGAGTGGGATTCAGGCCAGTGAGATGGTCACTGAATTTGGGAATTAGGAAAACAAGTTCAACAATACTATGTCTGCTGTTCCCATTTATCAAAGTTTTTTTGTTTTGTTTTGTTTTTTTCTTTGAGACATGTTTTCTTTTGTGTAACCCTGGCTGTCTTGGAATTTACTCTGTACAGCAGTCTGGTCTTGAACTTGGAGCTCCACCTGCCTCTGTCCTGAGTGCTGGAATTAAAGGCACGTGCCACCATTCCCTGGCTCCCATTTATCAAAATTTTGTTCTTAAATGAAGGGCAACTCCAAATAAAGGAGAGAATCACAGTAAAGCTTTCACGTGATACAGGACTATAGGCACCATTACCACAGTGCTCCCCACTCGAGGCAGGGCCTCCAAACACGTGCTATGTATGATTATGGGTGTGATGCAACGCGGGGCATGTCCCGCTAGCCATCTACTTACTCTATGCTCCACCAATCTACCACGTTAACATACTGGATGGGAAAGATAAAGAGGTGACATTTATAGGTCTGAATTCTTGTTTTTCGATTTCCAGGAATCTACAGTTAGAACGTGTGGATATAGGGCTGATTATGGTTTAAGACACAAACCTCCTCTTTTTCCCTTGACTTCTGCTTTCCTATACACTTTCCTGTCAGTTTAAGAGATCATCCAACTCAGAGATGTAAGCATAAGTGTCTATAGGATATAAGATCTCAAGAGTGTGTGTGATTAGCACTGGGCATGTTGTCTTCCCCAGAACTTTGGCTCAGATGAGTATTTGCAGTGATGTTAGCATTTTGTGGTCAAGAAGTCCAGGTGTGTGGGGACGTGCCTGTAGCTCATTTGGTAGAATGCTTGCCTAGTATGCACACAGCCCTGAGCTCCAGTTCCAATACTACACAAACAGGGCATGGTAGTGCATGCCTGGTATCCTAGCACTTGGGAGGTTTAGGGAGGAGATCACTAATTCCAAGTCATCCTTGGTTACATAGATTCCAAGGTGAGTTTCTATCTTAAAGTAACAACAAATCCAGGGGCGTGTGCTTAAGAATCAAATATATAATTTTTATACAGTGATAGCAAATGCTTATCCTGTGTTTAACTAAAAAGACACAGCTGGCCATGCCTGGAAATAGTGCCTTTTTTGTAACTGAGATCTGCTTAGATTCCCAGAGTACTGAACCTGCAGAGCTCAGTCTTGAAATTTATGCTACCCACTCCACGGGGCTTTAGTTCTCGGGCTAGTGGTTAACCTGTGCTTCACATTTTACAGCAGTGATGAATTTCATTATGTAAACACAACATTACATTTAGATACACGTGACATATTTCTATCATCTAGATATGTGACAATGGCTAGTGAAAAAATTCAAAGTATTTACTAAACTAGATATAATTATCTAACAACTAAGATAACACTGTTTTGTTTTGTTTTGTTTTGTTTTGTTTTTTTTTTTGAGACAGGGTTTCTCTGTAGCTTTGGAGGCTGTCCTGGAACTCGCTTTGTAGACTAGGCTGGCCTCAAACTCACGGAGATCCACCTGCCTCTGCCTCCCGAGTGCTGGGATTACAGGCGTGTGCCACCACCGCCCAGCTTAAGATAACATTGGAACATAAAGATAAAAGCTGCTTTTAAACTACCTTAGGGGAGAAAAAGCCAGTAATTAGTGATAGTAAAAAAAATATTCCATTTTGAACATTCTAAAATGCTCGAGGATTGAAAAACTTACCAAGAAGGTGCCCGGTAGCACTTCTACCAGAATACAATGAGACAGAGCAATACAGAGTTTCACAATGGCTCCCAGACTGAGTGCTGTATGTTCTCATGGGGTTTTACCTCTTCAGTCCATAACTGGGGAAGAGTGAGGAGGCACTTTCCTTATCTTGGTCCTGGAGGCAGGCTAATGTAGCTGCCACAGGTCCTCTTTCCCTTCTGATTACAGACTCATACCAACCCCAGCCTGCAGCTGGTGGAGACCACCTGCCTTTCCTCAGGCTGTGAGCAGCAGTGTGCTGAGCTGGGAGATCACAAAGAACGAACTGCTGGACTTTTTTTTTTTATTGTTTATAAATTCCTTTTTCAGTCTGGAGGTAGAACTCACATTTTTTGACTTGATAAATTATAAACTCATCTTGTGAGGAAACTTCTTGCACTGCACTTTAAGTCTGAAGATTTGTTCCAAATGCCAAGAGCACCCACCATCTCTACTGCTCTGCCTTGCCCTTGAACTGAGAAAGGACACGGAGAAAGACAGGAACAGCAACACTCTCCAGCATTTCTTCACTAAAACTTTCCACTCGGCAGCTGCATTTTCAACACTATGGAAATGAGCCTCCCAACATTTTCTAGTGATCTAATTTTAATTAAAAATGCTCTTTCCCAAGAGACTGATACCCGGTATAAAGGCAAAGTTGTGAGCGAAGTGGAAACCAAGGAGGACTTCTCCCAGGCCTTTTCAGGTGAGTTAAACAGTAATGTTTTTACTACCAGCTGGATCTGTAGGTAACTGACTGTTGGGAAGTCTAAGGAGTAACATATGAGACTAGTAGCTGTATGTTATTAACACTCTCTGGATGAACTCCAGATTGGGTTTTATCTAAATATGATTATTTTCATACTGCTTCATACAAACCACAGATCTGTTACTGCTTAGAAGTGTCAGGTGAGATGAAAATCAGGACACACCCAAGTGTTCCTGGGGAACCAGAGAAGGACTGTGTTCAATTGGGATTCTAGAAAACATCTTAAAATGAGGGAAGCAGCCTTCGGCGGGAGGCAACCTTCAGGTGGTGAGTGGGGGAGAGCTGAAAGACTATCTTCCTTTAGATAATTCCTTCCAGTAAAAACTCTAATAAAGTGCAAAAAATAGTCATTCCTCTTTTGGTTAAAACTACCACACCACTTGCCCCAGAACAGAATAAGGTTAGGAGTGAGAACAGAAAATCTGTAAGACATATTTTTTTTCTAATTAATGGGTATGTGATTGAAACTTCCTAAGAAAAGCATGCAAAATATCACACCTGACATCAGATTTTTAGCATCAAAACGCTAATCCTTCAAGTTTATAATTGGTAACTCTTTTAAGTTACAGACCTTAAATCATCAGATTTTGCCACTCTCCTACAGTTGTTTAAGAATTAAGCATGTACAGCTCAGCCTTCATGGAGTAGCATTACTTTATTAAGAATCTGTGTGTGTGTGTGTGTGTGTGTGTGTGTGTGTGTGTGTGTGTGTGTGTGTGTGTGTTCCTTGATGAACTGACATTTGCGGCTGAGGAGCTCAGGCTGACTTCAGCCTTAGTTAATCCTGTCTCAGCCTCAGAGTACATGAGCTGGGTTGCTGGCTTCACTGAAAATCTTTACCCTTCTGAGGAGACAGACAAGTTACCGAAAGCCCCAAATCATTTCAGTAAACGTCACTTACAGTTCTCCAAGAAAAATAAAGTTCTCTGGAAGTACATAAAAGTTTTAAAATTTATAAGGCATAGCATCTGGTTAAGGTGCTAGGCAGATGACATATCTAATAAATATCACTGAATTGGCATCTGAGTTAAATAATCATCTTTGTTTAGGTAAAAACAAAGTAAAAAGCAGTTTGAGATAGTTTCTGTCAAAGGAAATTAATACAAGCTAGTGTGTATACAAGAAAATGATTGAATGCCAGAATTGATTCTACAAGGCTTGAGGTATCACAAACTTAGTATTTGCAATTAACTGGGCTGTTATAAACAGTTTAGCTGTAAGGAAAAAAAAAAGTTGCTTGCTTCTTCTATTTTTGTTGTTATTGCTCAGAACGTAATCTTAAGAGTATATTTTTGATGGTATTTCATTATTAAGTAATACGTAAGCAAATGCATTAAAAAACTGATCCTTGCTGGAGAGATGGCTCAGAGGTTAAGAGCACTGGCTGTTCTTCAGAGATCCTGAGTTCAATTCCCAGCAACCATATGGTGGCTCACAACCATCAATAATGAAATCTGGTGTCCTCTTCTGGCCTGCAGGTGTACATGTAGGCAGAACACTGTATACATAATAAATAAATAAATTAAAAAAAAAAAAAAAACTGACCGCAGGTTATCACTGTAACACTAAGGTGTCCACAGAAGTAGTAATCAATGGACATTTGTCACTGGGGAAAAACATGATCTAGGAGAAATAGTGAGGGAGGCATCTTTCTGAAAAGAGTGGATAATAAAGCATGATTTCCTCACCACAGAAGCACAGCCTAAGCAAACAAGTTTCCTGTAGTGATAGACCAGAAATGTATGAGACCTGAATCTGCCTTTTCAGAGTCTGGTCTACACAGAGAACTAACTGTCCTAATACCCCCACCAAACAGAACAGGCCTCTGGGAATTTCTTTAGACGTGATGGGGAGATTTTTGTTAGATCATTTGTTGTGCTGTCTGAGTCCATTTAGATCTGTTTAGGTCTGAGGACACTTCTGTTAAATGGGACATTTCTAGGAAACCCCCTCTCATCTAAGTTTTAAACTCAGGCAAAAAATTCACTGCTTTTTTCTAAAAACTGCATGGTTTAAAAAAAAAATACATTCAGGTCTATCTTCCTACATGTCCACTGTACCTCTTCTGGTTTTTGTTGATGGGTCGATCATTTTATCTACAGATACAGCTTTGTGCATTTATTCTCACAATGCAGTTTCTGCTTTCCCAATCAATTTCTACTCTTATTTTCCTTCATCTTTATTCACATTTCCTTTCTTCTTGTCCTGGATAGCCTAACTATACTATCCCATAACCTTATAGAAACTTGCAATTCAGTTTATAACTTTAATATAAACTCAGTACAAACGAGTTCAAAATTGTTCACATTTATATCCCTACTGATAATTTTCTGTCAGTTACATATTCTTGTTACTTCAATCTTTCTTGGTTAAAAATCTGTCTGATACAGCTCATTCTACGCCCCCATTTTCAATAACACATGACAATTCCATATTCATCTATTCTAATTATTGATTTACTTATTCTGCCCCCCCCCCCTCCTTTTTTCTAGACAGGGTTTCTCTGTGTAGCTTTGGAGCCTTTCCTGGAACTCACTCTGTAGACCAGACTGGCCTTGAACTCACAAAGATCCGCCTGCCTCTGTCTCCCGAATGCTGGGATTAAAGGCGTGCGCCACCGCCGCCTGGCTTTATTCTGCCATTTTATCTTGGAGTTTCTATTTACTTTTTCTCCTTTTCTAGTTTTCTCCTTTTCTACACAGGGTAACTGCAGTGCCATCCTGGATCTTTATTGTTTGTGGTACTTAGAATCAAACAAGGGCTTTGTGCATACTAGGTAACTGCTTTACCACTGAGCTATTCCCCTGGTCCCACAATGAATCATTCATAATCTCATTTAAAAGTTCACAGCTCATCAACTCAGCTACCCTTATCTTTTTCTTTTCTTTCTTCCCTTCCTCCCTGCCTCTCCTCTCTCATGCTTCCTTCTTTTTATTTTCATGACAGGATTTCTCTTCGTAGCCCTGGGTGTCCTGAACTTGTTCTGCAGATCAGGCTAGCCTTGAACTCATCGAGATCCTGAGTACTGGCACTGAGGTGTGCACCACGGCGCTCCACTTCCTTCTTCCCTTTAGAAAGGGTTTTCTTTTGCAGCTCAGGCAATCATAGCAATGACAGCATGAACTCAGCCATCATTGGCCTGAGCCTCCAGGAGCGCTGGGATTAAGGTGTGAGCTACAAGGCCTGGTCTCACTAGTCTCACTCTTGGGATGCGTTCAGTGTTAAAAACTCATGTTACTGCTCTCCAAAACCTGTGCTTCAACTTTTCTCTATGTGCTGCAGACCTTGAGCACAGTAAGCAAGAACGAAGCTGCTCTACCACTGAGCTACCCTCCAAAGCTGAACTTTACTTTGTCTAATACTTCTATTAGAAGAAACTAGGCATTTCATTGTTCTAATAGCCACTGCCTATCTTAACGTTTTTCTTTGATCATCATTCTTAAAGATGTTTATTACTTTTAATTGTATGTGTGCTGTGTGTCTGAGTGGGTATGCAGTGGGTTTATCTCATTTCTTCTGTGTTCATTTTTTTTCTAAAGTGTACGGCTGGAATTATACTGTTTAAATTAATTGGAATTAAAGATTAGTGATTAAAATGAAATACAATTGAAAACTAGCACCATTTCAGGGCTCGACAGCCACACGCGGCTGGTGGCTTGTGCCCTGCGCAGGAGGTTTGGAAGCTCCTCCAGCTGGGCTCTCCCAGAGACAAATGCTTTGCTACTGGAATGCTCTCTGGGATTCCTCACTGGTTCGTTGTTTGCCGAGCCCTGGGAGTCGCACTGGTCATTCTGACGGGTGCTCTTTTGACTCCACCTCAAGTAACCTTTGGTTTCTTCTGTCTCTGCCATATGCAGCAGGGTGAACATTCATTCCTATTGTGTCTGGGCCTAAGGCTTACATCTTTATAGGTTCTGTAAAGTTCTCCAGTATAATTTCTTCAGATATTGCCTCTTTTAAATTAACTTCAATATCCTGACAATCTTGTCCATCATGTTAGACTTTCTAATTGTCCTACTTCCGTTCCTTTTTCCCTTTTGAGGATTCCTTCTCTATTTCCTCACATAGTCCTCATGGTTTACCAATGTGTGTGGGCATGGGTGTTTTTTTGTCCCCGTCCCTTTTTTTTTTTCCAGAGACAGGGTTTCTCTGTGTGGTTTTGGTGCCTGTCCTGGACTCGCTCTGTAGACCCGCTGGCCTCTGCCTCCTGAGTGCTGGGATCAAAGGCGTGTGCCACCACCACTTGGCCTCGTGTGTGCATGTTTGAAGCTGTTGTTAATTAGTTGCTGAATCAAGGTAGTCTATTTTAGTAACTAAAATTTTAATTTCTGTAAGTTCTACTTGGTTACTTTTCAAGTATGTTTTAATAGCTTTTTTTATTTTTATTTTTTAAATTTACTTATTTATTATGTATACAGTGCACACATATCCCTGTAGGTCAGAAGAGAGCACCAGATCCATTACAGATGGTTGGTTGTGAGCCACCATGTGGTTGCTGGGAATTGAACTCAGGACCTTTGGAAGAACAAGCAGTGCTCTGAACCTCTGAGCCATCTCTCCAGCCCCTACTTGTTATTTTTAATAGCATTTGACTCTGAAGTTATTTCTTCTTTGTCATTTCTAATGCACATTTGACAGCACACCCATTAAGTTCTCCGAGTGGTCGTCCATTAACTCAGGTTCTGGAGAAGGGCTGTCTAGTGCTGCTCCGTCTTGTATCGTTTCTCTCACTTCTCACTGTGAATTACCTCCTTGCATATCTGTAACTTTGGACCACAAACCTTACGTGACATTTGTGGGCTACCTGGGTTACAGACAAATCAAAGAGTCTTGCAATTGCTTCTGCCCAGTATTTTTGAATACTTACTGGATAGTGATTAATTTTATGCTAATTTTTGCCTAAGACTGTACACCTAGCAGTTTAACTCAGACCCAGAATTTCTATGATGAAAGGCCTATGGTTCTATCTTTTGGGAAGACATTTTCTACTGAACCTATAACTCAAGACTTTGATACACTTAGCTGTCATCTCATGAGGCTGACAAACATATCTTTTTAATTTGTATAGAACATTAGATCTGGCTAGACAGTGATATCTATGTCTCAGCTCTAACTTTCCACATTTGTGAAATCTTGTCTCCTCATCTTACCACACACAAAAGATTAGATCATCCTTAATTGAGGAGATTTCTCATCCCCAAGGACCCCATAATTGCTGGCAGCAAGTGTTCAGCTCACAGGCCTCTCACTGAAGCTTTCAGTTTTCAGTTTGGTATTGGTTCATGGAAAGGTCTTCTACTCCCCTCTTTGGTTCTGCTATGTATTTAATGTTTCATATAGCAAAAGAACTTTGTAACACCATGGCCTACCTGTCAGAAGTGTTTCTATTGAGTATTAGAAAAAAAAGATTCGAGAATCTAGGCATACCTATAATTCCAGTAGAGAATCAAGAGTTTACGGTCATACAGTGAGTTGGAGATCATCTTGGGCTACAAAAAACACCGTTTCAAACAACCACCACCACCACCAACCAAAGGTTGTGGAGCAGAGGATGTAGCTCAGTGGTACCCATTACCATAGAATGTACAAAGCCCTGGATTTAACTTTCAGCTAACATCTGACTACTTGAATAAAAAGTGGCCTTAAAGATTTAATTTTAGCTTACGTATCATCTCTTTTTTGCAATGTATATCTTGAGCTGTCTGTATCTGAAATGTCTGAACGTATTTGTAAGGAGAAACAAAGAGCTGAGGGTGTGGCTTCGGGAAGGAACACTTGCCTCGCATGTAAGGCACTGGGTTTGTAAAAGGTAGGGAAGGGGGTGGAAAGAACTTTCTGAGAAGCAGGCTGCTGGTGGTTCCTGTGAGAAGTGATCAAGCAAACACTACAGGCCTGGGTTATGAGGAAATCCTGCTAAAACTTAAGTATTTACAGTTGTTTACTAATAAGATCACCTGGCTTGACTCTAAGATGGGCTACAACACAACTCTTAACAGGTTTAAGTGATTCATACAAGGTTGCAGTAAGATGGCAGCTTCCATCTGTCTGTAATCAAACTCCACTCTAAGGAAGTACTACCGCCGTAAAGCCTTCCTTAGGGATTTATTCTGCAGCTTTTGAATGCAGAAATCATTTGTGAATTTCAGGAAGGAACGACTAAATGGGAGGCATAAAGGCCTCCTCCATGGATGTCCTACTTAAACACGAGATAGTGAATGGTATGCTGGAGTAGATTCATGCTGTGGGCGTCCCTAGTTCACCATGGCAAGTTCAAATGGGCTAAGCAAATTAAAACATCATCCCTTCCATTTATTAGCCGTATCCTGGTGCTCAGCAGTCAGTCAATGTAGATAGTGCTGGTAGAAAAGCCTTCCATCATGCATTGTTCTAGGTACTGCAAGCATTGCTCTCGAGTGAGCTGTGTAATTTTACGGTTGCAGTGGTGGAGGACACTGGCTCTGAGGGCAGCAGGGCCAGAGTCTCCATCTCTCAGTAGTTTCATAACGCCTGGGCAAGTTTCTAGACACCCGAGTATCTTGTCTGTGCATCTTTTAAGATGGGAACCAGAGAGATGGAGACAGGAACATCACCACTGTTCAGTAACTGCAGAATAATGCCTTCTGTAGCTACCAAAAGGCTCTAGACAGAATGAAAATACAGTATTTCTCAGAGATTCATGAGAATCATTGACTCCAATCAAAGTATCTTCTAAGATATGACCTTTTTTGGGGGGAGTAGGTGAGCAAGTATTTTGTATAAAGAAAAGCTAAAAAAGAAACACAACAGTTTAGAATTGGAAAAGTTATAGTTCAATGGTTGTTCCCCACCCTCATTTACTCAAAACTGAACCTGAGTGAGAAAAAGCTGGATATGAAAGTATCATTTGAGTTAAATGGGCCAGGTATCATAGTGGCATCTCCCATGAGAGAAGGATGAAAGAGCAGCTACAGGATCCTACACGCAGAATCAGATCCTAGCACCTATTTAACAGACAAATCCCCAAACAACTCAACAGTTTCCTGACCCAACAGAGCTATGTTCTATGTTAATGACTCATTAATTAGACAATCGTACACTCTTGAGAGTCCTAGACTCCACATCACCCTATGCCAGTAGTTCTCAACCTATGGGTCAAATGACCCTTTCACAGGGGTTGCCTAAGACCACTGGAAATATCAGGTATTTACATTATGACTCATAATAGGGGCAAAATTGCAGTTATGAAGTAGCAGAGGAACTGAATCAAAGGTCACAGCATGAGGAAGGTTGAAAACCACTGCTCTATGCTACTGGGCCACCTCTGATACAGCTCCTCCTTTATTTAAATGTCGCCCCTGGGTAAGTGAGTTCTCTGTTCAAGTAAGGAAATGTTTGTTTCTAGACTTCGAAAGCTTTCTAAAAAACAAAGACAAGCCGGCGGTGGTGGCGCATGCCTTTAATCCTAGCACTCGGGAGGCAGAGGCAGGTGAATCTCTGTGAGTTCAAGGCCAGCCTGGTCTATAGAGTGAGATCCAGGACAGGCACCAAAACTACATGGAGAAACCCTGTCTTGAAAAACCAAAAAAAAAAAAAGCAAGTGTTCTTTTGAAGAATTTTCCACAATGGAGATTTAACATAAAATGGCCCTTTGTAACATTCCACTCTTTCTTTCTCACTAGTTCACATAAATCCTGAACTTACAGGTACTAAAGAACATGCTTTTTTGGTTTGACTCTTTGAGCTACGATCATAAAGCATGGGCTATCCAGCCTCCAAACTGCTGAGATTACGAGTGTAGACCCCCATTCCTGGCTCAAAAAGTGTCTCGAATATGTATGGAGGATTTAAAATTTGAGAGGATTTAAAAACCTGAGACATAGTTTACTGAAAAACCAAGAGACAGACCTTATTTTGCTTAAATACTTAAAAATGAGCAAGAAATAATTTGGGGCTCCCAGCTTTCTAATCCACTGTTTTGATAACCCTCTGGGTTAGACAAACAAACTGGCCCTCTGTCCTCAACCTTACTTCTAATACCTATACTCAACTATCAGAATCCAATGTACAGTGTGTGTGTGTGTGTTGCTAGAGAGCAAACCCAGCCTATGAAGGCTAAGGATTCATCTACCACTGAGCAATATCCTTGCCCTTTATGTTTTTAAACAGATGGTCCCATACTTATGATAATCTGACTTAAGCTCTTTTGCTTACAAAATGTTGTGAAGTAGCATGAACTGAGTAAAAACTGTATTTTGGGCTGTACTTTTCCTTCAGGGTAGGAATAACGGGCAACTACTGCGGTGCTGGACTACAATCACCAACCACAGTCCCACTCCCATAGGACCATAGGGACAACCAGTAATTTACAGTATACTGTGTCGCTGAGCTATGATATCTGGTAGCCTAAGTATACTAACGAATTTTCAATTTATGATAGATTTGTCAGCAAGTGACTCCAATGTGAGGTGAAGAACGTGTATACTCTACTTTTTTGAAGGGTTACTCTGAGCTTTGCTGACTGAATTTCAATCACTATTAGAGCATGTAAAATGCTTGAAAAGATCTTGGTCTAGGAACTCTCCAACTAATTGTATGCTATTGGGGATATTATTTTTAAGGTGTGTCACTTCTGTTTACATTGCCATTTTTTAACTCTGTGAAGCTGTGTTACTTTGCCTGTCTAAAACACCTGATGACCTAATAAAGAGC
Source organism: Onychomys torridus (assembly GCF_903995425.1). Classification (NCBI taxonomy): domain Eukaryota; kingdom Metazoa; phylum Chordata; class Mammalia; order Rodentia; family Cricetidae; genus Onychomys; species Onychomys torridus. The sequence goes on along the minus strand of NC_050451.1, from coordinate 4,149,447 downwards.
TGAACAGCCAATAGCAAGGCAGGAGAAAGGACAGGCAGGGCTGTCAGGCAGAGAGAAGAAATAGAAGGAGAAATCTGGGAAAGGAAGGAGCCAGCCACCCACGAAATGAGAAACAAAGTAAGATTTACAGAAGTAAAAGAAAGACAAAATCTGGGGATATCCCACTGTGCTGTAAGCCTGTATCTAAGACCTCCTCCCTCCTTCAATAAACAGCATTCAGCATTCAAAAAAAGGAAAAACTTTCATATGATCCAAAAAAAAAAAAAAAAAAGACAAAAGCCCAGAGGCAAAAGATAGATGGGATAACTTAAATTAAGGAAAGCTGGCAAGAAACAAGCCAAGCTAAGGCTAGACATTTATAAGCAAGAATAAGTCTCCATGTGTGATTTATTTGGGAGCTGCATGGCAACCTGCAAAGAGTAAAGATCTCAAACAACCAACAACAGTATGTCATGCACCTTCGAGTCTTAGTTGACCAAACTACTTATCCTACACAGGTTACTTTCTATCATTAAAGCACAACTGCTTTTGACACAGTATTTGTACCTACTAAACATTCGATTAAACCAGGTTGAAAAGTGCCACCATCCATGGCAAAGTACTCTCACTGTGGAAAGCATGAGCATCTGCTCTCATTGTGTCTTTCGAACTAAGTTCTGTTGCTCAGGGATAGGAACTGACAAGAGTCAGCACTACATGAGCCGGATGGTGGTGGCGCACGCCTTTAATCCCAGCACTTGGGAGGCAGAGCCAGGCGGATCTCTGTGAGTTTGAGGCCAGCCTGGGCTACCAAGTGAGTTCCAGAACAGGTGCAAAGCTACACAGAGAAACCCTGTCTCAAAAAACCAAAAAAAAAAAAAAAAAAAAGCACTACAACAAAAACGAAGAACTAAATATTTCATAACAGAAACAAATACAATGCTAACAATTGGGCTAGATAGTATAGTTAACTAAAATCTAAAATAAACTACGTTACTTGCAAAAGTCTTTTCCATTTTAGAGCTAGCTTAAAATTTTTGCTTTTGGGGCTGGTAAGACGATGCAGTTGAAGGGACTGGCCATCAAGCCTGACAGCCCGACATGGTGGCCAGAAGAACCGAAAGTTGTCCTCTGACGCCCATACCTGGGCTGTGTGTGGTGTATGTGCACGCATGAGTTCACAGTCATAGATACATAAATACATAGTACATAGATACATAGATACACAAATTTAGAAGTTTGATCCTTTACCAAGACACATATTTATAATCATAGAGTATAGACCATATTTTGTATAATTTTAAACTCCAAAATCTAATGTCCTGAAACTGAAGCGCCTCTGTTAAATGTACACAGATATACTCACAGCTTGCATTTCTATACAGAAGAAATGGTTCATGGAGCTGGAATTCCAAATCTTTATTCACTGGCTCAACCAGGTTGTGCATGTTCAGTCGGTTGACAATGGTGAACCCATGGTAAGGTGAAGCGGACCTTAGATTTAAAGAAAGGGAACACATTACCTTTCAATCTGGAGAAAAGGTATCTACCTTTTCTTTTCTCACTAAAAAAATGCCTACATTATCATATCACATGACACAATTAGCATTTGAAACCATGAACAAAACACAAGGCAGGGATATATAGCTCAGTGGCAGAGTATTTGCCTAGCACGAACAAAGTCCTAGGTTTAGGCCTCAACTCTTACAAGTCAGACCATTCCCTGTTTGCTCCTAAGTGTTGATAAGGATTCAGTTCCTCAGCATAACAGTCAAGTCACCGAGGTTCCCGCCTCACTTCACCTCCTCTATTTCTTTCCTGCTTCCGCTCATCTGGCTGTCAATATCTGCAGGTGTGCTTGTACCTAAAGACCTGTCTGAACTACTGCCCCCAAATTAGCACCACCACCTTATCTCCAGCAAGCATTTGCTCAAACGTCACCTTTTCCCCTCAACACCCACCTCCTGTTTGTCTAGTTACCATCTTTCTCCACTACTAGAGTGTAAGCTCCCAGTATCTGAGGAGCTTTGCCTTTCCCTCATACATGTATACATAAGCATGTATTGACATAAGATTGACATAGGCATGTAATACGTAAATGCTGGAAGAAATATCATTTTTAAAATATGGTACAAGTATGTCTATGACTGCGACTCATAGCATTAATCCTTCTTACATTAAATAGTTTTTGTATGTTCTGTCCTGAGTTAGATGGACCTGACTCCTACAGTAAGAATGCTCTTAGTTTCCTTACTAAGGGGATTCAACACACAATGCACTGAACGTTCCTCAAGCTAACACAAAACACTCTTCAACCCAACTCAATACCAACAGAACCAGTCAATCATCTTGCTGCCACCACTCCAAGTTCTAGAAAACAAGGGATGTGCCTCTAAGAGCAAGTCTTATAGGCATCTCGAAAGACAAGTGTCTCATGACTGTCATATCCTGTGGTCTGTCCAAACAAGGTAATGCTATCAACCATTACAAATTCAACAATGTAAAGAATTTTCAGAAGCTTAAAGTAAATACATATACAATTATGAATAACCTAGGCATTCTAAGCTCTCAAACTAAAATAGGTATGGTAAAGATTATATAACCCAGAACTTTGGGGAAGAAATGGGAAAGGAGCAGAACCAGTCATAGAAGACAGACTCTCATTAGAGACTACAGATCAGCAAGACTGATGTCTCAGCTACTATAGTTAACGTGTGTTGTATCCACAGACATTCAAATGCTCATACTTTTTAATATGGGATAGTTGGGCAGCATCTCTTTGGGATGCATTATTAGAAGAGGAGTTCTATCCCGAGATAACTGTCGGGCTCTGAGAAGAGAAGCAGCTAGGGTAGGGTGCACAGCCTGAACGGATGAAACTGGAAGAAAACAAACAGAAAGGCTCCAAAGAAACACACAACAGCCTGGTCTACCAAGTGAGTTCCAGGAAAGGTGCAAAGCTACACAGAGAAACCCTGTCTCAAAAAAAAAAAGAGAGAGAGAAAAGAAACACACAACAGAAATGGACCATGTTACAAGAGACTGCTCCTCATTCAAGTGAAATAGAAACATACTTAAAAAACTTACCTTCGATACACAAATAGGGTCCCTTCTATATCAGTCTTCTCCTGTAACAGATAATAATTCTGTTAATTTTCCACTAATAAACCAATGCCAAATGGTTTTAGTGGAGAAGAAATGCCTTCAGGCCAACTTGTTTTATTTATTGTGAAACCAAGACAGAGACAGAGAGGGTGTGTGTGTGTGTGTGTGTGTGTGTGTGTGTGTGTGTATGAATGCATGCAGGTGTTGTGTAGAAGTCAGTGGTCACCCTCAGGTATCATTCCTCAGGAACTGTCAATCTTGTTCTTTTGAGTCAGGGTCTCTCACTGGCCAGAGGTCAAACAATTAAGCTAGGCTTGCTGGTCAGTTAGCCCCAGGGAATCACCTGCCTCTATTTCCCTAGTGCTGGATTGGAAGAACACAATATTACACCCAGCTTTTTATGTGGGTACCTCAGTTCTTTACAAATTGTGTATCCATTCAACTCTACAGGTGTTTATATGAGTGTATGCAACATCCAATCTAGCATGTCTACATCTGTAGCATTTTTCTATTTTAACAGTAAGAAACATTAAAAAAACAAAACAAGATGGGCAGTGGTGGCGCACGCCTTTAATCCCAGCACTCGGGAGGCAGAGCCAAACGAATCTTTCTGAGTTCGAGGCCAGCCTGGTCTACAGTGAGATCCAGGACAGGCTCCAAAGCTACACAAAGAAACTCTGTCTCAAAAAAAAAACAAACAAAAAAAACAAAAAAAAAAAAACCAAAAAACAGAATTAGTTTTACTTTTTATTTTTATGTATTAACTTTTAATTAAAAAATGTGCATTCAGCCGGGCGGTGGTGGTGAACGCCTGTAATCCCAGCTGATATGTGGGTGCTGGGAATTGAACCCAGGTCCTCTGGGTTCAATGCTCTTAGCTACGACTGACTGAGCTATCTTTTCAGCCCCAGCTTTAACTTTGAAAAAGCTAAAACCTTTCAACCAGGTATCTTAATATCAAGTCAATGTATTTTGTGTTGCAACTAAAAAAAAAAAAAAAAACACACACAAAAAAACCAAAACCAAAAACAACAACAAAACCCAAACTTTAACAGTCTGTCAAAGTTAATAGAAAAAGAAAGTAAACTGATACCAGGGCTGAACTCGGGCTCTGGGGCTAATGATGCACAGTTGTACACCACTGAGCCAAATCCCTAACCATCTAGAAATTTTCTTATAAGATACTTTGTTTCATCTATGGAGAATTAAGGATTATTTTCATTAGTAACACATTTTGTGGTTAGTTAAGAACTACTACCAAACACAACTTATTTTACTTTTTTCTATCATGGATAGAAACCATTCTGACTCAGGCAATTCTGGTAGGTTTTTAAAATAAGCACCTGAAATTTTGATTAAGAAATTGTAACTTGGGCTGGGTATATAACCCAGTGATAGAGGTATGATGCTTATATAGTATCATGAGGCCTGGGTTTGCTCTTCTGCACTGCAATAAATAAAACAAAATACAACCCATTAGTATTCTTTCATTTGTTGTGATAAACGTTTAGTCTGGTGGTGCACGCCTTTAATCCCAGCACTTGGGAGGCAAAGGCAGCCAGATCTCTGTGAGTTCAAGGCCAGCCTGGTCTACAAAGTGAGTTTCAGTACAGCCAGGACTATTACACAGAGAAACCCTGTCTCAAAACAAACAAAAAAGTTTACTCAGGTTTCAAGCACATGCGTGGTGCTTTTAATTTTTTCTTTTTTCTTTTCTTTTCTTTTCTTTTTTTTTTTTTTTTGGTTTTTCGAGACAGGATTTTTCTATGTAGCTTTGCGCCTTTCCTGAAACTCACTTGGTAGCCCTGGCTGGTCTCGAACTCAGAGATCTGCCTGGCTCTGCCTCCCGAGTGCTGGAACTAAAGGCGTGCGCTACCACCACCCAGCTTAATTTTTTCTTGACTGAGCCAAGTTTATTTTGTTATAATGGCAAAAATGGACTAATGCAGTGAGAAACAGGGTCCACTAACTCAGTAGATCTCTTGACAGATGTTGACTTGAGGGAGACCAGGCTGTGTGAGCATCAGTGACAATCACCATCAAGAGTCTTTATGAGTTGACTACAGAGAGAAAACTGCATCTTTTGTGGACTATTTGGAACCGTAGTTACCACTAACTAAGTAAAGAAGGAAAAGGTTTCTTTTCTTTTAATTTTTTCTAACGTCAAATAATCCTATGAGTCCGGAGTTCATGGCCTACATTGGATCTTGCTATTTTAAATGTAACCAAAAAATTACCAACATTTAATGTTAGTTATAGCAATCTGTTGTGGTAAAAAATTAGGAATAAATAAAAATCTGCTTCTTATACATGTCTTTTACGCCAATGATGAAACTTTTCCTTCGTGAGGGCTTTTCTTGCCTTTAAAAGTGTTCTCATTAGAAGAAAATGGCAGCCAGTAGTCTCAGAGTAAAAGTAAACTTGCCTCCCGAAATACATTAGGCAAAGTTACAACTCATCATTCACTATGAGAAAAGATGGTGGACACACCATGTATCCAGATCCAAATACCAGCAGCTTAGTTTTCATTTTACACAACTCCATGGTTCAAATCCTCAAGTGTTGTAAGCCTTTGTGGAGAACTACAAATAGCCAACAGTAGTAAATGCCACTTCTGAATCCTCACTATTTGTCTGCAGCCTCTAGTCACAAGTCCACACATAGATGGAGCAAAGAAAAACGATGCAAAACACTTCAGACTAAGGCCCTGTTTAAAAGAAATACACGGGTACAGCAGTTTATAACTTCATTCTTGGTGGTTTCCTACATCCTTTTCTCTTCCAGAAGGAGGAGGAAAATTATGGAAGCTTCTCCTCAAGTAACTTTTTTTTTTAAAAGATTGATTTATTTATTATGTATACAGTGTTCTGTCTGCATATATCCCTGCAGGCCAGAAGAGGGCACCAGATCTCATTACAGATGGTTGTGAGCCACCGTGTGGATGCTGGGAATTGAACTCAGGACCTCGGGAAGAGCAGCCAGTGCTCTTAACCCCTGAGCCATTTCTCCACAGCCCTCAAGTAACTTTTATAAGTGACAATGAGTTTCCACAAAATTACATCTATGTATCAGTATCACACTGAATAAAAGTTACAACAATAACTTTTCAGCGTTTTTGTTAGTTAAAGGACCTCATTACTTGAAGTGTGACCGCCGATCCTTGATCAATTCAATCCAACCAACGGTTGCCCATTAAAAGCATGAAGCTTCTACAGCTGAATGAATAAATTAGGAAGAGTCGAGCACAAGAAAATGGAAAATCATGTGACCAGCTCACGGTGCTTTAAGCTGGGGCTAACCAGAGTCAGTGAATAGGCACTTTCACTTTTTTGGAACTCCGTCGCCACTCACAAAATCCCAAAAGTGCTCAGATGTGAGCCATCAAGGAGATGTATCACTGGTGTCTTTTCCCTGCAAAAGGGGCTCCAAGGAATCCAATTCTTACCGTAGTAGCCCTTTCCCAAAATGCCTTGAAATATTTCCCCAAACCCTGGAGATAAAGAGTAGTTTGATTGAGGCTGGACTAACTCTTGAAACTGATTTTTAAGCTTGAAACCCAAATCACCTCATTTAGGTCGGTTGGCAGAGAGGAGTGGACTTTGTAATTAAATGCATGTAATTTACCTAACACTTCTCAACGTCTAAAACATAGGTTTTTCAGTCACTTTTTAAAAAATCCAACTTGTCTTATATCCTTCCGATGCAACATGTAAAGAAGGTGAACCACTCAAGTCCCCAGGAGCGACCCAAAGCACGGATCCTGCCTCATTCCTCCGCTCCACCTGATTTTCCCTGCTATGCCTCTAGCCTACTTCTTCAGCTTCTTTCCTCCAATCCCGCGTGTCACCCTTTGGCTCTGCCCGGGCCTTTAGGAGAGGTTCTGGCCTCGCCTTGGCCGTCCTAGTCCCCTGCTTCACTCCCCCACCCCCAATCCTAAACTGCCTGCGCGGCCCCTTTAAGAGGCGGCAGCGGCCGGGCTGGCATCCCCCCGCGGCTGGGCCTCACTCACCCACTGGTTGGCTTTCGGGCAGAAAGTGTACAGAGCGACCTGGCCCGTGAGGTCTGCGATGCTGGTGATATAGGGGTCGTGTCGCTTCAAGGCCGCCAGACTCATCTCTTGCCCAGCTCGACTCAACGACTCCATCTTGAATCCCTGAGCCGAGCCCCTCTGGCGGGGGCGGGCTCGAGAACAGGAAAGTGCCGTCCAGGCAAAGTTCCCCCAGCTCAGTCAGCCCGTCGCTTCCGCCTGTCCGCCCGGCCTCACGGAGGGTGGTACTTCAGCTATTCTGTTCCGCCGCTCCCACGCCCTGGGAGCCTGGTTCCGACCGCCTTAGGTCCGCATCTGCCGGCCGCCGGGCGGGGTTTGAGCTCGATCCACCAGCGCTCCCGCCTCCTGCCTGCTGTGGGGGACCCGGACACTGAGGCTGTCTCGAGGTCGGGCGCAGAATCGAAATGCTGCTGTGGGAATGAGTCCCCACGGACCGCGTTTAGAAGACTCAGAACAAACGAGAAAGTGTGTGTGTGTTGCAAGTCAACCTCCGACGTCAGACTGCACCTTCACTGTTAACAACGCTAAATTTTGAAAGAAATGTTTCAAAGCACTTGGGCTTATCCCTTTCTTTACTCCTTTGCTTTTTCTCTTGTGAGTCCCAGGTAAATATTTCTATCGTTCCGGATTAAAGAACACCATTATTTTATAAGAAGATCACTTAAAATCAAACAAAAAGCAACCGGGCGGTGGTGGCTCAGGCCTTTAATTCCAGCACTCAGAAGACAGAGACAGGTGGATCTGAGTTCAAGGCCAGTATGATCTACAGAGCGAGTTCCAGGACAGCCAGGGCCGTAACACTGAGAAACCCTGTCTCATAACAACAAAACAACCCCCCCCCACAAATGTTTATTGGGCATCTTAAGGAGTTAGGTACTACTAAAAAGTAAAACAAAGTGCCCAGCCTATTTTCACTGAGTTACTTTAAAAACCAACGGTTTCCTTTATTGAAGACACCTCAGTGCAATTGAACATTTTTGAAAGAACAAACTCTACATTTTCATTAAAACACCACCACATATTTGTATTGCTTATGGTTTTACACCCCAAGATCATATATGGAATCGTGTGTGGAGCAAGTACAAAAGCAGGAAAAGGAACTTGTTATTTATTCACGCTTCCCTGACACATATTTTAAATGAATTTATAGAGTAGTGGCCATTTCTGAGTTTTTAACTGTTTGGGCTCTGGGAGGAGCTGAAAACAAGCAAATAACCCCCATGCTAGACATTTCTCTTGGAATTCCAGAGGGTGGAGCCCTTAATCCCACAGGAGGCAGAAAGCTTCCTAGGAGGAGGTAATGTCTGAACTGGTGCTTTGGGTGAGTAGGTGTTCCCTGGGAAATCAAAACAAAACTGAGGCTTGTTTCACAGCCCAGTGGTGAGAGGAACCTACCATTTAATTGATAATTTAATTCAGACTCCAGAGAAGAAGTCAGTGGCTCAAAGTTTCACACCAGTCAGGAGGGTTCTGGTGTTAGGATCTCTGGGATCCTTTATTCCACATCTGGACCACCTTTCTTTCACCCAGTGGTGGAGGGCAGGAGCCCCGTTACTTTCTGTACCTTCAGTTACCCTCTGTACCCTAATTTTAATGTTATTATTTAAAGTTTTAAGTTTACATATGTGCATATGTGTCTGTGTAAATTTATGCCAACATATGTTTGCAGGGCTGCCTGTGGAGGCCAGAAGAGGGTGTTGAAGGCCTTGGAGCTGAATAAGTTAGCGCACTTGTGGGTGTCTGGACCTGGGTGCGGGGTCTGGGCTCAGGCCCTCGTGGTTGAGTGGCACGTGCTCTGAGCAGAGCCGTCTCTCCAGCCCTTAATATATTAAAGTTAGGCACTGACTTCAGAGACACACCAGCTGTTCTAAAATAATCCAGACCTTTTCCTTTTGATGTGAAATGCTGTCCCCTACAAATGATTGAGCTGTTGCTATCTTCAAGTCAGAGCAAACAATGATTACCTCAGAGCCCCTCACAAGGTGGGGCCTATTAACACGTGCCCTTGGAGAGAAGGGCAGGCCCTCCAGACCACTTGGGAGGCCTGGCAGAAACCCAAGGGAGGAACTGCTGTGGATAATACCTGTCAGTAAGCAAGTTAGCCTTGGGGAGAAACCCTTCTTTAGTTTGTACCCTGGAGAAAACAGACAGTTGGCCACACCTCCCCAGGGAAAGCTAATGCAACATCTTTTAATCCACTATTTCAGATCAAGCAAGGCTGAACTTGTGAAGCAGGCCAAGCTTTCATATTTTGGAATAGAAAATTCTCTTCAAAATACTTTGTTTTTGAGACAAGGTGTTGCTGTGTAGCCCAAACTAGCATGAAACTCACCAATTAGGCTAGGCCAGCTGTTTGGTGAGCTCCAGGGAGTAGATGCCTCCCAAGAGCTAGGATTACAAATGTGTTAACACACCTAACTTTTTTGTTGTTTTGAGGCAGTTTCTCTGTGTAACAATCTTGGCTGTCCTAGAACTCACTTTGTAGACCAGGTTGGCCTTGAACTCACAAAGATCCATCTGACTGCTTCCCAAGTGCTGGGATTAAAGGCATGCACCGTCACCACTTGGCAAAGATGATGATGATGATTATATATATATATGTATTTTTTTTTTTTTAGCTTTTTGAGATAGGGTTTCTCTGTGTAATAGCCCTGGCTGTCCTGGAACTCACTCTGTAGACCAGGCTGGTCTCAAACTCACCAAGATCTGCCTGCCTTGACAACTTACATTTTTTTTTTTTTTTTTTGCCAGAGCTGAGGACCGAACCCAGGGCCTTACACTTGCTAGGCAAGCCCTCTACCACTGAGCTAAATTCTCAACCCCTATAACTTACATTTTTATATGAGTTCTGGGGCTAAAATGTAGGTCATTTTGAATGTAGGTTTTTATTGAGTTATCTCCCTAGCCCTGTTGTTATTATTTTGAGGCTAACCTAGTCTTGAATTTATTATATATATCAGGTTGATCTCAGACTTGTGACCCTCCTCTCAGCCTGCTGAGTGGTGAGCTTACAGTTTTGTGTCTCCATACATGGCTTCAATAATTAAAAAGTAAAAAGTAGGACTGGAGAGATGGCTCAGAGGTTAAGAACACTGGCTATTCTTCCAGAGGTCCTGAGTTCAATTCCCAGCAACCACATGATGGCTCACAGCCATCTATAATGAGATCTAGTGCCCCCTCCTCCTGGCGTGAAGCATACATGGAGGCAGAATGTTATATACATACATACATACATACATACATACATACATACATACATACATAAGTAAATAAATCTCCAATAACAAATAAATAAGTAATTTGGAAACGAAAACCTCAGAGGCAGTCATTCTCATCCCTGCTTTACTGTGAGCTGTTCTGTGGTAAAAGGTGAAGCATTCCCGTTGTTGGTTAAGTGGCGGTGCTCGTGGCTGAGAGCACTGATGTTGTGGTGGCAGAAGAATCACGAGCCATGGTTACGTTTCTAGAGGTTTATTGAGAGAGAAAGGGGCAGGGATGGAGGGGGAGAGAGAGAGAGAGGGAGTGCGAGAGCATGGAGGGGAGAGAATATAGAAGGAGAGAGTGCGGAAAGAGAGAGCACAGAAAGGGCATATGACCGCCTTTTAGGCTGGCACGTTGTCGCAGGCTGGTGACGTAATTAAGGTCATAATCCTTACATCCCAGACTTTCGATTATTATAAAAAAGCAGGTAGATGGGAATAGGGGCATCATTCCTCTCAAAAGCTGCTTCCAGCTGACTGTTGAACATCGGTTGGCTCTTGGGGGAATGGAGAAGGGGAGTCTTCCAAGGTAGACAGGCGTAGTGGGATACTGTCTGTCACTTGTTCTGGAGTCATGTATCCCTCTTGGCTGTGGCTGGGAACCTTCTGTCTGACAAGATGTTGATGATCTCTGGACTCCGGTTCTGTGGTGGTCCTGTATCATTAGCTGAACAGTGAGTTAGAACAGGGAACTGGGAAGAGAAAAGCTTATGGTGCATGAGAGCTTACTTTTTTTTTTTAATTAGGGACAAGGCAAAGATCAGAGCCCTGTCTGTGTATACATGAGAAACACAGGTAGTGGATCTGGAGTGAAGCAATGAGCTCTTATTTTAGGTGGAAATCTTTTTCCAATAAGTAACTCTGAAAGTGCAATTAAATCTGGTGAGGTGGATAAGGCTGTCCTCTGTACCCAACAATAAAGAAAGGAGAGGTGACATCCCAACCCAAAACTCCCAGGACCAAGTCAGTGGCTCTGGTGTCCAGAAGGATAGAAACAGATCACTTCCTTGCTGCATTCTGGGTTTCCTGCCATGTCTGTAACCAAGCCTAGGTCTGTTGGAGGTCTTAGCTTGATGTACCCATGCATCTTGGTGCCTGGGGGCAGTCAGCTGACTGGTTGTCTTTATAGGCAGCACTTTTAACAAGGCTGTTGATGGCCTGGCAGGGCCCTCGCTAGCCCATGGCCTTTTTCCTCAGTTAAAACAGGGACCCAACAGCTTTTGGGAGTCAGCTAGTGCCAGCACTTGGCAGTTTTGTTTTTGGGCTTTTATGTCTTCCCTGGCACACTTTAAATGCCACAGATGACTCTTTTGCCTGTGGGGTCAGGAGCCTTGCTTTCCAGATGCTTAAGTTTTAGTTGGGGATGTCTGGGGAACAAGAGACTGATTTTATTCCGTGTCCTGAATTTTTTTCCCCCTGATGATTGATGGCTTAAGGACAGCTTTTGGAAGGTCTGCCAGGAGACAGACTATAAACCAATCCTTTTGGAAGACTTGCCTGAGGCTATAAGTTGATTTTTGGCTTAAGAGCCATCCTGACTACTGTAAACTTATTTGTATGGATATTAGCCACTATCAGACCTGTCTGTGCTTCACAAGGCAGTTTGAGAATGAGTAGGTGGAGTTAAGGTGAGTTAGGGCGAAAGACAGTAGAAGCCCACCCATTTGAGCCCGCCTACTGCCAGCAGAAGTCAGCAGAAAAGGTTGCATGTGGCAGAGGCAGAAATGGCAGGGAGTAGGGTTTAGAGCTTTAGCAGAAAGCTTGGGGATAAAGTAACTCTTTTATTTGCCTGTTCTCTGGCAGAAGTTTTCGTGAAGCTGTTATGTGGCCAGATTTACCAGTACCTGCCCCTATCCACCAATGTAAGTGGTAAATGTATCTGCCCCTTTGTCCCGTGGCTGTAGCCAAGAGAAAAATAAAAAGTTACAATAACAAATTGGGATCAGACTCCAATCTCAGACATCCCCAAGGAGTGAAGAAAGATCTATGAATCAGCTCAAGTTAGCCATCCTCTTCGTCAAGGGATGCTAAGGGCTGTAGCTGTGCTGCAGTTGTTCCATGGTGGACCTGAGACAGCATTGACCCTCTCATCAGGAGTGAAAATGTGTCGTCTGCCGTTGCTAGCGCAGCCCAAGGACAACCCCCGGGGTGTTTATCACAAAGAATATAGCTCAGACGACAGCTGTGAGAGTGGTGGACTCACTCACTGTGGTGAAGAATCGTGGTAGCAGTAGCTGTGTGGGGGTCTAGTGGAGGTGAAGGATGCACTCACGCTTGAGGTCTCACAGTCTTGCTGGATGGGAGAGGAGGCAGCAAGTGGCAGAAGGTGGTCTATCCAAGTCTGAACAGCACCAGATGTTGGTTAAGCGGCGGTGCTCATGGCTGGCTGCCGCCCTTGGTGGGCATGCCAATGCATGTTGCAGTGGCAGAAGAATCAGGAGCCATGGTTGCCTTTCTAGAGCTTTATTGGGAGAGAAAGGGAGGGAGAGGAGGAGAGGGAGAGAGAGGGAGAGAGGGGGGGCATGGAGGGGAGAGAATATGGAAGGAGAGAATGTGGAAAGAGAGCACAGAGAGGGCATGACCACTTTTTAGGCTGCGACACCATTGCAGGCTAGTAACATAATTAAGGACATAATCCATACACCTGTAGTGATGTTTTCATTGTTAGGACATTTTGTCATAGCCACCATAAATGAAATCAGGACATTGCCATTTAAAATAATGGCGTTAACCTGTACGCGGTGATGTGCAACTGTAGTTCTAACTCCTCAGAATTCTGAGACAGAGCCACATGTGGTGGCTTGTGCCTTTAATCCCAGCATTTGGGAGTCAGAGGCAGGCAGATCTCTGTGACTTTGAGGTCAGCCTGGTCTACATAGGGTAAACAATAGGGTCTACCTTAAGAGACTCTGGAATACCCATCACACAAGTTGAGCGCTGTCTTTTACTTCCAAACCTAACCGCTGTATATATAACCTTGTTAATGAGCCGTAGCTTTCTCAGTCCCACAGTGTGAAATCCAAAGGCCTTGCCAAGGCCTGGGAGACACTGCTCCATTCAGTGTGCTTGCTCATGGGAGCACCTCTTCCCTTTCCTCTCTCCCCTCAGCCCTCACTGGCCCACACCCTGTCTTACCTCTGTCACTTCTCTCTTGGTGATGCCCAGATCTCGGGACCCCTAAAAGACACAAAAGAGAATCTCCTATGCAAAAGCAAAGAGCCTTTATTTCAAGCTTGAGCTTGGACTTTCCACGTGTCCAACGCAGTGGTGAGAGCAGAGAGTACCGTTTGGTGGAGCAGGGATTTTATCATAGCAAAGGTTGGGGTGAGGCGATTTCCAGGGTTCAGGACCCTCACTCACTGACATTTGTCTAGGGGTGTCTTGGCAAAAGGGGGAATAGCTGTGTGTACTGCTCTCAGGGACATCTGACGACCTTATCTAATCTAAGAGTTGGGATGTTTGGAATGTCAGGTACTTCCTCTTAGGTGCTGGCCGGTTCCTGGGAGGTGCTAGTTATGGCTTTTCCTGGATCCAGGTGTAGCCTGCCAGTAAGCCTGTCATGGCAGCTGTGTCTGGGCCCCCAAGCCTGTCATGGCAGCTGTGTTGGTGGCCAAGCTGTTTTGGCCCCCTCCCTCACATCTTACTGTTTCCTTACTGTGTTTCTCCTCTGTGTGTATGCATGCATGTGGGGGCCAGAGGTGGAAGGAAGTCAGATGTCTTCTTCAGTTACTCAAAAACTTTTTTTTTTTTTTTTTAAGTTTGAGACAGGGTCTCTCAGTGAACCCTGAATTCCCCAATTTGGCTAGACTAGATGGCCACTGAACTCTAGGGATCCTTCTCTTCCCCCATCCCCAGTGCTGGGATCATAGGCATGCTGCCTTGCTTGGATTTTTCATGTGGATTCTGGGGGTTGAACTCAGATCTTTCTGTTTGTATGGCAAGCACAGGGCCACCCTTCTAAGCATCTCCATTCTCTCTTTCAGGCCGGTCTCCAGATGTGGCTCAAGTTGGCCTGGAGCTTGCTAAGTAGCCCAGGGTAGCTGTAAACTTTTTTTTTTTTTTTCTTCTCGAGACAGGGTTTCCCTGTGTAGCTTTGCGCCTTTCTTGAGACTCACTTGGTAGCCCAGGCTGACCTTGAACTCACAGAGATCCGCCTGGCTCTGCCTCCCGAGTGCTGGGATTAAAGGCGTGTGCCACCACCACCCGGCAGCTATAAACTTATTTCTTCTGCTTCTGGCTTCTTAGTACTGGGAGCAAAGTTGAATATTACCACACCCAGAAATGTTCATTATCTTTCTGTGACAAAAATCTGAGAGAATTGGGGCAGCAGTGGTGTATGCCTGGATCTCTACAGATCAAGATCCAGGACAGGCACCAAAGCTACACAAAGAAACCCTGTCTTAAAAACAAGACAAAACAAAATAGAACAAAACAAAACAAAGCAAAACAAAACAAAACAAAAAAAAAACAAATATCTGAGAGAAGACATAGTAATTTTAGCTCTAACAAAGCATTTGTTTATCTAGATGCCTGATTTACTTGTATTAACATATGTATGTATGTATTTATTTATTCATTTATTTAACAGGGTTTCTCTGTGTAGCTTTGGAGCCTGTCCTGGAACTCACTCTGTAGTCCAGGCTGGCCTTGAACTCAGAGATCTATGTGGCTCTGCCTCCTGAGTGCTGGGATTAAAGGCATGTGCCACCACCGCCCGGTTTAACATTTTCTTCTTCTTCTTCTTTTTTTTTTTTTTTTTTTTTTTCTCCGAGACAGGGTTTCTCTGTGTAGCTTTGTGCCTTTCCTGGAACTCACTTGGCAGCCCAGGCTGGCCTCGAACTCAGAGAGATACGCCTGGCTCTGCCTCCCTAGTGCTGGGATTACAGGCGTGCGCCACCACTGCCCGGCAACATATTATTCTTAGGTTGCATGCTTTTTTTTTTTTGAGCTGAGGCTCAAACCCAGGGCCTTGCACTTGCTAGGCAAGCGCTCTACCACTGAGCTAAATCCCCAACTCAGGTTGCATGCTTTCTAGAAGCAAACTTTTTAATATAGCCCAGCATAACCACTCAGCCCGTTCCCCACATGTGTTATTTTTCTCCTTCTTTTCCCTTTAATCTTTCCATCTCAGTTCCCCGGCTTAGATGTTTTTTTTTTTTTTTTTTCAAGGCTTATTCTAGAAGTATCTGTTTATTTCTGTTTTCATTTTTGAGAATTGAAAGCTAACTTTCCCAAGGTCATATCATGATTCATTTGCTGAGTTGGGATGCGTATCTTTTAGCTCTGGTGTCCAGATAGATCATGTATCTTGCTACTATTCTGCATGGCTTACTCTTGAATTACGCTACACGTGAGTGGAATTGGTTACCTCCATGTGGCTGTTCATCACCGATACCTGTTTTAATTCCTTTTGTGTGATTGCTGTCCAAGTGATGGCAAGCTTATTGTGAGGTTCACAATTGAGTCCTTACTGGATACTTAAGAGTAATTATTTCATTACTTTAAAGGTCATTAAAGAGATCCACCTGCCTCTGATTAAAGGTGTGTGCCACCACCGCCAAGCTTTCTTGTTTTTTTAAGATGCCAAGTATTTTCTAGAATTAGAGTTCTGATATGTGAACTGGTCTAGACTGTTGGTTCTGGAAATACACATTTTGAGACTGGGGAGAAAGCTCGACCAGTAAAGTGTATGTCTTGAGTGCATGAAGATCTGAGTTCCATTTCAGAACTCAGTTAATACACACAAACAGCAAACAAAGCATGAGTCTAGCAGCTCATGCTTCTAATCGCAGTAATGGGGAGGCAGAGACAAGTAGATTCCTGGGGCAAGCTGGCCAGACTAGTCTAGGTGAGCTCCAGGCCAGCAAGAGACCCTGATAGGAAATCACAACATGTCCACACGGTTGGGCTTGCCCGGCGGACTGCCTAATTATTTCCGATTCAAAATAGCCATTTCCAGGTCAAAACATCTCGAGGTGCTAGGACTCTGTTGCTTTACATGGTTGCGTAAAGCACGCACGGCCATGTAAATCTACGCGCATGCGTGGAGTAGCCACATTCGGTCCTGTACGCATTCGAGGCTCACTCTTTAAAAAGCCAGGCGCCATTTTGCATAGGTCTCTCTTCTTTCTCCTCTCCTCTCCTCTCCTCTCCTCTCCCTTCCCCTCCCCTCCCCTCCCCTTCCCTCACTCACGTGTGTGCTTCACGAAAGCCTGTCACCTCTATCCTCTATCCTCATTAATAAACAGCTCTTCTGTGGATTTGTTGTGTTTGGGACGTGTTCCTTTCAGGGTAAGAGCACCAAAATAACTAACTAACAGACCCTGTTTCAGAAACAAGGTGAGGGTGCGTCTCCTTTGAGAAGCCCATATTCACCTTCTTGGGTGTGTCTTCCTTTCTCCCTGAGTGTCTTTTTTCTCTCTTCACTCTGGTGCTGAGAATCTGTATGGAAACCTCCAATCCTGTTTCAAAACAACAACAAACACAAGGCATATGGCACTGGAAGAAGCATGCCCCAAAGTGGATCACTGACTTTTACACTTATACATGTCCACGCCCTCCCCACCCCCACACACAGAGTGGGGGTTTGGGGCATGGGAAAGAAATGCAGATGCTCCTGTCCGGAAGAGAGTAAGAAGATAGAGAGTAAGAAGCTAGGCCAACAACTGAGCATCATTTACTTGATGTGTTGATTTCCAGACAAAATCACACAACATAGTACTTTTGATAAAATTCTCAGGTCGAAAGTTTTGTGCTTTTTACAGTCACTTCATTTAACATAATGTCTCTGCCAGCAGTGTTCCAGCAACGTCCTAAATAATAGCCCCACAGTCAACAGGCAGACGGTCATCAAGGTGGTTCATAGGTATGGATATACGTTAATAAGCTCTCAATAGGGGTACTGTGTGTATTCTGTCACCAGTTTAAAGAGCCCAGAGGCAGGAGATTGGTTGACTTGCCTATGGCAGAGGTTGTTTTCAGTTCAAGGACAATCCCTCTTATCCTTTTCCATTGTGGTGGGCCATTTCTTTGGTTTAGGTATGGCTCTGTGACCCAATTCTGGCCAGTGGACTGTTAGAGAAAGTGACGTGTATCATCTCCAGGCTTGGTTTTCAAGGAGCCCATGGCTTTCCACCTTTCTTATTTCACCTTCCTTTAGTGTGGGCAGGCAGCAATGGTGGGGCTAGAAAGAATGTCATAACATGGGAAGTAGAGACAGTGGATCCAAATCACCACATGGGGGCATATGCTGGGGGTGAGGAAATGTTCTTCTCTGACAGTTGTATAAATGAAAGATGGGCCTGTTAGGTCTCCTTTTTACCCTAATGTCCATCTGAAGAAGTTAAAGTGCACCGCTTTAATCCCAGCACTCAGGAGGCAGAGGCAGGCAGATCTCTGAGTTCGAGGCCAGCCTGGTCTACAGCAGCCAGGGCTACACAGAGAGACCCTGTCTTAAGCCACCCCCAAGCTCTGAAGTAGAATAGAAATTAAGCATATGATTTAGCAGAACATACTGCTTTGTGCCTTGACAATGAGTCAAGATCTGGAAAGAACTCCAGGCACAGCTCTGCATTTACAGTTAGTTGCAGCCATAAATTTGCAGAGTCACAAAGTGGCTAAAGAGAAAGAAAAAGAATTTTTTCTGTTTACACTATTAAGCAATTGGTTTTGTCTTTGCATTATAAAGCAATTTGCTAAGCAAAGTGGGAGGTTGTCACTTAAAGTTTGCTGGTCTGTGTCGAATCCACAGTTGCTCTCAGAGGACTTTAGCCAAGCTTCTCCTTAGGCAAATGAAGATGTGTTTCTGAGTGAACACAATAGGAGGGATTTGATTACAGGTGTCTTTCTGCTGCGTCGGTTCTGGAAACTGCAGGCTCCTTCACTGACTCGCAGGAGGTGTCAGCTACACTCTGTGTCCCAGCTTTTATATTACCATCATTCACTTACCAATATTTGCTTTTCTAACAAAATTAACAGGGTTTGTCTTACTTTTGTTTTTAATTCCCTTAATGAATTTTAACTGAAGACCGAGTATCAGATCCAAGGCATACTGACAAGCTGGTGAATGCCTATGGATTGAATTTGTCTAGGATCTCAGATAAGGATTAATTATTTATCTTCAACATACTCTACTATCCTGAGATAAAACCAGTGTGCCACATTCTTTACCCACTCAGTTGTATTTTGTTTTCTGTCTTCATTTGGATTTCCCCACATAGGTCTCCTTGGAACTAAGCTGACATAAGATGTGTTGGATGGAATCTTCCTCTGATAAACCACTCATATGGTTTCTGGAATAACCATATTTTGTTTAATTTGATTCATTTATCCCATGGGCTCACTCACTTGCACTTACATAAATTAATGTGAAACAGGATATATTAAAGCTTACTTTGAGTTACTGAAATGGTCTAATGCAGTGGCATTTTTAGCACAGTGGCATTATTATAATATGAAAAAAACACTTGTGCCAGATGGTGGTGGCACATGCCTTTAATCCCAGCACTCGGGAGGCAGAGGCAGGTGGATTTCTGTGAATTCAAGGCCAGCCTGGCACAAAGCTACACAGAGAAACTCTGTCTTGAAAAACAAAACAAACAAACAAAAAAAAAAAAAAAAAAAAAAAGAAAGAAAGAAAGAAAAGAAAAAGAAAAAAAAGAAAGAAACATTTGCTTATCTGTATGTTGCCTGTAGCCTTGAGCTTAAGGAAAAGTACCTGTTCTACACCTTGAAGGAGATCTCAATATTCATTTAGTTAAGAGAAGGACATAAAATATGCTTTGCCATTCAAGAGGCACAGACTTATAACACACAGGATAACTAGTTTCTCTGGCACAATAAGATCATCAGCGCTACTGTGATATGAGATTGAAGTAGGTCAGGAGCAGGGCCTTTTTTACATTGCTCGGGAACAGAAGAAGGATTAAAAATGTATGCATTACCCTCTAGAAACAATGATCTGGGGCAGAAATGTAATAAAATACCTGCTCTCTTGTGTCACCTCACACGGCCCGTGCACCTCACTTTGTGATTGCATTAGCATGGCAGCTTGGGAAGCTCCAGAAACTCTTAGCAAAGATGAAGATTCACAAACCCCAGGGATGTTTTTGCTGAAAATCCAGAAGCAGATGGTATAGAAAGGTAATATCAAAATAAGAATCAAATAGAATTGGGTTTTCTATGCTCCATGTGTTAAAATATATCATATCAATGTCTTTCTGGTTGAAAAATACAGGATAGTTATTGTGTCAAATATTCCAGTGGCCAAAACTACTGAAATTTCTTCATAAAAGGGTTTTATTGAGTTTGGGAAAGTTACTTGTTAATGTTTCATTAACTTCTTAGGTATTTTTCAGTCTTTTATTTATTTTATGTTACAGTAAGATATGTTTCATGCTGAAAAGAACTTAAGAGAACTATTTAGCAGTATATGCAGCTTTGTCTTAAGAAATGTTGGGAAAGTGGAATTTCTTATCTATAAATGTCTAGAAATTGTGTCTGAAGCGTTTTCGATCTAAATGGGTGCTTAGCAGCAGACAAGTTGCTGCTTTTCCTATCTTTTTCCATTGATGACCTCTCAGTGTCCAGTAATGAAGCACAGTTTCAAGCCTTCCATTTGTCTGGTTGGGCTAAATTTCCCTTTTAGTAAAGACGATTAGAATGATTTCTCAGGAAAACCTTACAAGGCAGGCTTTTTCTTTTCCTTTTTCTTTTCTTTGTGCATATCCCAACAGCTCAGGAATCTATTGAGAACTGAGATGAGTGAAAAATAATGGGGCAAACATAGAATTCTTTATACTTAAATTCTTTGTATGTAATGTTGTATACATGAGTGTGTGTCATGTGTGTGCAGGTATGCCTGTGGAGGCCAGAGGTCAGTCTCCAGTGTCTTCTATCTCTTTATTACGTGAGACAGCATCACTCACTGAACCTCCACTCACTATCTGCATAGACCGGCTGGCTGGTGAGCACCATTCACCCCGGCATTCTCTGCCTCTCAGTGCTGGGATTACAGGTGCATACCACCATGCCTGGCTTTTTGCATGGGAGCTGGGGTTGTCATGCTTGTACCCACTGAACTGTTTCGTTTTTCTTTCCCTTTCTTCTTTTGGCACTACCGGGGATTGAACCCAGGGACTCTTGTGCTAGGCAGACACTCTTTCCACTGAACTACATCTTAGTCCTGTGTAAATACAATTCTTCAACTCATGAGGTACAGCTCTGGGTGGGAAGCTACAGAGACATCTGTCATACCACAGAAGCAGAGCCTTGCAGCTGTGAATTGTTGAAAATAGATCAGCAGGACTGAATTGACAAGCAGTCTTTTGTTGTTCTTTTGAGACAGCCTTACTCGGTACTTCAGGTTGGGCTGGAACTCACTCTGTAGTCTAGATTGTCTTTGAACTTGACATGAACTTACTGCCTGGGCTTCCTGGGTTCTGGGAGTATAGCCATGAGCATACAACCATGACCACTCCCCCTGCCAGCCGGCACCCCCCCCCCCCTCACTTCAGACTGGTAATTTCGATGTTGTACTTTGCTGTACCTTTTCAAAAGGAGCAAGGTGCCTTTTTCCTCCCCAGTGGAATCTACTGCTTTTTAAAGTTTGAAGAGCATATTTCCTGATAAGAATAGGAAGGTCTTTAAAAAAATAATCTATCATTGACTATAAAAAGATCCACTCTTTGAATTCTGTCCTTCCAAACTGGTGACTGTACTGAAAAACTGTTTTCAGAGGCAAAGTTTGTAGCACGAATTCTAATTGGTCATAATAAAAACCTAGAGTCAGATTTCAGAGTGAAAGCTGAAAGATCAGAGAGGCAGAGCAGCCAGCCACTAGAGACACTTCTTACCTATAGGTGTTATCCTTATCTAAGGGTTGGAATGTTTGGGATGATAGGTACTTCCTCATCCCTGGGTGGACCCCTGGGTGGTATCAGCTTAAAGTTTTTCCTGGATCTGGATGTTGCCTGCCAGTAAGGCTGTCACAGAAGCTGTGTCTAGGCCCCTAAGCCTGTCATGGCTGATGTGTGGTCAAGCTGTTTTGGGGCTCTCCACACTAGGAATCCTCAGACTGAAAGGGCTGAGCTCCTGTCTCCACCCCACCTTATCACTCCCTGTTGAAAGTCCCCAAGTACTGGGATTAAAGGTGTGCCACCACTGCCTGGCTTGCTCAGTACTCTGATCTCCAGGCAAGCTTTATTTGTTAGAGCATAGGCAAAATATCACCACAAAACTTATTAATTTATATCTTTTCTTTTCTTTTCTTTTGTTTTTGTTTTTGTTTTTGTTTTTTGTTTTTCGAGACAGGGTTTCTCTGTGTAGCTTTGCACCTTTTCCTGGAACTCACTTTGCAGACCAGGCTGGCCTCGAACTCACAGAGATCCGCCTGGCTCTGCCTCCCGAGTGCTGGGATTAAAGGTGTGCGTGTGCCACCAATGCCCGGCTAAATCTTTTTTTTTAAAAATAGTGGAGAGTCAACCTATTAGTATCATGAAAGAGGTTCCCCTCAAGTCTCTTTTTCTAGGGTTCTAATAAATCCCAGGTTTTTTTTTTTGTTATTTATTTATTTTTTAAAAATCTTCTCTCTCTCTCTCTCTCTCTCTCTCTCTCTCTCTTTTTTTTTTTTTTTTTGGGCTGAGGCTCGAACCCAGGGCCTTGCACTTGCTAGGCAAGCACTCTACCACTGAGCTAAATCCCCAACCCCTTTGTTTTTTGAGACAGTGTTTCTCTGTGTAGTTTTGGTGCCTGCCCTGGATCTCACTCTGTAGACCAGGCTGGCCTTGAACTCACAGAGATCTGCTTGTCTCTGCCTCTCAGGTACTGGGATTAAAGGTGTGCGCCACCTGGCTAAATCCCAGTTTGTTTTTTTATTAGGGTTCTAATCCCATTTATAAGGATCCACACCAGGACTTTATCACCTCTCAGATCCCTCATCTCCAAGCACCACTGCCTTAGGGATTAAGCTTTGTTTGAGACAGGATTTACTATGTAGCCTTGGCTGGCCTGGAACTAGGGGGTTATCCTGGTTTGCGTTTTTGGAGGCTGCCTAGGTGGGCACATCTGTAAGGGCTTCACGTTGTGTCAGTTCAGTGAGAAAGATGGAAGGTCAAGTGTGCACAGGAGGAACGGCACGAAGGGCTGGATGCTCAGATCGCTCACCTGTTTCCACAAGTAAGACTCACAGCCACGCCTATCCTTGCATATCCTCCATATCCTGACCCAAATCCTTCCTATTAGGCCCCACCTTCTAAGATTGCCAGGTTGAAACAGTAAGTATCCAACACATGAAAGCACACTCAAAGCAAAGGAGTATGCAACAAATGTCGAACGAAACAGTAGCATTTCTCCCACGAGGCATTTCAATGCCCCCGTGCTTTCCCAGGTTTATTAGAATGCATTCTGGTTTTCTGAAAGTATCTAGAAGAGTAAGGATGATAATAAATAAAGAGTCCAAAGTTTTGCCATTTACTAACTAGGCAGTTCAGTTTTGTATGGATAAAGGAATCTATATTTCCAGCATCGATAAAGTATATCAGACCTGTGTCACAATGATCAATGCACCATGCTTTTGGTGTTGTGATTTTCAATATATTTCCTGTTATAGGCATATACTATTCTTCACTTATATGTAGGCTATCCAGATGTATTATTTTCTTTCACGCTCATTTTGAGCAGGGCCAGGATGTCAAGGAGAAAGTAGAGGCTCTGATATGCAGAGTGACACCCTGTCTTCACAGAGGCGGAGCCAATCCTACCACCTCAGTGCTCATCAGACAAGATTGCTCTGCCTCACTCTCCGTGGACTCACCTGGGATCTCAGCTCTTTGGCTTCCAAGGTGTCACTTAGCTTCATAAATCAACGCAAATAAAATCATGGTGATCTAAAGGTCCATTCCAAGGTAATATGTCCACTATCCCAGCTACCCCACCGTGCATGGTAGATAGCCTACCAAAGTATGAAAGATGGTTCTGTGTTGTCAAAGTAATGAAACTGAGTTGTGGAGCAAGAAAGGAGGAATAAACAAAAATGGTCTCCGTAAGATTTTATCAGGTGGTTAAGAAACTTCAGGAAGTGTTTCTAAGGTTGAACCTGCTTGACTTAACTCTGAATGTTGTCGCTGGATCCTGCTTTGCTTTGTGCTGGATCTGGTCCTTGTCTCCTGCTCTCTTGCTGTTGAGCAGCTCATAGGATGCTGGAAGACCTGTTTTTTCCTGTGGCTGAACTGTAACAAGGTCACCGCACTTCTGCTGAAGTCAACTCTGGTTATCTTGGGGGCTGCTGACCCAGTCTGTGACTACCCAGTAGTTTTGCTTTTTGCCTTCTTGCTATTTCTGTGCTCATGACTAATTAGGAACTTGGAAAGACTGTCAGAGAGAGGAAACCAGCATTATAAAGCAATGTACAGTAAGTCTTAAGAAATGATAATGGAGCCGGGCGGTGGCGGCGCACTCCTTTAATCCCAGCACTCGGGAGGCAGGACCAGCTGGATCTCTGAGCTCAAGCCAACTTGGTCTACAGATTGAGTTCCAGGACATCTGGGGCCACACAGAGAAACCCTATCTTGGAAAAACAAATACAAAACAAAAACAAACAAACAAAAAACCAAAAAAAAAAAAAAAAAAAAAAAAAAAAAAAAAAAAAAGGAAGAAATGGTAATGTGGGGCTGGAGAGGTGGCTCAGAGGTTAAGAGCACTGGCTGTTCTTCCAGAGGTCCTGAGTTCAATTCCCAGCAACCACATGGTGACTCACAACCATCTGTAATGAGATCTGGCTCCCTCTTCTGGCCTGCAGTCATACATGCAGACAGAACACTGTGTACATGGTAAATAAAATAAATCTTAAAAAAAAAAAAAGATGGTAATGATGCTGAGTATCTAGATGAGTGGTTCTCAACCTTCCTGACACTGCCACCCTACAGTTCCTCATGTTGTGATGACCCCCCCATGACATTATTTTGTTGCTACTTCATAACTGCAATTTTGCTACTGTTATGAATTGTAATACAAATACCTGACATGCAGGATATCTGATGTGTGACCCCCCAGGGGGTAGCGACCCACAGGTTGAGAACCTCTGGTCTGGCTGAGTCTCTCATAGAGGAGAGAGCAGCAGGTAAACAGATTAGGGGTTAGCATGAGAAGGCTGAGAGCAGAAAAGTGAAGCCCCATTTCTCTTTATGCTTTCAGTTCAGAGGAAAGACACAGATGCTCTTGCACAATGTTTTTCTTTTCTAATAATGCGCATTGCAGGGTTGGAGAAACGGACCAGAGGTTAAAGGCACTTGCTATTCTTGCCGAGGAACCAGCTTTGGTTCCCAACACCACACGGTGGCTCACAATAGTCTGACTCTAGTTCTAGGAAATCCTGTGCCCATTTGTGGCCTCCCCCAGCACTAAGCACATGGTGTGTGTGTGTGTGTGTGTGTGTGTGTGTGTGTGTGTGTAGGCAAAACACTTATACACTTAAAGTAAAAACAAAACTTTAAAATGTTTCAAAATGCATATGTGCATATTTATGTATGTGTGGGTATATGTGTGTGTTGGTGTGCGTGTGAGAGAGATCATGTGCATAGATGCACACACGGGTAGAAGCCAGAGAACTATCTTAGTGTCATCCTTGGAAGTGCTACCCACCTCTTTTGAAACAGTTTCTTACTGGCCCAAAGCTTACCAATTAGCTAAGCTCGGCTAGCTGGCCAGTTGAGGGATTCTCCTGTCCCCATCGAATATACATGTGTGCCACCATGTATGGCATGTTTGCACGGGTTCTGAGGTTCAAATTCAGGCCTTCCTGGTTTTGAGTCAAGCGCTTTACTGATAGCAATTTCTCTAGCATTTTTTTTTAAAGATTTATTTATTCATTATGTAGAGTGTTCTGCCTGCACACCAGAAGAGGGCACCAGAGCTCATTATAGATGGTTGTGAGCCACCATGTGGTTGCTGGGAGTTGAACTCGGGACCTTTGGAAGAGCAGCCAGTGTTCTTAACTTCTGAACCATCTCTCCAGTCCCCACTTTAATTTTTTTTTTTTTTTTTTTTAAAGACAAGGTCTCATATAGCACAATATGGCTTGGATTCTCTTATGTAGTTGAGGATGACTTTGAACTTCTGATCCTCTTGCCTTTACATCTCAAATGTTGAGGTTATAGGCAAATGCCACCACCATGCCTGGCTCTTGAGTACTACATCTCAGAACATCCTTGGGAAGGATGTTTTTCCCTTTTGTCTACTGACAGACTAAGACAGCATCGTAACACTGATTACCCAGCAGAATTGGACCCCTCCACGTGATGGCTGGCAGCTTAGAAGTCACAGAAGTTCTCTAGATCTGTTTTCTCATCTGAAAGCTACAGAATTAAAGATATCCATGCCCTAGTCTCATAGACGTTGAAAAATTTGCCCATGTTAGGAAAATATGAGCAAATTAATACCAGGGTTCATTCAATAATGAGGTACTCTCCCCCATTGCTGGACCATAAGTGGTAGATTTGTATTATGAGTAGGGGGCAATCTGTACAGCTCTTGGCACCATGCAGAAATCATGGTAACTGCTGAAATGCCTGTATCTAGAATATGGTTCAGGCTTCTTGCAAACCCACCCCTCACCTGGGAGGGGGGAGCTCTTCAAACACCCTCATTTCTGTCTGGGAAGTGGAAGGTGGTGCTGCAGTTCACACTTCCATACTTTCTACAGGCCCCAAGTGCTGCTTAACACATGCCAGCTGCTAAGAGAGAGGACGTCAGATGTTAGAAATACAAAATGCTGAGTCTAGGCATATGTGTTAAAAAGTGAAGGTATTTGTTAGCCAAGGACAAATGCATCTTGTTAGGTAATGAGAAGCTCTCCAGTGATCTGGTCCAGCCCAGAGTGACAGCAGTTTTTCTTAGGTATATTTTCCAGGATGGCCTTCTAAAAGCCAGGAACAGTGCAATCAGATGGGGCAGACAGGCCAACAAAGCCTGCATTCTGTAGCAGACGGAGTGGAGAAATGGCTTTTCATGTTCATTAATCAGGACTAAGAAAGACGTCATCGCCGGGCGGTGGTGGCTCACGCCTTTAATCCCAGCACCCAGGAGGCAGAGCCAGGCGGATCTCTGTGATTTTGAGGCCAGCCTGGTCTACCAAGTGAGCTCCAGGAAAGGGTGCAAAGCTACACAGGGAAACCCTGTCTCGAAAAACAAAAACAAAAACAAACAAACAAACAAACTAAAGTTTGGGGTTGAGGATTTAGCTCAGTGGTAGAGCGCTTGCCTAACAAGAGCAAGGCCCTGGGTTTGATCCTCAGCTCCAGAAAAAAAAAAAAAACAGCAGCATCCTTTTAAAAGATAAATGTAGGGGCTGGAGAGATGGCTCAGTGCTTAAGAGCACTAATGGCTCTCACAGATGACCCAAGTTTGGTTCCTAGCACCTACATGGCGGCTCACAACCATCTTTAACTCTATTCCCAGGGGGATCTGACACTCTTTTCTGGCCTTTGCAAGCACTAGGCATATGTGAAGTGCACGTACATACATGCAGGCAAACACTAATTCACATAAAATAATAGTCTTCAAAACAAAGCTAAACATATCTCAGTGGGAATCAGATAAAAACCAACAGGTCTTATGACCTTCTGATCCAGGGTTTTGTTGAGAGTATACCATAACAAGAGTGAGAGACAACAAATGACCAAGTATTTTTGGTCAGAGAAGCAGATCCAACATCCTCTTCTCTTCTGTTCCAACAACATCTGCTGGCATGGGGTGGGAGGAGCTTTGGTGGTTCTGAAGGTTTGTCCAGTGGGTGGTCTCCATTCTGCAGCACCATTTTCCAAGCTCACAGGCTTTGGTTTCCTCTTATCACTCAGCAGAGAGGGGGACTTGTAGATGAATTTTTAAACAGTCTTATTAAATAAGAAACACAGAGCCAAATACAGGGGTGCAAGCCGTAGAGATCAAAGCAATAAATGCCAACTAACCTTAGCCTACCACCTTGCCGTAGCTTCCCAGGAGAACCTCTTCCTGTATAACCTGTGCCTTTATTGACTTCCTGTTCTGCCTTCTCATTGGCTCTAAGCCCAGTCACCTCACTTCCTTGTCACTGCCTGTCTATACAGACCTCCAGGTCTCTATGGTTGGTACTGGAATTAAAGGCATGTGTCACCATGCTTGGCTGTGTCCTTGAACACACAGAGACTCTGCGTGCCATGTGATCGGGATTAAGGGTGTGTGCTCCCACTGCCTGACTTCTGTTTATGGCTGACTGTGACCTCTTATCTCCAGGCAAACTTTATTTTATTAACATACAAATAAAACATCACTTTTCAGCACAAGTAAAATATCACCACAGGGACTCAGAGAAGTCCTTACCTTTAAGTGTGTGTGTGAGTGTGTGTGTGTGTGTGTGTGTGTGTGTGTGTGTGTGTGTGTCTGTATGCCATGTATGTGGTTGCCAGTGGTAGCCAGATTATGGTAGTAGACCTACTGCCGCTGAAGTTACATGTAGTTGGGAACTACCTGATGAGTGTGCTGGGAACTGAACTTGGGTTCTCCAGAAGAGCAGCCAAGTACGCTTAGCTACTGGACCATCTCTCCAGCCCCTAATAGTACTTTATCTATGTGGAGAAGAAAGCTGTTGCAGTATTTTACTGTTATTTAACGGTGGTTCTGTATGTCAGCTTCATCTGGATGGGGACCTGAGCCTGTGTAAGAAGGCTCTGGACTCTTCAGAAAAGGACACCCTAATTTGAGGGGGTGGGGACTGAAGTGGGAGAGGAGAGGCTTTGCTTTAGGGAGCATTTTTTCTGCCTCAAAGCCACCCAGCAAAGCTTGTCTGCCCCTAAGGTTTATTTTATGTCCAAACATAAATGACTAATTGACACAATGAATCCTGTATACATATGGTCCCTCCTCACCATGAGAGAAACTGGCTCTTGGTGTGGTTTGATTTTTAGTGAAGGTAGAAATTGACATTCAGCAATTATTGTATAATCTGTGTCAAACCTCAATTTAAGTATCTTTTTTTTAAAAAAAAGATTTATTTATTTATTATGTATACAGCATGTTTTGACGGCAGGCCAGAAGAGGGCACCAGATCTCGTTACAGACGGTTGTGAGCCACCATGTGGTTGCTGGGGATTGAACTCAGGACCTCTGGAAGAGCAATCAGTGCTCTTAACCTCTGAGCCATCTCTCCAGCCCTTAAGTATCTTTTGAAAATTGAATTATTATTATTATTGAAAATAAAGTCTTACTATGTAACCCTAACTAGTCTGGAACACCCTATTTAGGCTGGTCTTGAGCTTTCTTTTGATAATTCTCCTGTCTCTGCTCTCCAACTGCTAGGATTACAAGCATGCACTACCACACCTGACTATAAATCATATTTTCAAATGGAAAATTTAATGAGTTCATTTATATTTTTGAGACACAGTATCCTGCAGTCCAGGCTGGCTCAGAGCTCCCTATGTATTGAAGGTGACCTTGAACTTCTGATCCTCCTGCCTCCTGCCTCTACCTCTTCACCTCCTAAGTGCTGGGATTGCATACAGGAGCATACCTCTGTGTAAGCCAATCTTCCTTTTCCTTTTCCTTTTTTTTTTTTTTTTTTGGTCCTGGGGATTAGACCTAGATCTTCACATGTGCCAGGCAAAGTCTCTACTACTGGGTTACATTCCCAGCTAAAGCCTTCTTGAACAGTGCATTTTGACCGCATTTTAGGTAGTTCAGAATGGTCTCAAATTTCCTTTGCAGCTGAGTCTGTCCTTTCATGCCTCATCCTCCTGCCTCCACCTCCCAAGTACTGGGGTTATTGGCATGTACCTCCACTCAACCTTCCTCCTCCTCCTCTTTTTTTTCTTCTTCCTATCTCGGAGTTTTCTGGTTGTGAGAACCAAGATTATAATGAGACGTCCCTATATTTCCAGACAGAGGAGCTGATAAAGACACAAGGTAGAGTGTGCGATGGTCTTAATTCAGATGAAATGTTTCCTAATGACTGAGGGACTATGAGGAGGAAGGCGTCACCTCTGGCGCTGGGGGCAGAAATGTTACCCTAGGGCCACTAGGGGGCGCAGTGGTACAGTGAGTGAGAGGAGACCAGCGTCAGCTGTCACCTGTCACCTCAAGTTCCAGCTCCTCGAGACGTGGGACATGCCACTTAATCTCATTCTGGGTCAGTTTTCTTATCTGCAAAATAGAGATATTCTTTTCTCACTGTATTTTGATGAGACTTAGATATGATAAAGTTCAAAGCATTTTTAAAAAGTTCACTGTGGCCATGGAAATCAATGTGTGGGTAAGGACTGCCAAGATTGGAAGAGTAAGGGGCAAGGTGGAGATTTGAATATCCTGGGGCTTGTGTGCGAATTTAAATTCAAATACTTATGAGAGGCGTCTGAATTTTTGCTTCAAAGATAAAGGGTCGTAGTTATCTTCAGAGAATAATGTTTGGGAGGCTTCTACTTCTCATATTACATCTATTAAAAAGAGAAATGGAATTGTTTTCTCTATTACTTCCTCTTTAAAAAGATACACGTATTTTTCAAGAATACAGAAAGGTCCTGTGGTTGATGTTCTTGATGAAGTAGAGATGTTATTGGTGAAGTGTAATCCTGACCCCCAGAGAAAGTGATGCTTTCAAGGAAGAGCTCCCTGAGGATGGGAGTGCCTCAGGCTCATGTCTTGGCATCCCTTGAATGTAACAAACTAGGCGACAGGTTTTCTCTGCTAAGAAATCCCCTTCTCTGCCATAATATTTCTGGGAGAACACACAGTTGGATGTGCTTGGGGGAATTGCCCGATGCTTGCACTAGAGCATTGTTCCAGAAAATTCTCCCTTTCCCAGGATCCTCCTTCTGTGTCATTTCTTAACCCCCTTGTACCTTCTCCTTTGCTGAACTTACTCTCTCCAGGGCCTCTCCTGCAACTCTCTCTATCAGTGTGTATGTGTGCGAGCATGAATGTGTAAACCACAGGACAACTTTGGGTAATATTCCTTAGGTGTCATCCAATTCTTTTGTGATTTCTTTGTGAGTCTCTTTACAAACCCATGTTTCAGCACAGCAGGCCTGTCCAGGGGACCCCAGCTGCTAACACCTGTGCTTTGTTGTTACCATTCCCCTCCCCTTCTTTTCAAACCAACCACTACCACCGGCTTTTTCAGACTTATCATTGGCATTTACAGAGCTAAAGCCAATGGTCAAACCTGAGGCTTCAGGTTTTTGCAAAGTTAAAAAAAGGAGGTCTAATTTGCATACCATAATACTCACTTTTCCAAAGTGTGCAGTGTAGTAGCTTTCTTTCTTTTTTTCGAATCAGGTCTCACTTTGTAGCCTAGGCTACAAAGTCTTAAATTTATGGTCCTCCTGAGTGTTGGGCTCCTTGCTACACACCACCACATCCAGCTAAATTTTTCGTTTGTTCACAAAACTTCAGTCACATCAGCACTTTCTTTTTTTTTTTTTTCTTTTTCTTTTGTTTTTTTTGAGACAGGGTTTCTCTGTGTAGCTTTGTGCCTTTCCTGGAACTCACTTAGTAGCCCAGGCTGGCCTCAAACTCACAGAGATCCGCCTGGCTCTGCTTCCCGAGTGCTGGGATTAAGGGTGTGCGCCACCACCGCCCGGCTGCATCAGCACTTTCTAACCCCAGAACATTTTCCTAATCTCCAAAAGAAACTTGGGATCCATCGTGGACAACTCTAGTTCTTAGTCCCAGCTCCTGGTAACAATGAACGGACTGCTACCTGCCTCCTCCTGACGTCTTCTGTAGTGGAGTGAGTCACTCTGCATGTGATCTCAATTTCTTCACTTGGTCTGTGATCGCCCCTCTTCCTTCATCTGCCTTCCAGAGCACCCTCTCTTTCACATGCCTCCTGGCTTGGGGTGCATTTCTTTGTCTTCTTCCATGTTTCCTCCTTAGCTTCCCATTCTCTTTATGTTGGGGAGCCTTTACCCCTCAGCTGAGAGATCTGTTTTTCATAAGCACTTCCCAGGGACCCCTGGGCTTGTGGATTTGAGTGCTGTATATTTGCTATCAACTTCTACACTTGATCTTAGCCAAGAAATGATGTCATCAGTTCCTAAATTTATACCCCTAGCGAGGACTCCCCTCTACTTCAGAACTATTTGTTCATCTGCTCTGTGTTTCCAACAGGCACTGCACAACCAGCAGTACCCAGCACTGACCTCGGGGGTCATCCTCCTGCCCTCCCAGGTCTTCCTCCCTCGGGGGTCATCCTCCTGCCCTCCCAGGTCTTCCTCCCACACAGTTTCCTTTCTAGCTGTTCAGTCAGCAGCTTTGCAGCCATGCTTAATCTCTTCACACCCTGCCCCACATTGCATCTCCATCACAGTCTGCTGGCTCTTCTTCCAAAATTTACCCGGAATCCAGCTCCTCATCACTTTCCTAAGAGCTATACTTAGGGAAGCCTATCTATTTTCATGCATGGTGTGTATGTGTGTGTGTGTGTGTGTGTGTGTGTGTGTGTGTGTGCGCGCGCACGTGCGCGAATATGAATTTAGAGAGGCCTGGAAGGATTCATGGTTTTTACTTTATGGCTATCCAGGTGTTTTTTGTTTTTGTTTTTGTTTTTTTGAGAGAAAGTCTCTCACTGAACCCAAGGCTTGTCATTTCAGTTACTCTAGCTGGCCACCGAGTTCCCAGGATCTGCCCCTGCTTGTCTGTCTCTGCCTACCCTTCCTCTTCCCCACTCCCATGCTGGAGTACAGACATGGCTATGCTAGCTTTTATGAGGGTGCTGGGGATTCAGATTCAGATTTTCTTGTCTGCATAGCCAGCCCTCTTATCCATAGACCCATCTCCCTAGCCCATCGGGTAACCCACAAACTGCTGACGGGTGTTTCTGCCACTACCTCCATGGATGCTCTTAGTAGCTTTAGGGATTGTTTAAAGACTAGTTGAGTCATGTCTCTCTCTGCTAAGCATCATTCACTAGATCACCACATTGCTCAGAATGAAAGCCCGTGTCTGTACATGGTCCTTCAAGCCCTGCAAGTGATGCTCCCCGCTCACTCCATCTTACCGTTCCGTTCCCGCCTTGATTTCCGAGTCATCGGTCACAGCGGTTCCCTCACAGTTCCACCTCCCAAATATACTCCCCCACCCCTGCAGTTTGCTCTTACTGTTCTTTCTGCCCAGAGTGCCCTTTCTCCAGATGCCTCATGTCCCTGTCATTCAATTCTTCACTTATACGTTACTTCATCAATGCAACCTCACTCTAACTACTTTGATTAATTAATTACTTAGACACAGGGTCTTATGTATCCCAGACTGGTCTCAAACTTGCTACCTAGGCAAAAATGACCTTGAACTTCTGATCCTCCTGTCTCCACCTCTCAAGTCCTGGGGGTATAGGTGTGTATCACATACCTAGTTTACGATACTAAAAACAGAACTGGTACTAAAAAACAGAACCCGGAGCTTTGTACATGCTAGGCAACACTTGCCCAAACAAGCTATATCTGCACCCAACATGTCCTGTTTGTAGAAGCTACTTGCTCCCAGCTTTCCCCCACATTCTTTATTCCCAGCTTTCCCCCACATTCTTTATTCCAGTTTCTGTTTTTTTAGCTATTTTCAAAGTACTTACCAGTAGACACACACACACACACACACACACACACACACACACACACACACGCACGCACGCACGCACACTCGAGCACGCAGTTATACCTCAGCAGGTGCATTCATAGGTGTACACACATATTTACACAATGCACCTACATGTATACAGGCACACACCTATTTGCTTTATTGTATTTCTTCCTCACTTACCTGTAGACTTCATGGGTACCGGGACTTCATTTCGTGCCCTTCTGTATTCCCAGTGACTGGGATAGTTGTACGTATATAGTGTGTTGTCAGCATATGGAGATACCCCTTCTCAGGCAAAGGGCAAGAAGACAAACACTCTCAACATTGGCTGCTTTCTGCTTGGTGCACACTGGCTGGCTGCACACCGCGTGGCATGGCAGTGGCCTTCTGCTTTCTTCTAATGACACAGCTCTGCCAACCTGTGGGCTCACATAACAATGCCCCAGGGACATTTGTTCTGCACATCTTCCCTGCTGCCTTTGGGGAGTCGACACTCATGCCCACCTCTGAGCTTGACATAGAAACTGCCCCTCCTTCAGATGTATGGATGCTTGATTCTTGGGCAGAGATTCCACAAGGAGCGGAAATTATTTGGGGCATTCTGTGTTGGTCACTAAAGCCAATGTGACAGGAGCACTCTCAGCAAGGTTAGCAAGCGTACATAGGAACAGCGGCTGGGACAATGCTGCTTTCAGTGGAATTACAGAGATTTCAGAATGCAATGCCTGATCACCGGACTGGGGACTGGGGTCCTCTTCTTTGTTCTCCCGGCCCCATTTTCTCCTTCCCACTTTCTCTTCCTTCTCCACTCGGTTTCTTTCCTATATCTCCCGGGGGATGAGGCGAATCTCCAGGCTTACAGAGTTAGTGGGGAAATCAGAGCCCAGACTCATGTCTCTTGATTCTTATTTCTTTTGGAATACATTGTGTTACCTTCCCAGAAAACAAGGGCACGGTCAGGAAGATATTGAATGAAACCTTCCTGGAGAAGTTAGCCGCCTCGCTCTCAGAAATTTAGATCTAGTGGACAAAGACTGGAAAACATATCTTTGTCTTTAACTTCTCTAAAGTTTCTAGGTTTTTGTCTCTAACCCTCCAGACTTCTCACGTGGCCTCTTATCTTATCTTAGACTATCATACTCCTTTGTGTGTATAGAGCCTAATCTTCTGTGGGAAAGAGAGGATGGAGAGGGTCATGGCAAAATTTATTTTAAAAATGCTAAAAACCCATTTACAATTATATATATATATAAATATACACATTGTATAACTAAAATTTATATTATATAGTATATGGTATATATATATAATTATAGCAGCTAATATCTGTTGATCATGCTTTGTGTGACAAGTACTATTTTGGGACAAATCACAATGAGATACCATTCTCACACCCACTAGGATGATGATAGTAGTAGCAGTAGTAGTAGTAGTAGTAATAATAATAATAGTAGTAGCAGTAGTAGTAGTAGTAATAATAATAATAGCAGCAGCAGCAGCAGCAGCAGCAGCAGCAGCAGCAGCAGCAGTAGTAGTAGTAGTAGTAGTAGTAGTAGTAATAGCATTAGACTATAAGTACTGACAAGGATGTGGAGAAATTGGAACCTCACACATTGCTGGTAGCAACACAAGATGCTGGAGCCATCTTGGAAAATAATCTGCAGTTCCTTAGGGTGTTAAAATTACCATGTAACATAGAAATTCCATTTCCTGGTATGTACAAGAGAATAAAAAACATGCCTTTTCACACGAACTTGTACACAGATGTTTACAGAAGCATTGTCTCCAACAGCCTAAGGGAGAACACAACCCATGTGTCTACATTTTGATGCATAGATAAAGAAAATGTGGTACATCTACATAATTTGATTATGCAGCCACATAGCAATGAATTTATGACACATGACAGACATTTCAGTGGGCAGTGGATGAACCTTGTTAGCATCATGCTAAGAAAAACAGAAAGGCTGGATAGTGTCTATACATGTGTATGTACACACATATATATGAGGTATCCAAATGAGCGTATCTTTGGAGAGTTATTGCCAGGGGATGGGGAAGGAGGAATTGGGAGTGACTGGTATGGTACAGGGTTACTTTTTGATGAGATGAAAAAAAAATTTTTTTTTTTGAGGCAAAATCCCAAATATCCCAGATTGGCTTCCAGCTTGCTGTGTAGTCAAAACTGCCCTTGAACTCCTGATTTTCCTGCCTCCAGCTCCCGAGTGCTGGAATTACAGGCGTGTGACACTACATCCGGTGGGAAGGAAATGTTCTGCAACTGTGTAGTGGTGTGTGCTGCAGAACCCTATGATTGTCCTGAACTGCACATTTTAAAATGGTTAAAATGGTGAATCTAATGGTATGTGAATTTTATCTTAATTAAAATTTGCAAGTTTTAAATGGTATATCGCTGAATCAATTTGTTTAAATTTAATTTCTGTGATATTTATTGTAAACAAACTTTGATTTTTTTTTTTTTTGAATCATGTAAAGAAATATCCTTTGGGGGCTAGGGCAATGACTCAATAGTTAAGAGCATTTTCTGTTCCTCCAGAGGACTGGGATTCAATTCCCAGCATCCATACAGCAGCTCACAACTGACTGTAACTTCAGTTCCAGGGACATATTACCCTCTTCTCAACTCGACAGGCAGCAGGCTCACATGTGGTGTACAGACATACATGCAGGAAACATACACACACACACACACACACACACACACACACACACACACACCCCTATATGAAGACATAGTCTTTAATTTTTGTTGTTGTTTTTTTAGATAGGGTCTTACTTTGTAGCCCAGCTTGTCTTTGACCTCCTCATCTTCCTGCTTCAGCCTTCTGAAAGCCACCATAATACAAAGACTCTTGTATCTCAGGCTGGTCTAGAATGTGCTATGTAGTTGAGGCTGACCTTGAACTCCTGATCCCCCCGCCCCTATCTTCTTACTGTTGCTTGACTATGTGGTTCTTGAGTTATGTGTGCTGGTTGTATTTCAATTCCCTCACACTTTCAGGAGGTAGGAGGGAAACCTGGCCATCACCTAACAGTCATCTTAATGGCAAAACAGTTGGTGAACTTAAAATTAAAAATTGCCAGGCGGTGGTGGCGCATGCCTTTAATCCCAGCACTCGGGAGGCAGAGCCAGGCAGATCTTTGTGAGTTCAAGGCCAGCCTGGGCTACAGAGTGAGATGCAGCAAAGGCACAAAGCTACATAGAAAAACCCTGTCTCGAAAAACAAAAACAAAAAAATAAATAAAAATCAAGTTGGCTTTGGGATGAGAGATAAATGGGGAAGTGTTTGAGCAGCTTATATGCATGTCTGGGTTTGCTTCTCATTCCTAGAAACAGTATCAAGCAGGGCTTGGGGACACAGCTTAATGGTAGAAACCTGGGTTTGATTGCCAGTATGTGGAAAGAAGAAAGGAAGGAAGGAGGATGGAAGGCAGGCCAATCAAGTTGAAACACCAGACTTTTGTAAGTCAGGATTTATGGTTGTCTTTGGTTGGGGGAGGGGAGGAGTACAATGGGAGGCTCTTTAGTACCTGAGATACTAGATTTTTGGCTCTAGATACTGGTTGCAAGGTTTTGTTTGATTTTCTAAGTCATTCAGTTTACTCTGATGCAGTGTACCCTGTTCTGAGGAGTTCAATACCAAGTTTGCCATTCGGTTAAATCTCCCAATATTTGCATATTTTGCCAACAAGCTTTGGTGACTAGCTGGGGACAAGAATCTATGGCCCAAGCTGATGCCTTGGGGACCACAGCTCACAGTGATTGATCTCTCAGGTTCTTTTTCCATGGACATGCCTGTGTGGGTGTTCTTATAGCTGTGTATCAGGGTCCCGCTCTTCAGACCATCACCTAGCAAGGTTTCCAAGAGCTGGGTCATAACGATGATGTCCCTCTGGTGGGTTGTTAGCTCCCTTAGAAGAGGCAGGAATAGTGCTATCAGACAACGGGGTCCCACTCCTTGCTGCCATGGTATTTTTTTCTGCCCAAGTAGACACAAAAATGCCATTGAATGCCTACAACAAATCAATTCAGTTGGCATTCAGGTAGGCTTAGGCTTATAATCACATAGTTAAAACATTTAAGGGTTGGAGATTTAGCTCAGTGGTAGGGCGCTTGCCT
Source organism: Onychomys torridus (assembly GCF_903995425.1). NCBI lineage: Eukaryota > Metazoa > Chordata > Mammalia > Rodentia > Cricetidae > Onychomys > Onychomys torridus. The sequence continues at coordinate 4,112,315 of NC_050451.1, read as the reverse complement.
AGGAAGTGCAAGGCCCTGGGTTCGATCCTCAGCTCAAAAAAAAAACAAAACAAAAACAAAAAACCAAAAACCAAAAAAACATTTGATGCCAGAAGTATTTTGGCATTCAGACATTTTTGGATTTGGGGAAGGTGATATGTTACATATAGTATTTGGTATGTAATACTGCCAACATGGTCCGGGACAGAGCTCTGTAATTGGACAGTGGTGAATATTTGTACCAAATGGTCTGTTTATCCTAAATTTACACAAAGAATCTCAGGCTAACTCAGGTCAGGGCGCCTTTGACAAATGACTTCACCTCAAGTGACCCTTTTGGTTTTCAGCTTTTGGATCTTTAGAGTTGCTGATGAGACTAGCGAAGCTGTCTCAGTCTGTTCTGCCACCAAAGATGTCTCAGTTCTTCGGTTTTTTGGGGCAGAGGTGCTCACTGGGGAGGGCAGAGGGAAGGGGTACGATATGAGGAGGAATTGGATGGTCAACTTAGGCTAAGGCATCTAGATCAATAAATATGTGAGCCAGTGGCAGGATGATGACCTTGAGGGGACAGAATGTTGTTGTGCCACAGTTCTTTTAGGATCCTGGTCTCCTTGGAGCACCTGCTAAGCTGTCAGATCTTGTTAACATTTCATTGATTCCTGTAGCACGTCAGGGCCTCTTGGAGCGTTCAACCATAGCTAAGTTTATAAAGTAAAATTTTTGGTGACTAATATTTATCTAAATTAAGTAAATTATAGGGATGATAAAGCTCCCTTAGACATGTGTTTTGAAGAGATTAGGGTGAATTGTCTAAATCACGAGCAAGAGGGATTTTTTTTTTCCCTTGGCAAATCGATTTGCCGTCATTCCTGCTGGCCGTCCACAGGGCAGAACTGCACTTCTAGGCACCTCTGTGCAGAACTTTTATTGGCATTAAAGGGGGAATAAACAGCAAGCTCAACCTCTTTGGGAAGGTGTCCCCTTCAACCCCAACACAAGTATTGGTTTAAATTGTTTAAAAGGAAGATAAAGAGAGCAGGGGTGTGGGTTATGTTTGTGTGGCTGTGGGATGGATGGTCGAGCTAAGGGTAGTAGTGGTTTGAAGGCTGATCCTAACTGTAGTTGATGATTACATTTTATTCTCCTCCCTTTCTTCCTCCCTCTCTCCCTCCTTCCCTCCCTACCCACCCCTCCCCTTTCCTTCCCTCTTCATTACATTAACATCTCAGAACTCTTCTCTATCTTGCTAACCACCTACACCATCTTCTGCTTTTAAGTTTCATTTTGATGTACAAATGGATAAAAAAAAATCCAAGTGTGTGTGTGTGTGTGTGTGTGTGTGTGTGTGTGTGTGTGTGTTATGCTGGAGATACCATAAAGGTATAGTTGTTGGTGATACACAACTATTAAGACTTATTTTTTTACCCTAAAGGTCATAGTTTGGTAAGATAGACACAGTAGCTATGTACTACTGTAGGACACTGTGTGCTATATACACTGTGTACTACTGTAGACTGTGTACTATATATACTGTGTACTATCTACACTGTGTAATACTGTAGACACTGTGTACTATATATACTGTGTACTACCGTAGGACACTGTGTACTATATATACTGTGTACTACCGTAGGACACTGTGTACTATGTATACTGTGTACTACCGTAGGACACTGTGTACTGTATACACTGTGTACTACCGTAGGACACTGTGTGCTGTATACACTGTGTACTACCGTAGGACACTGTGTGCTGTATACACTGTGTACTACCGTAGGACACTGTGTACTATATACACTGTGTACTACTGTAGGACACTGTGTGTTATATACACTGTGTACTGTATACACTGTGTACTACCGTAGGACACTGTGTGCTGTATACACTGTGTACTACCGTAGGACACTGTGTACTATATATACTGTGTACTACCGTAGGACACTGTGTACTATATACACTGTGTACTACTGTAGGACACTGTGTGTTATATACACTGTGTACTGTATACACTGTGTACTACCATAGGACACTGTGTGCTATATACACTGTGTATTCTATAGCTGTGTACTATAGTAGGACAAGTTAACTCTGTGATAGAAGTATTCATAGGGTGCCATGGGCCCCCAGGAATAATGTCAACTCAGTCTGTGAGGTGTGGGCTTGAGGGAACTTATTTTAGGAAATGATGCTTTCTAAGTGTCTTTTTGTTGTTGTTTCTTAACATTTAAAAAAAAAATTTTTTTTTTCGAGACAGGGTTTCTCTGTGTAGCTTTGCACCTGTCCTGGAACTCACTCTGAAGCCCAGGCTGGCCTCGAACTCACAGAGATCTGCCTGTCTCTGCCTCAGGAGTGCTGGGATTAAAGGCGTGCACCACCACCACCTGGCAACATTTTAAAAATTTAAACAAAGCGCAAATCATAATGTAGTTCAATGAATGTTGAAAATCCCACTCCAATCAAGATGCAAACTGTTTTGATCACTGAAAAAAGTTCCTTTGCATTTCTTTCTAGCCAGTTCTTCATCCCAGCTACCACCCTAGAGGCAGTCAGATGAGCTACCATTGGTCTAGCCATTACCAGTAGGTAGAAAGAGTTGGGGAAAGAGCAGTTCCATGAGTAGAACAGTGTAGGTCAGTGTGGATATGTGAGAAAAGTGATATATATGAGACCCCCAGGCCTCTGATCTCATGTTTCTAGGGCTAAAGGCAGGGCATCACTGGTAGGCAGAATTTGATAGAGATGAGACTGGGAGCCAGGTGATCAGGGTGTAGAAAAATGAACTGACTAACTTTCATCCTTTGAGAAAAATGGAAGTCAAGTGTATTAGTGTGTTTCTGTTGCTATAACAAAATTCCTAAGGCCGAGCACTTTATAAAGAAGAGGTTTAGTTGGCTCAGAGTGCTAGAGACTCAAGGCTGTGGAACTAGCATCATCTTGGCTCTAGTGAGGATCTCATGGTATGTGGCATCAGAATGGAGGGAATGTGTGTAAGAGGAAGATGTCACATGGTGGGACATGAAGCCATAAAGATATATTCAAGTAACAAGCTCACAGTTTTCTAATCACCTTCTTGTGAGAAATAACTCACGGGCCCCAGGAGTATTACTTTTACCCTTCCAAAGTCAGTGTACTCAGTGACGTAATCATTCTCCACAAGAGCCCTCCACCTAGTCTTCCTCTTCAAACATGCTGGGATGAAATTTCTAGCATATAGAAGGAGTCACAGAAGGGCTAGCAGGTGGGGACTGGCAGAGCCTTGTTTCAAGGAGATTATTCTGATGGTAATGTGGTTGTAGGGGCTGGAGAGGGCACAGAATAGAGGCAGTGAGACCTAGCAGGAGCAGCTCTAGTCATCCAGACATGATGAGACCTGGCTGACAGTGTGTGGGGGGAGCCGGACATGCAGAAAAGAAAGCGGGTAGAAGAGTTGAAGAGTGAGGCTCCCTGGCGGTGGGTTAGGTGAGCTCAAAGCAAAGGGAGGCATGCACACAAAGGCGTCTGCACAGAAACCTGTCCGTGGCATTTTCATAACAAGGGTTTTGTGCCTCTCATAGTTCAGGATTTCTTTATTCAAGGGTACAGCTAACGAATGGAGACTACTAGCGTTCAGATCTCTGGCTCGCAGTCCCAGCAGAGAAACAAACACTTTCTCTTATTTTTAGCACTCTTTAAGTGTCTCAAGAACATGCCGGTTCTTAAGCTTAAACAAGTCAGTCTTAACCCCTTCTCCTCAAGAGTGATGGTCTTATTCAACCCGTGATTTGAAAAAAAAAAAAATACTATGTTTATGACTTATATGATTCATGTGCCTTATAATATTTTTAAGTATATTCACAGATTGGGCAGGCATCCCTACAATCAATATCAGAATAGTTTCATCACCTCCAAAAATCCCAGACCTATTAGAAATCACTTCCCAGTTCCCCTCGCTCCTCCCAGATTTATGCAACTCCTAATCTACTTTCTTTCTCTACTGATGTGCCGACTCTAGAATGTCCACGTAAACCACCCTGTGGTAAAGGTAATCCTCCTTCGTCACCCTCTTCACATAGTCTCTAAAATTTAACCAGGTTTTTATCACGTTTCAATGCTTGTCTATCTAGGGTTGAATAATAGTCTTTTGCATAAACACCCTACATTTTGTTTATAATTTCATTAGTTGATGAGTCTTAGGATTGTCAGTACTTTTTGGACCTTATGGATAACACTGCTTTGAACTTTACATGTGAGTAAATCTGTGATGGTTAGTGGAATGCCCCCCTGGGAGAGTGGCTGGGAGAATAAAGGATTCCTGGGGACCACAGTGACAGAGTAAATGGTGACTCCATATCCAGAGAATAGTCATAGTAACAGCAGAAGTCTCTTCAGCAAGGGGAGATGACGTTTTGATGGCTCCAAACATTTGCTTTCAATTTTGTCTTTTCCCAGACTCCCCTTGGACCTTCCTCTAGTTCCTCTTTGCTCTGTGCCCATTTCTTTCCTGATACCTCCTCACAAGTCATGCTGTCACTTTATCGGTGTTTCCTCTAACGCTGTTCAGAGCCTTGTCGTCCAAGGACAGTGCTGCAGCCTGTGCTAACTCTTTGGGAATGAACTTGGGCACAAGTAGGAATGCACAGGAAATAATTGTAAAAGAAAAAAAAGTCATGAGGAATTTTCTGACCTTTCAAAGGTTCTATTTAGGTGGCAAGACGTAAAGCAGATTGTCTACACATGATATACTGTAACTACTACTGATACCAGCATAGGATTCTACTGTAACGGTAGAATTTTGTTTATACAAATGTTCAGAGATTTGTGCCCTTCAATCAAAAGATTGGACTCTTTCTTTTCTTTTTTTTTTTTTTCAAGACAGGGTTTCTCTGTGTAGCTTTGTGCCTTTTCCTGGAACTCACTCAGTAGCCCAGACTGGCCTCAGACTCACAGAGATCCACCTGCCTCTGCCTCCTGAGTGCTGGGATTAAAGTCGTGCGCCACCACCGCCCGGCTTGGACTTTTTCTATATCTTATGCAAGATGATCATTTTCATGGGCACTTGTCTTAATATATATACTAATGTAAGTTGTTAAATTTAACACAATTAAGTACATTATTAATCTGAAGAAAGTGGAAAATAATTGTGGAGATACTTGTATCAATGCTCTTAATTTTATTTATTGTTAGTGTGTGGGGGCTGGTGTGTGTGTGTGTGTGTGTGTGTGTGTGTGTGTGTGTGTGTGTGTGTAGGAGGACAACTTTGGGAGTCTGTGCTTCCATCCACCGTGGGTTCTTGAGATTTGACTCAGGCTGTCAGAATTAGAGGCAAATGCTTTCATCTGCTGAGATGTTTCCTCAGATCTGGCTTGCATTTTATTTTATTTTTATTTATTTATTAATTTTGAGACAGGGTCTCTCTTTGTAGCTCTGGCTGTTCTGGAATGTGCTGGGTAGATCAGGCTGCCCTTGATCTCAGAGAGATCGCCTTGCCTGGGCCTCCTGAGTGGGATTAAAGTCTAGTTTGCGTTTTAAAAGTCAGATAATTAAAACAGCTTGAGGGCAAAGTTCTTTTTTTTTATTGTGGGGAAGTCGTTAAATTAATTTTTCTGTAATTTCCTTTTATGTCAAGAGAGACATATCTAATTAAATATTATTGTTTGACATCAAACAATTGATCAAACATTTCAATAAAAGCAGAGCTGTATGTTCAGTGTTGATGCTGAATAGTGTCTGTCTCTGAAATGCCCTTCATATTAACTCATAACGCCAGTGATTTCTCTGATTTGCATGAAGGAGTCAGAGAGAGTTCTCATCTGTAAAGAGGACCTCAAAGTGGAGGCTGAGCGGACACTCTGATTTTCATAGAGTGTTCTTTGGAGCAGTTTCTTTTGACACTGATAGCTTATTTGCTTTTGAAATATGAAAAGGGAAAGTTCTCTGAATCAAGCTTCCAGTCTCAAGCAAGGATGGCCTACTTTGGAATTCTTGGCCCAAAGTTGACTGGATATTTTTTTTTAAACTTCTTTTCCCTACTTTTCTCCAAAGGAAACAATAGCCCGCAGATTTGTTTTTGAAATTATGTTGTTTTCCATACTTTTAAAAGTGGACTTGAATGGTAAACCACTATTTTTTTGTTAATTAAATCTGCTTTCAGTCACATGCATGTATACAATACATACTAACTATTCTCCCTACTACCTCCCTATGTCCCCACCTATCTACTACCCTGCCAACCCCCCTCCTCCCCACAAATCTTCTTTCTCACTTTCATGATATTCATTTTATTTTATTTAATTGAGTTTAACCTCAGTTTAACCAGGACCTTCTGTGTGACCATGGGTTTGGACTTTTGGGACCTGGCAGGCTGAGCAGTGGGTACAACTCCCTCTCTCCTAGAGTCTATCAGCAGTGAGTAGTTCCAAGGTAAAGGGGAGGAGGGCCTTGTGGGCCTTTTCTCATTCTCAGACTCATTCACAGCCAGTCTTGTATGGGCCCAGCTTCGGAAAGCAAGTGTTGTGAGGGAATAATTGCAATAGTTGTGTTAAGTCTAGAGAAGGACATTTCATAGTTCTTTACCCTAGATCTTGCATACTTCCTGCCCCTTCTGCAGTGTTCCCTGAGCCTTAGAGGGGCTGGGATAAATGTCTTCTTTGGCCTGGGCCAACAACCATCACTTACCCTCTGCACCCTGGGCAGTTATGATTCTGCACTCACTGCTGATCACTGTGAGGAGAAGCTTCTCTGATTGAGGCAGAGAGCTGTCCCTGGGTACACATTTAGAAGTTGAGAAGTCAGTTGACCACTTTGTCAATTGAGTTAAAAATCAGTAGCTTCAGCCGGGCGGTGGTGGAGCACGCCTTTAATCCCAGCACTCGGGAGGCAGAGGCAGGTGGATCTCTGTGAGTTCGAGGCCAGCCTGATCTCCAAAGCAAGTTCCAGGAAAGGTGCAAAGCTACACAGAGAAACCCTGTCTCTAAAATCAAAAACAAAAACAACAACAACAACAAAAAACCAAACCAAACTAAAACAAATCAGTAGCTTCTTGCTTGGGTGTATAGCGTCCTCCCAACTTGTATTGCCATGTGGCCTTACAGTACTGGGTGAGTTGGAGCCTCCTACTCCTCCCCCTCTGTGGAGCAGTCCTCAGATCCAATCAGTCTCTTTGGGTTTCAGGAGGCAGCGTGGACAAAATACTTTGGGATGCATGCTGAAAAGACAGAGTGCAGTACCAGTATTTCAAAAGAACTGAACAGCATTAACATGATAAAAGATAGGAAAAAATATTGTGTCACTCAACTTTTTGACTGTGTGACAATTACCAGGAAAAAACAAAAGGAAGGACACTGTCTCGGCTCATGGTTTCAGGACACAGCCAACTGGCTGCGTTGTGATGCTGTTGTGGTGACATGGGAACTTGGTGGTGGCAGGATTGTGTGACAGAGAAGGACTGTTTACTTCATGAGGGCAGAGACCTGAACAGAGAGGAGACATGCCCTTCCAGGGCATTGCTCACAGTATCTGTCCCATCCAGCAAGGCCTCTTCTTCCAGTGTCTACCACCTCTCAGTAGTGCTCAGGGACTAATTCACTGTTTAGGTCACCTCTCAATGATTGGATCCAGCAGATGAGGACCAAACTTTCAAAACATGAGCCTTAGGGAACATTTCATATCCAAACTACAAAAATACTGGCAGGAGTTGGCTCTCTCCTTCCGCCATGTGGGCCCCTGGGATGCAGTTTAGGTTGTCAAGCTTGGCAGCAAGTACCATTACCAGCCGAGGAGTCTCACAGCCCAAGAAATACAACGTAAAAATGGAAAGGAAGCGAGGCAATTGAAAACGTTTCAAGAAGCTACAGATACAGAAGATACGAGAATTTATGTATTAATAGTAGAAGATTCTGGAGAGGAAAGACAAGGGAACAGAACAGAACCAGCAGAAAAACTCAAGAGTCAAGAGAACTTCCCTTGCTTACAGTGCTCTTCCTGTTTACTTAGTAATATTACGTCCTTCTGGGGTCTTTGATGTAGTTAAAGACTAGATAGTTATAATTTTCCTTGGTTATGATAAGATAATAAAATAGATATGAAACCTTAGACTCACAAATATAGGATAGATAGGATATTTTCTTTAATTTTGTCAAATATAAATAGACCAGATATTGTAACTGTAATTCTTGCTTGATAACTGTTTTGTTATATATAATTTTACTATGTTGAAGTTAAAACCTTCCTTTTAAATAGAAAGAAAATGGGAAACGATAGGAATGTTGTTCTGTATGCTGTGAATGTGTGTTGCTCTGATTTGGTTGATAAATAAAGTGCTGATTGGCCAGTAGCCAGGCAAGAAGTGTAAGTGGGATAAACAGAGAGGAGAATACTGGGAAGAGGAAGTCTGAGTCAGCAGATGCCATCCCACCAGGGAGCAGCATGTAATGACACATAGGTAAACACGTGGCAACACATAGATTAACAGAAATCGGCTGAGTTTAGTGCAAGAGCTAGTCAGTGGTAGGCCTGAGCTAATGCCTGAGCAGTTTAAATAAAAGAAAAGAAAAAGGAACTTCCCAAAGCAGTCACTGGAGTGCTTTGAACTGCCTGTCTAAGCACACGATGCACCTGAGCATGTTGACCCAGAATGTCAACCCCAAGATAGACTACAGAATAGTTCTTGAGTTTTTAAGAAAACAAACTTTTTTCTTGAAAGCTTTTAGGCACAAATAGCATGTGACTTATGAAACAAAGAAAACTGGATGATTATCATCCTTTGACAAGACTGTACGCTAGAACAAAAGGAAATGACATACTGAAGATATTCCAGGAAGGAATAAGTGAGGGGCTGTCATGTGCAGAAAGACTGACATGAATTTTGATCAACCTGCAAGAACCTGGGAAAATGGTTCTCATGGACCTTTATTTAAAAAATGTTCTGGAGGGGGCTGGAGAGACAGCTCAGTGGTTAAGAGCACTCTGCTTTCCCAGAGGAACCGGGTTCAGTTCCTGGCACCCACATGGCAGTTCACAATTGTCTGTAACTCCAGCTCCAGGGGATCTGAGGAGACATTCTAACCACCATCTTCTGAACCGTGGAGAACAAGGATGTTGGCATGAAGTCCCTAGTAACACATTAGGAAATAACCCTAGTTCCCAGCTAAGAGTTTCGAAATGTCTTGTTCTGCCTGGGCATGGCTGAGCTTGCTTATCCTAGCACTGAGGATACAGAGGCAGGCGGATGGCGAATGAGGCCAATCTCATCTACATGGTAATGATGATGTCTTACATAGCAAGCTCTTGTCTCAAAAAACAACACAACAAAAAACCCCTAAAAGACAAAAACAAAAAACTTAGAGATTTTTGGAAAAGTGGCTACTTCTAGGTCTAAAGTGGGAATTAATTATACAAGATGAACGAGAATATTCTATCAACATAGTGGGGAAGTTAGCAAAGATGATTCGAGTTGTGGGCAAAAGATCTATGGCCACTGAAAGAGGCTCCTACACATTAAAAAACAACAAGTTGAGTTTAATGAAGATGTTTAAACCCAGGATTTCATCTGGGTGTGGTGGCACAGGTGTTAAATCCCAGCACCCAGAAGCAGAAGCAAGAGGATCTCTATGAGTTTGAGGCCAGCCTAACTTACATAGAGAGCTCCAGGCCAGCCAAGGCTACATAGTGAGACCCTGTTTCAAATAAAGAAATAAAAAAGAAATACAAAAAAAACCAAAACAAAACCCAAAACAAAACAAACAGAAAAAGAACAAAACCCCCAGGAGTTCACAGTATTTTAAAAGAAAGACTAGTTGGATAACCTGTATCAGTTTATTTTTCTAAAACTGTAAGTAAAAACAGTTCATGGTTTACCTTTCCTTTTTTTTTTTTAAGATTTATTTATTTATTATGTATACAGTGTTCTGCCTGTGTGTCAGATCTCATTACAGATGGTTGTGAGCCACCATGTGGTTGCTGGGAATTGAAAAGACCTTGGGAAGAGCAGCCGGTGCTCTTAACCACTGAGCCATCTCTCCAGCCCCTACCTTTCCCTTTTGTACCTTATAACTGACTATTAAAGGGACACAATGGGATAGAATTAGGATATTATCACCCTGTCTCAAATGAATCGGGGAACCTAGCTATTGAGTGCAAGCAACTGTGTAGTTGGTTGTTCTTACTCTTTACTCTTTGTGGGGTCTGCCACCCAGCTTCCAAATAATTACATGGAGATGTATTCTTACTTAGGAATACCCAGCCTTAGCTTGGCTTGTTTTTAGCCAACTTTTCTTAATTTAAATTATCCCATCTACCTTTTGCTTCTGGGCTTTAAAATTTTTAAAAAAATAAAAGTGTTCTGTCTGCATGTGTGCTTGAATGCCAAAAGAGGGCACCAGATCTCATTACAGATGGCTGTGAACCACCATGTGGTTACTGGGAATTGAACTAAGGACCTCTGGGAGAGCAGCCAGTGCTCTTAACCTCTGGGCCATCTCTCTAGCACCACGTATGCGCTTTTACCTTTCTCTTTTTCTGTATATCTTTTCTTTCCTTCTTATTCCATGTCTGGCTGGGTGGCTGGCCCCTGGTGTCTTCTCTCTTCCTTTTCTCCATCCTCCATCTTCTCTTCCCAGATTTCTCCTCCTACTTATTCTCTCTGCCTGCCAGCCCCACCCATTTTTAAAAAAATCTTTGCCTAGCTATTGACTGTTCAGCTCTTTATATTAGACTAATTAGGTATTTTAGGCAGGCAAAATAACACAGCTTCACAGAGTTAAACAAATACAACATAAAAGAATGCAACACATCTTTGCATCATTAAACAAATGTTCCACAGCATAAACAGATGTAACACATCTTCAATTAATATTGACACAACACAACTGCCAAATATTAAAAAAAATCTGCGGGCTGGAGAGATGACTCAGTGGTTAAGAGCACTTGTTGCTCATGCAGAGGATCCAGGCTTAATTCTCAGCACCCAAGTGCTGGCTCACGGGCTCTTAACTCCAGCCACAGAAGCTCTGATGCCCTTTCCTGACTTCTGTGGACACCAGACACATATGTGGTTCACATGCATGCACATAGGGAAAGCACTGACCTCTAAAATTTTTTAGAAAAAGTGGAAAGCAGACATCAAGTGAGATGGTGAGAACATACCATCGCCTAATTTTTCCAAAGGGATGGAATCTGACTCTTGTCCATCTGGTTTCAGCTGCTCATTTTCAGGCAATATAGAGAACAGAGGGCAATGTTGGAAGGTACCAGAAAGATACAGCCATCAAAGTCAATAGTATGGAAAACATCACAGGTAAAAATAGCCCCCATCCTTAAACAGATACACTGCAAGAAACAGAAAGGCTTGGATGAAGATATATTCAGTTTAAAAGGGATCAACCCAAGCTACCACTGTGTTTAGGGATGCATGAGTGGATGGTAAACCAACAAAATGGCACAAAAAGTCACTTCTTAAAAGAGGGAGCAAATGGCTATGTCTGATATGGGTGGGGCACACGGAAGAGTTTCTTATGTAGCTGGGAAAACTATTTCTTGACTCAGGTGGTTCTAATAATATTTCCCCAAAGTTCTGTTTGTAAGCTGTTACTGTACTTCATCACATGTGTGGGTGCCTGATCATTAGTCCATGGTAGTTTTGGATACTTTTCAAAGTAAATTACAGATGTATTCTTTTCCCTCAGTACTGTATTACCCTTACAACACCAACTACTTTAATATTTGTTTTTCCTTGTGATGTAAAATTTATATAAAATGAAATGAACATATCTGAAGTGTATGTCCCCTGAGTTTTAACATGTAACTCACAGTCTTATGAAGACAACCATCACCCCAAAACTTCCTTCCAAGTCTCTAAGGTCCAAATGTATTTTTTTTCCCTTTCAGACTCAGAGATGAAATGAGTTGGGCATGGTGCCATGCCTACAATCCCAGATCCTGGAATATTAAGTCAGGAGAATCTCTTGAACTAAGAGTTGAAGGACAACTTGGGCAAACCCCATCTCAAGGGGAAAAAAGGAGGAGGAGGAGGGGGAGGAGGAAGAGAAGGAGGAAAGAAATTGATCTTATTTTGAGAAAAATGGGGAAAAAGTATTCTTGAATTCCTTTCTCACTCCCCTGAAAATTCCAGCTTTAAAGATATACTCTAGTATCACTGGAGTGTATTGAGAGGTGGCATAGAACAGAACAGTGGTTAAGATTCTGGAGCTAGACTGCCCAGCTTTTATTCTTGGGTCTGTCCCTTACCTCGGGTACTTCTTTGCCTCAGCTTTGTCCTGTGAATGATGGAGATAATGGTCATCAAGTGGTGCTTGTGAAACTTAATGAGGAATCACATGTAAAATATTTAGAATAGCGCCTGGCATATAGTAAGTAAGTGCTTCCTTTTATCCTTATTAAATTACTGTTCTACATTGTGTATTATTTCTTTCAAGAACCATCTGACAATTGTGCCCATATTTTAAATTATATTAGCGACACTTATTTAGACTTAATTAGATTGGAGGGTGGATTGGAGGCAGCTAATGCCTTAACCATGGCCCTTCATGTAATCTGAAGCCATTTGTTCTAGCATCCTCTAGAGGCCAGCCATTTAGAACATTTCCATGTGGGCTCAATGAAGCCTGCGCATTCTCTCCAGTTTCCTTTTCCGTGAGATGGGTAGCATAGCACAGACCTGTGTAGGAAATGCCTACCAGGCTCATCACGGGAGCGGCTTGATTATAAATTAGATTATTACCAGGAAAACCTTGGAGGTCCCAAGGAAATCAATACTTCGCAAATGCCCATGGTTGTTTTATTTATCATTCTCCAAATGAGTCAGTTCTTTTCATTATCCAGACACACTGTATACAGTCAGTTATTGGTGTCTCCTTATTTTTCCCCTTGAGTCATTTTCTCTGATATTGTCTCCACACCACCACCCCTGAGCCATTTCTGCTGTATAGCATGGTCTGCAGTCCTTATGACGGGTTCAGCCAACCCCAGACTTTTACAGGGGCTGGATCTACCTTTTCTCTGGAGGTGAGCAGGAAGACACCTTCCATTTCTTTTAAAGAGTGTAAGTTGGCAGTTTTGGAATTTAGCCCAGTAATCTAAAATTCTGTTTGATTTTTACCAGTGTATCAAGTAGCTTGCTGACAGTGTAGCAGATCCTTTAAAGATGATTTTTAAATCCCCCGCCCCCCAAGAGACTAGAGCTTCTTCAACAAATGGTGCTGGGGAATTTGGATATCCATATGCAGAAGGTCCAAATCAGACCTCTATCTTTCATTCTACACAAAAACCAACTCAAAATGGATCAAAGACCTTCATGCAAAACTCTGTATTAATTAACTTCTCTGTTACTGAGAAAAACCAACTTGGGGGAAGGGTTTCTATTCCATCCTTAAGGGAATCCAAGGCAGGAACTGAAGCAGAGACCATGGGAAGTTTGTTTAATGACTTGCTCATTTACCTTTATTTTTCCTCCTTTGGAGAGGGGCTTGCATATTTTTCAGCTACCTTTCATATAGACTCACCTGCCCAGGGTTGACACTGCCCACAGTTTATTAATTGACCTATATTAACTAGCAATCAAGAAAATGCCCTGCAGACATGACTACAGGCCAGTCCGATGGAGGCAGTTCCTCAACTGAGACTTCCTCTTCTCAAGTATGCCAAGTTGATGACCAACACAACTTGACAGACCCCAAGCCCCAAAACTAGTGGAGGAAAAACAGGGAGACACTTGAGGATCTTGGCACAGATGAGGATTTCCTAAGACTGTAAGAGCATCCAAAACTCGCAAATGAAGAATTGATAAGCACGATTCCATCTCATTCAAAAGCATTTGCATAGTAAGTAAAGACAGAGGGAACAATAACCTATAAAATGAGAGAATTTGCGTTTTCCATCTCATAGAAGATTAATATTCAAAATATATAAAAACTTAAAAACCATTAATAAAATGCAGCATGTGAGCAAATGATCCAAACAGACATTTCTCAAAAGAATAAATAAAAACGACCAATTCATATGTGAAAAACATGCTCAATGGCTGGGCATGGTAGTACATCTATAGTCTCAGTACTATGGAGGCAGAGGCAGGAGGATTGCCTTAAGTTTGAGGCCTGTCTGGTCTAGATAGTAGATTCCAGAGCTACATGGTGAGACCGGTCTCTGAAAAGGAACAGAACAAAACCAACCCTCTCAGTATCTTTATCTATCAGGGAAATGCAAGTCAAAGCTATAAAGAAAGCTAGATGTGGTAGCTCATGCCTGTAACCCCAGCTCCTGGGAGGGTGAGGCAGGATAATTGTGAGTTTAAGGGCAGCCCTAGCTGCATGGTAACACTTCACTTAAAAACAAACTGACAAAACCAAAGAAACAAAATTCATTAGACACCCCAGTGAAATTTCATCTCATGCCTGTTTGTCTATTTCAGGGTTACTATTTCAGTGATGGACCACCATGGCCAAAGCAACTTGGAGAGGAAAGGGTTTATTTAGATTACTCTTCCATATCACAGTTCACCCTCAAAGGAAGTCAGGACAGGAACTCAAACAGGGAAGGAGTCTGAAGGCTGGAGCTGATGCAGAGGCCATGGAGGAGTGCTGGTTATTGGCTTGCTCATCATGGCTTGTTCAGCCTGCTTTCTTATAGAACCTAGGACCACAACCCAGGGATGGCACCACTCACCATGGGCTAGGCCCTCCTCATCAATCACAAATTAAGAAAATGCCCTATAGGCTTGCCTGATCTTATGGAGGCATATTCTTAATTGAGATTCCAGTCTCTCAGGTGACTTTAGCTTATGTCAAGTTGACATAAAACTAGCCATCGTACCATTAGAACAGGTATTAGTAAGAAAATGGGGAAGAGAAAGGAGGAGAGGAAGGAGTAGAAGAAGGGTGGTGAACATGATTGACACATGACACATACATGTATGGAAATGTCACAGTAAATCTCAATAATTTGTACAATTAATATATGTTAATAATTACAATAAGGAAGGTCCAGTCAAAACACATTGCTGCTCTTCAGTCTGCAGAATTCAAGTATGGCATCTTTGCAGAGGGTTATATTTTCTCTCCCTCTGTGTTGTTTCTCTCTAAATAGTTGATATTGCATTTCTACTGTTTCCTATTATCATCTGTACCCATGAAAAATTTTCACATAGCAGTCTTGTAGTCAACCACGGTATACAAGAGTATGTCAGTTATAGATGGTCAGTTGCCTCTTACTGTTGAATTGCCAAACTCACATAGCATGGTTGTACAGTTCTTAGAGACACATAGAAAGCTGACTTGACCCCTCTCCTCCTTTTGGTCTGTGAATTTCTGAGTGCTTATGTTCTCCTGATCAACACTGGAGCTGTCTTATTATTGTTCCGAACCCTAGGTCATGCACAGGTCTTATCTACTTTAGGATATTCTTTATGCTTCACCCTTGCCAAGACCTGAAATACAATGTCTTTTCTTTGCACTTCCCAAGATGCCGTACACTGAAGGCGTCACCCACAACAGATTGGTTAACTACATGGAAAACTTTAAAAACAATGACTATTGGAGACTCCTGTCCTATATCACTTCTCCATGGGTTTCCCTTCCTTCTACCCATTGACACAAGGAGTCTTAATGCCAGTGGCTTCTGTCCCACCCCGTGGCCCCAGAAGATCCTTCTGCAATGGCAGGTGGCTGAAAGACTTGCATTCTGCTTCTACAGATGGCACCAGCAAGAAGTGAGCAGGAACTCTGTCACATCAGAAGAAGGAAGCAGACCAGAACAGCGCCGCAAGGGCTCTCAAAACCAAATTCTCACTGAGACTAAATTTCACAAGGATTTAGATAGAATCAAGACTCATCTAATAAACAATAGAAACAAAATATCCAGTGACAAAAATTATGCATCACACCAAAAAATTAGGAAAAGCACAATTCAAATAAGAAAAGGCCATCAACTGATGCATTGATGCCAATACTGATATGAATCAGTTGTTGGAATTATTTGGCAAGGATTTTAGTCACCATCATAAAAATGCTTTAACAATCAATTTGCAAATGCTCTTTAAACAAGCAAAAATATTAAATAATGTCATCAAATAAAGTTATAAAAAAGATTCACATAGAAACCATAAAATTTAAAAATCTAGCAATTAAAATAAAAATTTTGCTGGACAGATTGAGTACTGGGGTGGACATGGTAGAGAACAGAAGCAATGTACTTGAAGATAAACCAATAGAATTTAGTTATCTCAACAACCACAAGGAAATAGACTGAAGGAAACTTGTATCAGAGCCTTAGAGATCTGTGGAAAATTAATAAAATAATGAACATTTGTACATAGGAGTCCTATAAGGAGAGAAGGAAGGGAATGTTGTTGATAGTGTATTCATAAGTAATAGCAGTTGCTAAGAATTTACCAAATTTGGTGAAAGAAAGAGAAAAACTACAAATTCCAGAACCCAGTAAACCCTAATAGAATAAACACAAAGAGATATTTATCAAGACATAAAAAAACTTCTGAAAAAAAAAACAAGAAAGAAAAAATATCTTAAAAGTAGTTTAAATGAAGGCATGGTGGTACATGACTTTAATCCCAGCATTTGGGAATCAGAGGCAGGCAAATCTCTATGAATTTGAGGCCAACGTGGTCTACAGAATGAGTTCCAGAACAGCCAGGGCTGTTACACAGAGAAACCATGTAAAACCAGTTTTAAAGGACAACAAATTTCAACTCTGAAACCATGAAGGTCATGGAGAAGTGACACAATATTTTTCAAAATTTCAAGTGTTAAAACAAAATAACTTCTGATCCCAAATTCAGCATCAAGAGAGATCATTCTTTAGGATTAAACAAAATCAGTAAAGATATTTTGTTGTTGTTATTATTGTTTATTTGGTTTCCAGAGATCAAAGTGCTAAGCAAGATGCGCTCACTTGTGCTATAGCAGGACTACAGGTATGGGAGTAACCAACTGCTTTCTGGTTGGATTTGAGGCTAACACCTCTGGAGGGAAATTTATGTCTGGTAATGGAAATCTGGTTAAAACAAAAAACAAAACAAAATTTCTGGTGTGGAAGATCAGATCCTAGGTGGGATCTGAATAAAGTTGTTTAGCTAAATTGATGTAGTGTGCCAAGCAGCCCTCTAGAGACTTATGTTTATACCCATAGGTAAACATTACTGTTGGTATTAATGAGAAAATACTCTCTGGTAAATGGTGGTGAGTGCAGATATTATTGACTGCATAAGGTGTTGAGTCCTATACAAGTCATTTATACCATCCTAAGGCTCAAGGAACATTGAAGAAGAGAGGGAGAAAAGAATAGAAAAAGCAGAAAATAAGGAGAGCTGTGAAGGGCTGGAGAGATGGCTCAGAAGTTAAGAGCACTGGCTGCTCTTTTCTCAGCAACCACATGGTGGCTCACAACCATCTATAATGAGATCTGGTGCCCTCTTCTGGTGCATAGGCATACATGCAGGCAGAACACTGTGTACATACTAAATAAATCTTGAAAAAATGTTTATTAAAAAAAGAAGGGTTGTGAAATAACATTTTCTGAGCAAAACGCAGACATTCCAATCACAAAGTCACAGTAGCTTTGGATATATGCACCAGGTCTGCACAAGAATGGGCCCATCCACAGTCAGGCTTGAATGGAGGAGGACCCTTACTGTTGAACTATTTGCTATTGATAGGTTCAGGAAGAGGGAAAATCATCCCTTGAAAGCAAGACTTTGTCTTGTTCCAGAGAGTAGAACCTGGGATAGAATTTGAATTGGTCTGTTCAAGATCATATAATGAGTCACAGACAGAACTGCTATGCCAAGTGTCAGAAAATGAAGGTATCTTGGGGTCAGAGAGATGTGCTGAGTGCATTCTGCTCTTTCAGAGGACCCAAGTTCAGTTCCCAGCACACACACTGGGTGAATCACAACTCACAATGGGCAACTCCAGCTTTAGGGGATCCATTTTCCTCTTCTGGTCTTTGCAGGCACACACACACACACACACACACACACACACACACACACCTTTAAAAAAATAGGCAAAAGTTCCTAATGCCTTCTTCAAGGTCCTGAAAAGCTTCTCTTCCATGTTGCTTCCTCTTCCCAGACATCCTGGTTTCCCTATGTCTTCCCTACATCACTCAGCCCCTAGATCCTCGTGTGTGTCACTGTCATTGTGAAATTGCTGGTTCCTTCAGCCTCTGCAGCAGGGACTTCCCACGGCAACACTTCTGTTTCTTTTAAAATCTTCCCTACTTCCCTTCCAGAATGTGTTTCGGCTTTTCTAGATCTCATCTCCCAAGGGAGAGTGGAGTCTCAAGACACATTTTATCCACATTAAAATGATGGTGGGGGACAGCTTGCTGGGTGTCTTGGTGACAAAAGAGCCTACTCTTTATGTCTTCAAACCTAAAGGAATAGTTTTCCTTTAGCACACACAGTCTTTGGAATACCCACGGGAAAGACAGAATTACAGATGTAAGTATGAAGGCATAAAATGGGTACATTGTAAAGATTAATACTAAAATGAGTGTCGATGGACTCAGTTCTTAACTACTCAGTAACCAAGTTTTAGTTAGCCAATACTGTTCTGCTCCTGCCCCCACTCAGCCCCCCCCCCCAAACTATTGCTTTGGAATTTTCTTTTCTTTTTCTTTTTTTTTGAGCAGAAGATCGAACCCAGGGCCTTGTGCTTGCTAGGCAAGCACTCTACCACTGAGCTAAATCCCCCCCCCTTTTTTTTTGAATTTTCTTTTTTCTTTTCTTTTTCTTTCTTTCTTTTTTTTCTTTTTTTTTTTATTTTTATTTTTATTTATTTATTTTTTTTTTGTTGTTGTTGTCGAGACAGAGTTTCTCTGTGAAACAGCCCTGGCTGTCCTGGAACTTACTCCATAGACTAAGCTGGCCTCGAACTCACAAAGAGCCTCTGTCTCTTGAGTGCTGAGATTAAAGGTGTGCTCCACCACTGTCGGGCTGGGATTTTCTATTCCTCATTTCTTTATAAATTTAAAATGTAAAAATCATGTATTATTTAGTTGTGCATTTTGAACTTTAGGTTTTTTTTTTTTTTTTTTTTTTTTTTTTTTTTTTTTTGTTGTTGTTGTTGTTGTTGTTTTGTTTTTCGAGGCAAGTTCTTTCTATGTAACCCAGGAACTCATGATCTTCTTGCCTACTGGGCTTATAGGTGTGCTATTATGCCTGGTTATCATATAGTACATTTTGGGGTGTATTGATTCACACACACATACACACGATTAAACTGCTATATCCAGCTGAATTAATGTATTCCCACTGTTGTGTAGTACTGCATTGCAGGGGCTCTCACAGTGTTTTAGCCATTTTCCTGTCGCTGGAGACTTTGGTAGTTTTCAACTTTATTCCCAACTGCACTAACAAAGCTGCAAGAACACACTTGTCTTGTTTTCTAGTGCAGAGGTGGAAAGGTTTCTCTAGGTATTTGTAGTTGTGATTTTTTCCCCCATTTTTCTTTATTAAGAAATTTTCTACTCACTCCACATGCTATCCACAGACCCCCTTTCCTCCCTCCTCCCAACCCCCAGCCCTCTTTCCCAAGCCACGTAGTTGTGATTTGATTTGTTCTCCGGATGGATCTATGGCTCGCTGCCTGCTGCTCTGCTTTGTATTGCAGGCCGCTGTCACCCCAGGCTGTGTGTTTCTGGCTTTTGTCTCTACTGGGTTGGTAAGTAGGAGGTGCTGCCTGTGGGAAGATTCAAGGGCACAGCCAGGTACTCCTCACCCCTCAGCCCTGTCTTGAGCAGTATCTCTGGAGCAACCCTACCATGACTCAAGCTTGTGGCCAGTGACTACTGTCCTTACAATTTCATAGCCTTCCTTTCCTCCTTTGCCTTTCTAGCCTAAGGCTCAGCACTAGGAAGGGCCAAGGCATAAGAATTTCCGGCTTTGTGAGTTATACCTTTTCTGTTACATTGTATTTGACTCTTTGAACAGATGTGTCACTCTGTTTCTAAGAACTGGTGCTAGGCTGGCTTTGGCCAGTGTTTGCGGACACCCATCAAGCTCGAGGAGGGTAACAGCTGCCTGTTGTTGCTGACATTGCCATCACATCATCATCCCATGTGATTTCTTAGATGCTTCATCATTTATTGTAGATTTCCCTGTGTTCATTGCCATGTATTAGAAACACGAGGGCACGCCACTGGGCTCTGGCTACTGTCGTGGTGTTGCTTGGATGCTTTGGTAGTCTACATTTTTTGTGGAATGCTTCTGTCTTCAGCAAACCAACCCCAGCACCTCTATATTGGCAGAACTTAAGGTCCCAAACTCTGCCTTTCCTGAACATCTTGTCAAGGCGGTCCAATGGCCTTTTGTTTGTTGTTGCTTATATAGTTTTGGATACAAAGTCTTTGTTTTCAGAATGTTGCAAAAGCATTCTCTCAGTTTATGGCTTGTTCTTTCTTTATGAACTCTTAATGAATACAAATCATTAATTTTATTTTATTTTTTGGTGGTGCCCACATGTTGGGCATTCTTACCACTAAGCCACGTGAATTATGCAGTAAAAATTTTCAGATGTTTAAAAATATTAGTGCATGTCCATTTTCTTTAAACTTCCCCTGCCCCAAATACATGAGGATAATCTCCTTTAAAGTTTTAATTCTGTTTTTCCCAGTCTTAAAAAAGTTTAATCTATCTGGATAGATTTTTCTGTCTCCTGTGGGACAGGAATCCAGGTTAACCTTTGCCCGTGTAGACGCCCGATGCCAGGTAGCCTGTCTCTTCTTCCTGGTGCTGCACCGGTACTCTTCATTTTCTTTTTCTTTTTCTTCCTTTTCTTTTTTCTTTTCGAGACAAGGTTTCTCTGTAGCTTTGGAGGATATCCTGGAACTCACTTTGTAGACCAGGCTGGCTTCGAACTCACAGAGATCCACCTGCCTCTGCCTCCCCAGTGCTGGGATTACAGGTGTGCGCCACCGCCGCCCGGCGCAACGGTACTCTTAAGATAACTAAATGTCTACCTATGCTTGGACTGACCTGCAGGTTATTTGCTGTCTGTGTGCCAACAAACAAGGCCTTAACCACAACAACTTTCTAAGTCTTCTGTTCTGGTGAGCAGGTCATCCTTCCTCACTGCGTACTGGTCTCATTCAGGAGTCTCGTGGCTAGCCTGTGGCTGTTGCTCTTTCAAATATACCTTAGGATCAGCTAGTTGGGTTCTTATTTACTGGAGACTTACCCTTATTTCAGCTAAATAAGAGAGGTTTCAGAGTGTGACATGATTTTGTTCCTGACAAACATACCTTCAAATTGTGGAGAAGACTTGTCTGTGTGAAACAGTGACCAGCAAAGGGCAGTGCGTATAGAACTGTGTGGAACAGGTGAGACATGTTGGGGATACCCAGAGCACAGCTGGAGACAGAAGAAGTTAGGAACATTTCAAATCTTACAGGGTGTGGTGGTTTGAATAGGAATGGCCGCCATTGATTCATGTGTTGGCATGCTTGGGCATAGGGAGTGGCACTATTAGGAGGTGTGGCCTTGTTACAGGAAGTGGAGGTAGGCTTTGAGGTCCCCTATGCTCAACCTAGTACCTAATGTACTAGGGTGTACAACAGTTCACTCACTTCCTGTTGCCTGTGGATCAAGATGTAGAACTCTCAGCTACCTCTCCAGCACCATGTCTGCCTGAATCCTACCTTGCTTTCCACCATGACAATAATGGAGTAAACCTCTGAAACTGTAAGCCAGCCGCAATGAAATGTTTTCCTTTATAAGGGCTGCTGGGGTCATAGGATCTTCTCACAGCAATAGAAACTCTAACTAAGACGCTGGGAAATGGTGAAGGAGAAATACCCTTCAAGGTAATAAAAATAGAACCTAGTCATATGTGGTGGTACAGGCTTATAAGCCTGGTACTTGGAAAGCTTTGTCAGGATCGCTGCAAGTTCAGGGCCAGCCTGGGCTACATGGAAAGATTCTGAGTAAGAAAACCCAAAACCAAATCCAAACAAAATCCTCCAACAACAACTCTGTCTCCAAAAGAAACCAACAACAAAAACCTCTTTGGGGAGTATGAATACATTCTAATTTACAAAGTGTTTCTCCATATATCATCTTACTTGGTCCTCAGAGAATGCTGTTGGGTGGGAGAGCTGGTGTTCCTGCTTTAGGGGAAATATAGACAAAATAATACACTTAAGAGTCCAGTGTGTAAACGCTGGACCTCAAACTGACCTTATTTCTAGTCCAGAACTCTTTGTTTTAAAGATGTCTTTTTATTTAAATTTTTTCATTTGCATACTTTAATTGACATTTACTATTTGTACATGTTTATAGGGATTTGGACTGTTAACTCACACATGTACACAACATGTAATGATTTCATTAGGATGACTAGCATTTCCGTTTCTTCAAACATTTATCATTTCTGGCAGAATTCTTTCCTTTACATCCCCGTATCTCTCTTCATCTATGATATTAGTCCTAAAGGAAGCCTGGAGGCCTGGAGATGAGGTGTGAGTTATTCTCATACCTTCTTCCTTACTCAGAGCATGTCAGGAGCAGCTGCTTGATCTGGGACCCTGGGTAACATGATTAACATCCAGGCCCTTTCCGCCAGGGCTCTAAAAGGAAATCAAGGGGAGGAGACAATGGGAGTGACAGAGAAGAGTCACCTGGCTTTGGGCTGGGACGATGGCTCAGGGGATCAGCTTGTTACCAACTCTGAGATCAATCCCCAGAGCCCACATTGTGGAAGGAGAGAACAGACTTCTGCCACGGTCCTCTGGCCTCCACACCAGCACTGTGGCACATGTATGCCCTTCCTCATGGATGTACAAAATAAATAAGTAAAAGAAAAAAAAAAAAAAAGGAATCATATGGCCTCAATAAGATTTTGTATGCTTCTTAGCAGGGTAACTTTAATGTAGACTCAGTCATGTTGAATCAGTGGCTATGTTTTAACAGGCTTGTTTTCTCTTTAAAGTGTCACAATGTAATTATTTTTTTATCAGGCAAAATTTGAGGTCATTCTCATTTACTCTGGGCTAAGGTTTTGTACGAGGTTGGGTGGGGGTGGGGCTCACCTCTCCCCACACTGTAGCTGAAGATGATGAAGTCTATACACATTGTCAGCAGCCTCCTCATCTTGGAGGGTGAGATGTGGACTTTTGTCTTCATCCCCATTCTTGGCCCCTGACCAAGGTATCTATCTTAGTCTGGCTTTGGACCAAAGTGTATATCCTAGTCTAACCTTGGAACACTTGCCTTTTTATATTATGATCTTCCTACTGTGAATGAGATGCACATATAGCCTTTTAAAAACTTTCGTTCACCTATTTTCTTTCCTTTTGAGAGAGGGTCTCACTGGCCTTTGCCCTCTGTGTCCCTCACACCCAGACTCTGCATTCGAATCATGAGCTGTCCAAGAACTAGAGGTGGCCTTTCCCTGATCGTAAAAGAAAAGCCCTGCATGAGAAATTGGAGATCAGAGGGCCAGGACTCTGGCACAGCAGGACAGTCTGAAGAGGGTCTGCTGTGCCTGCTGACGCAGCTTGCCTATAATTTCCAGCCCTGCTTGCATCTGTTCTCAGATGCACTACTGTCCTTCAGTGGATTCCCGCTAGACCTGTAACCTTCTAATTTGGTGGGTCTCACAGAACTCAGTTCATACTGGATTCTAGATAGACTTCCACTTAGAGCAGCACCCCTGGACACTTCGTCTCTACTATCCCAGGAATGGGTTTTGAAAACATGGACACAGCTCTGCTGCAGAGGGTGTTGTCTTATCCTAGAACTTGAAACTCTCCTGTTGTGACTTCCCCACTGTGCATTTCCTAAACTCCTGATGGCTTTTCAGTTTGCTGTGTTGTATGGACAGAGAGGAAGTGCTGCTTCTGCTACAGCCTGGACCTGCCACAGGACTGTTGCCTGTGCTAGATTCTTCAAAACCAGCAATCACATCACCCCACAGAGGGGTTACAGAAGCATCGATGGTATGCAGTATAGTTTTTCAAACCCAAAGAAGCCCACTGAGCATGGGTTCTTTCTTTGAAATTTAAATTTCCTTTTTTATTTTTAGTGGGAGGTACAAGATACAGTCATTTGTCCCTTAACATGGATACATGTTGGCATACCAAAAGTAATTGATTTTACTGGGGGGGCAGACTCAAGTGTTTGTAGGACTTGTCCCCCTGCCCTCTGGACTTACTTGCTTAAGGCCTTAATGTGCTAGGCAATTGTCTAGCCGGCCAGACTGGCAGGGCAGTTAAACACGCAGTAATCAGCAAGATGCTTTGTGGGATTTTCAGGCTGGTCTGGCTGAGAGGCTGGTAGGAGAGTTGTATGGCTGAGGGTCAAGATCGTAAACATATACTACAGACAAGGTTATGAATGGATTTTCTTTGTTCTAAGCGGCCTTGAACTGTTTCTGACCATCATTTCTGTAAGAGAAAGACACTGAAAGGACCAGCTCTTACCACAAACCGGAGACCCTCTCAGTCTGCCCGTCAGCAAAGTTACTCCAGGCAGAACGGTTGCAAGTGGTCGGGGTAACTCATCGGCTGACTTTGAAGCGTTAGGATCTGCCTCTGTTTTCATTTTTGCAGAAACTAGTCTGGTGAGTGAAGTCAAGGATAGACCAGGGCCTCTGCATGCCTTTCAGCTGTGTTCACTCATTTTCATTACTTTTCCCGGAGGCAGTACTGACCTGGGCTCCCAAACTTGGCCTCTGTGTATGGTAAGGGGTGGGAAGTGTCCAGGGGCTTCCACCTTCTGCCCCACAGGCCAAATGAACAATGTAGCTGTTCTAAGCACTAAATATGCCTGTCTGGGTTGCAAACTTACTTGACTTCCTGGGACCTGGGATTGGGCCAGGACCGCAGTTATATCTGCATGTCCTGTCACCCACTGAGTGTGTTGGGGGGGTGTCGAGGGGCGTTTGGTGCTACTTTAGGACTCTGGAAATGAATGTCATCCTGTACCCTGTGTCTGGTTGTCTTTTTACGACATTTTCTTTCTTGAGTATGACGTTACCTGAGTAAGTGGCCACAGGCTCATTTGAAAACATTGCTCTGTGTGAGTGTCAAGATGCTACAGGATACTTCCATTTATGGGGACAGTCTTCTCTTGTCAGGTTCAGAAACTGGGCAAGGAGGCCGTGACCTCCTGTTGAGGGCCATGGCCCTCAGCCTCTTGATTATCTAGTCTTGATTTCTTTGGGTTTTACAGCTTGAGAAAAATCCTTGTTGGCTTCCTACTTATTTTGTTCCTAGGGACCCCATGTTCTAGTAATAGTTTCTGTAACTTTGTGTCTCACAACCTCCATGTCCACCCCTTGCCAGCATGTCTCACCAAGCTCAGCACCAAGCTTATTATGATTATTACACTCTTGGGGTCTCTGATAATTAAGCATTGTCCACCACGTGGCCTTTTTTGTTGTTGTTGAGGACAGGGTAGGGTTCTAGGAGAAAGGTCCCCTCATCTCTTTCTTCATTTCTGCCAATGAGCTCCATTCTGCAACAGAGTATCTGCTGTCAGTCCCTGCTGACAAGGGACAGGAGTCTCTGCTGTCAGCCCCAGCCCACAGGGGAGAGGAGCCTTTAATGTCAGCTCCGGCCCACAGTGACAGCCACCACTAGCTTCTCAGTGATTCATGGGAAGCAGTGCAGCCTCTCCGAGTTCTCCCAAGAAACAGTCTTAGGTAAATTTCTAGTCTCCTGTAGCAGATATTCCACCTCCCAGGCTTTTAATTCCCCTTTCCATCATCTGCCGTGGCAATATTTGTATGCCTGTTTCACTTAATGCGGCCCATTGCCTGGGATGCTTGCCAGGGACTTATATCATGGATCCCCAGAGAGTACTCCTGAAGCAATAAGCTCTCCACTCTTCATCCTTCTGTTTCCCTTTCTTGATCCAGCACCCTTGGAACCCAGTCCCCTGCATCCTCTCTGCACTCTTGCCAGGAGGTACTGGTTAGATCCTACAGCTCCTGTGTGCCATGTCCATCCCCTACCCCAGCACCCCAAAGCATCTGCTCCTGTCTTAACTCTTCCTTGAGGGCTGCTGCTTCCACATAAGGGAACTGTAGGGCATTTTCTTAGTGATCGATGTAGGAGGGCCCAGCCCACTGTGGGTGGTGCCGTCCCTGGGCTGGTGGTCCTGGGTTCTATAAGAAAGCAGGCTGAGCAAGCCATGAGGAGCAAGCCAGTAAGCAGCACCCCTCCACTGTCTCTGAATCAGCTCCTGCCTTCAAGTTCCTGCTCTGTTTTGAATTCCTGTCCTCAAAGCTTTCAATGATGAATGGTTATCTGGAATTATAGTGGAATAAACCCTTAAGCTACATTTGGTCATGGTGTTTCTTTATAACCATAGAAAGAAATTCTAAGACACTGACCAGGGTTCTGCTCTTTGAAATTCAACTGCTCTTATTAAGAGCCAGGTTTACTCTCTGTTTTTTCATTTATCTATCTATCTATCTATCTATCTATTTATTTATTTATTTATTTGAGACAGGGTTTCTCTGTGTAGTTTTGGTGCCTGTCCTGTAGACCAGGTTGGCCTCGAACTCAGAGATCTGCCTGCCTCTGCCTCTCAAGTGCTGGGATTAAAGGCGTGCGCCACCACCGCCTGACCTGTTTTTATTTTTCCTCTAATAAATAAAGAAATAGTGTGTGTGTGTGACTTGGTATGCCTGTCAGCACAACTCCAGGGAGCCCATTCTCTCCTGCCGCCTGCGGGACCCAGGAGTCAGATTCGGGTTGTCAGGCCTGCGAGTCAGCTCTACTCACTGAGGCATCTGGCCAGTCCAACGCTCCTCTTCAGAGGTCATGAAAGAGGCTGTTTAGTTTTCACGCTTAGCTTTGCTTTGTTGTTAATCATCTCACTTTTCCAGATTAGCCACTGGGTATCACATTGTTACAGTGTCGTCCATATTTCTCTTAATGCTTGGCCTGTCATGCCAGTGCCTTACTCTCCACTGCTGTGTTCAGTCCAGTTCACCTGGGTTTCCTCGTGCCACCTGCACCGCTGTGGGCTCTTCATTGCCAGCTGGGTATGAAATCCTAACCTCAGGCTGCTGTTCGAAGGCTGTGGGCTCCTCCAGGGGAAGATTAGGTGTTGTTCTTAGACATTGCTTTGAGGACAAAAACCCATGGGAGCAGGAAGAAGCTGAGCATCAGTGCCATCTCAGTGGAGGCCTCAGTTGGCCCAGTGGGGAGTTCGGAATCTGTGAAGGGATGACCCCTGGCGACTGATTACCTGAAGTTGGAGGAAGAAAGCTTAGCTTAAACTCCCATGTCTTTGGGTATTTGCCTTTGGTAAGATGCTGTAACCCTTGGCGGTGAGTTTGCTCAGGGTCTCCAAAATATAAAATAAAATAAATAAAATAAAATAATATAAAATAAAATAAAAGGAAAAAAAAAGATGCTGTAACCCACTCCTGTAGGGACAGTAAGCCAGAAGTGACTGGTTTTTAAAGGGAGATTAGGTGAAGGGTAGAAATACCCAATACCAGTTAACTTCTCTGCTTTGGTTGATAAAATAGATGTGATCAGGGACTGGAGAGATGGCTCAGTTGATAAATACTTGCTGCATAGTGTGAGAACTCAGATACCTAGCACCCATGCAAATGCAGGGTGGGCATGATGGCTTGCCTGTAATTCCAGTTCTCAGAAGGCAGAGATGGGATTCCTGGTGCAAGCTGGCTAGTTAGACTAGCTGTCTATCCCAGTGAGCTCTGGGTTCAAGGGAGAGACCCCACTTCAATGAATAAGATGGAAAGCAGTCAAGGAAGATTGAATATCAGCCATGGGCCTCCACAAAGGTGCATCCCCCCACATATATGGCCATACACCTGTAAAAACAGATGTTAGCATCTTTTTTTTTTTCTCTTTTGTTGTGCTGGGGATCAAATCCAGGTCTTACCCACACTAGCACTGAGCTACATCCCCAGCCAGCTGTGTTCATCTTAATACTAAAGAGTGAATAAGCAAACAAGCAAGGAATGAGAAAAACAGGGCCTGACTGCATGTGCTCCATGAATCCTCTTTCTCTAGATAATGGAGCGACAATCCCTGTCCTGCTTCTTGTCTGTCACTTTGAGGCTCTCCTTAGTCATTAGATTAGAAAACAAGCCCTGATTGAGAAGCTTCAGCCGCCCAGCCCCGCCTCCAGTATGTAGCATGAATCTTAAAAGTCTTATTAATAAAATCAAACCCGAGGCCAGTTATTGGGGTGAATGCTGGAGGATCAGAGAAACAGAACAAGCCAGTTTCCTCACCTCACCAGTTCCTCAGCTGGTCTTATTTCCTCAGACTTCAAGCTTCTGAGTCCTCATCCCAATGGCTCTCAGCTGAACTGCTGCTCCAAAGCCTAAAAGCTTAACCAGCCAAATGCTTACCTAGCTCTGGTGCCTGGTTTTCACGCCTTATATATCTTTCTGTTCTCTGCCATCACTCCCTGGGATTAAAGGCTCTCTTTCTGGGATTAAAGGTGTGAGTCACCATGCCTGGCTGTTTCCAATGTGGAATCGAACTCACAGAGATCCGCCTGGCTCTGCCTCCCGATTGTGGGATTAAAGGCATGTGCTACCACTGCCTATCCTCATGTTTAATATTGTGGCGGTCCTGTTCTCTGACCCTAGATAAGTTTATTTCGGGGAACACACAATATTTCGGGGAACACAATACCACCACACCAGTATACTGGAGGTGTCGGTTAACAAGGGCCTGGTGATGGAGTTCCTGCTTAAACACTTCGGAGTGTTCAGTCCCTGAGAGAGACAGCTGGTCTGGTTTCCATCACTCACCCACACTCCAGGGCACATCAGAGAAGCCTCCAGGTGTGACCAGAGGGGCTCAGGAAGGCTATTAAAAATAAGCTGCTTAGTCTGGCTTGGCCAGCACTGCTTGCCTCCCTGGGTAGGGAGTTAAGATGAGTGGTCTGTCACTTATTGGCTCTGATTTGCAGCAGGGAGCTTCCCCGCTGTAACTAGGGTGCTTGCCCAGTTTTTCTGGTTAGGCCCCAAATCACCAATGCTTTATTCAACTCTGCTAATTTCACAGAAACACAGAACAGGTTTCCAAATCCCAGCACTCCTGGCGATGTGTGCTAGGGAGTGTGCAGGTATTCACGCTGTCTACCCAGTAGCAATTGAGTGGATAAAGGGAGCTGATAACACACGGCTTTCAGATATAGCCCATTCATCATTTCTAGTGCTTCAGATGGGAGCTAGCGCACTCCACTCAATCACTCAACTCCTGGCAGGAGGTAATAATGACACCTATTTTAGGCAGAGTGGGTAATGATAAAAATTCTCTCTAGCCACAAAAGTGCCTCGTTCACATAGCGATTCTTCACTCGATATTAGCCCGACTACAGAGCGCCCATGTTATTCGGAGTCGACCAGAAAGCAGATCCCAAGACGGGATTAGACGTGCTCCATATTCCTTAGCGGAGAGAACTGGAGACACAGACCTGGATGTGGCCTGACATCTGTGGGGTGAGGAAAGAAAGGAAACAGCATTGGATACAAAGTGTCCTAGCCTGCAGCGCACTTCCCAAAGAGGTTCAGCCTGGCGGGTGGGGAGGGCTCCAGTCAAGCATCCTTTGAGAGTAGTTCGTGTCTTACCCAAATGAGCCTGCAGGGATAGCCACAGACCTAATCATTGGGTGGGGGAGGGGCTGTCCATCACGCGCATGCTCTTTAGGAGAAGATATAGACCATCCACTTTTTGTAGCTGCCAGCGCCCACTCTTTGCAATGCATGAATCTACCTCTCTCGGAGAATGTTTGTTCACAGTTCCCCTAAGCCTCTTTTTCTAAGGGGAAAGTTAAAAGAGGTTGGTGGGATGACTAGGGGCCCCCTCTCTGTGACTGGGTGAGGGTCACAACTGGTACCCATTCTTTCTCTTCTCTACTGTCCATTCTAAGCCCCTCCTTCCCTCGGCCATCACCTTGGTAAATTTGAGTAACTTAATGGTTGTGTGGCTCAGGTTTTCCCTCTGAGGGTTCTGAGCCCTTGACAATCATACCCCTCTAGCTGATGACAGTCCCCCCCTTGCCCTGGGGGGACCAGGAAGCACCATCCCACACCTCTTTCCAGACTCCCAAGTAATGGTCAGGCAGTTTGGCTCAGAAACCTTTAAATGGCTTCACTTCAGGCCAAGGCTACTTTACTGCTTCACACGAACCTGCCCACTGGGAAGACTTTCCCTCTGCTCTGTCTTCCTTCAAGGCTAATTCTGAATGTGGCTGTAACACAGTTTCTAGCCATTGCAACATGCAACCACACACGGCTTGTGACCAAGACAGAACTAGCATATAATTGACATACCATTTTGTCAGCCATTTGCAAGCCAGACCGAGGTCATTTCCCACCTTGCCAATGGGTTTTGTGGGACTTCCTGAATGGCCATGGGTGTGAGCAGAGAGGGAAGTGCTGGCATGGCTGTGGTGGAGATCTGGAGTCTGGGCAACCTGTTCATGCTACATCCTGTGCCTTGTTCCTGCTCAGGCTGGGTCACAGATGTATCATTTCTGTCTTGTGATGGCACGCTGCTGGGGCTGTCACACATTTTTCACTTGGCATGTTCAACAGAATCCAGCTTTTAATGGGCAGGTGTGGTTACTCACTTGCTTCAGAGGCAAGTACTCTGACTCTAAGGGACTGCTTTCCAAAGAGCGTGCAGTTCTCTGCAGGGGCACTGACTTACTCCAGGATCCCAAGGCCTGGTATTAAGATTCTCCTCTGGGGCTTGACGACACAGGCTCCACAATTTATCTTTTGTCCATCCCTGATATTCCTATATCATAGGGTCAGCTGGGTTGTTTAACACAAATGGCTGGACAGTTCTGTTGCAGATGATGGGCAGCCTTTTCCTGCTCTGGGCTCTGGTCACAGTTGGCAGCCTTCAGGTCACCCGACAAGGGCTAGAGCAGTCCTCTCAGGTGTGGAGTTGGTTGATCACAGGCTCCAAAGGGGCTCCCCAGGATTGTTTGATTTGTTGGAGAGATGCATGGAGTAGCAATTGATTTTCCACACCCTGCCCTGTGTGTCTTACCAAAGCCTCTAGTGCACAGCCACCTTCCGTGTAGATGAACATTGCATTGGTCTCATGTGAATGCAGAATGGAACAGAATGCATTTTCCAAATTTTTATCCACACATCCCGTCTCCAAGGCCTGATTAGGCTGGGTGGCATTCCTACTGTGCACAGCATAGCAATGAGGACCACTTGGCAAGGTTATGGTCATCTGTGGGCATCCTTTGGGATCTATCCAGGTTCTTCAGGGGCCAGACTAGAGAACTGGATAGACATATGACAGGTTTTGTAGCTTTTAGGTTTCTAGATGGGATTACTCTATACATACCCGTATTTAAGTATATGTTACTTTGATTTACTGTCTTAGCTCATGGGGTAAATCTCAGAGCTTCTATGTGGCCTTCTTTACTGTGGAAGCTCCTGCCACACAGGCCTAAAAACTTAGGACCTATTGCTTGGTCTTCAGATTAGATAACAACACAAGGGCCACCATGATGTTTTAGGTCTGTAGATATCAATTTTACTTAGATTCTGTGTTCAATGGTTCTCAAAAAGTCTAGAAATTCTTTATCCCCATGATATACTAAGGGCAGTAGTAAGAGCCCCGGATCCTCTGAGGGACTGGCAGGGGAGTGGGGGCTAAGTCTTGGGTGCCCTTATTGTGCTGTCATGGCCTAGTGTTCTGGACATCTCATTTTTTGGGGGCAGTAGGTTCTAGATCTAACAATTGCCTTGAAGTGGACTTGGAGGAAAACTCAAAGTTGGGTGGGAAGGGACGGGAGGGCTGAGAAGATGGTTATGGGAGTAGTTGGGGTTGGGGGGAAGAGTGAATTATTTAAAATGTGTTGTGTGAAAATAAGAATTAATAAAAATGTGGTTAAAAAAAAACCAACAACAAAATGAAAGTCACAGGGTAAGAAAATTGCCTCGGGCCTAAGTGTTGAGTGAGGGAGGCAGTTCTCCATTGGGAAGAACACCCTCAAGCCACATCCTCATTCCTTCTTATCTTTCTTTTTTTCTTGCAGATGTAAAACAGCACTTTGGGTGACTGTCCACCTATTTTGCCCAGGGAACACCACGGGGTATTAGCTGTCCCTTGTAGGATGTCAGGCTCCCTTGACTGTCCCACTGGCCCAGTGCTTTATTCCTTTATTACTCTTCATCTCTGTGAATATTAACAAGGCCAGCTCCAATTGCCTTGTCCATCATAAGCTCTGGCCTGCAGAGAAGAGCTAGCACTAAACTTCTTAGACGTCAGGTAGCTGGGCAATCCCAGAGCCAAAGCTGCCTGTTAGCGGACCTGGGTTCTTGCTGGAACAAGCCTGTGGGAGCTCCTGCTGTGTTCAGTCGTTGGAAGCAGCCAGCTGAAGCCTGGCACAAATGTGGGAGCAAATCCAGAGGAGCAGCAGCTGGGCCATCAGTCAGCTATTCTTCTTGCAGCAGGGGGGGTGGTGGGTGGGGGACGGTGGGGGCCGGGGCTTGAACCCTATGTTGTCAAGCCTGCTCCACGGCTTCTCTCAGGCCTTCAGCTCAAAATGCAGGTCTGGTTTCTGGGCTGCTTTCTATCTCACCCCAAATTATTTCTGGGAACTTCATTCACAAACACTATTCATCTGCTTCCCCAACATTTCATACAGCTGAGATATAATCCATAAAACATAACATTCACCTGCTTCAAGTGTAGAACCTAGTGGCTCCCACTATGCACACACAGCTGTGCAAGCAAGTGTTCACCCACATACAGTTCCACAACAGTTTCCTGTCTCCCAGAGAAACTTCATACTCGCTCACAGTGCCTCCTACCCTCGTCCTCAGCCCCATCCCTGGCAATCAGTAATGTGCTTTCATTATCAATGGATTTGACTGGTTTGGACATTTGAAGTAAATGAAATTATACAATTGATTTACTCTCAAATCTGACTTTCATTGAGCATAGTGTGTGCAAGGTTTATCCACGTTGGGGCATGTATCAGCACTTAATTCCTTTTTCTTGGAAGGGAAGCAAGAGGAGGGAACGATACACGTACATTACAAAGTTAGGGCTGTTGTGCTCGAAACCTTCCTTTTTACACCTTTTCTTCAATAACAGCCATAACGAGACCACCAGTGTCAGAAATAACAGCACCCCGAGACTCTTTGGATGGCAGGGATCCTTCTGCTGTCCTGCTGACATATTTTAGATTAAGAATCTGACATGGGGGCTGAGGAGAGTCTGGCTCCAGTCTGTAAGAGTGCATGTTGTATTGGGTTCAAATGCCCAGTGTCCATGCATAAAGCTAGTCAAGGCTCCAGAAGTGCCTGTGTCTCCAGCACTGTGGAGGATTTCTGAGGCTTGCTGATCGCCAGTCTAGCTCCAGGCAGTGTGGGGGACTTTTTTTTAATAAAATAAGGCAAGAGTGATAGAGCAGGAGACCTTATGTTTTCCTTTGATTTCCACACACATGTGTGTACACATACACCACCACCATCAACAACCACAACAAAAACAACAATCAGAACAAAGAACTTGAAGAAAAAGGCCCAGGCTCTGATGTGGTAGGCTGACCCGCCTGGAGAATCTTCTTAGGGATCGCTTTTCTTTGACCATCTGGGCGGAGCTACTGCTATTCCCTAACCTGGTGACAGACGTGTAAATTTGCTGACTATCTGTTGGAGTTGATGGTTAAAATCTGTGGCCCGGAGCAGGGAGAAAGCAATTACTCTACAGAGGAAATCATTACTGCTCTATGCATTCTGGACCATGGAAAGAAAGATTGCGGGGTGTTTTCGGTTGCATCCCAAGCTAATATTAAAGCATTGGTATTCTGGCTTCCTTCCTCCTTCAGTGGTCATACTGGATGGAGTCAAACAGTTTTTTATTTTCTCTCCATTTATTTTCAAGAGACCACATACATAACAGGATGGAACTTGTTCTCACGGAATTATTCTGAGATATTACTTACAAAATTCTGGCCTCATGTCTGGTTGGTTTGACTTTGACATCTCTCACTCTGGGCTCCTTAGCTTTGGTCCTCAGTGTCCTTCACAAACAACTCAGCAGTCACTGGCAACCCTGACAGACCACTCACCACACGCCCTCACCCGAAAATGCTCACCTGGTTTGTCTCTCAGGGGGATATTTTGTTTTGAGCCTTATATGTCCTCCATTCTGAGATTCTCCACCTCCTTTCAAGGCCAACATTTGTTCTGAATTTTAAGAAAAAATGGGGGGGGGCAGGGTTTGTGAGGAGCAGAGGAAGAAGCCTTCCTGCGTGGTTCATTAAGGTGTACACTTTTTTTTTTTTCTTTTCAAAGGAGAACATTGATAATAGACCAGCTCCCTTCACTTGTTAAATTCTCATCTTTTAGCGTATATATAATAACACAAATTGCACAGTGAATCTGTCTTTATTTTCTCCATGACTAAACACTGCATTTTTCATCACTTAACAAGTCATTGTTCTGAAAAATTGGTTTCAGACCCTGCTTCCTAATGAGGCAATGACTTAGTTGGCAATACATTTTCCCCCCTGGATTCTAAACAGCAGCAGGCATGAAAAAGACACAAAAGATGGATGGGAAATAAAATTGTGCAATTTTTTCTTTCCAGTGGGGTTTGTCTGTGAGTAATACAAAGTTGATAGAATTCCTGGTCTTTTATTGGAATTCTATCAGTCAACAGACTCTGACGAACTAGCTGCTGTAGGAATGGCCCCAATTATTCCTGGGGATGCCAGGAAAGGAGGCTGTTCTTATCTCTTCTAAGAGGCAAAATGTGAATCTTTTAAGGAATTTCATTCTTTAAGTGATATTTTATTTACTCTTTGAAAACTCCCATATATTGATACATTATATTCCGATCATCTCCTTCCACTGCCCCTCCCTTCAACTCCATTTATAATGCCCCTCTATCTCCTTCTCAGCTCCATGTCCTCTTTTTATTATGTTATTAATAATCGTGCGAGACTTAACTACTGCTGCCCATGTGTGCACGGGTGTGGAGCCATGCACTGGAAGTGTGGGGACCCTACAGTAGCCATGTCCCCACAGGAGAGCGGCTCCCCCTTCAGGATCTATCAACTGCCAACAGTAACTCTGCTGAGGGCTGGGGGGAGCCCAGGGCCTTCCTCCATCCATGCTGGGAATTCTGACTGGTTGACCTTGTACAAGTTTTGTGCAAGTAACCACAGCTGCTGTAAGGTAATGTGTGCAAAAGCCATGTCATGTGCAGAAGCCAGTATTTCACACTCTCTTCTCATCTACCGCCCCCTCTTCCACAGTGTCCTAGGCCTTGGATGGAGGGAGCTAGAGAGAGATGATTCATTCACAGCTGAGCATTCTCAATTAGTTATATTCAGCACTTTGGCCATTTAGCAAAACAACAGTAGTCTCTTTCCTACAGCAGATATACTCTTGAGCCATAGGCTTTTGGCTTGGTTTACAGTACCAGGCATGGACTCCCTTCTGCAGAGCAGGCCTTAGATCCAATCAGAAAGTGATTGGTTACTCCCATGACTGTCAGGCCAGTATTTCATCAGTGGACACATCTTGTCAGGCAGGTTGGTATTGCAGCATGCAGGATCTAGCCCTGGGTGAGACATAAAAGTCTTCTCCTCTTGGAGCTTGCATAAACAACTTCTAGTACTATGTAAGTCAGCCATCAGGAAGAAAGTTGTCAGTTGAGGTTGTTAATTTAAAAAATTAATTAAGAGGGGCTGGAGAGATGGCTCAGCAGTTAAGAGCACTTGCTACTTTTGTAGAGGTCCGGGTTTGATTTCTTGCACCTACATGATGGCATATAACCATTTGGAACCCCAAGTTCCAGGGGATCCAATACCCTCTCTGAACTTCCTGGGTACCAGATACACACATGCTACACATACATTCAGGAAAAATAAAATGAGACAAGCAAATCTAATTAAAAAAGAATCAGAGTGTGTGTGTGTGTGTGTGTGTGCACACTTGTGCATGGCACAAATCTGGAGGCCAGAGGACAACTTTTCTTGAGTTGTTTCTCTCCTTTCATCTTGTTTGGAGGCATTGTGCTCTAATTCCCCCCCCCCCCCCCCCCCGACGCCATTCCCCTCATTCTGAACACCAAGCTTCCTTCTTGTGAAGTCTGATAAAGTTTCACTGTTTTTGGAGGCTTCTCCAAACATAGTAGCATTTACTAATCGTTTTGTTCTATTCTCGTAGCTTGACTCTATAGTGAACACATTTGAGTGGCTTTGGAGATGGCTTAGTAGTAACGTGCTTGCTGTTGAGCACAAGGCCCTGAATTCAGATCCCCAGCACCCACACAAAAGCCCTACTTTGTGCACGTCTGTAACTCCAGTCCTGGAAGGCCTGGGTGGAGACTGGCATATTAGTGACAGCTCACTAGCCAACCAGTGAGCTCAGTCAACCAGTGAAGAAAGCCAACATTGACCCCTGGCTTCCACATATGCACATGTACACATGTATTTAACACACACACACACACACACACACACACACACACACACACACACTGATTCTTCTTCTCCTTTTTTTTTTTTTTTTTTTTTTTTTGGTTTTTCGAGACAGGGTTTCTCTGTGTAGTTTTGGTGCGCGTCCTGGATCTCACTCTGTAGAACAGGCTGGCCTTGAACTCACAGAGATCCGCCTGCCTCTGCCTCCCGAGTGCTGAGATTAAAGGCATGTGCCACAACTGCCCAGCAACACATTGATTCTTTAATAATTATAGTGGTGCATATCTGTAATCCCAGCATGCAGGAAGCTGAGGCAGGAGAATTACAAGTTTGAGGCTAGCCTGAGCTACAGAGAGATCCCAACTTAACCTATCATTGGATTCTGTGTTGTTTAGGTTTTCAGGAAACCACTGTTTTGGGGAACAAGAAGAGACAAATTAGATAGTAAACACTCTTAAGCAAATTAGTGGTGCATTTTGCAATGGACTCATAATATGGTCTTCGGTATTTAATTGTAATGTTTCAGTTTCCTTGACTCTAAGCCGCCACTACTTTACCCCACTGTTGGAATGTGCTTCAGGTCATGGTTATTGACAGTGCTGATACCTGAATATAACAATCATGCACTGTGTTCCTTGATATGTAAACACAGAACCCCATCAAAATAACATCATCCCCTTCCACACTCCAATAAGCACACCTGCTTACTTGCATAATCCATTGCTGTAGTAGCTGTGCAAAAGCAATCTGATAATTAGTCTTCGTTCTGAGTTAAAGGACTTTAGAATCATGTGGTTCACTCACTACCTTATGTTACTCCAAGTGGAGAAATCAAGGACCAAAATGTACACGTGTCATGGCAGACAATGGTGTTATAAATCACTGGCAGAATCAGGACCAGAAACCTTAACTTCTGATACTTCTTGTACCTGATATAACTTTATTAATCCACCGTCGTATCTACTTCAAAATGGCTCTCTGTGGCCCTTACACACTGGCTAGGTCAGTGTTTGCATTTTATTTAGTCCCCAGTGTGGGACAATTTGTCCACTCAAGAGTAGTCTCTCCAAAGATGGCTTCTCAGAGCGCCAGCCTCACTGTGTTCTGTACTGCTCGGTGCAGGGACAGACTTAGTGGCTTTTGGAGGAAGGTACTGACGTGTGGTTTAGGTGCATCTTGCTTTGCAGGGGCTATGTTTCTAAAAACTGAGGTTTTGAGTGAGTATTAGTAAACAGAATGTGATTTCCTCCTTAATCCCCACCCAGAGGAGAAAGATGACTCCGTCCCTAATTGCCTTTGATTGGTAAGAGTTTCTTATATTTTAAATTCTTTCTCCACCTCAGCAGCCTAGAATATAAGCCAATACTACAGTATACAAAGACCCTGTTTAAAATCTTTGTGATTACTTCTGTAATTGAAGAATATTTCATGACGTTTCTTTCTCCAACCTCTTCATACATCTATCTGTTACGCCTGGATTTCATTTGTTAAATTTTTAAAGGCAAAGTCTGTTTTTGGTGTGCTTTCTGTTGGTGTGTGGAGAACCAGTCAAGACTGGAGTGGCCCAGGAGTGAGGGGAGGAGTATCATATCATAGCACGGCCAGCAGCAGCAAAAACATCTGACAAGAAGCCTGGCGGTGGTGGCGCACGTCTTTAACCCCAGCACTCGGGAGGCAGAGGCTGGCGGATCTCTGTGAGTTCGAGGCCAGCCTGGTCTACAGAGTAAGATCCAGGACAGGCTCCAAAAGCTACACAGAGAAACCCTGTCTCGAAAAACAACAACAACAACAACAAAAACTGAGCAAGAAAGAGCCCCTTTGCCGGTAGACTGAGGCACAGTGAGGTGGTACAACCTGCGTGCCAGGATATGGAAACTGCATTTATTTTGGCCTGCTTTTGTAGGGTGCTTCTTGGTTTGCCTCCCTTTGTATTTCTTGCCTCATTCTCCCCATACCCCACTCCTAGGCACAGGCCACCTGAGACAAGCTGCCTGCAGGAGATCCTGGCTCTTCACTTATTCCCACACCTTTGGATTTGTGATGGAACCTGATGTATTTGAATTTTTTTTTTTTTTTTTTAGCTGAGGATTGAACCCAGGGCCTTGCGCTTGCTAGGCGAGTGCTCTACCACTGAGCTAAATTCCCAACAATTTGTTTTGTTTTACATTTATTTATTTAGTGGTGTGTGTGTGTGTGTGTGTGTGTGTGTGTGTGTGTGTCTGTGTCTGTATACCATGACATGTGTGGAGGTCAGAGAACAACTTGTGAGAACTGGTTCTCTCCTCTTACCATGTGGGGTCCAGGAATTGAACTAGATCACTGGGCTTGGTGGCAAGTGCCTTTACCCTCTCGGCTAGCTCCCCGGCCCTTGCGTGTTTGTTTTTCAAACATTGTTTTTAGTCATTGAACAACCGTGTGAATGCTTGTGACGTACAGGTTGTGGTGTACACAAATTAAAGGAGTCATGGTAAGTAAACAAAATCTTTCCAAGCAGAACTTTGCTCATAGCTCAAGGAAACACAAATCACAACCTGTAGGCTTTGACAATGCAATGTCGGCCAGGGTCTCATGCATTGGAGACTTGGTTGTCCGCTGGGGGTGCTCCTTTGGAGGGTCGCTGTAGTCTCAGGGAGTGCAGCTTAGCTACTG
This sequence comes from Onychomys torridus, assembly GCF_903995425.1. NCBI lineage: Eukaryota > Metazoa > Chordata > Mammalia > Rodentia > Cricetidae > Onychomys > Onychomys torridus. The sequence continues at coordinate 4,073,269 of NC_050451.1, read as the reverse complement.
GAAGTTCGGTGCGCCTTTAGAAGCTGTCCCTGGATCCCTCTCTTTCTTGGCTGTGGTGAAGTGAGCAACTTCACTTGCCCCAAGCTCCCGTTGCCACGATGGCATGTCTCCCCACAGGCTCTCAGCAAGGGCGTAAGCCAGTCATGGCCTGAACACCAAATCCTGAAATCGTGAGACAAACTGTCTTAGTGCTCTGTTGCTGTGGAGAGACACCACAACCATGGCAACTCTTAGGAAAGCAAACGTTTAATTAGGGCTTGCTCACGGTCTCAGAAGTTTAGTTCATTGTCGTCATGGTGGGGAGCATGGCAGCCCACAGGCAGTCATGATGCTGGAGAGTAGCTAAGAGTTCTTCATCTGGATCCGCAGGCAGCAGGCAGAGAGAGAGAGAGAGAGACTGGGCCTGTCTTGAGCATTTGAGACCTCAAAGTCTACCCCCAGTGATGCACGCCCTCCCACAAGGCCACATCCACATCTCCTGATCTCAAACAGTGCCGATCCCTAATGATCTAGGAGCCTAGGGGCCGTTCTCATTCAAACTTGCTCTGCTTTGTTCTCTTGGGTACCTGTCATTGCAACAAAAAGCGGACTAATCTGCCATTATTACTACTAACTGGGAACTTGGAACTGGAAGGGAATATTCAATATGCTGAGTAAAAGATTTGGCTTCAGTGACCTCCCAAGGGTCACATGACAATGACATGACCCATGAATCACATGACAATCCCATAACACTTTTTGCATACTGAACACTGAACTGGAGAGCCTATTCTGGAGGCTTTGCCTATTTCTCTGCCTGAAGTCTTCCCTGTACCCATCAACTGGATTAGGCCCTGCTCACAAACCCCTCCATGGCCTTCCTGTCACACCACTAGACACCCTGGATTCTGATTGTGTCACTCTGTCCTCCAAGCTTAATGGCCATTACCATTTTCATCAGAGCAGGCGTGACTTCTTGCATGCAACCCTCCAGATCAAGCTTGTTGATTTTTCCTCATAGAATGAGAGGATGAAATGGTCAGAGTCCAGCCATGCCTGCCAACACCTCCTGCCCAGGCACATGTAATTCTGCCCAAGCTACACATGGTCTTGTAGTCTTGGAGGTGCTAGAATGAGTGTAATGCAGTAGGTTAACTAAAGAGGATACTCTACCCGTGCCACTATGGGGAAGTTTTCATGCATGCTGAGCTGAAGCTTACAGGTGCTGGAGCTCCTTTGGGGTCACCCACGTGACCATAGGTTCCTTCACCTATGCTCTGTAGGTATGCCCAATAAGCTCATGTGTTTGTTGTGCCCCAGAGAGACCACTGAAGACAAGCTTACAGGAATGCAAGAGCAAGGCTTTATTGGGGAGCAATACAAGCCCAGACAGGGACCCTGTCAAGCCATTCAACACAGTGGAGGCTGGAGGAGGTGCCCGGCCCTCTGCAAGCTCAGTTTTTAAAGGCAAAAACCACCAGGTTACATCAGTTAGGGGTGCTAGTATGGGTACAATTCTGATTGGCTTGCTTCTAGGGACTTTCCAGAAACCTTATCGTTATCTTACATCTAAGGGGGGTGGATGCCTGTCACCATTCCTCATTGGTTGCCCTCAGGAGGGGACATTTCTGTGGTTAAGCAACCACCATGGAGACTAGGGTTGGGATATTCTGTACTTTACACTTTCTAATTCCTGGAATCTGGGTCCAGTTACTGGTTCCAGTAACTCAAAGCCTATTCCAGTAACTTGAGGCCTATACCTAAAATGGAGAAAGCTTAGGCCTCATTTCTAAGATGGAGGCATTTTGGTCTCACTGTTGGCTTTGGTCTGTTCTTGGTGCCGTGTCTCAAGGGAACCGATGTTTGTTCTTGTTTCCCCAGGAAAAGCTTGTGCAATGCCAATCGTTTGCTGGATTGTCTGTATCTGTGTCTAGAGAGTGATGTCCTCCAGGAGGGACTCTGCTTGCTCCCCTGTTTCCCCGTTGCCTGACATGCAATGGTGTGAGTGTTTGACATGTGAATGAAAGGAGTGAACAGAGGAATGCGTGGATGGGATGGTCCAGTGTCTGCTGAACAGTATCTGGCAAGATGCAAGGAGAGAAGGGAGCTTCCTGTGGATCTAAGTAAACTAGGGTGGGGCTCAAATTAAGCAGCAGATAGTTCAGTGTGGTAGAGATTATCAAAGGGAATCTAATAACTGGCTATTCAGAGCGAGAGGAGAGGAGTAGTCTCAGTCTGTGGTTTTGAGGTTAAGAATGGTGGGAGTAGAGAAATAGCTCAGTGGTTAAGAGCATCCTGTTCTTTCAGAGAACCCAGATGCAGGTCCCAGCACCCACATGGTGGCTCACAAGTTCAACTCCAGTTCCAGAGGATCCAATGCCTTCACATGGCCTCTGTGGATACTTCACACATGGGTTACACAGATATATATGCAGGCAAACACCCATACACATTCAACAAAATAAGTAAGTCTAAAAAACCCCCAAAATGGTAGCAACAGGGACATTGCAGCCATGTGGGGTGGTGGCAGCAGGTGGCAAGTTTGGTTTTTTATTTATGTATCTCTTTGTTAGAATACAAAACAAGTTTGGTTTTAACCATTTTTTAAGAAGATGCTCAGGGACACAATTCTCATGTATCCTAGTTACTTTGCTATTGAAGGAAGAAGAGTATATTGGGCTCACAGTTTCAGAGGTGGCCCATGACCATCATGGTGGAGAACATGGTGGCAGACAGGCAGGCACAGCACCGGCACAGTAGCTGAGAGTTTACATCTGATCTGGAAGCAGGAGGTTGAGAGAGAGCTTACTGGGAATGGCCTGGGTTTTTGAACCTTCAAAGCCCACCCTTCAAACACAACACTGTAGCTGGAGCTTTCTCCAGTCCTGCCCAGCCCCACGAACCCCAAAACCACTTATAAAATAATCACCCAGAAGCTCATATTAATTAAACTGCTCGGCCATTAGCTCAGGCTTACCACTGTCTGCTTTTACACTTAAACTCAGCCCATTTCTATTAATCTATACCTTGCCGCATGGCTCGTGGCTTACTGGTAACTTACATCTTGTTACTCATGGAGGTGGCTGGCAGCACATCCTGACCCAGCCTTCTTCCACCCAGCATTCTCCTCTCTCCTTGTCCTGCCAGTCTAGAATTTACTATGAAACCCAGGGTGAACTGGAACTCATGAACCTCTCCTACATGTCTGAATGCTGAGGTTATACACATGCACCACCATACCTGGCAATATTATAATTTAATGGGAATGAATTTCTTTGTCATTTGGAGCATTCTAGAATAGCATTTGGTTGAGTGGTGTAGTCCCTAAGTATAGAGAGCAGCTTTCAACAATATCAGATCCAATGTCATCACTTTTACTTGAAAAATTTCGTTTCCTATCCTGAAATGAAATTCAATAATAATGTAAGTCACTTATACATATAATTAGGAATCAATGTAGTATATCAATTATAATATAAAAAGAAATGAAAGGATCTTACATTAAGTAATATGTATTTTAAATCCACCTGCACCTGAAGACATATTAAAGCAGCCAGACGCTTACAGCTGTGTGTAGAATCCACATAAATGTGACATCTTCAAATGCTATAACTCTGAGTATGCAGCATAGGACTTCCTTTATCATTTCTATTGGCCTTCACATACAGCCAGTTCTTGTCAGTGATGTAATTTTCTGAAATGGTGAACAGTTGGTAAAGTTCCAAACAAAATAGAATATGCTCTTCCTTTCTTAGCTGTGCTCCTAAAAAAAAGAAAAACCCTCAGTCTATATTAAACCTGCACAAAAATATGTGGTTATATGTAAAGAGGAGTTTTGTTATAGATTTGGGTCCTAGGGAACAAGTTTTTCACCCATGTGAAGAACAGGCTGGATGCGGTTAATCAAAGGCCAGGTGAGATGATTCTGGGTGTGTGGGCCTCTAAGACAGTGTGTTGAGTCCTTCACACCACCCACCAGACCCCAGGAGGCTCTCTTTGAATTGCTGAGAGAACAGAAACACCCACCACAATTTCTAAAAGGCACTCTAGACAGGGAAGAGTGGTAGTGCTTTCTTTGAGAATGACAGAAGTAGATATTACTCTGCCAAGGGCAGCAGATTCAATTACTGTGGGGCCAAGACCTTACTCATTTTTGGCCCCCCAATAAAGAATCAAAATTGAAAACACACAAATAGAAATGTGTTTACAATGGGAAAGGCAATGACATAGAATTCCAACAATTTATACACTGATGAACACCATGGTATCACGAACAGTAGGATTTTAAAAACAAGTTAGCAACTTGAAGACCTCTCTGGTGTCTTTGCAGCACATCTCAATCACCTCTTTAAACATCAGTGAAGTATCATTTTTATGCAGAGGTTGGAGAAGAAGCCTTAGCATGATTGATCAAAGTTTCTTCCTAGTAGTGATAGTTTACATTTATTAATAATTGATTATAAACTATAATGAATTAATAATCATGGCCCATCACAGATTATCATGTAGATGATTATAATTACTAGCAAATTTGGAGTAATTTCTAGTATTTTAAAAAATTAAGAGGTAATGTCCTTCTTTTTTAGAGGCTATGAATTTTTGTTTTTGTTTTTGTTTTTGTTTTTTGAGACAGGGTTTCTCTGTGTAGCTTTGTGCCTTACCTGGAGCTCACTTGGTAGCCCAGGCTGGCCTCGAACTCACAGAGATCTGTCTGGCTCTGCCTCCCGAGTGCTGGGATTAAAGGCGTGTGCCACCACCGCCCGACAATATCCTTTCATATATAAGCATTTTTATATCTATTTATTTTCATGTGTGAGTGTGTGTGTATGTGGGAGGTGATAGAGTCTTCAGTAGGTGGGATCTATTGGGAGGCTTTTAAGCCACTGGGGATATGGCATAGAATGGGGTTTGGAGACCCTGCCCTCCTTGCTTTCTCTTGTGCTCTGTGGCTATGAGGTGAGTAGTTTTGCTTTATTTCATACTCCTATGACTTTGTCCCCCATCACGAGTCCAACAGCAACAAGGCTAACCCACCAGAGACTGGAACCTTCAAAACTGTGAGCCTAAAGCAGATATTTTCTCTTTGTAAGTTGGACATGTCAAGTGTTTGTTTTGGTGTCAGAAAGCTGGCTAACATAACCTTTACTCACCATTTTACATGTCTGACAATTGGTGCAATAATCTACAGACTAGCCGCTTCTAAATATGCCACATCACACCTTGTTCCTCTGCTGCTCCCATGGATCTGGTGCTGGGTACTGTAGGACAGGTTCTTATCAGGACATGATGTTAGTCCTGGACCTCCCCAGGAGAGACCACCCTAGGTGAGCCAGCAGAGGGTAGTGAGATATTCCTGGCGTCACCTCTTAGGTCAGGACTGAAGGCAGAAGTGACCTGAGCCTAGGAAGCATCTCCCGCTGCAGCAAAACCCACGTGACCCCATTCAATTCCCCGTCCAGATTTTCTAAGTAGCCACTCACTCCTCTAATGATCCTAATCTTAAGAAGATGTGTGATGGAGGAGAAGGCAGCCTTGGAAGAGAAAATTATCTATGTTGTGGGGAAAATACCTCATTTCTGTAAACAATCTATAAATTGTGTACATACTTTGGGATTACATGTTATGTATGTGTGTATTTAAATATGTGAATAGATATGCCTATATTTAAAAACCCAGAGCTTAGAGTTTCTTCTGAGTTGCTCACAGCCTATGTACTTTGGTCTGAATGAGAATGGCCCCCACAGGCTCACATGTTTCAACACTTGGTTTCCAGTTGGTGGAGCTGTTTGAGGAGGTTTGAGAGGTGTGGCCTGGTTGGAGGAGGTCTGTCTCTGGGGTGGGCTTTGTGTGCACTCTGCTTCCTGTTTGTGGTTTAGGATGTGGGTTCTAACTGTTCCTGCCACCACATTTTTGCGTCACAGACTAACTTTCTGAAAGCATAAGCCTAGTTAAATTCTTTGATAAGCTGCATGGTCATGGTGTTTGATCATGGTAAGAACAAAGTAACTGAGACACTCACACACCGTTGCCTTTATCACAACGTGATTCCAACACCTCCTGATTCCATTAATTTATCCCTCATTTTGAGGAGTTAGGGTAGGAGCCTTCCTAAGGCCTCTAGCATTATATAATGTGTAGTTCTTCCTGTTTATGATGAGACAGTTTCCTCCTCTTATTGCATGACCTGTTATGGTTTTCCCCTGTGATATTACCAAACTACTTTTAACATTTCTAAGAGCAATTTTTTACTATGGGCAAAATAATCCATCTGTATGTTTTAAAAATGGAAGTAATGCTAAAAACAAAAGCAACAGTCTCCCGGCATCTCCCTATCCGAGAAGAAACCACCTCCAATTCTGAAGACATTGTTCTAGGTATTTTTTATATTAAAAAACATTTATTTAATACTCTTTCCTGGTTCATCACCTTACTGCTTATTATTGGGTCATTTACTGGCTCATATTCAAAATTCAGCTTTTGGTTTCATTTTGTTCTTTCATGGGGATGTCCCCTTTAGAGGCCCCTGTAGTTCTTTTCTGGTCTGGACTCAAGATTCTCTAGGGCTACATGCTCTGTTCCCAGGACTCCCTGCCATCATCCTGAGAAGTCCTTCCATCTCTCCCTGTGTAGTTTCTTCTAGTATTTATTAGTTTTTCTGTTTTCTTGTTGGTATGTTCTTCAGTAGTTTTCTGAAAAATTGTGTATTAGAGACAAAATTTTAGATTCTGAAGCTTTATTGTTTTTAGAAATTACAATTTTAAAATGCCTTTTAATCTTATTTATCTGGTATATAACTCTACACATGCATACACATTTATGCGGCGAGCTCCTCGACCAGCGAGGAAGAACGACCACCATTCGAGGATTCTTCTCAGATCACACTTTATTGTAGCGCCTCTTGATTGAGAGAGAGCGGGAGGTGAGGGGCCCCAAGAACCAAAAGGCAGCTGCTTATATAGGGAACGAAGCGAACGGGTCAATCTATGATTGGATCCCACCAGAATGCAAGCACGGGGAGCCACGGGATAGGCTGAGGACATAAGGCCAAATTACCATATACGCGCATGCGCAAGCCTCGAGGTGCGCAGCCCAGCAAGCACAGCCAAATATGGAGTTGTTTACAGCAAAGCTGTCAGGAAGTCGGCGCCATCTTAGAATGGCAGCTCCCTACACATTTACAAAGTAAATGTCACAATGAAACCCAGCATTCTATATGCCAACTAAAAATTAAGTAAGAATTTAAAAAGTTCTTCCAATCTTGTATATCAAAACAGTATTTTTAGTGTACAATGGGGGCATTTTTTAAATAACAGCTGCTATTATTTGTAAAGGCTTCCAAGCCATGGAGGCTGCACCATAGTCATAACTCTTGTTCTGTGGCTGCTGTGTCTCTGATTGTCCCTGAGAGTCACTGAGGGCATTGTTCAAATACTGCAGGAATGCTGGAGAGAGCCTCCATCTCTCCAGGTGGACCACTTCATCTTGGTTCATCTTTGTATGGAGAGCCAGACGGGTTGGTGTCCCCACCATCTTACTATGCAGCAAGAAGCATTCCAGGTTGTGCATCCATTCCTGTTGGGGCAGGCTTGGTGACTATACGCAGGGATTGCTGAGGACCCGTCACAGGGAGGACAGAGGAACTCTTCTACTGGCCAGAAATCAAAATTCCAGTGTAGGTGGCCACATTGTCCTTTCCTCCCATTTGGAGGTAACCAGACACAGAGATTTCTTTCCTGCCTTGTAGATATGGTTCAAAGACAACACAGGTCCTTTCTTTCATGGAAGCCAGTAGGCCAGTCTCCCTAAGCATCATTGTCATAGCAATTAATGATGTCTATGGCAGTTCTCCACGGATGCTTTCAGAGAGCTTGGGTCTGCCATGGTGGGGAAGGCAGAGTGGAGCAGCTCAGTCCACGGCAATGGGATCATGTGGTGGAGGTTGTTCACATCCCAGCAGGTCAGGAAGCTGCATGAAGTTTCACATATGTTTGAACCTGAAGAGTTTGTGTCGTTCTTGGGTTGCTACTTCAAAACTTTGAGTAGTTACCACTTAAAGGGTAAAATGCCTCCTATTATTTCTTTGAGATCCTTTAAGACTCCTTTTTTAGTATGCATACCAAACAATGGTTTCTCTATGACCTGTTCATCACTGAAATGTACTTGCCCCCATTGTACTTTGCTTAGTAACTCCCACAACCCTCCTGTTCACCCCTTCTCCCTTCCCTCTCCTTTGTCCCCCCAATAGTTGTCCTTCTATTGGCATGCCACACATGATCTTATACATACATACATACGTATGTGACCGCTCTATTCAGAATTCCTGCATCCCCTCCCTTCACTTTCTGGTTTTATTTTCCCCATGTACTATATAATTTATTGTTTGTTATGTTTATTGTCTGCTTTCTTCTACTAGGATGGAAGCTCTGTGAAGCAAGGGATTTCTGTTTTATTTCTCAGTCCTATGTACCCAGAATAGCATCACTCCATAAGTATGTATTGAATGAATGAGTGTGTGTGTGTGTGTGTGTGTGTGTGTGTGTGTGTTTGCAAGACTTGTTTGTTGTTAGAGAGCCCATATGTTGGTATCTCTGGTTGCTGCTCATCTGCCATGCACCATCTTCAGAAAGGAATCATCTAGTCTCCTGCCCCATGTTTCAGGGAGCCTGAATGCCCTCATAGTGTAGTGGAAGGGACTAAGGTTCATTTTATCTCCACTTAGCTCTATCCCATACACAACCCTCTATGCCTTGCTGCTGTCTTCCAGATTGAATGGTTCTGGTTAGTTTCAGCAGAAACAGCCCATCTGTCTTGTGGGAAGGGGAAGCTGTTTAATTTGGCTGGTGGAGGTGGGATCTTGGGGTTTACCGTGGCCTCTGGCCCATCCCTCTCTTCTATCTCAGACTTACATTTCCTCCTTCTCCTAGAGTTCTTGGGGACAATTTTTACTCTACAGGATCTTCCTTTGTGTGTCTTAGGTTTGACCTTTCTCTTCTGTCCAGTCGTTCATCTTCTCTCTGTCGACTTACTGACTTTATGTGAAGTTTCTGTTTCTTTTCTTCCTTGTTTTGGAGTTTTGAGAGTGAAAGAAGATCATCTGGATACTGAACACCCCCTCCCCCACAAAAAAGCCATCTTCCCCCAGATGTTTAACATCTCCTTTGGGGTAGGCTGAAAGTCTAAAAATATCCATGACAAATGGATAACCTTATCATAGTAAGTGGTTGTTAAGAAAAAGGATCCCAGAGCACTGAGTGTTAGGCGGGACCAGAGGAGGAGCTGAGAAGGGCCCCTGAGGCCAATGCTTCACTTTGCTCACACCTTTTTGGCTCTGTAATTAGCATTTATGACTTTGTTTTAAAGGACTAACCAAAAATTTAGCAAAAATAAAGATGCAATCGTTGTTAAAATGAGAGAAACTCAGGATGGCGGGGTAGATGGCTTAGTGATTAGCAGCATTTGGTCTTTCAGAGGATGTGAGTTCAGTTCCCACTCCCAGCTCAGGTGGTTCACAACCAGCTTCAGAGGATTTGATGCACTGACTTTCTCTGGCACCAGTACATGCATGTATTGTGTGTGCGCGCGCACACACACACACACATACACACAAATAAAAGTAAAAATAAACATTTAAAAATAACTTAGAGAAATTTTAGCAAAAGAAAATATGCATCTGTTGGAATATTATGTGGACATTAAAAGATATTTTTGAAGGTACTTTTGAAAAGTGCTTTTCCCAAAGTAGCTTTTAATAAAAACATCACTGTGAACATACACTTAAATGTAACTTTAATGTTCAAAGTGAAGATAAACTTAATAAAAAAGATAATTGTGGCATCCAGAAGGAGTTGGTTTGGTTACTTTACTTTGTTATGTTGATGAGCCTGCTTACAAAAGCACCTCTGAGAATGTAATCCTGTCCTCACTACATGCACTGACAATTGAAGTTGCCTAACCAGTTTTTTGTTTTTTTGTTTGTTTTTTGTTTTTGTTTTTGTTTTCTCTGTGTAGCTTTGTGCCTTTCCTGGATCTCGCTCTGTAGACCAGGCTGGCCTCGAACTCACAGAGATCCACCTGCCTCTGCCTCCCGAGTGCTGGGATTACAGGCGTACGCCACCACCGCCCGTCCTACCCAGTTTTTAACTAGCAAGTCCAGACTGTAAGCCAGAGCGTGGATTCCTGCTCCCATCAACTGTATCCATTGGGTGAGGTTAAGAATATCTCACCAAAAATATTACTCATGAGAAAGGTCTGTTCTCCTCACAAGCAGCATTTGAATAGATTTTTTGATATTCGGTTGCTAGCATGTACTTATTTGAAGAATTACAGCAGGGTGAAGCCTGAGAACTCATGAAAAATTTCAAAGATGGAAACATTTCAACAGGCTGAGTGACCATAACTTACGAGTGTCTAATCACCTTAGAAATGCTCACAATAATTAAGTAATAAAAACAACATGCATGCAGTTTTAACGTAAGGAAGCTTTTTTAAAAGGCTAACTATGTTAGGGGTTAATTTAAACCATTTGAAACAATTTTTAAGGTCCGCTTAAAATGAAGTGTTATATCCATCAGGAAGTGCCGTTTTGTGGTTTATAAATAAATTAATTCAAAAGGCAAGACCTGTGGTCCCTCCCCCGCTGCACCTATTTTGTTTATAGACAGAAATGGGAGTGAATTGAGCAGACACTCCTTTTCAAAGAAACCAATTACCTTTTCTTCTGTCTCTTTGGTAAAGTTATGGGTTTCCTTTTTCCAGCTTTCCAAAATAATCTTTGTATGTCCTTTAAAAAAAACAACCTTTTCTAATACTTTGCCAAGCTCTTTTTTTTTTTTTTTTTTTTTTTTTTTAAATTTTTTCAAAAGAACTATTCTTGACCAAGTTTGGAAAAGTGCATAGTGTTCACTTCACATAAAACCAGTGTGTTCGTTTCACAGGAAAGTCCTTAGGATGTGGGATACTTTCAGAGCACAAAGATGGCATGGGTTCCGGTGCTGTTATTAATGTGAAGAGGAGTTAAGTGAGAATTCCCTGCTCAGTGAAGGTGCTGGACTTTGTACTTCACTACTTATAGGAGGTGTTGGCAAACGTCAGAGCTCCACAAGCAGCTATCACAGGGAACTTTACCGGGTGCACGCATGTGGTGCTTTGTAAACACTAGACCCTCAGGCAAAGCAGTATTTGAAGACAAGCAGGCGTTAAAGTGGGGGTGTGCGCCCCTTTCTCTTAAGTCGTTTGTCCTTTTTCTCCTCCCAGCAAGCCCCACCTCCACTGGAAATGGGAAGGTTGGATATTTTCTGTTTTAATTCCAGAGACCTTTCAAACACTCGTGTACTAACAGCTCATGTGTGTCTGTGCTGCATCTCTTGGATACATTTTTGGTTCATATTGAGGACTGAAACCAGGGACTTGTACATGCTAAGCATGTGCTCTATTGCTGAGCCATGTCCCCAGCCCTCTCATACGTATTTACCGAGCATCTGATTATGTAAGGTGAGTTTGAGCCACAGTCTAAGGAGCTTAGGGTTGAATGAGCAGCTGAGGTACTTTAGTGCATACTATGTGGTAGAGGTAGGCAAGGGTTCATTGTGACCTACATCATAATGACTAATGTCTGTTCTGGGTATTTAACTTTCTGGGTTGTTTTCTTTTCTTTTTTCTTTTCTTTTCTTTTTTTTTTGTGAGCTTTTATAGTTAACAGGAATTGTTTCTTATATACTCCAGAAAGCTGTGGCTACCCGACAAAAATTTAGCAAACAGACTTCCCTGTCTGTGTAATTTGGGGGTATACTACTGAAAACTTGGAGTAGAACTTTCCTTGGATTTCTGCAGGATGGGAGGATTTGTTCAATAAAAATATTAAACATAGACACACTATGAATAAAAATGGGTTAATTAAAAATAGAACAAGACTGTCAGTGTTTTAAAATCTATTTTAGGCCGGACGGCGGTGGTACATACCTTTAATCCCAGCACTCGGGAGGCAGAGCCAGGCAGATCTCTGTGAGTTTGAGGCCAGCCTGGTTTACAGAGTGAGATCCAGGACAGGCACCAAAATTACACAGAGAAACCCTGTGTCAAAAAACAAAAACAAAACAAAACAATCCATTTTAAACATTCTAGGTGTTTTTATTCAGATAAGTTTTCCTGACCTGAATCTAATGTCTGTATCTAGTCACTTTAGAGGCTTTTTCTTCCTAGATTTTAGTTCTCTGCCTTGACTTTGGTGGTTATCTCAATGATAACCTCTGACTTTTTTTTTTTTTTTTTTTTTTTTTTTTTGCACCTTTTTCCTGGAACTCACTTGGTAGCCCAGGCTGGCCTTGAACTCACAGAGATCCTCCTGGATCTGCCTCTCAGGTGCTGGAATTAAAGGCGTGAGCCACCACAGTCCGATGACTTTTTTTTTTTTTCTGACATTTATTTAGCATGTGTGCAGGTATGTGCACGCCGAGGCCACAGGTGTGGAGGTCAGAGGACAATTTGTGCTAGTCAGTTCCCTTTCCACCTGTGGGTTTTGATGACTCAGGCTCAGCCATACTCCTCTTTCCTGTGGAGCCATCTTCCCAGCCCTGTGTACATACTATTTTAACCACTTATTAAAGATGAAAGCAAATTTGCATACTAATGAGATGGATGTTTGCTCTTTCTTTTTTTCTTTTTATATAAGGAATTAAATCTTGGCTGGACATTTGGTACTACAGGACACAGAGTCTCTTCAGTGTTTTACAGTGTTGGTTAATATTTTGATTTTATAAAGATAAAAGCTGAGTCAATCACTTTGCATTAACATATAGCACAAAATGGCAGAAGTATGTTTGGGGCTGTTTTAGACACTATTGGGAATTCTGTCCCATTCCCAAGCCAAAATTCACTGAATGATTTTTTTTTTTTTTAACAAAACGAAAGTCAAGTGGACAACTGCGACAGCCACTCCCCCACCCCACTCCCATCCCGCCCCCGAGACAGGGTTCCTCTGGGTAGCCATGGCTGTCCTGGAATCAGCTCTGTAGACCTGACTGGCTTCGAACTCAAGAGATCTTCCTGCTTCTGCTTTACAATAGCAACTTTAAAAATCAAACCCTCTAACACAGTCCAATCCAAGGATATATATATATACTGAGGAATGATGGTAGAAAGATGTTCAAAGTCTTCATTTTTCATAATTAAATCATCATGTTTTCAGAGCAGGAAAACACTGCAATGTATACTGCACAGTAGCCTTGACTCTGAGCCCAGGAGTCTCAGGCAGTGTTCACTGGCATTCACTGTTGCTGTGTGGTTTGCCGGTGTGTAGAGTGCACAGTGCGCAAGCTCTGTGATCAGGACCAAGCGGGCAGCGAAGCCCTATGATGCAACATGGACTAGCGCTGCCGGAAATACCTGGGGCTTAGCACACGTTTGAGTTCCCATGACTGTCCTGAAATCTTTTGCTGTTGTCAAGTGTTCATGCTCCCCACCTTCAGTTCTGTGATTCCATGTGGGACGGTGACCTGCAGTTTAAGAAGCGCTGTTGAGTGAGGCTGGCAGAGCCAGCAGTGACTTCTGCCCTCTTGAGTCTTACAGAGAATAAACAATTCATGGAGGATTCCTGACTTACTTTAATATGTCATGCGGCAGTTTTAGCTTTTTCTAATGACTGCTTTCAACTTTGCTCACCCCATGTCCCACTCTTAGAGAGAGTGCTTGCCTCACCAGTGCTGGGATGACTTTTTAGGTGAACTCTGGGGACTGAACTCATCTCCTCCTATGCCTTCTGCCCAGTACCATATACTCTCCTGATTGTTTACTTCATTGTATGATAACTAAACTCAAAGTCCTTTTAAGAACGTATCAGTCTGTTTTGGGTTGGTGTCCACAGTAAGGGGTTCCATCGTGGCGTCTTCTGTATGGATGCCATTATACTTCGTTCTCACATGATGCCTTTCTTTACCACTCTCTCCATGTTCCTCATGCTCAACTGGTCTTTTCCTTTACCAGAGTCTCCATTTCTTCCATCTTAAGACCTGTATTCCATTACTCTGTTTCCCAGCCATGAAGATCTCCCGTAAGAGCCGCTCCTCCTTTCTCCATATCCCCTTCAAGTTTGGTGAACTTCAAAGACATACATGTAACACAGATGTGTATGCATGCTTTTAAATCAAGCTTCCATATGTAAGAGAAAACCCATGCTATTTGTCTTTCCGAGTCTGGCTTATTTTAATGAACACAGTGCTTTCTGGTTGCATATGTTTTTCTGTGAATTTCATTTTTCTCTATGGCTCCTTAAGAGTCTGTGTGCATATGTCCCATGTTTTCTGCATCAATGAGTTTGTTCTCTTGCCTGTCCCATCCCCAGGTATTTGGAGTCGGGCAGCATGGACGGACTAGTGTCCTGCAGAAGCCTGAGTCAATATCCAAGGGTGGTAGAGCTGAGTGCTATGGTAGTTCTCATTTCAGATTTCTTTCTTTCTTTCTTGAGAAAACTTCATGGTGGTTTCCATAGGGGTTGGACCAGTTTACATCATTACCTGCAGTGAGTTCGAGTCCCACTCTCCCCATGGCCTCAGTAGTACTTTTTGTTATTTGTTTCCTTGATGACAGCCACTCTGATTTGGGTGAGATGCAAATCAAAGTGGTTTTGATTTGTATTTCTCTGTTAGCTAAGGCTGTTTCACATTTAATTGCACTGCATATGTTACTTATATGTGAAATCAAAATAATAGTAATATTGGAACTCATGGTTACTAGTGGGTAGGGTTAAGTGAAAGGGAGATATTGGTCAAACAATACCAACTGTCAAGTTCTGGGCCAGAGAGATGGCTCAGCAAGTAAGGACGCCAGCAGCCAATCCTGGTGACCTGAGTGCTTCTGGGACCCACATGGTAGAAGAAGAGAACTGACCCCCTTAAATTGTCCTCTAGCTTCTCTATGTGTGTTATGGCACACACACACACACACACACACACACACACACACACACACACACACACACGCGATGTACACGTTCTGAAAACATACTCTACAACTTGGTGACTAAGTTAGTAATATTGTATTGTATGTTTAAAATTTGCTGAGTGGACGGGTCTCAAGTGTCCCCATCACAATATATAAAGGATAACTAGGTGAGATGATAGATGTCAGCTTGACTATGGAAATAATTTTACAATGTACGTGTGTGTGCATCTGTGCATGTATACATGCATACATTGAAAACAAACATTCTATACCTTAAATATGCAGTTTTTGTCTATTAGATGCCAATAAACCTGTAAATATAAGAAAAGACATATTTTTTATCTTTTAAAATAAAGCCACTCAAAATGAAAACATATGCTATTACACTGTCATTGCAACAGTCTACCATAGTGAGTATTTTATTAGAAGCTATATGAAAGAAAAAGTGAGCGCATCAACTAAAAGCAAATATTGATTAGTTGATTAAAGCAACCACAGGTTGTGCATCTGCTGTACAAGGAACACAGTCTCAAGAATAATGGAGCTGAGAAATTCCTGTTCCCTCATTGTGCTGCCCTGGTTACATGTGGCAAAATACATTATTTATGTGTTTGTAGTGATATTGGTGTAAGCAATTCCTCCACTGAAGTCAAGTCAAAGTGTGGAATGCATTTAGTATATAATATTCCACAGTTCAACTAAAGAATTAGGTTTCTTATTTGTATCTTTACTATCTTACAGCTTTTGTCATTATTTCCAAAACTATTCTCTCTTACAGTATAAAAAGTTTATCACAAAGACAAAAAATTAAAGTGGGGCCTGTCAAAATAGTCAAAACCAGAATTTTTTATTTGTTATTTTTTGTATTTAAATATATTTATTTATTAAAATTTTTCCATTTTACATACCAACCCCAGTTCCCCCTCCCTCCCCTTCTCCCGCCTCCTCACCTCCCTCCCACTCTATCCCCATCCACCCCTCAGAGTGGGTAAGGCTTCCCATGGTAGTCAACAAAGTCTGGCATACCAAGTTGAAGGAGAGCCTTGCCCCTCCC
Organism: Onychomys torridus; assembly: GCF_903995425.1. Lineage (NCBI taxonomy): Eukaryota > Metazoa > Chordata > Mammalia > Rodentia > Cricetidae > Onychomys > Onychomys torridus. The sequence continues at coordinate 4,057,302 of NC_050451.1, read as the reverse complement.
CATTGTATCAAGGCTGAGCAAGGTATCCCACCACAGGGAATGGGTTCTAAAAAGTCAGTTCATGTACCTGGGATAAGTCCTGGCCCTGCTGCTAGGGACCCCACAAACAGATCAAGCCACACAACTGTCACCCACATTCAGCGGGCCTAGTTCAGTTCCATGCAGGTTCCTGAACTCTCTGTGGGTTTCCCCATCATGAGCTTGATCCCTTCTTCTTCTTCTTCTCCTTCTTCTCCTTCTTCTCCTTCTCCTCCTCCTCCTCCTCCTTCTTTTTTGAATGCTGAATGCTGTTTATTGAAGGAGGGAGGAGGTCTTAAATACAGGCTTACAGTACAATGGGAGAACCCCGGATGGCAGAAGTTAGTTTTTTTTCGTTTTTTTCTTTTTTTCTTTTTTTTTGGTTTTTGGTTTTTTGAGCTGAGGATCAAACCTTGGGCCCTGTGCTTGCTAGGCAAGCGCTCTACCACTGAGCTAAATCCCTATCCCTGCTTTTGATGTTTTACAATCTTGCATCTAAGCTGTTAAGGCCCAATATGCTGGATACACAGACAAGGAGCTTCCCTTAAGCATTCAGGAGGGTGAAATCTCACAGGAAATTAGCATAGGGAGAATATCAAGGTCAAGGTTGGCAAGCAAGGCAACAGTTACCCAAAACGGGGGGGCCAGGAACCTACAGGTTCCCCCCTTTTACTAAAAAAATGAGCTTCTGACTTAGGTTGCATGGGACGTCAGCAGGTCACCTTACCCCTCATGGAGACACCTGTCCAGGCCACACAGGTGTTCTGTCTTAGGTTGGTGAGCGCCTCCCAGGAATTACCCGACTGTTGAATACTCATTATTATATAGGCTAAAACAACAACAAAAACAACAACAACAACAAAAAAACAAAAAACAAAAAACAAAAAACAAAAACCCAGAATATTTAACTTAAAACAACATTATGCATATCTATCTGTCTGTCTGTCTGTCTATTTATCCATCTATCTCAGATATAGTCATTTATGTTGCCCAGGCTGATCTTGAACTTCAAGATCCTCTTGAATAGTTTGAATATTGGGATTAGAACTACATGCTACCATGCCCAGTCCCAAACAAAATAATTTCGAGTTTTTCTTTTTAAAATTGATGTGAACTTTGATTCTAAAGACCTGAGTTTTCTTCCTAGTGCTACTACTATGTAGAGGCATGACTTCGAGTGAGTTATTCAGGTTTTAGGGAGCCCGAGTTTGTCACTGAATAGGTGGAATGTGGCACTGATCACTGAGTGTATGGGAGTGTGCTTGGTGAACACCGGACAGCATTGTGACTGATCAGACATTATTGGCGCTATGCTTTGACTCTTGCTAAATTTGGGAATTTGACTATGCTTTTTGGTGGCTGAGGACACTATCACAGCTGTTGTAAACTTTCTTTCGGTCACTCTGTCTTCCCGAGAGTCATTCCCCAGGCTTCACGGTCCTCTAGTCCACTCTCCTGGCCTTTCCTTTCCCAGAAGTGGTACTGATGTGGCTGTCTTTTTACATCTCTCCCCGGAGGCCTCTTAAGCATTCCCCATCTCCGGCTGGGAGTACTCTTGAGTTCTGGTTTCCCTCTAGGTCTGTGAGGGGGTGGCTTGCTCCTTTCTAGATAGGAATCCTTGTTTGTGATGTGCACCATGCACACTGCTTGGCTTCCCTCCCTTGCCCTCTCCTCTCCTTTTCTCTGTCAGTCAGCTTTTTAACCATGGCTGTTCACCCAAAGCTCTCTCTGCTGTTAGAGCCAATGAGTGCTGGACAGAGCAGTTCTTCCAAAGTGGACCATTTGTATGCTAACTCCTCTGCTTCACTGCAAACACTGCAATGAAGAAGGAATCCAGCAATTGTCTTTTCTCTTTCAATTTGTAAAAAAGTTGGGGGCAAGGAGGATGCATTCACATGCTCACCGAGGTCAGAGGATGTTGAGGGGTTGGTATTTTCCTGCCACTGCCTAGGTCCCAGAGACTCTGATCATCAGGTTTGGCATGAGGCCATCTCACCAGCCCTTTCTTTTTACTTTTAACCACACCCATCTAGCTTGAACAAAAAGGTCTGCTAGTATTCATGGTATTGTACCAAAAGTATGTGTTTTGGATAAGCTGGTTGCCCACCAATGCTGGAGTCACAGACACATACTTTCATCTCAGTTTTCTATCTACTTGTGTGGTGCCTTCGGGGAACACCTAACTTACCTCAGTCTCCTAATTTTTTTTTTTTTTTTTTTTAGATTTATTTATTTATTATGTATACAGTGTTCTGTATGTAAGTATGCCTTCAGGCCAGAAGAGGGCACCAGATCTCATTACAGATGGTTGTGAGCCATCATGTGGTTGCTGGGAATTGAACTCGGGACTTCTAGAAGAACAGTCAGTGCTCTTAACCGCTGAGCCATCTCTCCAGCTCCCAGTCTCCTGATTCTTTATCTGTATAGTAGGGTACAGCTTAGCAGATAGAGTGTTTTCTCTGAAAGGATGAGGACCTGAGTTTAGACCCTCAGCACTTACATAAAAAGCTAGGCATGACGAACATTATCCTGTAGCCCTAGTGCTGAGGGGCCTGTTTGGCTAGCCTGTCTAGTTGAAGCAGTGAATTCAAGGAAGGTTCATCCACAAATCTTATATCAGAAAGTAAAATGGAGAAATGATTGAAAAGGACATCCCTGTGCAGTGGCACAGATGAGTGCAATCTGTGCAACACACACACACACACACACACACCCAAAAAACATATCCAAACCATTTCCAACCTGCCTGACTATGTGAAGATAAAATGGAACAAGTTTCGTGATCTGCGAAGGCCTGTGTCAAAGATCTCTGTCATCGCTCCAGCAGATTTTCCGGGAGTTTATCATCAGTGTCATCAGTGATGGGGCTTTGAGAACAGCTGAAACACAGAAAGTGTGTGCTCTTGTTTAAAAGGTGTGGCCGAGCGAGAGCAGAGCTAAGGTACCCAAGGGTTCACAGACATAAACCTGGACATCACGACCTATCTCAGCTTCCCTAGGAGTCCCTGTCCTCACAATCCTTTCTCTAGATGCTCATCTTGTGAGATTACAGTCCCTGTCTCATGCCTGCAGCACCCACTCTCTACGTGCCTTACCTGATTAATCCAAGAATCCTGTTCCATACATCTCCTGAATGTGTTCTTCCTCCTTTAGCAAATCACATGTGCTTTGAGGTGTAGGGCTATGTGTGTAAATGCCTCTTATCCCACACTGATGGCATGTGACAGTGATTTATAGTAGGTGTCTCTGGAAATGGGTGGTGTTTGTGTGAAGCTCAGCTGAGGTTTTTTCCTTTGTTGAAAATCGGGGAAAGAAAAGAGTATTCTGTGTTCTGTTATTCTTTGAAAAAAAATCTTTGTTTTAAACAGAATCATAAATGAACATATGTTAAAAAGTTAAAGAGAGATCAAGGCTTATGGAACTGTAGTTGTCAACTGCACACTGTAGTTTACTCATAAGTAATGACTTTTGAATTCTTAACTGCCCCAGCTACTTAACCTTTGACATTATCATTCGTGTGTGTGTGTGTGTGTGTGTGTGTGTGTGTGTGTGTGTGTGTGTGTACATAGTCATGGTCATACATCTACACAAACTACCCTTTATTCGACATACCGGGTTCAGATACTAAACTCTTTAGAGTTTTGGAGTATCACATACATCTAGTACAGTATCTTAAACCCAAGCTTAAAGACAAAGCTTGATTGTCATCCATATGCACCTTATACACATGACCTGCAGCGTATTTTGCACAATATTTTAGTCACTACTGCTTTGGCTATGTCTCATCATGTAAAGTCAGGTGTGCAGCTCTCCACTGGTGGGATCAGATCAACTATAAGACATTTCCAACCTTGAAGCACTTCATGTGTATGGATATATATTTATATGTATATTTACACACACTTTGTGCCTGCAAGTGAACTCAAGGCATTGCAAATGCTAAGCAAATTTCCTACCATTGCCCTAGCCCCATACTTCATATTTGGTATTTTAAATTTCAGATGTTGAACTGTCTTTTTTGGCTCACCAGTTTTGCACGTTGTTTACTAACCTAACACTGATAGGTGAAGTTTTAGCTCTCTTTTACTTCTCTCTCCTCTTCCCACGATCCCAATGCAGCCCTAATTTGGTTCTTTGCCAATGTTCCTTTACCTTTTTGTGCTTAACTATTCATTGAATTCTCGGTACCATAAAATAGCCACAGTTCTTTCTCCCAGTCTCTGTGAGTCAGGATGGGAAGGGTTGACCAGATGGCTCTGGGCATCTTACATGACTGTAGTAGACAGTGGATAAGGTGGAACAGAAGGAGTTGACCAGCTCCCTCCTAGGTAACCTTGGGGCTTTTCCTATAGTCTCTTCCCATGGGCTAACCTGGGGCTCCTCATAGTGAAAGTGTCCTAATGACTAAGAAAGATGACAAATTGCTCATCACATAACACTTCAGAAGTCACTGCACAATTAGTTTGTCATGGACATACTCATATTCAAGGGGATGGAACATAAGTATTGCCTTTACATGGGTGGGGTAACAAATACTTTGGGACCACATATATATGTATGTATGTTTGATTAAGAAAGGGTCTCTCAATGTAGCTTACCCTGGCCCTGAACTCATTATATCCCCTAGGCTAGCTTTGAACTCTTAGTCCTCTGGTCTCAGCTTCTGAGTTGCTCATCTTATAGGCCTGTACCATCTCACTCAGCTTGAGGCCATTTTTAAACTGCCAGAATCAGTGTTTTCATTGTGACAAAAGAAATACAGTTGACTACTGAGGTGAGCAGGATGCTACAGAAAGTTTCACAGCACGGCAAAGCTTTTTGGACGTCTGTGTTCATCCTTTGTTGTATTAGAGCCTCTGGCTGTGTCTTCTGCCAGCTCTGCAGCTTTCTACATGGTCAGACATGGTAGGTAGTGTCAGGAACATTTCTTTACCTGTGGTTGCTCTTTCCCAGTGCCTCTGCTCTCTAGGTCCATCACACAGCTGCTGTCTTTTTTTTGCCGTGAGTGTGAGAACCCCCTTCATCTCTCTCTGGGTCAAATCCCTCCATTCCTGGGTCATATGCCTTCTGTTTTGGTCCATCCTATGCTGTAGTAACTTATTTCTTGAGAAAGGCTGTACGGAGGTAAGATTTTGAAGACTGGAAGGTCCAAGGGTTCCACTCCCCCAAATGTTTCTCAGTGTGCAGAATTCCAGGCTGTAGACACCCCTCTGAGTTTTGAAGGCATGATTTCTTTGCCATTTGTTTACCACCATGTTCATGGGCAGTGAAATGTCAGTTGATTCTTGATCCTCTGCGTTAACTACCCCTTCTGTTTGGAAGTTTCAGGCTCTTCACTCCTGGCATTTGTGCTTTCGATCTAGCCCCTTCATTCATTTTTCTGGTGGATAATTGTTCACAGAAAGTTTCTTTATGTGGACTAACAGAAATAAAAATGCACTTTCTTGACTTGAGGGTAGACCAATCAGAGAAGGAAGCCACTTGAGAAATTCCTCCTCCTTGGGCTTGGTGCACCAGAGTACAGGGCGTGGTGAGCAGGGCTTGGATATTGGCCTCCATTGCTTCTTTCTTGGCCAAGCATGGAGTGTACTGCTCTTACAGTACATACCAACTACACACAAGACCCTGTTAGTCTACTAACACTGATTGTGTGTTAGTAGGCTGGTGCACATTGACTGCACCACTTATGACCACAGTGCACACTGACACACACTACATGACCGTAGCATACACTGACCATGTAATACATGACCACAGTACACAATGATACATGCTGTATGCTGGTTGGGCATTCTGACATAACACTAAAAGACTGAGGTACACGCTAATACCATGGCACACGATCGGTTCATACTGACACACACTGATGGTGGTGCACATTACAAGAATGGTGCTGTGCACACTGGCTGTGGTGTTAAGCATTTGGCAAGTGGGTCTTGCCAGTCTGAAGATTCATTGCATTCCATATGTGAGGATTTTCTTGTGTTTTAATAACTGCCTTCTCATAGCCTCTTCTGTTGTCTCACTGGAAGCATGTTTTGGGACGATAGACCTGCTTACAGACTTACCAACCTCCTTGTCCTCTTGTTATTTTTCTCTCAATTCTTTTGTTCTTATGTTCAGTTCTCAGACTCAAAAATTTCAAGTTAAAAACTTAATTTTACTTATGTGTCTTGTTATTATTTATTTATTCATTAGACAGAATGAATCAGGCTGGCCTTGAACTCACAGTAATCCTCTTGTCTCAGCCACATGGGTGCTGGAATTATAGGTGTGAGCCACCCACCACACCTTGATTCTTCTTCTTCTTCTTTTTTTTTTTTTTTTTTCCAGAACTGAGGATGGAACCCAGGACCTTGTGCTTGCTAGGCAAGCACTCTACCACTGAGCTAAATCCCCAACCCTCTTCTTTTTTTTTTTTTAAAGGCAAAATATTACACTAAACATGTGTAAATATAAAATGTGAAATTCATGCTTTTTTTTGGTCTGTTGTATGTGTGGTTCGAACATGAGTATACTAATGAGTAGGATGTCGGATGCCCTCCTCCAAAGCTGTCAGCCACACTGCCCTGAGACAGTGTCTCTCAGTGAACTGGAAACTCACTGCTTCAGGTACTCTGGCTGGCAGGCTAGCTCTTGGGACCCACCTGCCTTTGTTAGGAGATGATCAGAGCTTCAATCTCGATGCTTCTGACAGTTCTAAGTTGTTCATATCCTCCTCACTTAATTTTAGTAGGTAACGTGGGTCTAGAAATGTATCCATTTCTTCTAGACTTTCTAATTTCGAGGGATGAGATATGTATTTTCAAATATTTCCTAATTATTCTCTGAATTTTATTGATCTCTGTTTTTGATATCTCCCATATAATCTGTAAATTTATCAATATGTGTTTTCTCTCCATTTCTTTTGGATAGTTTGGCTGCGAGTTTGTCAAACTTATTTATGTTTTATCAGAACTAACTCTTTGTTTCATCTCTTCTCTATATTTTCCCTCTGGTTTATTAATATCTGGATTTTGCTAATTCTTTTATCCACTGCTTTGAGGTTTGGTTGGCTTGGCTTTTGTAAGATCATGAGCTATATTATTTATTGGAAATCTCTGTAGGTTACAGTAAGCACTCAAAGCTATAAACTTCCCTCTTTGAGCTGTCTTAGCTGTCTTGCAGCGTTTCTGCTAAGTTGTGTTTTCATTTTCATATTTGTGTAGTTTCTGTAGCTTTTCTTTCTAATTTTATTGTACTGTAATCTGATAAGATACAAATAATTATTTGATTCTTTTGTATTTCATAAGCAGTGATTTGTGGATTAAAATGTGATCTTTCTTAGAGAAAGTTCCAAGGGATGCATAATTTGTGTTTGTTAAGTGGAATATTCCATATATATATCTGTTAAATCCATTTGATCTATGGTGCAGTTTAACTCTAAAGTTTCATTGCTGATTTTTACCTTGGGCGACATGTTAGCATGAGTAGGTTTTGAAGTCATCCAATTCTCTTTATATCATGATCTGTATGACCTCCCAGGCCTATTAGTTTCTGTTTTATGAAACTGGGAATTCCAATAATTGGTAAACAAAATATTTATAATCATTGTATCTCTTTGATGAATGTTGTCTTTATTCATTTTTAGTGGCTTTCTTTGTTTCTTTGGAGTAATTTTGATTCAATATTTACTTTGTCAGATATCTTGATAGCTGTGCTGGTTTAGTTTCTGACTTCCAATGTTTGGAAATGACTTGCATCATTTTTCTTTTCGTCAGTGAGGCATGTTTCATGGAGTCAACTGATAGATTGTGGTTTTTTTTTTTTTTTTTTTGGTTTTTTGAGACAGGGTTTCTCTGTAGCTTTGGAGCCTGTCCTGGACTAGCTCTGTAGACCAGGCTGGCCTCGAACTCACAGAGATCCACCTGCTTCTGCCTCCTGAGTGCTGGGATTACAGGCATGAGCCACCACTGCCCGGCAGATCTTTCTTTTAATACATTCAGCTAGTATGTGTCTATCCATTGTGGAATCAAGACCATCATTTATAATTGGGGTTGTTATTGAGAGATATTTACTATTTCCTGTGATTTTTAATTGTTTTCTGGTCAGTCTAGGAATTGTTTGTTCTTTTTTCCTCTCCCCTATCTGATTAAGATGTTGATGGATTACTGTGGTGGACATGATGCATTCTTTCTTAGTTCCCTTCTGTTCACATATTCTTGTGAAATTTCATCTTTACCATGCCGCCACAGTTGAGACTATCTTTGTTCCATCTCCAGGTTTATGATATCTTTAAATATCATCTACTTGGTGGTCATGAGTTGCTTTAGTTTGCCTTTGTTTGGGAATATTATTTTCCCATAGGGTTTTTTTTTTTTTAAAGATTTATTTATTTATTATGTTTACAGAAGAGGGTGCCAGATCTCATTACAGATGGTTGTGAGCCACCATGTGGGCGCTGGGAATTGAACTCAGGACCTCTGGAAGAGCAGTAGGTGCTCTTAACCTCTAAGCCATATCTCCAGCCCCTTTCTGTAGGTTTTAAAGGATGTTTTTACTGGATGTAACAGTCTGGGTTGGCATTTGTTTGCTTTCAGGGCTGGAAATGAATCACTCCATGATTTCCTGGTTTTTGGGGTTCTGTTGAAAGATCTTCTGTTATTTTATCTCTGCCTGATTCATTTAGTTTTTGAGTTTATGTCTGAATATACTATGTCCTCAACCTTGTCCTATATTCCTGACATTGTTTATTCCATTTCATCTGGTCTCTTGGTGATAGTATTTTTTTATTATTATTATTATTATTATTATTATTATTGTTGTTGTTGTTGTTGATTTTTGACTAATTTTATTTGATTTATTGAGTTTAATTTTTAACATTTTTATTTAGTTTGTTTTTCTTTTTAGACAGGGTGTCATGTAGTCAAGGATGGTCTTGAACTTGCTACATAGATGAGGATGACCTTGAACTTCTGATCCTTCTTACTCCACTTCCTGAGTGCTAGGATTACAAGTCTCCACGTGTCCCATTTATGCTGTGTTGAGGATATAACAGGGCTGTGGGAAAAATACACAAATGAAATATATAATGATAGAAGGGGGGTAAAAACTTCAAAAAAGATTTCTTCAAAACCAACATATATGAAGTCAGGCGTGATGGTGTACGCCTTTAAGCCCAGTACTCAGGAGACAGAGGGAGGCAGCTTTCTGTGAGTTTGTGGACAGTCTGGTCTACATAGCAACTTCTAGGACAGCTACAGTTTACATAGTGAGACCCTGACTCAAAACAAGCAAACAAAATATATATGATAAAAGGATACCTATAAAAGTGTAGTAAAAGGAATAAAAGAGAAACCATTAGGCAGGGAGAGGGGAATGAGAGCTTGATGTCCCCCTCGATTGGGTTCTTTAAATTTGGAGTCTGTTGGGTGGATGTGTGATAGAAAGGATCACCCGAATCCTTTTATCTTTTCTGTGACTTTACGGGGTGCTCTCCTGGATGGGATAAGTGTCAGATGCCTACCAGAGTGGTGTTTACTTTGGTAACTTCCCTTCTTTGTGTACGGGTGGACCTTTATCATTTCAAGCTTTGCTTTCTGAGGGCTGGCCAGGTCCTCTCGCTTCCTAAGATGCCCCAGTGTGTATACCCCAGGAGACTTATGTTTGGGCCAGGAAGTTTTCTCCCAAGTGGAATGGGATTCTGGGAAGCAAGCCCAGCACTGAGGTCCATACAGACAGGTCTGTCTCTGTAATTCTAAAACTTGCTGGGTATTTATCAGTTCCTGAGGGACGAGGCTGTGGTTATCAGGTCAGTGGAGCATCGGTTTCCTGAATAGTTTGGGATTGAAACTGCTTGTGGATTTGTCTCTGGAGGTTGGTTCCCACTAATCTCAAGTGTGGGGCTCTCAGGCTACAGAGTGATGAGGTTAGGGTCCAGCCATCCATGGCAGGCCACCTCACCCTGTGTAATAAGCAGCTGGAGGCAAGCCTCCTGTGCCTGAGCTTTTTAGTGTGTTAGCATCTGGTCCTTCCCCTCCGTGACTGTCTCCCAGCACTGGCTCTTCATCTTCATGCCCTTTGACTTGTAAAGGCCCTACAGGTAGAATAAGATGGTAGCCAACCACAGCTCTCTGACACACGAGACGGGACCACACGAAACTACTCTGCACTGCTGACTTATTCCTCTGAAAGAGTCACTGGATTGGCTTTGGAGAACTGGAGGCATGTCCTGTGCTAGGACTGTTTTCACCAACCTTCCCTCGCCCTTACCCTTAGGTCAAGGAGGCTTCCTGCCTTTGGCCCACTATAGAGCCATGTGGCCAGGCTCTGTCCCTTGTCCACCCGCCCCAGCTGTCCAGCTTCTTGCTCTGTGAACTTTAGACGTCTGCCCTCTCTTTCAGTGTTTAAAACAGTCTATTTGTTATTTTAACTCTTTACACTCAGGGCATCATGTGCAGGCAGTGTCTAATCTACTTCCTTACCCACAAAGTGCCCCACGGATCTATTTATGTGTGCTTAGCATGTTGTGTGGATAATCTCAGCTGCATGTTGGTAGACAGTATGGGTGCTGCAACTGTGTTATTTTAAAATTACATTGATCAACCTATTTATTATGTATGTCTTTATTTAGTGTCACTGTTTTTAGTGTCTCATGTGCAAATGCGTGCACACAGGAGTGTGCATGAAGAAGTCAGTGCACAATTTGTTGGAGTCCATTCTCTTACGTGGTTTAGCCCTTCAACCACGTGGGTTCCAGGATGGAATTCAGGTTGTCTGGCTTGGTGGCAAGTGCTTTTACCTGTTGAGCTGTCTTGCCAGTCTCTGAATTTGTGTCCTTAAAACTAAAGATATACCTCAACTTACTATGGATTCCTATCCTGATAAACATAATCATAGGCTGAAAATATCATAAGTGAAAAGTGCATGTGCGGGGTTGGGGATTTAGCTCAGTGGTAGAGTGTTTGCCTAGCAAGTGCAAGGCCCTGGGTTCGGTCCTCAGCTCTAGAAAAAAGAAAAAAAAAAGTGCATGTGCTGCAGCTGGCCTGCTGAATATTGCAGCCCAAGGCACTGCCAACTGTGGAGTATCACTCTTTCCTCTTGGGAGCATATGGTTGACTAGGAGCCATAACTTGCTGCCTCTGCCCAGCACCTCAGGAGAGAGTGTATCCTTCCCCAGAAAAGGTCAAAATTCAAAATTTGAGGCACAGCTCGTATTGAAGTTGTACTGTTTTCACAGCGCTGTAAAATACAGAAATGTACAAACCAATGGTTGTCGCTCCTTGCCCCATACTGTGAGAATGAAGACCATTCTCAGGAGACTGTCAACATTCCAGAAAATGTCAACATCGCTCTGAAGGGGCTCACAGTCATTGGGAAGGCCAGAGGGACTTCAGTCACATCAAGGAAGAGCTGAGTCTCCTTGGCAAGAAAAGAAGAGGCTCTGGGTTGACAAATGGAGGGGGTAGCAGAAAGGAAGTAGCCACTGTCCAAACTATCTACAGTCACGTTCAGAACATGATCAAGGGTGTTTGTTATGCTGAACTCCCATTACAAGATGACCTCTGTGTATGCTCACTTCCCCAACAAGGTCATTATTCAGAAGCATGAGTCTTTGGTTGAAATCTGGAATTTTGGGGGTGAAAAATACATCCGCAGGGTTCGGTTGAGGACAGGGGTTGCTTGTTCTGTCTCTCAAGCCCAGAAGGATGAATTAATCCTTGAAGGAAATGATATTCAATTTGTTTCAAATTCAGCGGCTCTGATTCAGCAAGCCACAACAGTTAGCGACTAGGATATCAGAAAGTTTTTGGATGGTATCTGTGTGTCTGAAAAGGGAACAGTGAAGCAGGCTGATGAGTAAGACCTAAGGCACCCAGCTCCAGAAACAAGATCCTAAATGAAAAGACTTGTATTGGAAAAAAAAAATCAACTGTTGTTCATTAGGCAGTAGGCATTTACAATATTGAGTCTCCTCTCATTTAGAAGTTTTAAATGTTCTCTCAGCCATGCTTTGTGGTTCTCTGTGTATAGGTCTCACACATATCTTTGAGAAATTATCACTGCATATTTCATGAATTTTCATGCGACTGTTAAGGGAAATTATTTTAAGAACTTTTTGTAGTTGTTACTTTCGAGGACTATAATTAACTTTTCTGCATCAACCATATACTGCTAACTTGATAGACTGACTTATTAATTCTAGCAATATTTTGTAGATTCTTTTGGGAATTCTACGTGTATGTGAACAGACACTTTCATTTCTTTTCAACTTCTATGACTTTATTTTTCTTGTCTAATTCTTCTGGCTAGTCCCTCTAATACAGTAAGAAATAAAAGTGAGGAGAGCATTCTGTGTTTTGCTAGCTAGGTGTTTTTTGAAGATTCTATTTACCAACGTGGAGGATTTCTTTTCTTTCTTAAAAATAATTTATTTCTGTATGCCGTGATATGTGTTACATGTGGGTGTGTGTGCACACGTTCATATGTGTGAATGGGGGCACATGCACGCCGTGTGTGCGCATGGAGGTTAGGGGACAGCCAGGCTCGCTTGTCATCTTCTACCTCCATTGTTCTGCTGTTGAGCTGCCAGGCTAGTCGGCCGGCCCGAGAGTGCCACCATTATAGATGACTGTGTCACAAACTTGTCTTTCTGGCCTTTTACATATAGCAAAATCTGAGGATTTGAACTTAGGGCAAATGCTTTTATTCTGAGTTATCTACTCTCCCCTGCCCCAACCCTTGGAAATTTCATTTTAAGTTTTATTTATCATCATCATCATCATCATCATCATCATCATCATCATCATTATATTATTTGTGTTTCTCTCTCTCTCTCTCTCTCTCTCTCTCTCTCTCTCTCTCTCTCTCTCTGTGTGTGTGTGTGTGTGTGACAACACGAGTGTGGAATCACAGGATGACTTTCTGGAATTGGGTCTTCCTTCCACTGTAGACTTCAGGGGTCAAACTCATCATCATCAGGCTTACCTGCAAGCATTTTTACCTGCTGAGCCATTCCGATAGCCCAGGAATTTCCTTTCTGCTGCTAGATTTGTGAGTTTTAATTTTGAATGTGTGTTAAATTTTGTCAAGCACTCCTCAGCCTCATATTACATTTTCTTGTTTAGTCTGCTGATATAGTGAATTACATTCTTCGATTTTTTTTAATTGTTAAACTTCTATTGTATTCAGGGTTTGCCTCACCCTTCTCTAGATTGCTGAATTTAATTTTATAATACTGTTCATGAGGCATGATGATATATAATTTTATCTCCTAAAATGTGGCTGTCAGTCTTTAGCAGCAGTGTTATGCTGGCTGTATAATTAGCCAGGACATTCTGAAAGGGTTTGGAGAAAAGTAACAGTCATTTTCCTTAAACATCTGATAGAGTTCACCCGTGAAACAATGGACTTGATGATTTCTTTGTATGTAGGCTTTTGATAATACATTCAATTTTAAACATTTGAAATACCAAAAATTTCTACTTGGTTTTGTGTTTGTTCAGAAAGTCTTAGTTTTTGTAGGAAGTCATTTCATTTAATTTGTTATTTTGTTAAACTACCTTCACTTTCTACTACTTATTTTTTCTTTGTTAAACTACTTATGTTTCCTGATACTAATTTTCTTCATTATACTGTTGTTCTTCAGTATCCTTGGGGAGTTGGTTTTAGGCTTCCCATTGATAGCAAAATCTGTGGATACTCACATTATGTAAAGCATCGTAGTTATTTGCACAGAGCTGTACACATCCTCTGGTCTATTTTATTTTATTTTTAACTTTGCTGCTGTGACAGTGCAAACAGCCTTCATTTTATTGCTCAACTCCGGCATGGGCACACACATACACACACATAGTTAATTTCTAAACACCACAGATATTATTGATAAAGCTCATGTAACAAATGAGTAAAAATACAAAGACTATCAAAGCTAAAGCATTCTGTAATAAATACAATGAAAATGATAAAACATTTTTAAAGTCAGTTTGAGAAAAGGAAGAATATTACATAAAGTGAACTGATTACATCTAGAATAAGCAACTCAGCATTTGGTACAATCATCATCCTCACATGAGGACATTAACCATCACATGTGGCCACTGCCTCATGTCTATTTTATTTTTATTTTTTATTTATTATTTTTTAAAGCTTTATTTATTTATTATGTATACAGCATGTATGTCTGCAGGCCAGAAGAGGGCGCCAGATCTCATTACAGATGGTTGTGAGCCACCATGTGGTTGCTGGGAATTGAACTCAGGACCTCTGGAAGAGTAGTCAGTGCTCTTAACCACTGAGCCATCTCTCCAGGCCCTCATGTCTATTTTAGATGGGCTCCCGATCACTTGTCCTAGTGAACTCAATGGACATCTATGAGTCAATAGTTGTCCTATATGACTTAGCGGAAAACACCACACAGAAGCTGCGTATGTTCGTTAGGGACACACATGTCCCCATCATTTTTGATTCCTGGTTGGTTGAATCTGCTGAGATAACAACCTTAGCCAGCAAGAACTGTAGAGTATACCCTTCTTTTTCAATATTGACAGTTTATGCTTCTGTCTTGTTAAGGTGTTTATCAGTTTTTTTCTCACTGCAAAGTTAGTTAAGTTTAAAAAATTAAAAGATAAAATTATTTGAGAATTTCCTAGTGTCTTTTGATCCTAGCCATCCACTCCCTTAGCTTCTCTTAGTTCTGTCCTTCCTTCCTTACCCACCCGACTTGTGTCTTCCTTTTCAAAACCATCAAGTGCAGTTTGTGCTGCCGTGTATGTAGGATATACAGCCTCTTGCTGGACCGTGGTTGACCTAGCCATGGGTCAACCTTGGCCTTCTTAAAGAAAATAGTTTCCTTCTCCCAGCAGCTACCAATTTCCAGAAGCTCCTCAGCTAGGGGTGGCACTTTGTGCCCACCTCCCTCTCCACGCTGGCATTTGGTCTGATGTGGGCTTGCACAGGTCTTGTGCATGTCGTCACAACCACCATGAGTTTGTATGCACAACTGCTGTCACGTCCTGAAGGCCCCATTCCTTGACGTTATTCACTAACTCTGGCTCTTACAATCTTTTTATCTCCTTTTTCACAATGGTCCCCAAGCCTTGGAAGGAGGGGTGTGGTATATATGCCCTATTAAGGCTAACTATTCTGTAGTGTCTGAATCTGTGCACTCTGACCAGTTGTGGATCTCTGTGTTCACTGTTCCCTAAAGCAGAAAGGAACTTCTCTACTGAGAGTTGAGAGATGCACTAATTTGTGACTACAGCAGTAAGTCTTCAGGAATTGGTTTAAAACTATGTCTATTTAGCAGCCTAATAGTAGTGTGTACTCCTCTAGGGTTCATGACCTGTCTAGGTGTGAGTTCTCAGCCCCCAGTAACAGGGACAGGTGTAGATTTCATCTTATAGAGTAGGCCTTAAAGCCAATTAGAAACCAGTTGGTTTTATTCCATAACATTCATACCACTATTGCACCAGTGGGTATGTCTTGCCAGGCTGGTCATTATTCTATCTCTCAGGGCTCACATCTGGGTAAGATTAATGACTGCTTTTCTCCTCTGGTAGTGTGCACATCACCTTCAGCAGTTTGAAAACTAGCCAGTGGGGATGAGGCTCCCAGCTGTCACTAGCTTGATTCTTCCATGTACAATGACTCACATATGTTGTATCTTCACCAACATCATTAAGGTTTTTTTTTCTTTTTTCTTTTCTTTTCTTTTTTTTTTTTTTTGAGACAAGTGCTGGGATTACAGGCATGTGCCACCACACTTGCCTTTATGTGATCTGGGTATCAAACCCAGTGATTCATGCATGCTAGGTAAGTATTCAGTAACTGAACTATATTCCAGGCAACAATCCAACTTTTGCATTTGTTATTTTTCTATACTGTTGGTTTGTTTTCTTTGTTACTGTTTTGTTCTATGTTTATTGTTTCCTTCCTTGTACATTCTTTTGGTCTTCATTAGTTTCTTAAGGCGGACACTAAGGTCATTGATTTTAAATTTTTTTCTTCTGTTTGAATATAAGTAATGGATACTAAAAACTTCCCTCCAGACTTTGTTACATTCTATACAATTCAGTGCACTTCTATTCATTCAGTTCAAAATATTTTCTAGTCTGCCTGTGACTTCCTTGATACATTGGTTTTGTTTTGTTTTTTGAAGGGTTATACTCAATTTTCACATATGTGAGGGTTCCCAATGTTTTCTAATTGATTTAAAATTTAGCAGTAATATGGTATATCTCACAGTATGGATCTGTTTGTCTCCCAGCAGCCCATGTACCATATGCTTGGTCTACTGTATGATCATCATGAAAGTCAGTAGAAACCTTTCAGACATACAGCCTAGTGCAATGGGATTAGATCATTTGGAAAGTGTTTCTTTCAGGAGGGGTTCCTGTAATTCTTGCAGGACCCTGGTTAATCCTTACCAGAGTGAGCTGTTTCAAACTGAGAACATGCTGTTTACTTGGTTCCCCTTTCTGTCTCTGTTGTGTTTTCATGCAGCCATCATCAGAGGATAGTTTGGACTATCTATCTCAACCTTCCAGATTCAACTGTAAAGCTAAACAAACCTTTATGAAAGGTTTCTTCTTTCTGGAAAAAAAAAAAAAACACCAAGATTCAGGCATTTTGTTATAGTAAGAGAAAAGAGACCAATAGGAACAGGAAACTCACTTTAAAATAAGATTTTTAGTTTAAAAAACTTTGTTGTGGCTTGTTTTATGGAGCCATTTATAGTCCATCTTAATAGACATCCAACATGTATTTGAAAATATTTTCTTCAATTGCTGTTTAGTGTTTATCATAAAGATTAACCAGGTTGAAGTGGTTGATTGTGCTTTCAACTATTCCATATTATTTCTGATTTATTTACTTATTTATTTATTGAGATAGGGTTTCACTGTGTAGCCCTGCCTAGCCTGAACTCTGTATGGAGACCAGGCTGGTCTTGAACTCACAGAGATCCGCCTACTTCTGCCTCTTGACTGGGATAAGGGTGTGTGCCATCAGGCCTGGCATCATTTCTGATGTTTCACTAGTATATCTGTTTTGTCAGTTGCTGAGGAAGAGGACTCCAAATCCCCAGTTATGATGGAGGATTCCTTCCTCCTCTTCATCCCCTTTTCACTGCTTACAATTTTGAGCTCGGCTGTGTGGTACTTTTGCATTTAGTTGCTATGCCTCTTGGGGAAATGACTATTTTATCATTATGGAATATCATTTTTGTTCATGGCAATGCTTTTTATCTGGAAGTCCCTTTTAGTCGATATTATTCTAGCCATTCTAGGTTTCTTGTGATCAGTGTTCATATGTATTCCTTCCTTTGTCCTTTAATTTTCTTCTGACACATGTCTCTATATTTAGCATGTCTCTTATAGGTAACACATGGTTGGATAATGACTTTTATTGTGTAGTCCATAAATAAATAAATATTCATTTTAATTGCAGTATTTAGTTACTCTGCATTTAAAGTAATTATTGATGTATTTCTTATTTTTAATATTCCTTTCTATTTTTATGTGATTTTTCCTCCTTGGTTTTCCCCTTATTTTCTTATTTTGGGGGTTAATGTTGATTTTAAGTCTTCTTAGTTATATCACTGCACAGTTGCTCCAGATATTAAATATTTTTTAAGTACTTCAGTGAGCTTAGAATAAATACTGCAATACTTCAGATAAAATATGAGAACTGTGCTAGGGTATTATTTCAATTAGGTCTGTTTTCCTTAAAATGTATTTTATATCTATGTAAATTTTAATGCTATAACACAGTTTTGTTATATACATATATTTTTAACATATGCTATTTCCTTTATTAAAATTGCTTTTTTGCCCTCACATGATATCCTGATTCTGGTTTCTGTTTCCCTTCGTTCCTTCCAGTTTCTCCCCCATTCCCTCCCAGCCATATCCATCCCTTTTCTGTCTCTCATTAGAAAATAAACAGGCTTCTAGGGGATAAAAAATAAAACGAAATGAAATGTAGTAAGACAAAAACCAACACACTGGAACAGGAGAAAATAAACAAATAGAAGGAGAAGAGCCCAAGGAAATGTACAAGAAATGGACAGGGATGTAGAGACCCACTCGTTTGCACACTCAAGAATTTGGTAAAAACACTAAGCTGGAAGCCACAATATGTATGCAAAGGATCTATAGGGACGCACACATTATATGTAATTATATACATATAATTTTAATAATACAATTTAATGTAAAACATACATTTAATAATAAAAGATACAAAAAATAAGATAAAAATTAAAAAGAAAAAAAAAAAAGAAAAGCCCTGACACGACATTGTGAGACAAGGAACCTCCAAAGATGCCATTGAGTTCATTTTCTGTTGGTCATCGACTGCTGCATATGAAGTCTCTACCCTAAGAGTAGTTTGTTTTCCCAGTAAGACTGCTTTGGAGAAAACTAAATTTTCATTTACAAGTGGTTATCAATTGGAGATTGCTTCTGGGTTATGGATTGGGGCATGCATCCACTTCTTTAAACCCTAGGGCCCCATCTGATGCAGACCCATGCAGGCCCTGTGCATGCTGCCTCAGGTTTTTGTTTTTTGTTTTTTGTTTTTTTTTTTTGAGTTGGTATATGCACCAGTTGTGTTGATTTAGAGGGTCTTGTTTTCTTGATGCCCTCCATCCCCTCTGGCTCTCACACTCTTTCTGACTCCTCTTCCACAGGGTTCTTTGAGGCCTGTGGGGAGGGAGTTGATGGGGATATCCCATTTAGGGCTGAGTGTTCCCAGGTCTCTCATTTTCTGAATAGGGCTGTGGGGCTCTGTATTTATTTGCATCTGCTGCAAGAGGAAGCTTCTCTGATGATGGCTGAGCAAGGGACCGATCTATGAGTATAGCAGAATGTCATTAGGAGTCATTTTATTGCTATGGTTTTGTTTGTTTGTTTTTGGTTTTTTGGAGACAGGGTTTCTCTGTGTAGCTTTGGAGCCTGCCCTGGAACTCGCTCTGTAGACCAGGCTGGTCTCGAACTCACAAAGTTCCCCTGCCTCTGCCTCCCAAGAGCTGGGATTAAAGGCATGTGCCACCACTGCCCAGCATTTTTTTTTAAAGAACAGTATTATTTGGTTTTAAGATAGATCCCTGGGGTATCTAGTCTCAAGTTCTTGGTCACCCAAGGAGTGTCAGCAGTTCCTACTCATGGAGCAGTCCTTAAGTCAAATCACATATTAGTTGGTTGCTCCTGCAAGATTTGTGCCACTGCTGCCCTAGTATATCCTGCAGGCAGGACACCATTGTAGATGAAAGGGTTTGTGGCTGGGTTTGTGTTTATGATCCTCCGTTGGTTGCATACAGAGCACCTTCGGGTACCATGTCTAGCACATAGAGGTGGAGGCTCTATGGAGGCACCAGCTCTGCTTCTCCATGTTCAGTGAGTGGTCTAGGTGTTGTCTTCAGCAGTAGGGCCTTGCCATCAGTTTCTGGAGAGCAACCTATAATTTTGGCAGTAGCTTGCCTTGGTTGGGGCTTCCCATGGTACCCTTTTGGCCAACAACTCAATTAGAGGTGATCCAATCCCTGAAAGCTTTATTTGGTGACAAAAGTGGCTACTTGGGCCTCTGCCTCCCCTGTTATTTGGCGATTTCATTTAGATCACTTTCATAGCTATGTATGTATGTTTTATGAAGCTTCTACTGTATTAGGTTTCCGTACTACCCCTCAATGGCCCTTAATTTTTTTTTTTTTTTTTTTTGAGCTGAGGATCGAACCCAGGGCCTTGCGCTTGTTAGGCAAGCACTCTACCACTGAGCTAAATCCCCAACCCACAAACCATTCTTAATTATCTATTTTATTTCCCTTCTCTAGGGAGAGCTAAGTGCCCCTTAGTCCCTAATTGTAGAACTAACTTCTGCGCTTTTACAGACTGTATCTTGGTTATTATTGATTCATAGCTAACATCCATGTATTTGCAAATGCATAATATTAGTCTTCCTGTGTTTGGGTTACCTCACTTTGAATGATTTTTTTCTAGTTCTATTTACCTGCATATTTCATTTTTTAAAAACCAACGGAGTAATTCTCCATTGTGTAAATATACCACATTTTCTTTGTCCACTCATCTGCTGAGGGACATCTAGGTTGTTTCCATTTTCTGGCTATTATGAATAGAGCAGCAGTGAACATGGTTGAGCAAGTGTCTCTGTGGTAGGATGAAGTGTCTCAGTCCCTGTTCTATTCCTATAAAGAGACACCATGGCCAAGACAACTCTTATAAAAGAAAGCCTTTAATTGGGGCTTGCTTACAGTTTCAGAGGCTTAGTCCATTTATCATCGTGGTGGGGAGCATGGTGACCAGCAGGCATGGTACTGGAGGAATAGCAGAGAGCTACATCCTGATTCATAAACTGAGATTGAGAGGAAGAGAGGGGGAGGCGGGTAACTGGGCTTGGTATGAGCTCTTGAAACCTCAAAGCCCACCCTCAGTGGCACACTTTCTCCAACAAGGCCACACCCCCAGTCCTCCTAATCCTTTCAAATAGTGCCACATCTTGGTGACTAAGCATTCAAATACATGAGCCTATGGGGTCAATTCTTATTCAAACCACCACAAGTGGTGCAGCTGGATCTTAAGGTAGGTCAATCCCCATCTTCCTTAGGGATTACCACACTGATTTTCATAATGGCAGTACAAGTTTGCAGTCCCACCAGCAATAGATGGGAGTTGCCCTTAGTTTACATCCTGGCCAGCATGAGCTGTCACTTGTTTTATTGATCTTGGCTATTTTGATGGCTAAGGATGTTGAACATTTCTTTAAATGTTTCTTAGCCATTTGAGTTTCCTCTATTGGGAATTCTGTTTTGATCTGTACCCAACTTTGTTTGTTTGTTTGTTTGTTTGTTTTTCAAGACAGAGTTTCTCTGTATCTTTGGAGCCTGTCCTGGACTAGCTCTGTAGACCAGGCTGGCCTTGAACTTACAGAGATCCACCTGCTTCTACCTCCCCAGTGCTGGGATTACAGGCGTGCGCCACCACTGCCCGGCTTGTACCCAACTTTTAAATGGATTTTTTTTTTTATTGTTTTGTTTGTTTGTTTGTTTTCCAAGACAGGGTTTCTCTGTGTAGTTTTGGTACCTCTCCTGGATCTTGCTCTGTAGACCAGGCTGGCCTCAAACTCATAGAGATCCTCCTGCCTCTGCTTCCCGAGTGCTGGGATTAAAGGCGTGTGCCACCACCGACTGGCTGGATTCTTTGTTTTTGTTTGTTTGGTTTTAAAAATATATATATAGTTGTTTGAGTTCTTTATATGTTTTGGATACTAGCTCTCTATAAGATGTAGATTTAGTAAAAAGCTTTGCCCGTTCTGTAGGCTGCCACTTTGTCTGAATGATGATGTCCTTTGCCATGCAGAAGCTTATCAGTTTCATGAGATCTCATTTATTAATTGTTGATCTTAGTGCCCATGTTAACAGTGTTCTGTCCAGAAAGTCTTCTCCTGTGCCAGTGAGTTCATGATTATTCCTCACTTTCTCTTCTATCAGGTTCAGTGTATCTGGTTTTATTTTAAGGTCTTTGATCCACTTGGACTTGAGTTTTGTGCAGGGTAATAAGTATGGATCTATTTGGATTCCTTTATATGCAGCCATACAGTTTGACCAGCACCATTTGTTGAAGATGCTGTCTTTTCTCTAATATGTATTTCTGGCTTCTTTATAAAAAAAAATCAGGTGTCCCATAGGTGTGTATATTTATGTCTGGGTCTTCAATTTGATTCCATTCATCAATGTGTCTGTTTTTGAGCCAGAACCATGCTGTTTTTATTACTGTAACTCTGTAGTTCAGTTTGAGGTCAGGGATGGGGATACCTCCAGCAGTTCTTTCATTATTCAGAATTGCTTTTGCTATTCTTGTGTGTGTGTGTGTGTGTGTGTGTACATTTCCATATGAAGCTGAACATTGTCCTTTCAAGGTCTGTGAAAAATTTTGTTGGAATTTTGATGGGGATTAAATTGAATCTGTAGATTGCTTTTAGGAGGATGGCCATTTTTTTTAAAAAAAATTATTTATTAAATTATTTTTCATTTTACATACCAACCCCAGTTCCCCCTCCCTTCCTCTTCTCCCGCCTCCTCACCTCCCTCCCACTCTATCCCCATCCACTCCCCAGAGTGGGTAAGGCCTCCCATGGTAGTCAACAAAGTCTGGCATACCAAGTTGAAGGAGAGCCTAGCCCCTTCCCATTGTATCAAAGCTGAGCAAAGTATCCCACCACAGGGAATGGGTTCTAAAAAGTCAGTTCATGCACCTGGGATAAGTCCTGGCCCTGCTGCCAGGGACCCCACTAACAGATCAAGCCACACAACTGTCACCCACATTCAGCGGGCCTAGTTCAGTTCCATGCAGGTTCCTGAGCTGTCAGTCCAGAGTCAGTGAGCTCCAACTAGCACTGGTCAGCTGTCTCTGTGTTTTTCCCCATCATGATCTTGATCCCTTCTTCTTCTTCTCCTTCTCCTCCTCCTCCTCCTCCTCCTCCTCCTCCTTCTTCTTCTTCTGAATGTGGAATGCCATTTATTGAAGGAGGGAGGAGGTCTTAAATACAGGCTTACAGCACAATGGGAGAACCGAGGATGGCCATTTTTTACTATAGTAATTCTATCAGTCATGGGCATGGGAGATCTTTCCATATTCTGATTTCTTCTTCAGTGTCTTAAAGTTTTTATTATACAAGTTTTTTTTTTTTTACTTAATTGATTAGAGTTACTCTAGATATTTTATATAATTTGAGCCTATTGTGAAAGGTGTTCTTTCCCTGATTTCTTTCTTAGTCCATTTGTCATTGTATATTTGTATATTTGATTTTTGTGAACTAATTTTGTATCCAGCTAGTTTGCTGAAAATGTTTATCAGTGTAGGAGTTTCCCAGTGGAATTTTTAGGGTCAATTATGTATATTATTATATCATCTGCAAACAAAGATACTTTAACTTCTTCCTATCCAATTTCTGTCCCTTTGATCTCCAGTTGTCTTATTGCTCTAGCTAAGACTTCAAGTACTCTATTGAATAGGTATGGCAAGACTGGACAACCTTGCCCTATTCCTGATTTAGTGGAATTGCTTTGAGTTTTTCTTCATTTAAATTGATATTGGCTATGGGCTTGCTGTAAACTGTCTTTATTATGTGGGAGTATGCCCTTTGTATCCCTAATCTCTCCAAGACTTTTATCATGAAGGGGTATTGGTTTTTTTTTTAAAGGTCTTTTAATGAGATAGTCATTTTGTTTTTGTCTTTCAGTTTGTTTATATGGTAGATTACAATTATCAATTTACATATGTTGAATCATCCCTGTATCTCTGGAATGAAAGCCTACTTGATCATGGCAGATAGTCTTTTGATGTGTTCTTGTATTTGGTTTGTCAGTATTTTATTGTTTTGCATTTATGGTCATAAGGGAATTGGTCTGTAGTTCTCTTTGTGTGATTGGGTGTCAGGGTAATAGTGGTCTCATAAAATGAATTGGGCAATGTTCCTTCTGTTTTTATTTCATGGAATAATTTGAGTATTGGTATTAACTCTTCTTTGAAAGTCTGGTAGAATTCTGTGCTAAAAGCATCTGGCCCTGGACTTTTTTGGGCTGGCATACTTTTAATGAGTGCTTCTATTTCATTAGGGGTTATAGCTCTGTCTAAATTGCTTATCTGGTCTTGATTTAACTTTGGTAAGTGGTATGTATTGAGAAAATTATTCATTTGTTTTAGATTTTCCAATTTGGTGGAGTACAGGTTTTTAAAGTATGTCCTTATAATTCTCTGGATTTCCTCAGTGTTTGCTGTTATCTCCTACTTTTCATCTCTAATTTTGTTAATTTGGATCTTCTCTCTCTGCCTTTTAGTTAATTTGGATAAGAGTTTGTCAATCATTGATTTTCACAAAGAACCAGCTTTGTTTCATTGATTCTTCGTACTGTTTCTGTTTGTTTCTATTTTATTGATTTTAGCTCTGAGTTTGATTATTTCTCACCAACTACTTGTTTTGGGTGTGATTTCTTTTTTGTTCTAAGATTTTCAGGTATGCTGTTAAGTTTTTATTATGAGGTCTCTTCAAAATTTTTTAATGTAGGTATTTATTGCTTTGAACTTGCCTCTTAGAACTGCATTCATTGTGTCCTAAAAGTTTTCATAGGATATGTATTTATTTTCATTCAGTTCTAGAATGTCTTTAATTTCTGTTGACCCACTTTTCATCCAGTGGTGAGTGTTCAGTTTCCATGAGTTTGTAAGTTTTCTGTTGTTTCCATTGTTGATATCCAGCTTTATCCATGGTGGTCCGTTAGGATGCAGGGTGTTATTTGATTTTCTTGTGTCTGTTGAGACTTGCTCTGTGTTATAGTATGTGACTAATTTTGGAGAAAGTTCCATGAAGTGCTAAGAAGAAGGTTTATTCTTTTGTGTTTGAGTGAAATGTTCTGTGAATATCTGTTAGGTACATTTGGTTTATAACATGTGTTAGCTCCAGTATTTCTATTTAGTTTTTGTCTGAAAGACTTGTCTGTTGGTGAGAGGGGGTATTGAAGTCTCCCACTCTCAGGGTGTGAGCATCAATATGCTATTTGAGCTGTAGTAGTGATTCTTTTATGAACTTGGGTGCCCTTGATTTGGTGCATAAATGTTAAGAATTCTAATGTCCTCTTGGTAGACTTTTTCCTTTGATGTGTGTGTAGTGTCCTCTATCTTTTCTGATTAGTTTTGGTTTAAGCCTATTTTGTCAGCTATTAAAATGGCTACATCAGTTTGCTTCTTAGGTCCATTTGCTTGGAGTATCTTTTTTTCATTCTTTTATCCTGAGATGATGTCTATACTTGATATTAAGGTGTGTTTCTTGGTTGTAGCAGAAGGATGAATCCTGTTTTTATCTATTCTGATAGTCTGTGTCAATTTACTGGAGAACTGAGACTATTTAGTTGAGAAATTTCAATGAGCAGTGTTGGTCGATATGTTATTTTGTGTGTGTGTTTCTCTCTTTTGATTTGCTGGTCTGGGATTATTCCTTGTGTTTTCTTGTGTGTAATTAACATCTTTAGGTTGGAGTTTTCCTATTAGCACCTTCTGTAGGGCTGGATTTGTAGATAGATATTGCTTAAATTTGGTTTTATCATGGGATGTTTTATTTTATCCATCTATTGTGACTGAAAGTTTTGCTGGATATGGTAGTCTGGGCTGGCATCTGTGGTCTCTTAGAATCTGCAGCACATCTGTCCAGGCCCTTCTGGCCTTTAAAGTCTCCATTTAGAAGTCTCTGTTCTCTGTTTTCCATTGAGAATAATATATGTTATTTTAATAGGTCTGCTTTTATATGTTACTTTGTCTTTTCCCTTGCAGCTTGTAATATTTTTGTACATTTAGTGTTTTGATTATTATGTGCCAAGGGGACTTTTTTTTTTCTAGTCCAGTCTATTTGGTGTTCTGTATGCTTCTTATACTTCAATTGGCATTTCCTTCTTTAGGTTAGGGAAATTTTCTTTTATGATTTTGCTGAAAATATTTTCTGTGCCTTTGACTTGGGTTTTTTTCCGCCTTACTCTGTTTCTATTATTCTTGGGTTGGTTGTTTCACAGTGTCCTAGATTTCCTGGATGTTTTGTGCTGAAATTTTTTAGATTTAATGTTTTCTTTGACTGAGGTAGCCATTTCTTCTACTATGTCTTCAATGCCTGAGATTCTTCCATCTCTTTTATCTTGTTGGCATGGTTTGCCTCTGAGGTTCCTGTTTGAGTTCTTAGATTTTTTTTATTTCCAGATTTCCCTCAGTTTGGATTTTCTTTGGTTTTATTTCCACTTTCAGGTCTTGGACTGTTTTATTAATTTCCTCCCACTGTTTTTGTTTTCACAGATTTCTTCAAGAGACTTATCCATTTCCTCCTTAAGGACCTCTATCATATTCCTAAAGGCTGTTTTGATGTCTGTCTGGCGCTCCAGCTGTGCTGCAGTTCTCGGGGCCTGCTGTCGGAGGGTTGCTGAGATAGGGTGCTCTAGTGGGGGCATATTTGTTTTGATTGTGTTTTTATGTTATGTCTAGGCATCTGGGTTTGGAAAGTTTGTAATTTTAGGTGCTGCTCTGTGGTCTTTGTCTTTGCTAAGCGGATATTTTGGTCCTTGGTTTCTGTACGCTGGGCTCTGTGTTGCCTTGCATCTTGTGTGTTGCCTTGCATCTTGTGTGTTGTGTAAAGGATCTTGTGTGTTGTAGGGAATTCTTCTGGGATCTTGCTAGAGGTTCAGGGTAAATGTGTTGCTAGGTATTGAGAGCTGATACTGAGGAATGGGGCATGGTGCTGTGGGGTTGTAGGATGGAAGAAGTCTGGGTGTGCCAGACGGATATGCTTGGTCACTTGGGAATGGAGGCAGAGAGAGAGGAGAGGCCACAACAGGTAGTCTGTTGAGCTACCTGCTGTCAGCTCTCATCTCCCTGAGAGCTGGGGATGAGACTGGAGTATTGGATATGGAGGGGAGGAGGGAGAGTGAAGGTCTGAGTTCACCTGCCTGCATTGCTGGCTTACCTGCTTCCCAGTCAGGCTTCAACAGTGGGTTCCCAGGGAATGCTCGTTGGAGTTGGGACTGGGATAACAGGGTGAGTGGGAGGGAGGAAAGGTTGGAGGAGAAGATCTGAATAATCCAGAGGAGAGGAGTCATAGCAGATGGTCTGCTTCAGAGTCTGGGGTGAGATGGTATGAGTGGGATTGGATTTAGAGAGGTGAATACCTTCAGTTAGTCTATCTGCTTCCCTGGCTGGAGTGGGCTTTGGGTTCCCAGGGAATGCCTGCTAGAGTTTTTTTTTCCCTCTTTTGTTCTTTTGGGGTGTCCCAAATAAATCACATGGAGGCTTATTCTTTCTTATGAATGCCCGGCCTTGTCTTTTCTTGTTTCTAACCAGCTTTTCCTAACTTTTTCTGTCTACCTTTTTGCCTTTGGGCTTTTACCTTTCTCTACTTCTGTATATCTTTTCTTTCCTTCTTACTCTGTGGCTTGCTCTGTAGCTGGGTGACTGGCCCCTGGAGTCCTCCTCCTTCTCTTGCTCCTAGATCTTCTCCTCCCAGATTTCCCCTCCTCTTTATTCTCTCTGCCTGGCAGCCCCATCTAGCCTTTCTCCTGCCTCGCTATTGGCTGTTCAGCCCTTTATTAAACCATCAGGTGTTTTAGAGAGGCACAGCAACACAGCTTCACAGAGTTAAACAAATGCAACATAAAAGAATGCAGAACATCTTTGCATCATTAAACAAATGTTCCACAGCATAACACATGTAACACATTTAAAAACAATATGCTACAACAGTTGGGGCTGAGATGAAGGCTCAGGGGTTGGGAGGAAAGTTTGGAATTCACACTGGCCACTGAGTGGGAAGATCTGTGTGATCCACCAGGGTGGGGGAGGGGCAGGAGGGGAGGCCATGGCAGGTTGTTTGGTGCAGAGCTGGATATGAGACTGGTGAAATGGATTTGGAGGAGGGAAGGAGGGGGTGAAGATCTGCAGTTAGCCTACCTGCTTCCCTGCCAGAGTTTATAACATGGCTTTATCACATCAGCATGTGAGAGTCATGCATCTGTTAAAGCAATCAAGAGAAGAAATGTATACTATTCTGTATTTACATACTTATCTGCCATTTTTGGTGTCTTCCCTCAAAGATTCAACTTTCTGCCTAGGTTCTGAAGGACTTTGCTTTCTCTTGAAAAACTTAGTTTCCTTTTTTTTTTTTTTATTTTTTATAGTTGAAATTCTCTTGGTTTTCAATTATTTGAAAACAACTTGACTTACTTCCCTTTGGGATACAGGAATCAGAGCAGTGTGGCTTTGTCTCCTATCACTTTAAGGATATTCTTTTGTTGTTGTTATTGTTTTTCCAGACAATGTTTCTTTTCATAGTCCTGGCTGTCCTGAATCTCGATCTGTAGACCAGGCTGGCCTCGAACCCACAGAGATTCGCTGGCCTCTGCCCCCGAAGTGCTGAGATTAAAGGCGTGTGCCACCACAGCCAGCCGGCGAGGATACTCTTTTTATTGTCAGTCCGGAGCAGCTTTGTGGCTAGCCTGGTGCCGGCTTTGTGGTTCTGCAGTCTCTCTGTAATGTGTGCTTTTCCTTGACCACTCAGAATTTAATCTTTAGCTTTCGACAGTTATAGTGTCTTGACATGTGGCTTTTCATTACACGTTTCCTGTTGCATTGTTTTTCACATCTTTCTCTGTTTGAGATTTATATTAGACTGCTTAATATTGCACCATGGATCCTTGAGTTTCAGCCAGCCAGCCTTCAAGTTCATGGGGTCTTTCTCAGTCATCTCCATTTCCTCACTTAGGTCATCTTGTTAATTTTTTTT
Source organism: Onychomys torridus (assembly GCF_903995425.1). Taxonomy (NCBI): domain Eukaryota; kingdom Metazoa; phylum Chordata; class Mammalia; order Rodentia; family Cricetidae; genus Onychomys; species Onychomys torridus. Next base: position 4,028,979 of record NC_050451.1, on the reverse strand, counting down.
TTTTTTTACTTCTGTTACTGTAATTTCATTTCTATACTTTTCAATTTTATAATTTCCATTTCCTTGCTGAAAGTCTGCATCATTCATTTATTATGCCTATGTTTTCATTTAAATCACTTGATATATTTATAATAAAAATTCTTGTCTAATCCCAAAATGAATGCCACTTTGGGATTGGTTTCTACTAATGTCTCTTCACCCTTTCCTTGACATTGTACACTTCTGTTTTCTGTAGCTAATAACCTGATTATACAGGACACTGTGAATAGTCAATCTAGAGCATCTAGACTCAGTTACTTTTGTCTGAGAATAGTCAATCTAGAGCATCTAGACTCAGTTACTCTTGTCTGAGAAGAGTAATTTCTTGTTCCTGGAATTAGAATGTCTAGTTTGATTCAGACTCAGACTCTCTTGCCCCAGCTAAGCAGCACTGAAAAGTTCCCGCCATTTTCTTCCAGCTCCTAGCTGTTGATTCTGTTGGCTATTCTGGAATTTTCTGCATGAAGTCATGCTATGGTGTCAACCAGAAATTTGGGTACAGCTTATATTCTGATTATTTTTAGGATAATACCTTTTATGAGATCCTGTCTTTTTTAGTACCTTCCTTATATTTCCCCATCCTTTCCACTAGCCTACACTCTGTTTTGGGTTTAAAAAACATATTTATTTTTATTTTGTGTGTGTGAACATTTTGCCTGCATGTGTGTTTGTCTACCGTGTCTATGCACCCTGTGCATAACTGGTGTCCACAGAGGTCAGAAGAGGATGTCGGATCCCCTGAACTGGAGTTACAAATGGTTGTGAGACACCATGTGGATGTTGGGAGTTAAACCATGATCCTCTGGAAGAGCAGCCAGTTAGTTCTCTCTTAGCCACTGAGTCATTTCTCCAGCCACAGTTCCCAATTTTTAAAAGCTCATGTCTCTTCATTTTTATGTCTGGTTTTGATCAATTTCCAATTACTTTATACAGTTTAGACATTTTGTTATGATTTTGTAGTTTTTCTCTGGAGGAAAAATACATTTTTCAAGCTAATCTGGTGTTATGAGCCTGGAGTTTCAACTATAGATTTAAGAGCACCAAGTGTCCCGACTCCTGTCACTGTGGTCTCCCATTGAGTTCTATCTCACCAGCTTGAACTGGAATCTCTTCAAGGTTCTAAGTTTTTAACCTTTCTCTGCAGTGTTGTTGTTTACTTTCCTTCTTTTCTTAAATTAAAAATTTGTATCACTTCTCTCATTTCTTCCCCTAAGTCTTCCCGTATTCTTCCCCTCACCCCCTCTCAAACTAATGGCTTCTTTTTAAAAGATTATTATTGCTACACACACACACACACACACACACACACACACAAAAAAAAAAAAAAAAAAAACAAAAAAAAAAACCACTGAGTCTGTTTAAGGTGGCTTGTGTGTATGTGATTGTGGGCTGACCACTTTGTTTTGGATAACCAATAAGGGGAATTCCCTCACTCCTGGGAGAGGCTAATTCTTCCGCCCTCAGCAGTCATTAGTTGTTTATAGCTCCTGGACTATAGTGGGGGACCTTACACGATTTCCTTCTTCTGCATTAACATGTCTGTCGATGTTGTTACTGTTCAGGTCTTGTTTAGGCAGCAATATTGGGTCATGGGTGTGGCTTCCCTGTTGTTTCTAGGAGACACAATTCCGCAACATGCTCCCTGTTCCACGGGCTCTTCCAATCTTTCTGTCCCCTCTTCTGAGATGTTCGTGGAGCCTTCGGTGCAGGTATTGTGCTGTAGATGTAACCACTGGGGTTGTCTCCTTCCACTCAAGATTGGTTTTGTGCTTACATTATTCTCACTTATTGTTTTTAGAATGATTTCTAGGAAGAGACTTGTCCTCTTAAAATATGAAGTCTCTCGCAGTCTGTGCATCACACAGAGTCTCTTCTGTATAATCTTCTCACGTCACTTAGGAGCGGCATCAGCAAAGTACCACGAAGCCTGGGTGATTTGGGTGCACAGAAGTCTCTGAGAAGCCACAGCATTTCTGGGTGGTTTGACTTCACGGCTAAGACTTTCAATGTCTGTCTTTTCTTGGCCTCTACATAGCCAGTGTTCTTAAAGGACCGTAGCCGTTGTTTGTGTTTTCTCAGTAATGTGTAGCTCCTACTGGGAAAACGATGAACACTCATTCAGGGCAATACCGAAAGATTGAATATTGTACTTGGTTTTAGGAAAAGTGACATCTTTATCATTTTAAATGATTACTTATCAGCTTACAGAGAATTAGGTTTCATTATTGCATTCTTCAAACAAAATTGGTTTTTGTTGTTTTCCCCTCCCCCCAGTTTATAGTCTCCCGCCCTGGGAAGCCTCCTTTCTGCTTTCAGGATGTATTTGAGTTTTGCAGGACCTCACCTTCTCATACCCTTGTTCCCCATTCATGGTCTGCTATTTAGTTTCATAGTTTGTACCCATTCTCATACCCCCTTCTTTTTTTGTATTTAAATATATTTATTTATTAAAATTTTTTCATTTTACATACCAACCCCAGTTCCCCCTCCCTCCCCTTCTCCTGCCTCCTCACCTCCCTCCCACTCTGCCCCATCCACTCCTCAGAGTGGGTAAGGCCTCCCATGGTAGTCAACAAAGTCTGGCACACCAAGTTGAAGGAGAGCCTAGCCCTTCTTTACATACATATAAACATTAAAAGTTAGTATACATAAAACAGAGAGAATGAGCGACTTTTGCCTTTTTAAACCTAATCAATCTGTTTATTACTTTTCAGAGCTATCCATTTCTGAAATTTCATGAACATCTAGGCTGGTTCCCCTTCCATGCTATTGTGAATAGTACAGTAATAAATATGCCTCATGAGTCTCTCCTTGTCTTAGTTAGGGTTTTTGTTGCTGTGAAGAGACACCATGACCACAGCCACTCTTATAGGGAAACTATTTAATTGAGGGGACTTGTTTAGAATTTCAGAGGTTCAGTCCATTATCATCATGGTGGGGAGCATGGTGGTGTGCAGGCAAACATGGTGGTGAGTAGTAGGTGAGAGTCCTACCTCTTGCAGGTAACAAGAAATCGACTGACACCTTCATCATAGTCTGAGAGATGACACCTCCATCATAGTCTCAGATATGACACCTCCATCATAGTCTGAGAGATGACATTTCCATCATAGTCTGTGAGACAACACCTCCATCATGGTCTGAGAGATGACACCTCCATTATAGTCTCAGATATGACACCTCCATCATAGTCTGAGAGATGACATCTCCATCATAGTCTGTGAGACAACACCTCCATCATGGTCTGAGAGATGACACCTCCATCATAGTCTGAGAGATGACATCTCCATCATAGTCTCAGATATGACACCTCCATCATAGTCTGAGAGATGACACCTCCATCATAGTCTCAGATATGACACCTCCATCATAGTCTGAGAGACAACACTTCCATCATAGTCTGAGAGATGACACCTCCATCAGAGTCTGAGAGACAACACTTCCATCATAGTCTCAGAGATGACACCTCCATCATAGTCTGAGAGATGACACCTCCATCATAGTCTGAGAGATGACACCTCCATCAGAGTCTCAGGGATGACACCTCCATCATAGTCTCAGACATCTGCATTGTAGTCTGAAAGACAACACCTCCATCATAGTCTCTTGATGGTTGAGAAAATAGCTGACTATGAGTTGATGCTGGGAGCTGGTTTGTAGAGGACAATGGGAAAATTATTTAGTATCAGACATTTCCACTTAGATCTGATGGTGAATGATGCCTGGCAGGTATTATGTGATGTCACAGTGGAGGACAGGTCCTGAAGAATGAATTTGTGACTTGTTATTACAGAGCAGGGAATGGGAGGCTTCGAAATGTGACAAGGTTAGTTCACAGAACAAAGGACTTTGTTGTGCATACAGTATAGTTGGAAGGAGCTTTAGACAGCCTGGGCCCAACTTCTGTGCAAGAAGCCACCACTCTGACCTCAGTGATAGAACAGACATTGTCTTCTTGGCCTCAATAGCCCTCGGCCTAGAGTCAGGGAAGGACATGCCTGGGCCACCTTCAAGAGAGCCCTGTCGAGTTTGTTACCAGAAGGGCCTGGCCTGTAAGAAGTTCCCCTGCCAACTCTGTGACTCATCCCCACACTTCCCCCATGATATTCTCAGAGTACAATTATGTGTAGCAGACTCTTTTCCATGGTTGACAATGTGGCCCATCTGTGAAATCACTAAGATCCTGTGCTCTAAAAGCATGGAGGAGGTAAACAGTAGGAGTAAATTGGGAACCTACTCCAATGATGGGAGTCTGGGATTCACACTCTGCCCCAGGGTGCTGAAGCCCTGGTACCCTTCTTTCTAAGGGAGCATGAGAGTTGAGCATTAATACATGTCATCTCTGCAGCAGGGTACCACCAAATTCAAAAACGTACAATGAGATGATGAAGTAGGCTTTGAGTTGGGAAATGCAGAGTCATCTATATTCATATACTAGCTCGGCCATATATTAGCAGTAGCCATGCCCAAGTTTATTTCTTGGTAATTGAGACTTTTTTCTTTCTCATAGGCTGTAGTAAGCAAGTGTGCATGAGAATGCTTTCTAAATTACACTGCACACTATAAATACTTTTTTTTTTTTTTTGAGACATGGTTTCTCTGCATAGTTTTGGTGCCTGTTCTGGATTTCACTCTGTAGACCAGGCTGGCCTCAAACTCACAGAGATCCTCCTGGCTCTGCCTCCCGAGTCCTGGTATTAAAGGCGTGCGCCATCACCGCCTGGCCTTAAATATTTCTTTTTTGTTTGTCTCGTTTTTCCAGAAAAGGTTTCTCTGTGTAGATCCTTATTGTCTTGGAACTCACTGTGTAGACCAGGCTGGCCTCAAACTCACAGAGGTCTGCTGGCTTTTGCCTCTAGTACTGGCATTAAAGGTGTGCCCCACCACTGCCTGGCTAAAATACTTTTTTAAAAAAGGGTCACCAGAATGGCCACAGTAAAGAAGCAGAGGGCTAAGCCTCTGCACTGGAAGACCCATTTCCATGATGATTATGTGGTACTGTTTCTGTCTTTCATAGGACATAGGTAAACACAAATCTACACATTGGTTCCTATCTCTTCTGGGGTCTGTTTCTCACCCCTTCTCACCCGGATACTCCAGTGCCGATCTGTAGGGTTTTATGTATCTATGAGTATATCTGTGGGCACACTTTGCCTTTGGGAAAAATGTGAAAGACGTAAAAGTTGTCCACAGTGACCCCAGATACTCACTTTGGGGGTTCTCCCCAAAGCAGGTTGCAGGCATTCTGCTTCTGGAGAACATGTGACCACACCTTCTTTCCTCTGTTTCTCTTACCTGGGAAGTAAAGAGGTTTTATTTCCAGGGTCACTGGTGTTTCTGGGAGAGGAATAAAGGTAACCTAAAGATGATGGAATTTCTGGCAACAGTGTGCCAGGTAGAAACACACAGAATTTACCTCTGGTATAGTTGAAGCCACAATAAACAGGCTTCCATTAGGGTTTTGGGCAGACATTTTCCCAGCCCTGACAGATGTCAGCAATTGTATGACCCACACTGTAAGCATTATGGGAGTCTGAACTGGATCTGGTGGCCTTCTTCTGAAGGATGGTTTAAGACTGAAGAACAAATGGAGGACACACTGTCACCTGATGGCACCATTGCATCACAGAGATGCTAATATTCCTTCTGCTGGTTCAGTCTCTCCAGAACCACAGAGAAAGGCTCACTTGTCAAGTGCAATGCCTTCAAACCCGAATGTATCAGCCAGTCACGTGGAGGACGTTGACGTCAGAATGTGGTGGCCCACCTCTAAAACTTCCCATCCTGTAGTGCTGCGGCCAGCTGGGTAATTTGCATTTCCTCTGGATCCTCAGGCTTTGATGCTGCTGTGGCACCAGTAGCTACACTTTGGAAACCATGCCTCGTGAGCTTGATGGTATAGAAAATGCTTTCTCATTCCAATCCCTCTGTGTCGTCATACACCTGTGACCTTTTGTGGTAGACGTTTGTGCATGAGAAACCGTCTTCGGAAGACCTACGGCTGAAGTTCTCACAGCAGTGAGGAGTAGGGCTGGGCTTCTGAGCTGCTCATACTGCTCTCCTTAGCTCTAGGTTGTGCCTGTCGTCATCGTCCCAGAGTTCTAGAATGTCGAAGAGGGTGTCCAAAAAGGGAACCCTGGTCTTCTGAATCTGGGTCTTTTGTGCAACCATCACCTTGTCGTCAGGCTGTATGTAGCAAGGGACTGCAGTTGCAATATTCTGAAGATTTATGAAAAAAAAACAAACAAACTGAGAAAGATGTAGAGGGGCTGGAAGAAGTTTCCAAGAGGAAAGCTCTGTGGATGAAAAGGAACCCAGTGAGGCAGAAGGAACCAGGAAACAAGCCAGTCAGAGCCTGCTGCAAAGGAGGGAAGTGGGGCAAACTGTGGGTTGGAGTTAAGAATCCCAACAGCTCCTCCACTTTGCTCAGGCTTTTAGCCTCAGGGGACAAAATGGCCATTCTGATTTCAGCTGCTTAGTTACTGTATCACATCGTCAGAAGTCGGCCTGGTATGCTTGTGCAGAAGGCAATCTGCAAAGCCCCCTTACCCACCCTGGCATTCTTAGCTATTTGCTGTGGAAGGAGCCCCAGCCTCCAAAACAAAAACAAAAAACCATGGTGCTTTTGATAGGTTCCCGCTCAGCTCCATGTGTTCCTTGTATTCATCAAAATGGAACACTAACAAATATTTATCTAGTTTCACAGACATGTTGACAATGAAGACTACCACATGTGTCTCCCTGCCATGGCGGTTCTTTTGCTTCATACTTGATTGACTGAGATGTCTTCAGTGTACTATAAACACATATTAAAAATAGCAACCTGAAAAAAACGGATGGAACCGAATAGGAAGCTTCCGCATTTCTGGGCGGGATACAGCGCCGACCTGGCCATCAGAGCCTGAAATAGACAATCTTTACTGAATGATCTAAACTTTTAAAATTCTTCAAAGCAAGGGTTTTTGGATCTTACAATGTGTGTTTTAAAGCATATATGAAATGTCCTCAAACTGGAACTTAAGTTCCTGTATATGTTAATAATGTAGGGAACACAAAATCCAGCTATTTTATCAAAATTTCAAGCCCAAGTCCAATTCAAATTTTCAGCATCCATTTTTTCCACCCTAGTCATGAAGCTAAGAGAGGTCACTACATTTTCAGAATGCATTTTTGTCACACACACACACACACACACACACACACACACATACACACACGAATGTTCCAACAATGGAACAGTTCTCTGCTTTGTTAAAGGGATAAAGGAGTTTAGAATACTTAAGGTTTATGCTTCTTTCTTTCTTTTTTACCCTTTAACATTCCCCTTGTGTGTGTGTGTGTGTGTGTGTGTGTGTGTGTGTGTGTGTGTGTGTGTGTGTGTATGTGTGTGTGTATGTGTGTGTGTATGTATGTGAGAGTGTGTGTGTGTATGTGTATGTATGTGTATGTGTGTGAGAGTGTGTGAGTGTGTGTGTGTGTGTGTGTGTGTGTGTATGTGTGTGTGAAAGAGAGAGAGAGAGAGGACAACATGGAGAAATTAGCTCTGTCCTTTTACCAAGTGCATTCTGGAGACTGCACTGAGGTTGTCAGTGTTGCTGGCAAGTTCATTTACCTCCTGAGACATCTCATCTACAAGATGACAACTGTAGGCATCACCTCAGAAACACCATCAACCTCTTTTGAGACTGGATCTTTCCCTTGGCTTGAAACTCCCCAACAGACTAGGCTAGCTGACCAGTTAACCTCAGTGATCTGTCTGTCTCTGCCTCCTACCTGCTGAGATTACAAGCATGTGCCACCATACCCAGCTTTTATACATGGGATCTGAGGGTCAAATTCAGGGCCTTGTGCTTTATAAGGGAAATGCTTTACCAACTAAGCCATCCTCCAGTCTCTGAGTTCCATATTTTATATATTTTCTGTACTATGTATTACCCTTTGAAGGTATTTGCTCTTTCCTCTCTATTTTAGATTGCCTGTGGTAGGTGAGCAATTTACCACTGAGCTACAGTTCCCAGCTTATTAAATTTCCGAGTCTGGCCTTGAACTCACGATTTATTGGTCTCAGATTCCTAAGTAGCCAGGATTACTGGTGTATATCACATGTCTGGCTTGTGCTACTGCTCATTTCTAAGGGTTTTGTTTATAAGAAAAAAATGAAGGAAATGAAAACTCTATTTTTTTGAGATGGGAGCTCATGCTGCCAGATGGGCCTTAAACTTGTAAGCTTCCTGCCTCAGCCTCCAGAGTGACCAGGATTAAATACATTGTGCCACTGTGTCCAATGATTTCCATATTATAATATTCCAATGATTTCCTATTTAATGCCTCCTTTCAAATATTTTAATTTAAAAGTTAAAGAAAAAAAACTTATGCTAGCTAGTAGTATCAAGGATTCGTGATCCAGAATCTATAAAGTAAAATCGTGAGAAAGCCAGGCCTACACATATAGCAGTCCTGGGTCAGAGAAATAGTGGTGACTTTTCGACTTCGGGTTTGTGTTGTGAGTTGAATATTTAAACAAATGCTCCAAAGGAGCAAAAAGGAAACTATAACGTTTGGACTGTAAAGTGTCTGACGTGTGTTTACTCTCTGGACCTCTGTAACAACTTCCTGTCCTTATAAACTTGCTTTTATGGATGATTGGACACAGGTTGGTGGCAATTTTCCTTCACAGTATGTGTCAGTCCAGTCTGATTTCTAATACCTAGCTTGTGCTGTTACCCCTGAGGGGGCTGTGCTTCAACAGTGTTGACCAGCTGGCTAGGTTCATATGCAGTCTATCTGCCGGGCTGCACCGTGTAGGTGGGCGACACTTGCCTATTATCTCTAACCTGCTGTCTGCTTTGGAGTTATCAACATTAACTGCTGAATCTTAAAATAGTGCCGGGTATTAGAACAGAAGAGGATACAAGGACTATTAAAAGCCCATGGTGTTCCACTGGTTTTGGACCATATGAAAGGACAGAATGCTGTTAATCTCAAGGGAGACCCATTACAGTACAGTGGACTTTATCTTAACTGGAGAGTGATGGTCTAAAGTGAGGTTGGGGTGGGGTGGGGTTAAAGATAAGATGTGTTGCCAGAGGCTGCACACTTTTACAATAAATCAGTACAACTATCCTTGGTGGACCTTCCTTCCTCCCTCCCTCTCTCTCTCTCTCCTTTTTTTTTTTTTTTTTTTTTTTTTTGGGAGGAAGGCAGGGTCTCACTATGCAGTCTAGGCTGGTCAGGAATGTATCATGATCCTGCTTCCTCAGCCTCCTCAATGCTGAGATTACCAGCAAGTGACCGGTTTCATTGTTCCTGGCCTCACTCCAGTTTTTTTGTTTTTGTTTTTTTTTGAGCTGAGCATCGAACCCAGGGCCTTGCGCTTGCTAGGCAAGCGCTCTACCACTGAGCTAAATCTCCAACCCATCACCCCAGTTTTTTAAGCTGAGGAATCTGAGGCCCTAAGAAGTGAGTGACTTCCCCAAACAATAAAGCTAGGTGGGGCCAGTTTTGGAGCCTCAATCTACCTGAGTATGCCATATTAGAATATTAAGGCGGTGGTGGCGCATGCCTTTAATCCCGGCACTCGGGAGGCAGAGGCAGGCGGATCTCTGTGAGTTCGAGGCCAGCCTGGTCTACCATGCGAGTTCCAGGAAAGGCACAAAGCTACACAGAGAAACCCTGTCTCGAAAAACAAAACAAATAAACAAACAAACAAACAAAAAAGAATATTAAGAATCCTTAGAGATTCGATTTATTTCACAGATGGGAACCTTAAGAATCATGGCTAATGGGATATGGCCTGTGTATATTAGATGCTGCCAGGATTTCCCAACCAGGGAAGTAGAGATTTGGGGCATTAGAGGGTGATGATTTAAAAACTAGGTTAAGGGATCTGGGAGTGAAGCAGTTAAAGGAACTGGGATCACTCTTGTCTGAGGAGCAGTTACTTGATGGAGGATAAAGGCCGGCTGGGCTCTTCTTGCAATGGAGCCCAAGCGTGATAAAGGACTGCAAATGTTGTTGGGTGGGGTCTTAGTTACAACCGAGAAACCCTGTTGCTGGAGCCAGGAAGGGCTAAAGGGAGAACGGGCAGCTACTTATACTCCAGGAGAGGGACAGGGCCTTCCTCTCCTGGGAGCTGCCTTTGCAGGTTTTTGTTTTGTTTTGTTTTTTTGTTTTTTGTTTTCTGCCCAATCTTAGGAGAACGTTGCCCTTGCCAATAACCTCAGTCAATAAGTAATATCTTTTTAATTGACCCACCAGCCCTTCCTGCATTCTGCAAATCTTTCCACCCCTGCTCTGTCTTCCTGTAGACAGAGCTATTTTCATGACACACAACTCTGATATTTCTCTGCTCAAAAGTGACCAGAGCAGCATGATCACATGCTTCCAAAGGGGAAGCTATAGACTCCCAGAGGCAGCAAATAAAAATACAGGAAGTTTAATTAAATTTGAATTTGAAATAAACAGTAAATGATTGGTTTTTAATTTAAGCTTGTCCCAGGCACTAGGCACCCTGTATCAGTTACCTGATAACTCTACCTGGGGCAGGGGTGGGGTCCTTCTAAAAGACCTTAGAATTCAAATCTATTTTCATAGTAACAGTAAGACTAACTTGATTTTTCTACTCTGTTACCATTTGTACTGACAATACAGAATCAGTGCCAGTGAAAGTGGGATTGTGGTTGTCATCACCCAAATCAAGGTAGTGACCCCCAAGTGAACTGGTGAACATTGCATTATTCTCTCCATGCATGCACACCCAACACACACACACACACACACACACACACACACACACACACACACGCACACCAAAGCTGGTTTTACTTAGGAAACTCCTTGGGGATGGGAGGTAGCTCAGTTGGCAAAGTGCTTGCAGCATAGCCACAGTGTGCTCTGAGTGTGATCAGATTCAGTGTGCTCTGAGTGTGATCAGATTCAGTGTGCTCTGAGAGTGATCAGCCACAAGTGTGCTCTGAGTGTGATCAGATAGAAGTGTGCTCTGAGTGTGATTCTCAGCATGCATGTCAAAAGCTGAGCTGGTGAGCCTAGCACCATGAGGCAGAGGTAGGCAGATCCTCAGAGCTGGTTGGCCAGCCAGCCTAATTAACTGGAAAGCTCCAGGGCCTGTCTCAAAAACTGTCTTCTAAGGTAGATTTTTGCCCCCTACATACATGTATATATGTATATATGCTTGTGCCCAAACATGCACACAGAAATACATGCATACAAACATCCTGATGAATCAGTAAAAATTACTAATATGATTACCTCTCCACCCTGTGTATTGGTCTTGTCAACATTCTGGGTGACAAATAGGGACAAATGCAAGGCACATTTCTGTTGCCCAGTGACAGTGGCACTTGTGGGATAGATTCCTTTTCCATGGAACAGCATTTTTACTGATGAACTTCGGCTCTTCAGACCCAAGTATTTGCCAGATATTTTCCTGAAAATGAAGTGAGCTAGTTATTTCAAAGGAAAAACTTGACAGTGTTTGTGCCAATTATAAAACTTGAGCTTTCAAGTGAAAATTATAAATTTGAAAAACTTCTCTCTACCATCAAGAGCTTGACAGCTTTCCAATATTAAAGATTTTCTGATGAGATTGGTAGTTATAAAAATGACTGTTTTTTTATATTGTATGATAAAATGTGTTGACATTTGGAAGATATGTATCTCAGTGAACCAGTATTTCTCCTAATGACCAATGCATGACATTACCAAACCACTGGTAGGTAAGAGAGCCATTCAAACTGCCATGTAGACATGTATTTTAATGTAGCAGAATGAAATAGGGTTTCAAATTCCATATTTCATGCAACCTTTAAAGGTAGAGTTGGTATCATAGCAAGTAATAGTACCCATGGGTTATCTGAAAGGACTACTCAAACGGTCCACCTTTCCCCATTGCGGCTATGGAAGGCCTCCCCCTGGTCCTGGCTTTGCATCTTACTACCCTTCTCCCCTAAGCTCTTCGAGGTCCCAGCTAGCTGCCCGCTTACTCATTTCTGCACATGTTGACAACTTTGCTTATGTCATTGGGACACAGGGCCCTAAACTACTTCATTTCCTCTTCTGGTGGTTAGTAGGTCAGGACTATTCTCTCTGCACCAGAGTCTGTGGGTGGAAAGACTCCTTCAGATCCAGCTTCCCAGTGTGTTTACGGATATATCTTGCATATAGCCTTCAGGATCTATTTGCTTGTCTCTCTTAATTAGGTTTCCTGGTGTGCAAAGGACCCGGTTTTCTATGTCATATTTTTACCATCGGAGGGCCGAGGTTGCTGCAATAAACTTTATGGGATTTTGGTAAATATTAGCTGGCAATTTCTAGAGACATCTATGAGCTTTTATGATCCCATGAAAATTAATCAGGATATTTAGTACCTGCTGTGAGCACAGCACTCAGCAGTTGGAGGAGGGGACTCAGAGAGGCTCCTGTCTTAGGGACCTGCATTGTATTTGGAGTCTCAGGATTTACAGTCCCAAAGGAATCGCCATACCACTAAAGAAATAACTGGTGCTATAATCTTTTAGGGAAGGGGTGGAAGGTGGGGGGCTCACCATCAGGTAGGTGGTTGGAACTATCACTGAGGCTTCTGGTAGGAAACAAGGACTCCACCGAGGCTTGTCAAATAGGGAGGGTTTAGTTAGAGGTCAGCAAGGCAGGGGTTTCAGGTCAGTGAATAAATCTGAGCCAAGGCAGAGTCGGAATTGAGCACAGCATGTTCACGGCCTAATGAGGAGATTGCTGACCACAGTGAAGGTGAGCCTTGTGAAAGGCTAGGCTGAAAGCTGGCCACAGGAGTCTAGGCTGGATGCAGGGGGAGAGGAGGGGTACTTTACGGGTAGAGACGTCACACGAGGTTTCTGCACACAAGACCGAGAATTTGTGAGGCGTAGGTCAGAGTTGATGAGGTGTCTAGTTTGTGAAGGGGTGAGGTTGTTGAGGCCATGCTGGGATCAGGAGAGAGCTTTGAGATGGAGTGCATATAGATGGCCACATTTACAGTGCCAGCTTTGTGCCCTGAAGTGGGAATGTCTTATATCGTAAAGCCATGGTGAAGACTACCCTGAATCAGAGGGCAAGTGATACAGCTGAACGCTTGCACATGTGGTTGGTTTAGAACTAACATCTATTTTTTTTTTTGCATTTAAAATTTGATTAAATTTACTCTGACAATTTCATGTGAATCGAGCACTCTGTTTTTCTTAGTTCCACCCTCCACTGTCTTCCCCCTCTTCCCGTGGCCTCACCTCCTCCCCACAGGTCCCTTCATGCACCCTCAGGCCTTTCCGGTCTTTGTTGGGACCTTCTGATTTTAACCGGAACCCTCTGTGAGGCTGAGTTTGGAACTCTCCAGGGGAGCTTGGTGAGCTGACTGTTTCATACACTACTGGAGGCAACGACTGCCCCTCCCTGAGGATCCCAGAGTAGCTGTCTTTCTTCCGGCCTTTCCTCAGGTCTTATTGCCTCAGTTGTGTGGTTTGGGACTAGTCGCTCAACTCCCAGGTGTCACTTTCGTCATGTGCAAAATCTGAGAATGTACAGTCTTTTCCTTACAGGCTTATTATGGGAAAGAAACGAGCCAATACAAGTAAAGTGCCAGCATTAGACATACAGAAAACCTTCAGAAATATTAGCTACTACTTATTTCCCCGGTAATTTACCTTCTCATGGGAATATAAGTATATTTAAATTACTCAAAAGGGCCAAAGCATGCAGAACTGTGTAAAACGGGAAAACAAAGTAACACCAACCTAGAACCCAACTTCTGCCCCAAAAAAGAAAAAAAATAAAACAAAACAAAATAACACCAACCTAGAACCCAACTTCTGCCTCAAAAAAGAAAGAAAAAAAATAAAACAAAACAAAATAACACCAACCTAGAACCCAACTTCTGCCTCAAAAAAGAAAAAAAAAATAAAACAAAACAAAATAACACCAACCTAGAACCCAACTTCTGCCTCAAAAAAGAAAAAAAAAATAAAACAAAACAAAATAAACAAAAAATCCCCCCAAAACCCAAATCCTCAAAACTTGATGATGACATCAAAAAGATTGAAATCCCAAAGCTCCAATTCCAGGGACTCAGTAGGTAAAAGCATTTAATGCCAAGCTGGAGCGCTTGTGTTCAATCCTGCCCTCTCCACCCTGCCTGATGTGACTTCTACATACACATAAATAAATGTAATAACATTAAAACACTTCAATTCCATAAACTCATCCATATCTTGAGTGTAGAATCCAAACCCTAAACTTTAATCCTGCCGGCTCTCAGGTAAAACACCCCCACGGGTTCCCCTTGCAGAGGTGCCCTGGACAGCGTTAGCCAACCAGCAAGCAGCCTTTCTTCCACGGGGCCTGAGACTCCTCCCTCCCAGAGTCCACATCAACCGTGTGCACCTGTTTATTTTCAAACGGCTCCCACCCTGAACATGAGTCTCTTTCAAGCTTTCTTTCACTCTTCCCACAGCTCACTCTTCCTGCCCTATAAAATTAGGGCCGTTTTTAATAGACTTAAACAAATTCTTAGGTTTACAGGGAATTTACACAGTAAGTAGAATTTTCACGTCTCAGTTTCCTACAGTTTCTCTTATTACATCGTGTGTTGATATGGTTCATTTGCTACCACTGTTGACCCAGTACCAATGGGTTATTATTAACTAAAGTCTGCAGTTTATATTATGGTTCAGGTTTGTGGTGCACAGGACTATGGGTTCTATCTAACAGCTGCATAATGCTCTATGGCCATCATTTTGGTGACACACAGAATAGCTCCATTGCCCTGTGCCACGCCCCTTCCTTGTCCTCAGTTAAGAAGCAGATAATGGAGAACTGTGCAAACTTCTCAGAGTCTACAATTACAAGGACTCCTTAGGATCCTTGCAGAGCCTCCTCATACTTGTTAAAGCTGGGCTTCTGCTCTCCTCACTAGGTGGCTAGTCTTTGAGGAAGGGGCTGTGACACAGATTCACCCTGGTAACACCCAGCTTAGACAGTGCACTTACCCTGGGAATGCTGCTGAACTGGGCTGTGGGCCTATTAGGATGACATGTGTGGTATAAGTCTGCAAAGGCTAAACTTTAAACCTGGAAGTCTGATAGTGACACGAGCTTCCTTACAAACCTGTCCTTTCAAAGGATAAGTTCGTTGAGGGGAACCATCTTGCATCCTCTTAGATTTCAGCTAAGCATCAGTCACAAGTGAGGTGGCTCAGGCCAGCTTCTATTACAAGCAGGCCACGGGCTATTTCCCAACCTTGCCGCTCTCCAAAAAGCAAAGTAAAAAAAGCAGACAAGCACGGTTGTTTCCTCTTTCCTGACTAGCCCTCCTCTCAGGAAGAACCCTGGAGCTTCTTTCTTCCCAGGTGGATCCCCCACAACAAAGATGCTCAGTGTGTCGTCTTTGAGCAAGGAGCACCTTCCCATAAACATTTATTTTCTTAATTCACGCTGAGCCTTTTGCTTTAAAGACACTGTTCTCAAACGTTCTAAAACTCAGTAGGAACAAGCAGATCCGAACAAAGACAAATAAATCGAATCCTGCAAAGTAACAAAGCTGACGCCTTTTCCCAACAGCCAGCACAA
Source organism: Onychomys torridus (assembly GCF_903995425.1). Classification (NCBI taxonomy): domain Eukaryota; kingdom Metazoa; phylum Chordata; class Mammalia; order Rodentia; family Cricetidae; genus Onychomys; species Onychomys torridus. Next base: position 4,013,350 of record NC_050451.1, on the reverse strand, counting down.
AGCTAAATGAAAAATATCAGTCATCCACTAGATACAGTATTTCCCCCTCTAGACAGGAGCTGGGGCCTGTAGACCTTCCCCACTCCAAACAGGAGGCTGAGAAGGTACAAAACAAAGTCTTCTTTCCTAAACGAGTCATTCATCTATTTGAGCTGCACTGTATACCTCTCGGCACTAGTGGCTTGAAAGACCTTGGCTGTCACTTCTCTGTACCTGCCTCCAAACACACGTGGAGGTCTTGGTGAGAGGGAGGGAGCCCACCGCCACGTATGCAAAGGGCGAGGGAGGGTGCGGAGGAGGGCGAGTCAGGGCTGAGGGCAGTTCCCCGAGGACAGTTAGTGCTCCCTAAAGAGCAGGACTCCTCCATTCCTCTGCACCCCAAAACTGGAGGAAGCAGGGTTGGGGGACGCCTGTCTGGTCCAGGCAGAGCCAGCGAACCGTGAGCTTTGATGCGGCTGCGGCTATCGCCTGGGGACACCTGGGTTCCCGGTGGGGGGGCGGGGCCTCCCCCAGGTGTGCCGCGAGCCTGGACCACCTGAAGTCGCCCAGGGGACCCCAGGAGCCCCAGCAGCCTCCGCCCAGGGACGCCCTGCAGAAGAGCGGCGCATCTGCGCCCCCAGCAGCAGGCACGGGGCCCCACGGGCCTGGCTCGGGGAAGGGGCGCGGCGCGGAGGGGGTTAACCCGGCGGCTGGCGGCTGCAGAGCACTTAACCCTCGGTCAGCCGCGCCAGGCCGGGGGGTGGCGGCAGCCCGAGTCGCTTGCCGTGGAGCCCCGGGGGCGCGTGGGCCGCAGGCCGGCAGCTGGGGCGCGGCGCGGCCGGTGGGAGGCCCGGGCGCGCGGGGGAGGGCGGGGGACGGCGGCGGGCGCGCAGCGTCGCCAGGGCGAAGCCGGCGTGCAGCGCGGCGCGGCTGGCGCGGAGCGGGCGGGCGGGCGAGCGCCTCCGTCCCCGGATGTGAGCTCCGGTTGCCCGCGGTCCCGAGCCAGCGGCGGCGCGGGCGGCGGCGGGGCACCGGGCACCGCGGCGGGCGGACGGGCGGCATGGGGGGCGCGCCGAGCGGCCCGGGCGGCCGGGCGGGCACCACCGCGGCGTCCCTCCGCTAGAGGAGGGGACCAAGCCAATTCTCCTTTGCAGCAAAAAAAAAAAAAAATAAAAAAAAAAATAAAAAAAATAAAAAAAATAAAAAAATAAAAAATTACATGTATATATTATTAAGATAATATATACATCTGATTTTATTTTTTACAAAAAGTTTATTTTGCTCCATTTTTGAAAAAAGAAGGAGCGTGGGTGGCAGGCGGTTTTTATAAATTATCCTTATTTTTGGTTATTTGTCTCTGTCCTTCCCCACCCCCTGCTGAAGCGAAAATAAGGGCAGGGACCGCGGCTCCTACCTATCCATAACCCCTTACCCGTTCTCCCCCTCCCTAACGCTGAGCATAGTGCCCTGCACACAGTAGGCGCTCAATAAATGTTCGTGGATGATGATGATGATGATGATGAAAAAAATGCAGCATCAACGGCAGCAAGAGGACCACTCGAACGGTGAGCAGCCAGAGCCTGGGTACCCGCTGCTAAACCTCATCCTATCATGATCCTCCTCTTCCCAACGCGCCCCCCCCCCCCATCTCCCATGCGCTGGGTGGGTTGAGGGGGTTGGAGATGATGCTTCTGGCTTGGTGTCATCTACATAGAAAGGGGAGATGCGCGGCAGCTACTCTGTTCTCCCCCTTCGGGCCCTGAATGTCAGAGTTAATTCTGCATTTGTTGGGGTGGGGGCGGCCTTTGGGTGTGTGGAGTACTGTGCAGCCAAGGGGCTTGAGTCAGGGGATTCAGGTTCACTGTCCTCGGGCTCAACTTTCCTCTTTCATCGCCCCGAGCGATGGGTGTTTGTCTTCAACCTGAGCCCCCTTTCCAGCCTCTTATCTCTTTCCCCTCCTCCCCGGCCCTGGTTGACCAAGAAGAAGGTCCCTAGTATCATCAGGAACATTCTAGGGTTGCTCCACTTTTACCCCCTGGGTGGTATGGTAAAGTACACGTCCCACCTTTTTTGAGAGAAGCCCAGGTTTTGGAATATGGGGGAACAGGGTCGGGTGGAGTGTGTATTCCCGCTCCCAGCGCCTCTGTGCACACGTCCGTAACCTAGCAATGCCCAGAGAGTCGCTGCCGCTGTGGGGCTCTGCAACTCAGCCTGGCCACAGCACCACGTGCAGTTTCCACACCAGCGGGGCTGGGTCTAGGGAGGTTGGGGTGGCTTTTAGCCAGCCTCCCTCTTTGGAGGTCGTTGGCATCTTCCAACCTCGGTATGCTTGATGCCTTTCCCGGTGAGCGCTTCTCAAAGGCAAAGCTTGGCAAGACTAGTCGCTGAGCTCAGATTGTGTGCTGCCTGCTTGCTTTGATTCTGTCTCAGGCTTGCCGGGCAGGAGACCTGTGATTGCTTTGACTCTGTACTTAGTGATAATTGGTTTTGCAAACGCCCATCCCTCCAACCTCTCTGCCACCACTTTTACTTTGACTTTTGCTTTAGCAGAGGCGATGGGGGCCCAATGTAGGCACCTGTGAGACCTTCCGAGGAATGGCCTGACGCGCAGGGAGGGGAGCTTCACACGTGGAGGCCCCCTTGGGTTTTCGCCTTGTGTGTACCTGGATGCTACTCTACAACAGCTCCAAGCAATGAGATAATTCTCGAATAGGCTTGAGACTCCCTGGCATAATGCATCCTGTCTCTTAGGTGTAGGGATGCAGGCTGACTGGATGCTGGCTTGGCTGCTGCTGCTGCTGCTGCTGCAATTTAAAATGCAAAAAAGCCCTAAAGATGTTTTTCTGTTTTCGGAAGCTTGTGGAGGAAATGAGTCCCAAGCATCATGAATTTTCATTTGCAGGAAGTGTTAGTGCATAATCTAGATATTTGTTATGGGGCTTTTGGTATTGCCTGGTGCCAATGAAGACTTTTTTTTTCCATGTAGAAAAAAAAAATTATTTGTGGCTGTGGAAAGATGTTGGAGGAACACCTTAAAAATGGTTAAGACTATTGAATTATTGGCTGTGTGTGTGTAAGTAATTAATTTCAGAGAAAGGCAGTTGTGCATATCTGTTAGACCATGAGAGATACATGTGTTTTCAGAGTCAGAGAAGACATGGGATAAATTGAGACTAGCCTTAGCTTGTCAGAGAAGATGCACTGAAAGATTCTCTTTGAAGACACAGGTATGAGAGAGCACTAATGTGCTTGGGTGTGGTGCAGCAATGATCCTGCATGATTGACATTCAGAGCAGAGCTCTGTGCACTTTTCCTGTTGTATTGCCTGACCAAACCCCACTGCTTGTGAAAAATAGGACACGAGGTTCAAATGGAAACACAAGAATGATTCCTTTTATTGTTGATGGGCAACACCTTTGCTCTGTAAAGATACTATGGATTGAAGTCTTTTATTTTCATTTTTAAAAATCTCTTTTCATCTTCTCCTCAGAGGCAAACTATGCAAGAGGCACCAGACTCCCTATTTCTGGTGAAGGACCAACTTCTCAGCCGAACAGCTCCAAGCAAACGGTCCTGTCTTGGCAAGCTGCAATCGATGCTGCTAGACAGGCCAAGGCCGCCCAGACCATGAGCACCTCTGCACCCCCACCTGTAGGATCTCTCTCCCAAAGAAAACGTCAGCAATACGCCAAGAGCAAAAAACAGGGTAACTCGTCCAACAGCCGGCCTGCTCGCGCCCTTTTCTGTTTATCGCTCAATAACCCCATCCGAAGAGCCTGTATTAGTATAGTGGAATGGAAGTATCCTTTTTCTGTGGGAAGTCTTCTCACTTGCCATCTGTGCTTCAGAAGGACTTGCTGTCTGCACTGACACTTAGCACAGCTTCTGTAGCATTCTGGAATGTGAGCAATAGAAGCTGCAGGCAAGGGGTCTCACACAGCTTCCTCTCTTAGCTTGTGGAGGGTGGCTCCATGGGTATATTTAGCCTTGACATCTGTGTGTGTGTGTGTGTGTGTGTGTGTGTGTGTGTGTGTGGTGCTGGGAGAAGGGAGTAAAGACTGCAACTTCAAAGTGGTAGGGAGTTAAAATATGAAAGTGACCTTTGGTTTTAGGATACCAGAGAGTTGTTTTAAAGCTGTTATATTTTCTGGGGGCAGTTATATTCATTTAGCTTGTTGAAAATGAGGTAGGCTGATTCAAAAAAAAAAAAAAAAAAAAAAAAGATTGAGACTATTTTCAGTCTGTACTGGAAGTGACCTTTAGTGGAATCTTCTGGTTCCAACAACTAGAATTTGCCTTTGCAGCTACAGTGAACGCTATGGTTCCTTCTGGCTCTGCTCTTTGGCGATTTGAATGGATCAGGTAGCTGTAAACATGAACATTTGCTTCCTAGGGAGGGATTACTTTTGATATTATTACTACTTATTATTGGCTGATCAATGCCATGACTTCCTGGAATTTCCTTTTGATAAACTCAAAGGAAAAAAAAAGCCGTACAGCCATGAGTGCTCAGAAGTTATGCAGGGGAGCCTGGTGAGCATTGCTTCCTTTCAGCACTGTGAGTGACAGTCAGTTCTCAGGGAGGAACTGGCGGGTGCTGCACATGTGTATGTATATATATCCAACTATATCCTTAGACTGGACTGAAGTCACATTTCTGGGGGTCTCTGTACTTTGAAAACTGAACTTTCATCACTCCCCAGGATGGTTGCCATGCCCCAGATCTTAGAAAACAACGTTGCTTCTACCTGCCTATTCCCTTCTCCAGATCTGGGGGCCAGGCCCCAGCACCTGGAAAGGTTGGCTGGAGCCTTCTCTTGAGCAAATGCTTTCTAATTAATCATCATGCTTCTTTGGGCTGGGTAAAATAAAGCATTCCCTTTTTCCCAGAAGGGTGTTTGGGGCCGATAGGCCCTCTGAGTATTTCCTGGCAGCAAGCAGGGGTGTGTGTGTGCAGCTTTGCTCAGGGGAGGGAGAGGCCATGTTGTATGATTGCTGAAGACCTCTAAAAATCTAGGTTCCCACTGAGGCAGCTGTCTGCATGATCTCTGTCTTAGCTCGTTTATTTTGTCTGCTCATGGACAGGAGTTAAAATGAAGCAACTGTCTAGAAAGGTTTTGGAGAGAGCAGCTGAATGCCAGGACAGAATATGAAGGTTTTCACGGGCTTTTTCTTTTTAGCACAGATGTCTCTCCTCTAGAATGAGTTATGGTGTCTCACATACTTGGGGCTGTGGGTGTGCATTTTCTCTTTAAATTCTCTAGTCTGAGGACAGAACACTCAGATAGGCCAAGAGGGGGCTGCTAAGTTAGGGATGTGCTTAGGTGGTCTCACTGGAATTGAGAGGTGGTGTGAACTTGCTGGAAACACATCCTCCTTCTGAGGTTGGTCTGAGGTGTCTTAAGACCTCTGAGTAGAGTCAGTCATTCCTTGTCTGTGGAGTGAGGTGCTATTTCCCTTTGTGCACAGGAGTTTGTACATATCAGTTTATATGTCAGAATGAATTCCTGCATCTCACCACTAGCTCTTTCTTCAGTTACCTGATGCAAGTGTGTGTACAGGGCTTAGGAGACATGGCTGCCAGTTCAGGATGTCTGTATACAATGGGACCATTTCTATAACAGGTAGATAGTAAATGACCCCTGTTTCATTTTAGGGAACAGCTTATACACATCTTTCTTCGGCAGCTCAGTCAGTCCCAGTTAGCCCTGGGAGAAGACAGTTTGTTGTTCTAGGCTGGCAAGAGGGTGGAGGTGGGGCAAGATGTTCCCCTTATCAGAAGCTGTCTGCTCAGACCCACCTGTTTCTTGTAGTGGGAAGATATCCTCTACTGTTGACTGGAACTAGAACACTGCCAAGAAAGAACCACCCCAGAGTCTTACATTTACCTTCCTGAGCAGTGTTGGCAGTTCTGAGATTTGTAGGTTTATCATTTTAGATATTTATTGAGAAACAGGAGAGGAAGCAAGATTGTGTGGGGGAAGGGAAGTACTAAGTGTGTCTTTATAGGGAATGACTTCAGGGCTGTTGACTTAAAGTGTCAGAGGGGACCTGCAAAGAGGAAAAAAAAAATGAAAAGAGAATTTCCGAAGTCTTCCTAAAGTCAGATCCCTGGGTAAAAGATTTTATAACGGAGTTGAGAAATCAATATGATTAAAGCTAACTGGCTTAAAAATAAACCCATCAAAGTTAGTAAGAGGATAATGCTATTCCTGTCCAGTGAGTTATCCGAGCTCTTCAAAGAGGTGAGGCTCATGGACCCCGAAGCTGTCTGCCTCCAGACAGGCAAGGGGCATTTGTTTCTTGCGTACTTTGGAGGTTCCCTGAAGGCCACCGACAGGAGACTGTTCCTATCCCTGAATCTTTAGCACCTGGAGGGATTTAATAAGACTGCTGCCTTGCCTCTTGAGGGGAAAAGGTTATTATACATGAGCACTGTTGAAATTCAAGCCCAGGAATTTGCATATTAGGTCCATGCTCAACAAGCCTGCTGTTTGAAAAGGGCTAGGAAATAGCTACTTGGACAGACGTCAAGCTTTGTGTAGAGAGTGTTGACAATGTCTTTACTAATAGAATGTTTAAGCAAGTGTCTGTTAAAGGCTCATCTCAGGGTGACTCTTCCAGACAGCCCTCCAAGATTTTAAATCGTTAGAGCCTATTTTAAAAGTGTCTGGTGCTGATTTCTGGTGGCTTTTAAATTTAATTTGTTTATAAATTGAACACAGAAACAGCACATTATGAAGTGAGCAGAGCCTAGCTCTAATCTGAAACAGTTACAGTTATTGATTACTCTGGTAGAGAAGGCAGAGGAGAGAGCTGGCAGCCTGATGATCACAGCATCTGAGGGGCTGGGATGTGTTATCCAAGCTCACAGAGAGGATGGAGATAGTGCTTTTGCCTGGACAGTCCCTATCAGGAGTTTAGACTGACCCAGTCAGGAATAGCCTCTGAGAAAATGGCTCTAACCCAGTGGCAAGGATCTGAGGGAGAGGTCAGTGTCATAATGCTTACCTTTGTGTGTCTATGACAGGTGATTTAGTAAGATCCTTGCCACTTTCCAAAGCACAGAAAGCAGAGACCCGCTCTACCCAGTGACCCAACTAACTGCTCTTTACTTCCAGGGTTTAATACACAATATGCATCAAAAGAACCAGTGTGACATGATCCTTGCAGTAGACGAAAAGGCTGAGGGGAAGTCACAGGATAGGACAATCTACTGTGAGGGACAGAAAAAGTCATTTCTGCTGAAAACTCAGTAGTCAGAGAATGATGTGTCTGTGGGTAAAGGGATGGGTGGTGGGTGATAGGTGGGTGGATTTCATTTTAAAAGCAATTCAAGTGTGAATGATTGGGAATGTGATAAGAGGGATGTCCGATGTTTGCATAATGCCTATATACCTTAACAAAAACTTTCAGACCATTTGACATATTTATATTATTGGCTATTTTTGCCAATTGTGTGGCCTTAGCTATTTACATCCCATTCCCTGAAGATGATTCTAATTCAACAAATCATAACTTGGTAAGTGACTTAGAATTCCTTCTTGCTATGGTATACAGTTACCCTCTGCCTCGTACCTAAGCTGGCAGCCAGCTTTGTGCATGATGTAGTTTACAGTTATGAACACTGTATTTTCCAAAGCTTTGTAACAGTGGGGCTATGTTGTTGTTACTGGTTTTTAGGTTTGACCTGAATTCTTAGTTTTATGCTGAATGAAAGTGTTCGAAGTCATGAGTCTTATATAAATAGAGATGGAACTTTTATGGAAGAAATTTGTAGAAGGGTTTTAAAATAACTTTTCTCTCTGCACAGGCTTTTGGTACATAATATTAGCTTTTAAAATTCCAGTGTTGTTTTTGAGTAGTGGATACTGTGGTTAATTTTCCTGGTAGATAAGAATTATCATGGATTTTGCATGTAAACTATTAATTTTTATAGCTGTAGAATACAACAGACCTAATTATATAGAATACAGTTTGGGAACTGAATCAGTTTGAAAGTGGAGTTATACCCTGTGGCCTACAAAAATACTCCCAAGTAGATTTTAGAACAAATCGTGGTTAAATGCTCCAGGATGTTTCCATATACTTTATTGCCCTCTTAAAAATTTATTGTGTACATGAGCTGAGAAAAAATCTCTGGGAAGTTGTGCAGTTAAAAAGCAGATTTCACTTTGTTTAACTCAGCTAGTCACTGAAAGTAATTGATTATGTATTCTTTAAGCTTTTTTTTTTTTTTTTGGCAGAAGACTTTGATATCATGGAACTAGTATTTCATGGAACTTCCTTTTGGGAAAAGTTGATAGAGTTTTTAAAAAGAAAGGCACTGAAGAACATTGGGTTGAAATTTGGATCTTGTCCCACTCAGCTGCCCACTGGGCATGTGCAGGGACACATCTCAGACCTTTCTACATTGCCATTCAGCTACCTGGCAGTTACGGAGACTGGCTAAGATCACTAGGATTATTTAAAAACATGTGACATTCTATTGTCTTTTTTCTCTGATGCAGAAGCCGTTTCAGTTTTTTGTTTTTTTGGCCTTGCTGCATCCCTCTTGCAAGGGCTAATTCTTCACAATCGGAAGCCATGCAGAATGGTAGACGAAGGAGGGAATTCTGGGTGTCAGGAAGCTCAGCTCCTCTTTTAGTTGGTTCCATTTGCTTTGGATTGTGGTGTGGAAGCATTTAAACCAGGCAAAGGCAAATGCTCTATGCACTAGGTTTTCCCTGGTCAGGCAGAGCTTGGCTGGCAGTCTGAGGGGAAGCTATGTTTTTATGAATTTGGCTTTCATGGTTTATGTTCAAGATTTCTTATGACATTTTAAATGCAGTGTATATTTCAGGTGTAACATGTCTGTTTGTATTTTGGGTTTTGGCAGTTTGCTTTCTAAAGAATTAAAATTTTTGACTGTTATTCCTGAAAACTATGGCCTAGTAAGAATAAACACACACACACACACACACACACACACACACACACACACACACACACACACCCCTACCTACCTACCTACCTACCTACCTCTTCTGTAAGAGATTACCTGTGAGACTTTGGACATTTTAAATGACCGTTGGTTCACTTGTAGACTTCAGATTATCATTTTGAAAAGGGAAAGTGGAAGTGGCAGAAAGTCCCCATCCATGGGGATGGGTCATCATCGTCTAGGCCACAGATGGTGTCAGCCTTGTTACCAAATTTAACGACGGGAATGGTGACCCAGTTTGTTGCTTTCTGTAGCTCAAGAGAAATGATTAAACAAACTTAGAAAATAAATACCTTTCAGAATGGCAGATTAATTTAGAGCAGTGGAATAATTAATGTAGCTGAATGCGTAAGCCAATTAATATTCAGATTTGCTTCCTCCTGAGGAAATTCAGGACTGATAGACGTACCAGACCATTTGGACGTCTCAGCTAAGAAGTGAGCAAATACAATATGGGGAAAGAGCTAAATCTCCCTCCTCCCCCACAGCCCTTCATAGTGGGTGTTTTCTGGGTAGTTCTAAAGTACTGAACTTGTTCTGACCGGAGGTGGGGCGTGTATTAGCTTGGCCAGCCTATCTAAAAACCAATAGATATATTCCTTTGATTTCTTCACTGAACATCCCTAAACTCCGGGCATTAAAGTTCCTGTCTTGCTTTCACTTGGACTGTCACATGGTCAGATGAGTTTATACACTGTCTGACTTGAAACATTTCCTTTCCCACTGTGGGAAGGGAGGATCTTGGTGGATTTACCCCTGACTCTGAGCAAGGTCCCATGCCTGTCCTCCCACCAGGGAGTCAGGTTTTTTTTAATTTTTGATTTTTTATACATTTGACCCAATTTGGACCGAAGCGATTGCTCTATTTTTGGGATGGGTTTAGAGGCAGCCAAGCAAAGCTTCTTTTTCATCTGTAGTAAATACCTCTCATTTAATATGAGTGATAGAGCAAAGGGAAGAGGCCAGCATGGGTTGCAAAGCTGGATGGGGCGGGGCTCTGGCAGTTTTCTTTGCCTGGGAGCTTGGTGAGAAGATGTGTGACAAGTCCTTAAACTGAGATACAGGGCTAGATGATGGCTGATGTGTCTGCCTATTTCACATGAATGAAATGAATACTTTCGTGAGTTAAGAACTGTGACCATCCCCCTGGGGTCCAGTCTGTGTTGGGTCTGTGCTGTGTGTAAACACACCCAGCGCTGGGGACTTGGAGACTACCTTGGTGGCAACAAGTTTTCCCAGGGTTAGAGTGTTACTATTGTTATTTTTTTAAAGCATGAACAGCAAGTCTCTATGCAGCTCTCATTTGTGGACTTGCTGAGTGGAGGCTGAAGCCATGGAAACCGTGCAGCTCATTGGGTTCCCACAGTAATACCCCTCCTGGTAGCAGTACTTCCTCCGTTCCACGTAAAGTGTCTATCATTTCCTTTGTCTTCTTGCTGGCACCAAGGAGAGCAGCTCTTCAGTGTCAGGTGTTGGAGTGGGGATGATCGAAAGGTCCGTTTCCCCGGCGTGGACACACTTTCTTTCATCCATGCTCCAGATTTCAGTTTCCTGCAGGCAAACTGATGTGGTTGAACAGTGGACGACTGTCCCCGGCCCTCTTCCCCCACAGGCTGCCTCACTTCTCTGCCATACTGCAGTCATCTGAAAGGTGGCCCCCACCTCCCCATGCAGAGCACCCTTGCTGTCTGGCTTGGCACCTTGGCAGGGCCTAGCTTCTCCATGACTCAGCTTCCGCACCTCCCTGCTTAGCAGAGGGCCTCCCTCAGACCAGGTCTCATGAAATAAATTTTTAAGACGAACAAAGGTTTGCCCATCTCTTCGTCTTCATCTTGCTCACACGTTTGTATTTTTATGGTGTTGGTGTTTTGTCTTTGTAAAATTCCTGCCATTTTCCTCTTCCTCCCCCAAACTGTCAGATGGTTTTCTGGAGTGACCCTGAGGCTTCTGTGGCTCCCATTGCCCACCGAGGAGAGGCCAAACACCGTGGCTTGGGGCCACCTGGCCTTTGTTGGTCCATTCTCTGCTCCTGAGCTGTGCCTCCTCCATTTGTTCACGCCAAACCCTCAAGGGTATCTCTCTTCTGCTTGTCTACTTCCTGTCTTTTTCTTGTACTGTTTTTCTCCCCTGAGATGACTCCATGGAGCTGCTTAATAATCTCAAGCATAGGTTCCTCTACGACATCTTTTCTGACCCAGATCTGAAGACTCGAACAATTGAGCCTTCCTCTCCTGGTACTTAGCGATTTGTCTTTAGTGATCCACTCACAGCTCCCTGACCCACGCCTGGCACGGTGGTACATAGTAGATGTTCAGTAAGTCAGCGTTTGGGACTGCCAATGGGTATCTCAGGAACAGTGCCTCCATCAAGTGCCCTGTCCTTTCTCTGAGTCACACTGAGGATTTTCCTGGGTGACAGGCCTCTCTGAGGACTCTTTCCGAGCTCTCTGAGATGAGATCAGAGACAGGGCTCTTACACATTGGCAGCTCTGATTCCATGGCTCCAAGTAGCAGATGGTGGTAGGGGCCCCTCAGAGAAGCTGTTCTGGGGTACAGATACTTGTCATTGGGACTGGCTATACATACCACAGTGGCCAGGGATGCTGTGGGGTGAGGCACTGGGATCGCTCCCCCCCCCCCATCTTGTGGATAGTGTTAGTCAGACAAGCTCACTATAGCTGCATGGTCATGTGGTTTGCAGAGAAGAGTGAGGTGTAATACAGCACCAGAAGCCACAGAGCCCAGCTGTGGGCTCGGTGAATGCAGAGCTGATACCCATATAGATCTTTGCTCCATTGTTTCCACACTCTGTTGTTTCCACTCAGGTTGAACTTCTTACGTAATGCAGCATGCCTAGCTTGTAGCTGTTCTTCTGGGACAACTCAAGGGTTTCCTCCTCTGCTCAGCCTTCTCTGACCCTTGCGCACTCTGCCTCCTGCCCTCCCTGCCCAAGTACATACTTGCTTCCTCACTGGACTCTGCCTAGCATGGTATACTTTCCTACTTATAGTCGTTGCCCGCTGTCTACTTTGTTCAGTAGCTGTGATGGGAAGCACTTGGTGTGCAGGGGTTCTGCACATGGCTTTGGGGGTATGCAGCCTGCCGTCTGGTTGACTAGTTAATAGAGTTTGAATGAACTGTAACAGGAGTCCATAGAGGCTGAAAATGGAGTCTGGTTCAGGGATGTAGCTTTGTGAAGGAAGGTCTGCACCTGGCACATAGTAGGCATATCAGGAAATGCATGTCAAATGAGTAAATAAATGAGTAATGACTCCATGACCGTCCTTATAGATCATTAGTTAATTTTCAACAACTGGCTAATGATTAATGTGGTGTTGACTTCTTGTCCAGTATTAATGAGATTACAGGAAACACCTGTCAGAGTTCACCTGTGATTTCAGGATTGTGTCTTTGTTTCCTGGCAAATTAAACTTTTCACATTTGAACCAGGGGAGAAGGGTGGAAGGAAGTGCTCCGGGGTGCTTTCTGAATCCCGCTGGGAGTTGGTTTCTGTGTTCCATTGTGTACACAGGCTACATGTGAATGATTTCTTTTGGGGGGATTGTCACATCTCATGTGAGCTTTGGTGGAGGGAGGGCTACAAAATGACCAGAGGAGATGGACTTGTAAGATGTCACCTGAAACTGGTCCCATCAACAGTGTGTGAAGCACTTCATCTGTCTCACTTTGTTTTGACAAGGACCGATTGTCCAGCTTGATCTTCTGTTGAGCAGACCTGACTTCAGCTGAGCACTGGTGGTCTTGCAGAAATAGCATCCAGCCTTAAAGAGCCAGAGCCCACTATTAGAGCTCCTTAAGGAAAATCTAGCAGTGTCTCCATTCATTTGGCGTCTTTGTTTTTTAAGAAGCAACTCTCACTGTTGCATTAGACAGGAAATCTCCTAAGACTGCCTCAAAGTGAGAACGTTTGGGTGTATTAGAGTGTCAGCCAGAACCCTTTGGGTTGTGCTCCGTGGGCTTAGCTGAAAGACAAAGTGTGATCTGTGTGCCTGTAGTTGTTTCTACTTTGTGGTGCTCGGGGATTTAACCCAGAGTCTCAAGCTTGGTGAGATGAGTGCTCTACCTCAGAGCCACACCCAGTTGCGGATTAGTAACTTGGCTGAGCTGAAAAGTTCAGGGAGTGAAAACTGCCTTGGATGGAGCCGGAGCCGGAAAAGGGGGAAGTTAGAGATGGCCCAAGGGTTCCATCATTCTACCCCGGAGGGCATCTGAGGCCAGAGTCCTACTGATTCCTGTAGACCATCCTCACATGATGCCTCATCGTTCTCCTGGGCTGGGTCGGGTGGGAGGGTGGGATGGGGAGGGAACTGTTCAGGATGTGCATTCCTTTCTTTTAAAAAAAATTTTTTTTTTCTGAGACAGGGTTTCTCTGTGTAGCTTTTTGCCTTTTCCTGGAACTTACTTGGTAGCCCAGGCTGGCCTTGAACTCACAGAGATCCGCCTGGCTCCGCTTCCCGAGTGCTGGGATTAAAGGCATGCGCCACCACTGCCCAGCGTTGTATTCCTTTCTTTATCTCTGCTCAGGTTTAATATATTGAAAATGACCGAGAGGAGGCCGAGACCCTTGGAGTAGGTTGGTGGATAGGCCCACCTCGCCCGGCATTTGTCTAATTTAAATTTTTTTTTTTTCAAAATGTGAAAAGTACCTGATGTAGAGGGAACAGCTTGCCTGTTGGTGAGGACACATGTGTCTTGTTAAATTCTGGTGATTGAGGGAGAACCCCTGAGTAGACTCCAGCAGCCCCTCACCAGAGAAGGGTCCTGAAGCACAGGTAATGGAGACTCTGCCAGTCTTGCTGCCGACTGGGTGTGTGCACTGTGGGCAGAGCTGTTGGTACAGCATCCCTGGACCAGAAGGGGCTGGAAGGCCACCTAGGAGAGCCTTTAGAATCCCATTAGAAGTTGCAAGGTTTCCTTCAAGCCCTGCTCTGTTCATGTGGTGGAGTCAGGAAAATGAGGGTGTGTTGCCTTTACCATTCAGGTAGGTTTTTTTCTTCTCCAGGGTGAGGTTCTTGTGGGCAGTAAGGATGTTTTGTTGAGCAAATAAAACTGGGAAATAAATTGTGAGAACAGCTAAAGATGGGGATGAAAGAGGAACTGCTTGAGGAGATCAGTCAGCCTCACAACTCCCCGGCTGTGTGTGTGTGTATGTATGTATGTGAGTGTGTTTGTGTGTAAGTCTGAGTGTGTGTAAGTCTGGATGTGTGTGTGTGTGTGTGTGTGTGTGTGTGTGTGTGTGTGTGTGAAGCAGTTGCCTGGGGGAGGTGTTATTTGATAGAGGCCTTGAAGGGTGAAGCCTTATTCATTTCATGAGGATGGAGAAGGCTCCCAGACACTGCTCAGACTGGAAGAAAAAGGCTTTTTTCAGAACCTCACAGTAGTTGTTTTCCTTTTGTTTTTTGGAGACAGGCATGTTATATAGTTTAGGCTGGCTTTAAACTTAAAATTCTCCCATCTCAGCCTCACATGTGCCCCGACAACAAAATAATTCCTGCTAATTGTGTGTGTGTGTGTGTGTGTGTGTGTGTGTGTGTGTGTGTGTGTGCGCGCGCGCGCGCGCGCGCGCGCGTGCTGTGTGCTGTGTGCGTGTATGTAGGTACAGGTCTCTGTCGGGCATCTTCTCAATTGTTGGAGAACCATATTTTTTTGAGACAGGGTCTTTCACTGAACCCAGCTCACTGATTGGCCTGGCTGACCAGCCAGTGGACTCTAGGGAATCTGCCTATCTCCACCTCCCTTGCACTGGGATTACAGACGGGTGCTATCATGCCTGGCTTTTACATGGGTGCTAGAGACTCAAACTCAGGTCCTTATGCTTGTGTAGCAACTGAGCCATCTCCCCAGATCCCTGCTATGTTTCTTCTTCCTTGCTAGGTGAGTGGTAATTTTAGAAGTCCAGAACATCTGTTGAAATTGCTGAATGAGCGAACAGGAAGGTCAGGCTAGAGGGAATTGTGGGGCTGACTAAGGGGAGGGAAGGCTTGTACAGTGTGAGAGTGATGTGGTCTGTTGAGCAGTGGGCCCTGTGGGAATCGAGCTCGGAAGGAGGGCTGTGGGGATACCCCGGGCTGAGTGAGAGGTTTAGGTTTCTCCTTCCTCTCACCATGGACAGTCGGATCTAGAGAGCCTACTTTGTCTCAGTGCTGGGAGGATGTCTAGCACAAAGACCTCACAGAATATTTACAGGCCGGTGAGGACACTTATAAGAAAGGAAGTCAAGGAGGAAGGGCATGTAATGTGGCTGGGTCTATAAAGTCCTGCCAAGCAACCACGAGAATCTGAGTTTGGTCTTCACCTACATTAAAAAAAAAAACAATCTGAGTGTGCTGGTGTGCATCTGTGATTCCAGTACTAGGGAAGCAGAGAGAGGAGGGCCCCTGGGGTTTGCTGGCCAGCCAAACTAGCAAGTTCCATGTCCAATAAGAGACCCTGTCTCAAAAACAAAAGTGAGTGTAGTCAAGGACAATATCCAATGTCAACCTCTGGCCTCCACTCACACTTGTACACATATGTGTGTATACACACATGCGCACCCACAGAGGCAGAGAGAGACAGAGACTGAGAGAATATGAATATTTACTGAGACCTACAGTTCCAATTATGCTGGCCCCATATTCCCATCCTACAGCCCTTTTGGGTACAGTCTGCCATGTTGCTGCCCTTTTGTCAGAGAAAACCTATAATAGGAGATTAGAGAGTAGCTATATTAGTTTCTAATATTTTGAATTCTTGCTATATATCATCACTTAAAATTTATACAAATGATACAAGAATACATTCTTTTAAATAATTAAAATAATTCAAAGTAATGTCTCCTTTTATCCACACCGTTTTTTGTAATTGCTATAATTAGTCTAGTGTAAGCCTTTGGATTATATATTATCTAAAACATATAACATATATATTATGTATAATGTATATATTATATATTGTATAATCCGTGGCTTTTGAAAGACACACAGTTTGGTGTGTATTTTAAATTTCACAGAAATAGGAACACGGTGCGTGTATTATGCTATGTGTCCTATGGATCTAGCCACATCTGTATGCAGAGATCTGGCAGCATATTAGCTGTTGTGAATATTCCATGCGTGAAGGGACCTCAGTTTAGTTAATTGTTTCCCTTCTGATGAGCATTTAACATTAACTCCAAGAGTTTGCTATTTTAAGCGGCATCCTGTCGAATATCCTCCTGTGTGCCTCTTTGTGCGTACCAGCAGACATCTCTCTGGATTAGTCCTTGGAATTCCGTGCTCTGAATTTCAGGGTATGTGAGTTGCAGTGTGTGGCTTCAATATGCTCTTCTCCGTCGTCTTATTCCCAGAGCACCCCTCTTTGAACTCTCTTTTGAACCATTGACTTAGATAAAACCATTGACTAGAATTGATTCTTCAGAAGCTTTGGGTGCTGTAGTACTTCCAGATGCTGTGTACTAAGAAAATAAGTAATAAAAAAATCGAGTTTTAAAGATTATTGTATGTGTACATGACATGTGTAGGTGTGTGTGTGTGTGTGTGTGTGTGTGTGTGTGTGTGTGTGTGTGCATGCCATGCCATGTGTGGAGTCAGAGGACAGCTCTGTGGAGCTGTATTTTCTCCCACCTTCATGTAGGTTCTGGGGGGTTGACTCCAAGTCACCGGACTTGGGCAACAAGTGCCTTTACCCATGGAACGATCTTGCTGACCCCAAAATTGGGTCTTAGTTTGCATATGTTTGAGAGAGATGCTGCATTCCAGTCCCTCTTAGCTGGGGAAGAAAAAAAAATTAGATGATAATTTTTGTTTTTTTTTTTCCTGCTCCTTGTATATTAGCAACTTAATTTTTTTATACATAGTAAACATGCTCTGTTTTATGGAATTAATGTAGGGTTTAATGACTCTTCTACTCCAAAAGGCACTGGGGAATATTAGAAAATGCAATTTTAAGGGGCTGGAGAGATGGCGTGCACATACACACACACACCACAGTGCTTGTATGTGGAGGTGAGAAGACCATTCTGTGGAGTTGATGTTCTTCTTTCTACCTTTCAAAATGGGTTCTGTGTGAATTCAGGTTGCCAGGCTTGCATGGTAAGTGCCTTTACCCACTGAACCATCTTGTGGACCCAAAAATGGATGTAGTGGGGAAGTGAAACATAGAGCTGCCAGGTGCTTCAGGTGCATGGGTTACTAGCACCTGGGCCCTCTGCTGACCACGAGAGTTTCCAGCAGTGACAGCAAAAGAGAGCCCGCTCAGCCTGGCACGGCTTTTATCTTCTCCACAAAGGGAAGCAGCCCCACACGTTCACAGAGCACAAAGAGGAGGCTACAGCACGGGTCCTTGTACAGTGTACAGTGCAGTACTGGGCATGGTGAGCCGTGTCTGTGCCATGCTTTTCCCAGAGTCACAAGTGCTGCGCACACAGATGGATGGGCCCTGCAGTCCCTCTGTGTTAGAGCACAACATTTGACTGTTGTATGAATGAAAGTGTTTCCATATTCTAAAGTAATCCTTTGATTACATAAAAGAGGATAGAAACTGGGACCATTAAAATGAATAGTTTAGCACAGCTGTCATGTAGTCATTCATGTTTCTGAGCATTTATTATGTGTAAAATCTAGTCCATTAAGTGCATTTGCTCATGTGCAAACCTGCTGCAAGCCAGAAAACAAGGGATAGAATGGATTCATGGAAAGAGTCTCTGCCCTGCATCCTCCAAAAAATTATTTTCCAGGAGATGTGGTTTTATTATTTTAATCTTAGAAAGTGGCCAATGTTGTTAAGAGCTGACATTCTTGCATGTTCTTCAGTCAGTAGATAACAATGAGACATAATGAAGCACTGTTTGTGTTGAGAAGGCTGCTTTTAGATTGTACAAAAACATCTTAAGTGGGTAAATGGCAAGATGCTCCTTTTTTATATCAGGAGCAAGCTCTGAGTCCTTCTTTCATGATAATGTCCAAGTGAACCATTCTGTGTTTACACAGATTCTGAACTGTTGAAATATAAATTAATGGTGAATCTACCTATGGCTCATTTCAGAGTTTTTAACTAGGTGGAAGTGAAGTAAAGACATTTAAAATCACAAATTAGAATGTAGAGAACTGGCGAGAATTTGGTAAGAGAGACAAATCTTTTTTTCTGGGAGGTTAACAGGGTGGTTACATACTGTTGAGGTATGGAAAGCCTTAGAATGATGGGTTGGATCAACGAATTGAGCTGGTTGGCTGCATTACAGCCAGCTGGGGCAATAGCAGGCAGGATGCCCTGAGTTTGACTTGCCTCAAGAATGAACCACAGAGTCCATAAGGACCCCAGAGACTTTCCTCTAGATGAATCGGATCACTCCTGTTTTAGACTCAGTGGGGTGATTTGACCCTTGTCATCAGTGAAGGGAACCCAGCTGAATCCTGGGCTAGGGAGTCTGTTCTCTGTACTCAGTCCAGGGACAAGTTGACATCACTGAGGGCCAGGGTTTGAGAATTCCAGGGGCAATGGGGACAAAAGGTTGTCTCTTTAAGCTGGGGATTGAGTCAACTTTTAATAACCTCATTTTTTTCCCCCTCTGTGTGTCTGCCAGACAGTCATTTTGCTCACTCCTTTCTCTCCTGTCTGTTTTCCTAAAACACCATTACTGTCCTGTGTACCAAACTGCCAGAATCATTTGGCCAGAGACTGCCTTAAGAGTTCGATAAGAAGTGGTCAGGCATGGACCTGTGGCTGTTTCAGTACTGGAGAGAATCAGCAAAACTTGTTCCTAGATGCAGTAGGTTTTTGCGGTCTTGTTTCCTGAAGCTCTTTCTGTTTTCTTGACCATAACTAGAGGTGTAGTAGTAATGGCCTTGGTCACCAGGCTAGCATTTACTGAGCTGTGTGGGCATCCTCTCTATATACAATCTTTGGGTCTTTGTTATCATGACCACACATCTGCCAGTGAGACACTGTTAAGACCTTCATTTTACAGGTGAGGAAACAAGGTCTGGGGGCTTCAGGTGATCACTCTGGTGATGGGCCAGGCCCAGATTTACTCTGGGGCTTCTGACTTCAGTCCAGGCTCTGAGATGAGGCTTGCAGGCTGATGGTACCTGCACACTGAGCAGAGAAGGTGAGGCCAGGACCAGGGAGCTAAGGATGGAGGATGGCAGAGGATGACTGTGGTCTCCCTGGCTAGGCTGCACATTCCTGGTAAACTTCACAACCCACCTCATTCCTTCCCAGAGGGCATTGCCAGGCTTGGGGCAGGATTTGTGCCTGAGGTCGAGGGGAGCAGAGCGAAGGTTTCTACAGCCTGGTAACCCTCAGAGGACCCTCCCAGCCAGCAAGTTAAAGTGAGAATAGTTATAAGGGCTGTTCTTCGGGCATCGAACAGATTTTATTTCACTCTTAACCCTTCGGAAAAGTGTTGACTTGTGTAATTTCAGTTGAGTTTGCTGAGTGTTGGGAGGACAGCTGGAGGTGGCCTCCAAGAGGTCTGGTGGGTGCCGGAGTCACGCCTGGGTTCAGTCTCCAGCTCTGCCTTTCACAGCTGCGACAGGAACCAGCTGCCTTTTCTTCCCCGTGAAAGAGGCAACGATGCTACTATAAGGTTATCCCAGGTCTGGTTCCAGGAAAAACAACTGTTGTGAGCCAGGTTTATAGATAAAGAAACTGAGGTTCAGGAAGACTGGCTGTCTTCTTTCAGGGCTCCCAGTGAAGGGGCAGCAGGGTCCTTGCAGCCACACTGGGAGTTTCTGGGACCCTTTGCCATAGTGGGGTCTGCTTTCCAAGACCATCCTGCAGATACAGCTTCCACCAGGCTGGTCCAGTCCATCTGTCTCACTGGGTAGCTTAAGTCAGCTTGTTAGAGAGGATACTGGTTACACCTGGTGAAGAACTGAATTGGGCATCCGGCCTGCTGGGCCTAGGTGGGCAGAGCCTGGACCACAGCTGCTCTTTAGTAGTCAAGATCTCCTATTTAACTGTAGCTGGGAAGATCGAATTCTCTGTGTCCGTAGCAATTGGACACTCAGACTGTGCCCATGAAGTCTCTATGTATTACTCTGTCAGTTGAGTTGGACTCTGTGGGATCAGTGGTCTCTTGTTCTATGTTTAGCCCAGATGGGGGCTCCTTGTGAACTTTTGATTGATACCTTACTCGGAAATGGAAGGAGGACAGCAAAGCAGATGTCAGGGGAGCTCGCCTGAGTTGTTCTGAGATTCCTGGAGCTGAAATAACAATGCTAATGGCTAATGTGTGTGTCAGCCACCGTGGGGCTTGCGTCATCATGCTTGGTTTCACTTTCATGGGGTCTCATAAGGATTTCTCACATTCTATAGACTAGGCAGAGACATTACCTGCTCTTTCTGATGTGTTGTTTTCCTGGCATCATGGCATTTTCCCACGGCATGTCATTCAGGCCAGGCTTATACATGGACAATGTGTCTTGCTGGAGGCGGGGCTTCTGAGAGCTCAGGTGTCTAGTCTTCCCCATAGTCCCTGACCTCACCTGTGACATAGGAGTGATAATAGAGACACTTTGCCATTGAGAGAATTAAAGGCGCTTTCATGTGAAATGGTAAATCCTGTCTGTCCCATTAAGTTTCTTGCACATCGAGCTTCCCCTTCCCAGGCCTTCACAGTCTGCCCTGAGCTAATTCCCTCCCTTCTTGGGACAGTGGGGACTTTGAGAGAACACAGGTGTGGATTTGGAGCTCACTTTTGCTGTTGGTTAACTCTGTGGCTGAGCAAATGGCCTTCGCAGAGTTGAGAGAGTAGATTGGTCCTTTGTTTCACTTGGCCTGGAGTCTGGAAGAAGTCAGTAAAATTATATCCAGGTAAGCCCTAGTTTACCAAGATTAGCTAATGGGCCGAGCATAGCTGTGGAGGGCTTTTCCCTCTTCAGGGAAGTTCAGAGGGCTTGACAGTGGCCAAGCACTCCGGAGCAGGCCTCTCTTCCCACTTCCCCTTGGAAGTGCTCTAGCTTTAACAAATCAGCCATTGGTTAAGCCTGTGAGGATGTTGCTTGGTCTCTCCCCACTTCCACATGGTGTGAGGAGCATGTCTCCTCCCTTTCCTCCTTCAAGGGGCTTGTTTCTGCCTCTCACTCAGGGTCTATCAACCCCAGAAAGTGTCAGGCCAGGGAGTGTGCTGGCTCTGCCCACTGGCGGCTGTTTTGAGAAACTGAGGTCAGCATCTCAGAGCAGGAATCCAAGTGACTGAGAGCAGAGAAACAAGCATGGGTATGACTGGGGGTTGATATTTGTGTTCCACCCATGTGCCTGTGAACTGAGAGGGCCCGTGTACTGAGAGTTACGCTGTTCGTAGGGGTTAGACCTGGTCCTGTATGGACTTTTCTTGTCTTCAGTATCAACAGAGTAGAGTCTAGTGTCCCCGTCTTGAGGCAAATGGAGCTCTGAGGAGTTACCTGAACCACTGCTGAGAGAATCAAGCCGCAGCGAGAGCCAGTGGTCTGCTGTGTCCCGAAGTGAGTGTGAGGAATGGCCTAGAAGGTAGGGCTCTATCACTTGGTTTTGTGTCTCTGCTCTGTAACTTCACTTTGATGTGACTCTCCCCCCTCACTTTCCTCAGTGGTTATACAGAGTGGAGACTCCAGCCAGATGTATAGGAAAGTATTTCATGATGTCTCTGGCAGGGCATTTATGAAGGGCGCTGTTCTCATTACTGTCCATTGAAGAATGCTACAGAGGAATCACTTCAGGCCTCATCACCTCTCTAGTTTCTGTCTGAGCTACACAGGGTCCTGTGCTCCAGTTGCACTCATGGGTCTCCATAATGCCGTTGCTGGTCTGGGTCCCACATGGAAGAGTTGTACTGGCTAGGGTGGTCATGGCAAAGGTTCTGGGGGAAAGTTGAGGATGCAGACAGAGATGGGAGCTTAGGGACGGACTGACTAGCGGCTTAGACCTGGAGCTGCACGCCCCTCTCCCCTCTCCTACACACCCACCCATGAGTTGCGGCTTCAGGATTTCAAAGACCAGCTGGTCTTTGAAATCTGGGCTGTTCCTTGAGCTCCTTTAGATTTGTGGAATTCACTGTGCTTCTGAAATGCAAACTACAAATGGTTTTGCCTAGTAATGGACAGGCTTACGAGCCAGGCCTCCAGGCAAGCCAGTGACATTTCCAGGCTTTGAGTGTGAACGGAGCATAGTTAATATCATATCTTCAGCCTGTTCCTCAATCTGTCTTTGTCTGTGATGAAAAACCAAACTGATGCATTTGGTCACTGCCTGAGGCTGGGTTGCCATCTGAGGCTGAAGGTAACCCCAAGTGGGTCTCCACACTTTCTGTGGGTAGTAGTTGTGCACTTGGGGTGCTGAGTTGGGGCATTTTCTAGACAACTGAGTGGACTAGTTCCCCAGGGGGAAGCCAAGCTATAGGTCTGTTTGTATTGGATGCGAGGCTGCTTTCCTAAATCTCCCAAGACTGAACTTGTGGGCGGGACATAATCTTCCCTTTATCGTAGCTCTCCTATAGCCTCTGACTTAGTGCTGAGTAAATGACTGACCATTAATGAAGCTTCATGTCAGCAAGAGGTAACCCTGTGGTCACTTTAATTGCATTGACTATTTTGTTTGCTTTCTTTTTTTTTACACCCCCCTCCAACCCTTTCTGATAACTGTGTCGTCCATGCTGGCCTTCAACTTTGGATCCCCTGACTTCAGCCTTCCAGTGTCAGGATTGTAGATGTGTGTTACCACACTTGGCTTGCATTGATACCTCTCTCTCTCTTCCTCCAAATCTTGTATAGCCCGGATTGGCATCTAATTTGCTACCTTGATGAGGATGACCTTGAACTTTTGATCTTCTTGCACTTTCTCGTGCTGGGATTCTAGCTGTGAGCCACCATGCTGGGCTTAGGCAGTGCTGAGGAGCAGATCTAGGCATTTGGGATGCTAGGGGAACACTCCACCAACTCCACCAACTAAGATACATCTCCAGCCCCTGACTATTTTTCTTTAAGCGTGTGTGTGTGTGTGTGTGTGTGTGTGTGTGTGTGTGTGTGTGTGTGTGTGTGTGTGTGTGTGTGTGTGTGTGTGTGCCAGCCCCTGACTATTTTCCTCATGGGGTCTTTGTTTTCAACAGGGAGCAGTGAGTGCTGGGAATAAGCTCTTCTCAACCCCCAGGCCCTTGGAGAGGCTAGGATTGCCTAATGAAAACATCCAAACATACTCAGAGCAGTCACTGTAGGGACTGCACCAGTGACGTTGGACACATGTCTTCAGGGTTGCAGCCAGACCCTGTTACTTGTGTTTCACTATGCCTGGTTTCTGACTAGAGATGCACAGCCCGGGTTAAAGCCAACCTTACTCTCCTGCCAGCTCATAGAGAAACTCTTAGATGTTTGCAAGAAAGTAACATCTGTCTTCAAAGAAGCGAGCCTTCCTGCTTTTGATGCTCCTAAATGGAATGTCTCAGGGGCTCTGAAGAAGGTCTTTGCTGGCATCTTGAACATATTCTGAGGAATGGCAATAGCATCAGACTTGCGTGCTTGGCTTCCTAGGCTCACCACTTGGAAGGGAACACTTATTTACACGACTCTGGAGTGTTTATTAAACAAAACAGCCCTACTGTTTCACTGTCACACGTCTCTAAATCTGTGGTCTCATCTGCTCCAACTTTCTCCCGTGCCTGCATTTCTCGAACCCAGGCTTTTGTCTTTAGTCTCTGGCCTCAGAAAAATGCTCCATGAGCTGTTTTATTCCCTGGCAAGGTCCTCCTTCATGTCACCCCCAGAGAAATGTGAAATCAGGGACTCAGTTCTGGAGCTCCGCAGAGTGGAGGCCCTCATACCGACTCCTGCAGCTGTCTGTCGGCTGTTGTTGGCAGAAGTGCAGTTGCTGAGGTCGCCAGAAGGGCTCCCTGGGCTTGACTGGGAGACTGTACATTTCTGGGTGGGTCTTTCCTACACACCCCCCCTTTAAAGCAAAGTACATTTTTGATACCAGAAAAGTTAAGACAATTTAGTATTACCTGTATCAGAGGATTCCACTCTTGCCGAATGACAGAGTACAGACTGCCTTACAAAGGCCCTCCTTCACTTATGTTTTTAAATTATAAATTTATTTATTTTACAGATCCCCTCTTAACCCTCCTCCCGCTCCCTCCCAGCCTTCTCCCCCACCCTCACCCCTCCTCTGGAAAGGTAAGGCCTCCCATGGGGAGTCAGCAGAGCCTGGTACATTCAGTAGAGGCAGGTCCAAGCCCCTCCCGCCTGCATCAAGGCTGTGCAAGGTGTCCCACCATAGGTAATGGGTTCCAGAAAGCCAGCTCATGCACCAGGGATAGACCTTGATTCCATTGCCAGAAGCCCCTTAAACAGACCAAGCTACACAACTGTCTTGCTTCCTCCCTCACTTATAAGGGAATGTCTGACCTAAGTCATTGTATCATAGGCAGGCTCAGATGAGCAGGACTGGTCACCAGCACCTCACACCAGGACCTGGGGTGGAAGAGAACAGGATTAATTGTGTGGGAAGAGGGCACATTCAAGCTTTCCCTTTCTTTAGATTTTTCTCTCTCTCCTCTCCCTCCTTTTTTTAAAATTAAGTAATCTTTTAAAAATTATTTATTTGTATTTTATGTGTATTGGTGTTTTGCCTACATGTATGTCTGTGGGAGAGTGTCAGATCCCCTGGAACAGGAGTTGTAGACAGTTGTGAGCTGCCTTATGGGTGCTGGGAATTGAACCTGGGTCCTTTAGAAGAGCAGCCAGTGCTCTTTAACTGCTGAGCTATCTCTCCAACTCCCACCCACATTTCTTAAAAAAAAAAAAAAGCCTCACCAAGTAAGATATTCATATACAACGTAATTCACAAGTTTTAATTGTACAATCCAATTATTTTTATTATATTTACAGAATTGAGTGACCATCATCAAAATCAACCTTAAAACATTTCCACCACCTTAAACGAAAGGCGATTAGCCATCACCGTTACAGTCTTCCCAACACCCCTTGTACCCTCTCTACATATCATCTACTCTTTCTTCTGACCCTGTAGGCTTATCAGTTCTTAGTATTTCATATAATAGGTGGCCTCTTCATCTTGCATAGCATACTGTTCAGGGTTCATCTGTGTTATAACAAGTATTGACACTTCATTTTGATGGCCAAATAACCTCCCATTGTATGGGTACCCCATGTCTTACTTATTCTTTCATTAAACAATAGACATTAGAGTTATTAGCATTCTATTTTCAAGAAGGTGCTTCACTATGTGGTTGAAGCTGGTCTTGAACTCCTGGGCTTAAGTGATTTCTTCTGCCTCAGCCTCTTGCATAGTTGGGTAAATAGGTTGTACCACCATGCTTAACTGTTTCTGCTTTTGTCCTTTATCAGTAATTCTGATAGGACCCTTCATGTACAAGTTTTTGTGGAATCACCACTTCAGTTTTCTTGGTGTTTCCCTGATAGTGGAATCACTGGGTGATGCACAGTCGTTACTATTGGACGTGCTGATGAATTGCCGTGCAAAGTGTTTGTGCTGTTTGGCCTTCTCATCAGCAGTGTATTAAGGGGCCAATTTCCTCACTTCTCTACTAACACTTGCTGCTTTCTCTTTTAGATTATAGCCATCCTGTGAGGGTGGTGTGATATCCAATAGAGCTCTGAATTCCATTCCCCTGATGACTAGTGATAGTGAGCATCTCTTCATATGCTTGGTTGATTGTTCGTGTATTTAGAGACACATATATTCAGATATTGTCCTTTTTGCCTCTTACTCATTTTAGGGGCTAGGAATTGAACTCACTGTCTCACACATACTAGGCAAAGTACTCAACCATTGAGCTAGACTCCAATCCCTTAATTCATTTTTTATTTTGAGCTCTAGGGTTCTTTGTATGTTCTGGGTACTAGTCCATTATCAAAAATATGATTTACAAATGGTTTCTCCTTTCCTATTATCTTTGCACTTCCTCGATGTCCTTATAGCATGAAAGTGTTAGATTTGATTAAAAGTTGTGTATGTTTTGTGTGTGTGTGTGTGTGTGTGTATGCATGCATGTATGTACTGTAGGTACATGTGTATGTAGGTGCATAGGCCCGGGGAGGGCAGAGGAGGACATTGGGCCCTGTCACTTCCTGCCTTATTCTCTGGAGATAGGCCTCTCACTGAACTTGGAGCTAGGCTGTGCCAGCAAGCCTCAGAGACCCTCCTATCTTTGCTCCATGGGCTTGTGTATGAGTAGGGTCACGCCCAGCTTTTTATGTAGGTTCCAGGGAGTTGAACTTAGGCCCTCGTGCTTGGGTAGCAAGTGCTCTTACCCACCCAGCCATCTCCCAACGTCTTTATGGACATTTTAAAAAATAGAGGTTCTTATCTTAGAGTCTCACACTCACAAAAAGCCTTTTAAGCTGCTCTGTTTCCCTGTCTGAGTGATGCGGGAACACTTGGTTTAGAGAAGAGGGTCCTTGCTTAAGGTCATAGACAAGAAATGGGCCCAGAATTCAAGCTTCACCTTGGTGCATGCCCATTTCCTATCTCATGTTTGTGGAGGTGGGAAGGTTAGAGGATGTATTTAGGGAAAGAGAATTAATAGGTTCTATAATAGTACATGCCCCGTGGGCATGCTCTTCAGGCTTCCTTTTCATGCAGTGCCTCTCTTCCCTCTGCTTAGATGGCTGGTGGGTCCTACTGTGGAGATATTTCCTATGTGTGCTTTCTAGACTTGGTCACTAGTACTGAGGCAAGTGCCTATCCTTCTTTCAGCCATCGGATATGTGTCCCCGGCTAGATATATGTCAACTTGACACAAGCTAGCGTCCTTTGGGAAGAGGGAACCCCAGTTGAAAAAAATGTCCCACCAGATTGGCCTGTGGGCAAGCCTGTGGTACAGTTTATTGATTGATGTGGGAGAGCCTAGTTCACTGTGGGAAGTACCTAGGTTCACCAAGATCACAGGAAATCATTAGTGGTGAAACCCAGGTTAGGGTCTTGGTCTGTGGTACCTTGTCATACGTACACTCCAAACACCGTGTGCTATGCCTTCACTTTCACAAGACTAGTACTTTCGATGCACTAACAATCAAAGCAGCTTCGCGTAGAAACTGCCTGGGCTCAGATATTAATATATTTAGCCCATATCAAGCATCACGTCCTACTTCTAAGCCCTTCTTGGCTACTCATAATTAGAAAGTATTAAGAAATCATTCAGTTATGGCAGGATCACCAAGGTTCTTGCTCCCCTCTCTAGCCTATCTCCAGGATCTATTTTCTGAAGGGAGGTCTGCTCTGCCCTTGGTTTTAAAGAAAGCTCCTGGAAACAAAGAGCCTTGTTGTTTTTGTGAAGGTCAGCTATCTCCACTGGACTCAGAGCCTTGAGGGCAAGGACAGCATGGCCTCTCTCTCTGCTCAGGGACCCGCACGGAGTGTTCTGTTGGTGAATGTATGTGAAAATTCTCTCTTCTGGGAGAAGTCCCATTTTGATGTGTTTCTGAGATATGAAGTCTGTTCCCTCTATGTTTCAGAAATATTACCAATTCCAGTTTGGAAGTTGTCACCATCAGAATGGGAACTGCACATTTTGCCTTTGAATGTGATAGGAGCTGGTAAACTTGTAAGGGTAACTTTTTTGCTGGATTGGCCAGTAGGTAGACAGAGCCCAGCAAGACACCCTGTAAAGAGTCTCAGAACACCAAGAGGGGGCAAGCACGGGGTTAGCAGAGGAATTCTGAGCTAAGAACTCAGAAATACCTTGTTTAATGGTGAAACCTGTCTGTGCTCTTCTATGAAGTGGATGACCATTCTTTTCAAGGACAAGCTTGGTGCCAGCTGTGGCAACACACAAGATAAACTCATGCATAAGTTTAGCCTTTGAAATGCAGTTTATGGAGGGATCTGCACGAAAATCTTAAAAACAGGTTGAAAATGTCCTAGGTGTGCCTGGTGTACTTCCAGATTAGTTATTGAGGACAGGGCTCTAGGGACAAGATCTTGGGCAGAGATGTGACCCGGGTCACAGCACCTGTGCAGCTCACCTCTGAAGCCTTGTTGGGGGGGCTCATCTTAATTAATTCCTTGCTCAGCACAGACTGGGCCTGAGATTCTCTATTTGGAGCAGAGGAAGTTTTTAGGCGGAATTGTTTGGCTGGCTGCCTTTGCTTTCCTTTCTTTCACATAGCCTGTGGATATCTGGCCTTTTCAGCCAAGGGAAATAGAAATGGTTTTAAACACTCTCTTGAGCCGTGACTTTCAGCTGCATAATTAGTTTGCTACTCATCCCTTGATTTTTCATATCCTCTGAGAGGCAATGAGGACAAGAGGCAGGCCTCCTGGGTCCTGTGGACGGACTGAGCAGCCTGGAGCTGTGGTAGAGCCTAGAGTATGGACTCATGCCCCTTGGCGGACATTGGCCACAGAGCCCTCTCCTGCTCTCTCTCTCTCCTTCTTTCCCTCCATCCTTCGCATGTATGAGTTTTCACTTGAGACTTAATTTTTTGGGGAAAAGTTTCTGACAACTTCTTTTGTAGGCAATAGAGGAGAGATCTGTCTTATCCCTTCCTGAGTCAGTAAGGAAAGACTCCAGCTGAGCATGTGAGGCTAAGTTCTTGTCCCTGCTGTCCAGGCACAGGCCTCTTGGTTGATTAGGATTCCGTACTAAGACCTAACCTCTGCCTCCAGCTCATAGCTGCTGCGTAGCTCGTTGGGAATGTAGAAGGAGGGATCCTGTGACCATGAGTGAGCACAGTCCCTATAAATAAGTGCTTTCTGTCTGTTATTGACACTGTGACATAGTGTCATCTCCATTTTAAAATGAAACAGGAGGACTAGGTCAGGGCAGGGGCTCACTCCTGTTTCCTTCACAAACTGTCTCCTAAGGAAGGGGGTGTGACACAGGGATCCAGGGGAGGAGCTAGGAGATCATGCTCTCCAGTTGGGGTGTCAGGAGTCCAGCAGGCATGAGCTAATGGTGAGATGATCAACACACTGTTTTGCATTATTTTGTCATCTTTTGCTTCAGGTATATGTTTTTCTTGTCAAAACCTGAAGGTGACATATTTAATTCCTGCATCTCTGGAGCTCTCAGAATGTGCCAAGAACCAGGCAGATTCACTGAGGAGTCAGAAGTCAGTCTCTGAATACAAGGAACTTTATTCAACTTCAACGGGGATAGACAACCCTTCAAGTGTGGGAGGATTCCACTGGTTACCAATAATGGGCCCAAACAGCACAGCGTTAAGTGCAAAAAGAATTTATTGGCTCACATAACTGACCCGTCCAGTGGTAAATCCTGGAGTAAGCTCAGGGGCTCAAATGATGTCATCGGGATCTGGTTTCTTTCTCCCCATTCTGGCTCCCCTTCCTGTGTACTGACTTCATTCTCAGACTGCCCCTCCCTCAGAATTGCAGAAGGTGGCCAACAGTATCTAAGCTTACATCCTTCCACTTTCTTTCTGGAGGTCCATCTCCCTTCAGTGGAAGACAGTGGGAGACAGATTTGTTTTCTCTTACTGGTTCACATTAGGTTACATGTACAGTCTGAACCAGTGATGAGCAGAAGGCCACAGGGAGCATCGGCTGACAAGCCTAGGCCTTGTGCTTCACTTCAGGACCCATGGAGGAACAGTTGTTCCCTAAATGGGCTAGGAATGGAAAGAAATTCAAGCTCTGATTGCTAGGCAACAGTAACATAGTCAGGTTTGACCTCTGGCCAGACCCTCTGTTGAGGCTGTATTTCTACCTGATAGCCTCTTGACCAGAGTTTATTCTGAGGTGACTATACTCTGCAGTTTTGGCTGCACTTGGACTGGGATCCAGATCTTCTTCCTCTTGAGAGCTTTGTTCTTGCCGGTGAGCATTAGGGATTTAGTACTAGGAATCTTCATGATGACAAGTGTTTGAATTCTGAGACACACAAAGGTAAGCGAGGGCAGTTGGCCATGTTACTCAGATAAACATGTCTTAATCCGTCTGTGGTTCTGCATAGCAGGGCAGTGATAGAGACTTCAGGGATGTGAGAGAGCAACCTCCTTGAATGTTTGGACTTCACCACTGAGCCTTGGATACTTTTGTCTTTAAAACAGTAACACCTCATGGGACCAGAATGTAGAAAACAGTGTAAGAGGTGCTGTTGTATGTCCTAACTTGTCATGTAGGCAGGGTGTACTGCCCGGTAGTCTCTTGAAAGCCTGTTTCAGGGTTAGTGTTCTGGGAGCCTAGGAGCTCTTCCCTCCTGTGCACATCACCTGCCCCAAGAGTTCAGGAGCTTCCTTGATGAGGAATGCAGATGGGGGCTTTCATGCTCATTCTCTTATTTGATCCTTCTAACAAGTTTGTTGTGCATGAAGCTGGGATCCAAAGTGCTTGTTCTTCTATAGACAGGGACACTTAGGGCTCAGAAAGATGGAGTGAGCTGCCAAGGACATATGTGACTAGAAAGTTAGAGGCAAGGCCCACTCTCGGGAGTCTTCTTGGGTGCTCTACATCCCTTGGGAATAGTCTGCCCCTCCAGCATGGGTTTTACTTTCTGATTCCGTCCATTGGATTTCCCAGATACCCACCACAGCTTTTCATGGATTTGCTTAGAGAACCATATGGTGCAGCTCATCTTGATAAACATTGAGTTTCTGTAGTGGACACAATGGTCCTTTCACTTCTGTCTCTGTTCGTTGGCTTGATTGATCAGTTATGTATTTGCAAACCTCTTCTGCCATTAAAACAAATTGCCACAATTTGTATTGCATGAAATAACATCAGTCAAGTTAACACATTTTGGTTATAGTCAAGTAGTTCCCCAATTAGAATGTGAACAGCTTGCCTAGCAGTTTCAAGTCATTTATCTTGGTGTGCTTTATCCAGGTAAAGATTTCTCAGAAAGAACTGGATGGCTGTGAGTGATAGCTAGGACTCTCAACTCCTGGTCAGCTAACAGTGCTGTTTGTTCCTGTCTAAAGCCCTCCTTAAGCACCGCACAGTGTTTGTACTTAGAGCATGGACCGTAGTTATAGCATTAATGACTTGAGAAAGAAAGAAGCAGGTCTAGTGCCTAGCTGATTGTCATTAGCACAGTATTAACGCTGATCTGGGTTTTTTATTTTATTTTATTTTATTTTTTTGATAGGACTGTATTTCTAGACTTTCAGAAACATGTAGAGTAGATTAGTCAAAAGACTAGCTTATCAGTTATTAGACAGTTTTAGGGCAAATGATGTCTGGTTTATTGGCAATTGATACTAAAATTAGGTTGCCTGGTTTGTGATACATCAGGAATGGGCATTCTATAAAGCTACTTAAAGCCTTGACCTATGCCTCTGATCCAAAATTTCACAGATATTTTTGTGAAGACCAAAGTACAACAGGTGTTTTTGAGGTATGTCATTTATATGGTGAGGTGCATAAAGGACATACTTCTGATGGGTACTGTTTAATGAACACACTTTCTTTCTCTCTCTCTCTCTCTCTCTGAGAGAGAGAGAGAGAGAGAGAGAGAGAGAGAGAGAGAGAGAGAGAGAGAGAGAAAGGGAGAGAGAGAAAGGGAGAGAGAGAGAGAGGGGGTTTCATCACTCCAGGGGTTCGTTTTTTCCTTGCTTACTCCCACTAACCCAGACTCACTCAGGAAAATGCTTTTGTTTATTTCTGTGTGCATTGGTTACAGTTGCCTGTCTGTGTCATTACAAACAGAATTCTGCAGTTTATGTTGGTACGTGTCTGGCTTCTTTTGCCAAATATCATGTCACAAGCACAGGTGTTCTAACGTTAGGGTTGGCTTGTGACCCAACCAGGGGTGGATAGGCTTTGAGAAACTTTGATTGGTTCTGGTGGGCAGCATGCATTCAAGTACTGGAGATGCCCTAGAGCCATGATGGAATAGAACAGTTAAAGGGAAGCAGACATCCCTTATGAAGAGCTTTCCTGGAAATGGAAAGGTCTGGACTGAACATCCATTCTTTTCCTGACCCATAGCGGTCAATGCTACTGCCACGGGCACTGGGTGTAAGTTGATATGTGGTAGATAACATTACAATTTTTGATGAGGTCAGTAATTGCTTCAATTTCTGTCCTATATCAAATATTTCTGTCTGAATGGGGAAAAATTCACTAATATGTGGTGTGAATGGAAAATATTTTTCAGGAAGAGATACTACTTTTTGTTTTCTTGCTTATTTTTCTTGCTTTATGTTTCATACCTCGACATTTGTCGTTTTCTATTTTTTACTTTAACTAAACCCTGAAGAAGATTCTTTCTTACTGTAGTCCTTTTATTTGCAACTTCATTTATACTTTTGCCCATATTTGTATATATTCAATAATATTAAGTAAATAATGCCCCATGCAACAATATTGTCCCCTTTTTTTTTTTTAAAGGCTTTAAAAACTTCTTGAGGGCTGGAGAGATGGCTCAGAGGTTAAGAGTACTGACTGCTCTTCCAGAGGTCCTGAGTTCAATTCCCAGCAACCACATGGTGGCTCACAACCATCTGTAATGAGCTCTGGCGTCCTCTTCTGTGTACATAATAAATAAATAAATTAAAAAAAACTTCTGGAATGGTTCTGATAGATATGTATCCAGACCATATTAAATTCATAACCAAAAGAAAATACCAGATTTTGAATTATAAAGGATTTGAAGAGATATCTAATTTTATTGCTTTAAATTTTTTCCAGTGCTAGGAATCAGATCCAGGGTCTTGGTCATTGAGATATATCCCTAAAATGTACAGTATTGGTAAATTGTTATGTGCTGTTTGGGCTCACTGAGAAGCTGACTGGAAGTGGAATTGCCCCTTCCTCCATTTCAGACGCAAGCATGTTTGTTTCAAAGTATCCTCT
Organism: Onychomys torridus; assembly: GCF_903995425.1. Classification (NCBI taxonomy): domain Eukaryota; kingdom Metazoa; phylum Chordata; class Mammalia; order Rodentia; family Cricetidae; genus Onychomys; species Onychomys torridus. Next base: position 3,980,620 of record NC_050451.1, on the reverse strand, counting down.
AAGATGCCTAGTCCTGAGATGGGCTAATCCCTCACCTGCCTATGCTGTGAGAGAAGCAGAGAGCAGTAAAACATCCCAAGAGTAAAGCCGTCATGTCCTTAAGGACAGCTAGACACTAAACCATTGACAGCAGCATTGCAGGGGTTATTGTTGTTTATGCCATTGTATACAAATGCTGCAATGGGAATTGGAAGACAGACTTCAGTCATGGGTAGTTCAGCCATAGAGAGAAAGTCTGTGCTGGTTATTCATAGATGTAATTAGGCCTCATTTGATGATGTTACCTTTACTGTCTGAATTGGGCTACTCCAGTTGTCTCTGCTGGATATTTTAAATTCATTCTTTCTTTCTTTCTTTCTTTCTTTCTTTCTTTCTTTCTTTCTTTCTTTCTTTCTTTCTTTCTTTCTTTCTTTCCTTTCTTTCTTTTTCTTTTTTTTTTTTTCTGGACCTGAGGACCGAACCCAGGGCCTTGCACTTGCTAGACAAGTGCTCTACCACTGAGCTAAATCCCCAACCCCATATTTTAAATTCTTGAGGATATTTTGCTATCTCCTCCCCCCTTTTATCTGCTACTTACTATTCTTATACTTTTGCTTGCTATATGCATAATAAAGCCACTCATTAAAACTTAAAGTATGGCTACCTTATATCATTCTAGATCATACGGAACAATCGCCAGCTTATTGCTTTTTGTTTTGAAATAAGCTTTGATTTTTATCTTGTATTGTTAATACTATATAACAGGTCCTAAGAAAAACAGCAAAGATACCCTCCTACATTTTCTTCTACAGTAGTGGTTCTCAATCTTGCTAATGCTGTTGAATCCTTTAATCATTCCTCAGTTGTGGTGACCCCAACCGTAAAATTTTTTTTGCTACTTTTTTTAACTTTAATTTTGCTACTGTTATGAATCGTAATATAAATATCTGATATATGACTCCTAAAGGGGTCATGACCCACAGATTGAGAACCACTGTTCTAGAGCTCTGTATATTTAGCATATTTTAGCTTATATATTTATTTAGATTTTGGCCCATTTCAAATTAGTCATTTTTTTCTGTGGTGTGAGGTAGATATCAAAGTTATTCCCCCCACATAGACCAGAAACTGTTCAATTATCCTATTAACATGTTGAAAGCACTTTCATGTTTTTATCGAATTGCTTTGGTACCTTTGAAAAATTCAATGGGCCATAGAAATATAGAATTTCTAGAGTATCCTTTGTTCCATTGACCCACTGTCTTTATGCTGTTTCTAGACGACTGATTACTATGATAAATCTTAAAATTGGTGGCATTAATGTGTCAGTTTTTGTTCTCTTTTCTCCTCAAATTGGTGTATGTCCTTTGTATATCAATAGAAATTTTAGAATCATGCTGTAAATTTGTTCAAAGTAGGCTCTTGGCATCCTGATAGAGATGGGCTTGAATCTGTAGGTCAGTTTGGGGAGAACATCTCAACAATACTGATGAAAATGTTGACCTTCTCCATCTATTTGGATTTTTCTCTTTAAATTTCTCATCAATATTATGTGATAGTGTTACACATGTTTTGGTGGATTTATCCCTATAGTTTGTTTTTGATATTATAAATAATGTTTATGAACAATCTTCTTGCTTGTTGCTAGTCTATAGATACATTCTAGATTTTTTAAAGATATAGTGATTCACAAGCATCAGTTTGGTCAAAATGATTTATTAGTTTCAGTATTTGTTCAAAGATTCTTTGACATTTCTTTCAAACACCAGCACAGTGTGAATAATAAAGACAGTTTTACTTCATTCTCTTCCATATTTATGTGTGTGTGTTTGTGTGTGTGAGTGTTTGTATATTTATGTGTGTGTGTATTTGTGTATGTATATATATGTGTGTATGTATTGGTGTATGTATATTTATATGTATATGTGTGTGTGGGTATGGGTATATGTGTGTGTGTATGTGTATATGTGTGTATATATTTGTGTATGTATGTGCATGTATGTATGTGTGATGGGTATATGTGTGTATGTGTATATGTACGCCTGTGTGTTCTTTCTTCAGAGCATTGGTCAGAACCTCCAGAGCAGTGTTGAGACAGAGCGGCAGGAGCGCAGCTGTCTGTGGCGCCCTCTTGAACTGTGGGGGAAAGTGGTGAGTTGGAGATGTTGCAGAGGTGTTAGTACTGGTTGGGAAAGTGTTCTGCTTTGCTTTGATGAGGGTTGTTGTTATGAAAGGATGTTGAATTTTATTAGATACCTTTTCTGCATGTATTAGGATAATCATAATTTTTTTCTTTGAATCCATTGAATATTAGGTGTTAAACCAATTTTATGTTCCCAGGGTAAACCTCACTTGATCTTAATACCCTTTCTATATGTTGATGAGTTTGATTTTTTAAAAATTACTTTGTTATGGGTTTTGGCATGCATATTCTTATCAAATCTTTGGTTTTGGAATTAGGATCTGAATAAAAATGAAGAGTAGTTTGGTATTATTTGGTATGCCATGGCCAGCAATAGATTTCAGATTTTCTTATTCTTGAGCACAGCTACTATGAAAGAAGTAGAATTATTTTACTGGTTCTATAAGAATTTATACTTACTCATTTATGCAATATCTACAGAACAGCTTATTTGTTGTGTATGAAGTAATGCATCAAAGATGCTGGAAAATATTCTCAGTGGGTTGAGTGATTCATACCATCACTTATGTTAAAATATGTTTATATATTTTTTGCAATTTCTTGTAACACTGACAGTGAGTTCAATTGTCAGTCATTTGTAATTTATGGCTATTCAATTTATATGCTTTTATTATATGCGAGTATTTGAATCTTACCCTTTCCCTCTAGCTCCCTTTCTGGTTTTATTTCTCTTGAATAAAAGCTTAGTCATAAGTCAGCTAGAATTATTTTGCATCAAGTTGGCAATCGCTTCCAAGAAAATAAAATGCTTTCCATTTATGTTGGTGGCATTGTGGGTTGCCCCCATGACTGATTTCTGGTTGAAATAAGGATTGTAAATTCAGTTTAACTCAGAAGAGGCTCAATAGAGAATGGAGGTAGGGCCTGAGACAGGCTGCGTGGCTGAGACAGATGCTGTGTCTTGCTAATGAGGGAGAGAGGGATTCTTGAGGGTGGCAGTCCAGTGCCTAAGGTGCTGCTGCTCCAGGAAACATTCAGAAAAGGCGGGGTGGTCACAGAAGTTTGGGTCACTGGCTTCCCTGCCTGTCTTCAGAACGACACATTTGGATGCACATCCTGGCCCTGTCCACCAGTGCTGCTTCTGAGCTTCATCATGAGGGTGGGACTCAAGAAGGTTATTGAATTCATTGTGGGCACAGCCTGGCACCTATAAGCAAGGACCCACAACATTGTGTGGAGCATCTGAAGGTTTGTGATTGATAGGTTGTGTCTCTCTCTGGCTGTCATCACTTCTGTGGATCATAGGTAGAGACAGCTGTGGGGTGGTGTGCAGTCCTTCAGATGCTCCAGGCCTCACCTTAGTGCCGACAAGATATTTGTTCACAGGAGGATCATTAACAAGGGACTGGGGCCTTTCATAGAACATGCTCTTCAGCATGAAATACGCCGCCTGTGCTATTCTTTAATTGTGTCCCCCTGTGCTTGAAGGTTTTTGTCTGAAGTCCAGGCCCCCAAAGTCTTCTCTGACTTAGAGTCCCCGACTTAGGACACACAGTCCTTGGCTTCTTATAGAAGGCCCCTGACTTATGGCTGTCTGTCTGACTTACGATTTTTTTTTTTTTCTTTTTTTTTTTGGCTTTATGCTGGTGTGAAAGTGATATGCATTCAGTAGAAACCATTCTTTGGTGTGATTGGTCGCCTACCCTCCAGCAATGCCAAGCTGTGACTGTAAGCCACGGTTCTGCATGGTTCCTTCATGGGGTATGCCACCTTGCTAAGCTCTGAGATTACTCAAGGGAGGTGAGGTAAATGCAATAAGAAACTTCCAACTCACAGTAACCACACTGCAGCCTGAGAACCTGAACCCAAGCATCTCTTCTCCTTTGAGATCCACTCTGTGTATGTGTTTCATAAATATATCCCAAAGAATAATATGTCCTGGGTTATGGCTGAGAAGATAAGGTTGAGATCACAGAGATAATTGAGATCTGACTTTTAAAAGGTGACATCAAATGATGCTTAAGAAAACCTTGATGTTCTTAGGTATGCTTTAGTTAATTATAGCAAAAGATGTTTTAAAAATACACTAACGGGAATGTAGTGTCTGCAAAAGCTAGGGCATTTAGCATACAAGGAGTATTGGGGCAGATGATTTGGACTGAGAAAAACATGATTAAATTATTTGGGGGCTTAATTTGTCTGAGTTAATCCTCTAGATCCGTGGTTCTCTACCTGTGGGTTGCTTCCCCCTTAGGAGTCACATATCAGACATCCTGCATACCAGATATTTACTTTACAATTTGTAACAGTAGCAAAATTACAGTTTTGGAGTATTGATGAAAATAATTTATGGTTGGGGGTCACCACAACATGAGGAACAGTATTAAAGGGTCGCAGTGTTAGGAAGGTTGAGAACCATGGCTCTTGGTTATTCTTTCTTTTTAGAATGTCTGGTATGAATCTTCTGCAGAATTACCTTCTTGGTAATGAAGTCTTCCCTCTTATGTGGCCTGCTGGCTTTGGAGAGACTTTCCTTTGTGTTTTCTAAGCCTCAGCTCTCTTTTAGGCTTGAAAAAACAATGGTACTGCTACGGAGCCAGTTACTTCAGGGCCACATCCCAGACAGTGTCCTGCTGAATCCCAGACAGCGTCCTGGGCAGGCCAGTCCTCTCAGTCTCCCTTTTACTCCCCTTTAAACGAAAGTGAGGGAGCTTGCCTTGCCAGTCTTAGAACCTCGGGGGCACTGGTCTGATCCCATGGCAGAAGCTAATGGTGGCTAATAGCAGGTGTCTGTTGCTCTTTAGTAAGGCTCATGTGGTCTTTTGTTAATACTCGATCTCTCAGATGGTTGTGGCCTTACAGCCTAGGATCACAGCCAGGAGAGATATGAAGGTCAGCAGGCCCGTGTTTGTCCAGGAGCATCTGCTGAAGTTCTGGAATGACATGCTACATAGTGTTTGTCCCATTGCATTTATGAAAGGAGAGTCCCTTTGGAATCAGACTTCCACCACTCAATGGCTGTCTTATTCTGTATCCTCTGTACCTTAGAATAATGAAGGGAGAATGAGAATGCAGAGCTACAAAGTTGCTGCCTGGAAGACTTTAACTAACTAACTAACTAACTAACTAACTAGCTAGCTAGCTAGCTAGCTAGCTAGCTAGCCAGCCAGCCAACCAACCAACCAACCAACCAACCAACCAACTAACTAACTAACTAACTAACTAAAGTTTCAAGTGTGCTAGGGAAACACTCTTCTACTGAACTATTTTCCTTGTCTTCCCACACCCCTTCCCATTTTAAACTTTTGAAACAGGATCTCACTCTTTAGCTCATGTAGGCCTTGATTTTGTTATCCTCCTGCCTCAGCCTCCCATGTACCTGGGATCACAGGCCTGCATCAGCAGAAGTGGGTTGATGATTTATGAGAATTATGCTAGCCTAGGCATCACTTTCGGGCTCACAACCACATGGCCTACAAGAGGCTGTATGCTGAGGTGGGTGTGTAAAATTTGGGAGAGTATGAATCGGGCATTTCAAATAGGGAGAGCGATAAGAGGTGGGAATTAGTAGGGAATTTTAAGTACCCTTCAAAGAACTAGAATTCTGTGCCTTCTTATGATTGGGTCTTCTGGTTTTCCAATAACTGGCCTGCTGACTACATTTGACTTTTTGTTAAGATGTTGCTGAGTTGGCTCTTAGGCACTAATGCTGTTTATATCTTTAGATATTCTGTAGATTTGTCATGTTTTCGACTCTTCCTCAGTCTGAGCTGCTACTGTGATAGCCAGGTGGAAGAGAGGGAGATAGTATGTGGAAGAGAAAGCGGCAGCTGAGGTTTGGGCTGCTTCCTACTTCGGTCTGGCAGGGGGCCGCTTGAGCCTAGCACCTCGAGCAGTGCAGTCCCAGCACTCAGCATCAGGCTGGGGATCGGCCTCGAGGCCTTTCCTCTGGGACCCTTATGAGCGTGCACGAGGCCAGGAGGAGGTCCTGTCCTGGTGCTGTTGGCAGCATCTGTATAGCTGGTTTTCAACCGTGACTGAGGTTTTAAAGGAGAACGCTGTAACACACATGAGCTCTCTGCTTGATCAGGTTTCTTTTGATGTCTGAGCCTTGCTTCTCTGTGATATCTTTCTATGGGTTGTTGAGATATCTGGGCTTCCAATCATGTTTTCTTTTTTGTATTGGCTTCAAAGAAGCTGAGTGGAATTTGTTATTTGATTATAGTTGTTGGATGGGCCAAGATTTTAAATATGTATTTTTACTTTATTTTTTTAAGGCAACTTGGGGGAGGTTTATTTGGCTTACATATCCCAGGTCACAGTCCATTGAGGAAAGCCAATGAAGGAATCTGGGGCAGAAACTGAAGCAAAGGAGCACTGCTTACTGGCTTGCTCAGTCTGCACTCTCTGTTTCTGTCTCTTTCTTTCCCTCTCTGTCTTTTCTTTCTTAATATTTATTATTATTATTATTATTATTTTTAGTTTGTTTATGTACATACATGTTTTGCATGTATGCTTGGTACCTGGAAAGGCCTTTGAAGGGCATCAGATGACCTGGAACTGGAGTAATGGACAGTGGTACACCACCATGTGAGCATTGGGAGTCAAACCCTGGTCCTCTGGAAGAGCAGCCTGTGTAACTGCTGAGCAATCTCCCCAGCTTTTTACCTCCTCGCCCCCAGTTTCTCAAGACAGAGTTTCTTTGTGTATCCTTGGCTGTCCTTGAACTCTCTGTAGACCAGACTGGCCTCAAACTCATAGAGATCCTCCTGCCTCTACCTCCTAAGTGTGGATTAAAGACATGACACCCCTCCCCCTTTTTAAAATTCTGATATAACTCTCTATTTTTATTTTGATAATCTTAGTGTTTCTATGACCTTTAGCATATATAACTTTATGCTATTTAAAAAATAGGTCAGGTCCATATTTTCAAATAATTTTTGAGGGAGGTGTGCCACCAAATAGGAACAGATTTCAGTAGCTGTGGTAAAATGTTTGGGACAGACGTCTGTCTTTTTTTCTTATTAAGTTTTTTCATTTATTTTTCATACCAACCATAGTTTCCCCTCCCTCCTCTCCTCCCGCCTCTCTCCCCATGTAGTTAAGAGTTTTCCTGCCTGGCCCACAGTCAGGACAAATCTCTCTCACCCGCCAGTCCCACAGTCGCTCAGACCCAACCAAGAAAGCACACAGACACTTATATTGTTTACAAACTGTATGGCTGTGGCAGGCTTCTTGTTATCTACTTCTTCTATCTTAAATTAACCCATTTCTGTTAGTCTATACTTTGCCACATGGCTTGTGGCTTACCAGTGTCTTTACAAGTTCCTTCTCATGGCAGTGGCTGGCAGTGTCTCCTCCCAGCCTTCCTGTTCCCAGCCTTCTCCTCTTCCTTGTCCCACCTACCCTGTTCTTCCTTCCTGGCTACTGGCCAATCAGCACTTTATTTATTTTAACCAATCAGAGCAACACATTTGACATACAGAACATCTCACAGCACTTCCCCTCCCCCCCTTTTTTTTAAAGCAAGGTTTTAACTTTTATATAGTAAAATTTCAGATAATAAAACAATTATCAAACAAGAATTACAGTTACAATATTAAAGAAGATATCCTATCTGTCTTATATTTGTGAGTCTAAGGTTTTATATCTAACTTATCTTTTATCATAACTGAGGAAATTATAACTATCTAGTCTTCAACCATATCAAAGGCCTCAGAAGGATATAATATTACCTGAGAACTGGGAGAAGGATATAAGCAACTTTCAGGAGTCTTGTAGGGTAGACAGAGACAGCCTGGACAGTTACCTAATGTTCCTTTGTAAAGTTGGGGCATTTGTCTTCAGCCCACAGGGCTAGAGTCTCTCGGTCACTTCTCTCAGTGTCCTGTAGAATGTCTGGCAGTTTCCTCTGCGAAGCAGGAACCTGAAGGACCATTTTGTCAAGCAAAGTTTAGTGGTCACCTTTCTATGGGTCCTGCGTGTCCAGTTGATCAAGCAGTCCAGGCAAGAACAGTTTCTTGCCCAAATGGCTATTTTTGCCAAGGTGAAGATAAACTCCATATGAAGTGTCTTTGAGCATCCTCCTCCTCTCTGAAGTAAATTGGTGCTGCCATGAGCAGACATGTCTCACTGTCCAGAAAGTCTAAATCCCACAGCACCCCCATCTCCACCTAACCCCTCTCCCAGTCCATTCCTTCTCCATCTCCCTTCAGAAAGGGGCAGCAGGCCTCCCATGGAAGTCAACAAAGCATGGCACATCAAGTTGAGGCAGGACCAAGCTCCCCCTGCATCAAGGCTGGAGAATAGGTTCCCAAAAGCCAGCTCAAGCACCAGGGACAGGTCCTGATTCCACTTCTAGGAGCCCCACAATTAGACCAACCTACACAACTGTCACCTACATGCAGAGGGTCTAGGTCAGTCCCAAGCAGGCTCCCTAGCTGTTGGTCTGGAGTCCATGAGCTCAGGTCAGCTGTCTCTGTGGGTTTTCCCCATCATGACCTTGACCCCCAGCTTGTATAGTCTGTCCTCCCTCTCTTCAACAGGAGCTCAGCCCAGTGCTTGGCTGTGGATCTCTGCCTCTGCTTACTAGATGAAGACTTCCTGATGACAGTTAGGGTAGTCATCAATCTGATTACAGGGGAAGGCCAGTTCAGGCACCCTCTCCACTATTGTTAGGAGTCTTAGCTGGGGTTGTCCTTGTGGATTCCTGCGAGTTTCCCTGGCATCATGTTTCTCCCTAACCCCCAAATGCTCTCCCCCATCAAGATATCTCTTTCATTACTCTCCCCCTCCATCTTGCCCCAACCCCATCCCTCATATTTCCATCCCCTCATTCCCCCTACCTCCCAGTTTACCCAGGTTGTGTATGTAAACTAAACTCTTTTTTATGTTATTTCCCAGCACATGGGGTCTACAGAGCATCTTTGTGGTTTCTCGTGTGCATTATGCATCTCAAGGAGTTTCTCTCTATAAAAATTGTTTGCCCGAGATGACATTTCTGGCAGGGTGACCTTCAGTTCTTATCTAGGATTCCTGAGGTTGCTCTGCAGCTAGAGCCCTGGTTCTTCCTATGATAGGTGTGAGGAAGCTTCCTGGAGTCCTGAAATGCCCTTGTCAGAGGCTGGGGGGGGGGGGGCACCAAGCATGTGTAGCACTGACTGGTCTTGTTAGAATGTGAGGGAGTGAGACTTGGGGTGTGCTGAGGAGGTATCCCTGCCACCTTTTCAGACTGACTTTTGGAGGTAGCTTTTGATGATTTTATTGGGCGTCTATCCTGTGCTGGGCCCTGAGGTGGGCATTATATTTTTAGATACTTAATGATGGCAGCAGTAGTACCAGGAATTATGGATGCTAGATTCATTGGAGGCACAGTAAATTTTAGAGCACTAATATTGAAAAATTCATAGTGGGTGATGTATGCAGCTCCAGGAGAGGAACTGAGGCCATTCTCTGTGTCCAACCTGCAGTCCTTTGGCAACATGACTCCCAGGATAGCTATGAATGAGGCCCAATACAAAATTTTACTCTTACTTGACACATTATCAGATTTAAACAATTATTGTTATCACGTGTGTGTGTGTGTGTGTGTGTGTGTGTGTGTGTGTGTGTGTGTGTGTGTGTACACGCATGTGCACATGGGATGTATACGGAGGCAAGAGGACAACCATTGAGTTAGTTCTCTCCTTTGATCTGAGTTAATTCTCTCCTACCTTCATATTGTTTCTAGTGACCTCAGGTCACCAGGCTTATGTGGTAAATGCCACCCCCTGCCCCCCAGTCATCTCATGGCCCACAATAGGAGATTATATTGCAATTTTTTGTGTGCCTCAATTGTGTGAGGTAGTAGTGTGAACTTGGTAGATGATGGTGTTGATTTGTAACATTAAAAGGTTACATGCAGATGCCTGCTTTGTACTACTTTGGTACAGTGGGCTGTGTAGGGAACAGAATTCCCTTTTTGTATGATGGATTCTTTTTATGAGAACCTCTTCACAGAGACTCCACATGCATAAACTTACAAGGAAAGTACCTCAGACTCTTCAGTTCTTTGGAGTGGCCCCCAGAGATTGCTTGAGTTATTTCCAGAAGTTTCCTGGGGGTTGGGGAGGTAAAGTATATGAGCTGGCCTTGCTTACTCTTCTCCCCTCCCCTCCTGTGACTATTGCTTTCTGTAATTCAACTGATTGCTTTTCTTTCCAAATTGCTGGCTTAAGCTTTATCTTATCTAATTTTATCTCTTCCAGCCTTGTATATCTAGAGCGTCATTAAGGCCTGTGCTCATTCTGTCCCTTCCATTCTCCTGTGCACCCTCCACAGCCCCAGGGGATGGGGACTTGATTTGCATACCCTCTGCCTCATGTGGAGCTGGGGGTGCACCCCTCCCCCTGCAGTGGGTGTGCTTCTTTCTTCTGGAACTTCACTTTTCATTGCTGACACATTTGGGCCCTTTTCGGGCCTGCTTCTCTGCCTTCTTCCCATCACCGACAGCCTGCTTGCATCCTTCTCACTCCATTCTACCATTGGTGCTTGCCTGGTTTTTCTTCCCTTCTGCCTCATCTACATGTTCATTATCTTTTCACTCCAAGCATGTGTTCCTCCAAACCATGAACTCCAGTTAGTATAGTTAAATATATGATACGTTTCTTTTAATATCAATGTGTCTCTTCATATACATTTTAGGAAGAGACTTGGCTGTCAGCAACTATTTGCAAATATCCAATCGTGCCAGCTCCCCTTCAGGACATTTGTTATTCTACTTATTAATGTTGTCTCTGTTTCTTTGCCTTTGTGCCTTGGCTCTGTATGTGTCTCTGTTCTGCGTGTGTCTCTCAATGTCTTTGGCTTTTTCTCTGACACAGATCACTCAAATAGATTGACACCTTTTCCTCTGCATAGTCCACTGTTTATGGGCATACTTGAATGAGTGGGGAGGAACTAAGGAAGCATTCTGTCAAGCTCACTTAGACAAGAACCAGTGATGACCTACAGGTGCATGCCTTTGTGGTGACTGCCCTTTCAACTTGCTCATCTAATACAGTGTCACTCAGAGATTGGCACGTGCCACCTGGGCACGCTCTCCTGAGGACCTTGCTTCTGTAAGCAGAGCCTCTCCTGGCCTATGGGTTGATTGCCTTCTTGAAATGCATGGTAAGGAAACCTTCCCATCTGCTGGGCATCTGGAGCCGAGCCACAGGATGCAGAGGATCCAGCATTAGAACAGATTATGTGGTATTTGCCTGTCACTTCCGCTTAAAGGCAAATAAAATCTATTTTTGGCTTAGAATTCTTGCCTCTTGACCTGTGGGTGAATACTGACTGACAAGCTTTACCTCCCATGTAGAAAAGGCTTGCACGCAGGGCCATCAGCTAGAGTTCGGCATTGATGCATCATCCTAATGTTTTCTTCCAAGTGCAATTAGAACATGGTGTTTCTTTTGAGGTTACAGAGAGCAAACAAGGATCCTCTTCCCAGACCAGTGGGAAGTGAAGTGATTACTTGAAATCCTCTTTTGTTGGCCATAAAAGTGAGATGGGAGCTGGGCACTTATATTAGAAGGTCTTGATATATTTCAGACCACACATTTCTAATCCTTTTCTGGAAGAGAAAAGCGCGCTCTCTCTCTCTCTCTCTCTCTCTCTCTCTCTCTCTCTCTATATATATATATATATATATATATATATATATATATATACACACACACATATATATATATATATATATATATATATATATATATTTAATTTATTTTACCTTTTAAGACAGGAGCTCACTCTGTAGGCAGTCTCATTCTGTAGCCAAGCCTTGAACCTGTGGCAATCCTCTTGCTCCAGTCTCCCAAGTGCTAGGATTACAGACATCAACCACCATACTAAGAAAACTGTATTTTAGTGTAGTTAGATTTTCCTGCCTGGCCCAGTCAAGACAAATCTCTCTTACCCACCAGTCCCATAGTCGCTCAGACCCAACCAAGAAAGCACACAGAAACTTACATTGTTTACAAACTGTATGGCCATGGCAGGCTGCTTGTTATCTACCCTTTCTATCTTAAATTAACCCATTTCTGTTAGTCTATACTTTGCCACATGGCTTGTGGCTTACCAGTGTCTTTACATGTTGCTTTTCATGGCGGCGGCTGGCGGTGTCTCTCCAGCCTTCTACTTCCCAGAATTCTCTTCTCTCTTGTCCCGCCTATACTTCCTGCCTGGCCACTGGCCAATCAGAACTTTATTTACACAGAGCGATATCCACAGCACTTCCCCTTTTCTTTTTTTTTAAGGAAGGTTTTAACTTTTACATAGTACAATTACATATAACAAAACAATTACCAAGCAAGAATTACAGTTATAATATTAAAGAAGATATCCTATCTATCTTATATTTGTGAGTCTAAGGTTTTATATCTAACTTATCTTTTATCATAATTGAGGAAATTATAACTATCTAGTCTTCAATCACATCAAAGACCTCAGAAGGATATAATATTACCTGAGAACCGGGAGAAGGATGCAAGCATTTTTCGGGAGTCTTGCAAGAGTAGACAGAGACAGCTGGCAGCCTGGACAGTCACCTAATGTTACTTTGTAAAGTTGGGGCATTTGTCTTCAGCCCACAGGGCTAGAGTCTCTCGGTCATTTCTCTCAGTGTCCTGTAGAATGTCTGGCAGTTTCCTCTGCGAAGCAGGAACCTGAAGGACCATTTTGTCAAGCAAAGTTTAGTGGTCACCTTTCTATGGGTCCTGCATATCCAGTCGATCAAGCAGTCCAGGCAAGAACAGTTTCTTGCCCAAATGGCTATTTTTGCCAAGGTGAAGATAAGATATAAAGTGTCTTCAATGCCCATCCTCCTCTCTGAAGGAAATCGGTGTTGCCAGGAGGAGACATGTCTCACTGTCCAGAAAGTCTAAATTTTAAAAATATTTTAAATGCCATATTCTGTAGGTCTTTGAAGTATTTGAAGATTACCTATCTATCTGAAATATCTCTATGTATATCTAGAAGACTTAACTAACATGGCTACGAGTATGATTATCATAGATAACTAATCATTCATTAATCTATTTTTAATTATCCATTTCAATTTAAATGAGCTATACAAACATAATACCTTAAACACGATTAGAAATATACACACACTATAACAAAATTAACTTTAAGTTTGTATCAATAGACTAAAATCTATACCAATGTAAAACATTTTAAATAAGTTGTTGCTCTTTTAGAAGTAAGTTCCTTAAATTACCCTTTTATCCTATTATATCTATATCATATCCCCTTTTCTTTTTTAGAAAGAGATCGTGTTTATAATCAATCTACTTTAAAGAAAAATATTGGTTTTTCTCTGTCCCACACCAGAGGGCTCTTCTGATTTGGGACATAAGAATCTCTTAACCTTTTCTTTTAGTATTATGTCTGGGTTTAGAGAAGGAGTGAGGCAATTCCATCTCCAAAGCCAGCTTGATAATTTTGGGAATGTGGGCGTAGTTTCTCTTACTACTTCCTGCTGGAGGGGGGGCGCTGTATCTTATGGGGATACAAAGAAAATTTTAGGATTATGGAGTAGTCCATTAGGGTGAACCTCTGAGCCAGTTGCCTTGAAACCATTCTGGATGTCGGATCATCTGGGCCATTGTGTCATTGGAGACCTTTCAGGTGGTCTTGGCTGATCAAACCTGATGTATCTTAATCTGGAACAAATCCATAGCCTCTGGTTTTCTGTGGAAACAAAAGCAGAGACTCCTTTCCAAAGCAACATATCCTTATATCCAAATTTTGAAGTCAAGGTACCTTTAAAATTTACATACTTGTTTAACTCAACAGCTTTTATGATCAAATCTTTTTCTGCAGTTAAAAATCCCAAAGACAACATAAACCAGATTCTCTGTGTAATATCTATCTTTGTAAGACTGAAACACTGCTGTGGCTGCTGGCTCCGCCCACCTCAGCTTCCCAACATGGCAGCGGTACAGTTTACCGCCAGCTCTGGGTCTAGAGCCATGTGTACCATCAACTATCAGAAGCAGTTCTATCAAAGCAGTGCATAGCCCAGAAACTCTTTTTTTTTTTTTTTTTTTAAACTAGCAAAGGCGAAATCCACCATGTAGCAGAGTAAAGTGCTGCTTGTAGACTCCTCATTCCCGCCACACTGCAGGTCAGACGCACACGCCAGGAACCCGCCATAGTAGCTCAAACTGGCAGGCTGCCGCTACCTTGAGAAAAACAACTAGGAAGCTGTTTTTAGCTCCGTTTTAGAATCTTTTTTCTCAGGTTTTAGGTGGAAATTCTTGCCAACACGTTGGACGCCATTTGTAGTTAGATTTTCCTGCCTGACCCAGTCAGGATAAATCTCTCTCACCCACCAGTCCCACAGTCGCTCAGACCCAACCAAGAAAGCACACAGAAACTTACATTGTTTACAAACTGTATGGCCATGGCAGGCTGCTTGTTACCTACCTTTTCTATCTTAAATTAACCCATTTCTGTTAGTCTATACTTTGCCACATAGCTTGTGGCTTACCAGTGTCTTTACATGTTGCTTCTCATGGCGGCGGCTGGCGGTGTCTCTCCCCAGCCTTCTACTTCCCAGAATTCTCTTCTCTTTTGTCCCGCCTATACTTCCTGCCTGGCCACTGGTCAATCAGAACTTTATTTACACAGAGCGATATTCACAGCATTTTAGATGTAGAGTTTTTTCTTTTTCTTTTTTTAAAAAGATTTATTTATTTATTATGTATACAGAAGAGGGCACCAGATCTCATTACAGATGGTTTGAGCCACCATGTGGTTGCTGGGAATTGAACTCAGGACCTCTGGAAGAGCAGTTGGTGCTCTTAACCTCTGAGCCATCTCTCCAGCCCTTATTTCTTTCTTAAAAGGTTATCAAATAGCAGGGCTGGAGAGGCGGTCCAGTGGTTAAGAGCATACACTGCTGCTTCAGAGGACCCAAGTTGGGTTCCCAGCACCCATATTGGGCAGCTCACAACTGCCTGTAACTCCAGTTCCAGGGGAGCCGATGCCCTCTTCTGGACTCTGTGGGCATCTGTTCTCATGTGCACATGCCCCCACCCCAGCATATACAAACATAATTAACAACTAATCAAAAAGAACTTTACCCAAGTTATCAAATAGGAAGGTTGTTTCTAGAGCCCTGAGCCTTAGCACACAGCCAGGCAAGTCTGCCTTCCTGGGCCTGCCTCATTGGCTCTCTGAGGGGTGAGCATTCTTGCCTCCTAGGTGGCAGTGAGGGTCAGATGGGGAGCACCCAGTCTGGGCTCAGCACACAATTGTGGCAGATAAGCCCTTTGATGAGCCTGCTGTGAAGGCCTCTGTGGTTCCTTTGTTCTTATTTGTTGGCATTATTTTGCTTTTTATGATGTATGGCTGGACCTAAAACGACATGTGTTGTCTGTGCTTCTGTGGAGGCTGGTGCCTTCAGGATTGTAACTCGTGGTTTTCGGAAACTTTAAAAGGATTCATGACTCGGAAAAGGGCAGAGAAGTTTTGAATTTCCCTTTTCCTTTATTTGCGAAAGATTTGAAGGCTTAAGTCATATAATTAATCATAGAGGAGGTTAAAAGTCAAAGATTTTTCTCTTGCTCTGGTCATTTTTTTAAAGCTGAACTTGGCATGGCTTGAAGCAAATCTGTGTCTTCCTGACCATTCTTTTTCTTTTTTAAACTGAGAAAGTAGATTCTATCTCTAATGAAATAATTGCAAACAGTCCTGTTAACATATGGTAGTGATTTTTTCTCAGAGGCTTGTTGAAAAGCATGGGAACTACCAGGTGAAAAGACGTAAGCATGGGCCATCCCTATATTCTAGATGCGTATCTCCAGACCACAAGGTCTAAGTGACATGAGAAACTATCTTCAGAGTCAGTTGGTAGACATCAGCCCCAGGCTAGCCCCAGGCTTATTTTGGTATATCCTGAGAGCTAAGAATGATATTAGCATATTTTTGAACCTTTGAACAAAAATCCAGAGCAGAATAATACTGTGACTTGTAAAAATATCACATTTCCATGTCTGTAAGTTTTATTGGGACCTAGCCCCACCCCCTCATTTATATAGTGTATGTGGCTTCTGTCCTTCAACAATGGCTGAACTGAGTAGCTGTGTCTGGTCCTTTACAGACAGTTTGTAAACCTAGAGACTGGATGGTAAGGAATTTTTGCCTTAGTATGTATCCCTACATGATTTCTTTTTGAAGTTTAGCTTTTGACTTAAGTTTTCTTTTAAAATTCTTATTACTGGGGCTGGAAGGATGGCTCAGAGGTTAAGAGAACCGACTGCTCTTCCAGAGGTCCTGAGTTCAATTCCCAGCACCCACATGGTGGCTCACAACCATCTGTAATGAGATCTGGCACCCTCTTCTGTATACATACTAAATAAATAAATTAAAAAAAATTCTTATTATCAGTATGTAAATAAGGAAATCAAATATTACCCATTAATCTCATTACTCAGACTACACCTCCTTTAACATTTTTATAACAAAAATAAAAATGCCCACATTTAGTTTTCAAATATTGTAATAAAGGTATAAAGTAAAACTGGCCTTTCCTACTGTTTCAGTTCCTCATGGCATGCTTGATAGACCCATGAAGTACTGTTAGTTAACATTCTATTCTGAAGATGGTACAATATACCCATGAAGTACTTTAGCTAGTTACCATTCTATTTTGAAGATGGTACAGTATACCCATGAAGTACTGTTAGTTACCATTCTATTTTGAAAACAGTACAATGTAAGACAGAAAGGCAAAAAGGGATCCCATGTGCTCATCATTCAGCTTCAGCATTTCTCAACATGTGTCCATTCTTGAGCTTCTTTGCCATTGACTTCCCATAGACCTTGAAGCAGATCTTAAGCATACAGTTTAATCTCGGCTTACTCCTAAAAGAGACATAACCGGCGTCCACTAGCTCATGTGAAAAACAGCAGTGATTCCTGATGTAAACTTGAACACCGAGTGTTATTTATAGCGTCTTTTAAAGGTTGGTTTCTTGCACTGTTTGTTTGAATTAGGATCCAGATAAGGTCTCCACAGTGATATTGAGCCTTGTGTTTTAACTCCGTCCTAATCCACTCATTCTCTCCACGTCTCTTTCACTCTGCTTGCTTGTTCTTCAGAGAAACAAGGGTATTTGCTAGTTGGATGTTTCACATCCCGGGGCTATTATCGATTGTATTCCTCTGGCTCCTGAACTTCCTGGGAGCTGTAGTTAGATTCTGAGACTGTCGCATTACGTTTTTCTTTCTTCTTAGCTAGGCTCATTCTTTCTTGTTTTATAGTTATATTTATTTTTCAGTGGGGTGTGTGTGTGTGTGTGTGTGTGTGTGTGTGTGTGTGTACGTGTGTACATGAGTGCAAGTGCCTATGGAGGCCAGGGCTGTCAGATCCCCTGGGCCCAGAGTTATAAGAGGTTGTAGAGCCTGTTGGATGTGGGTACTGGGAACCAAACTCAGGTCCTCTGAAAGGGCAACAGGAGCTCCTAACTGCTGAGCCGTTTCTAGCTTCTAGCTAAGATATTTCATACGTGGTCTGCATTCTTCCTATGGGAGGTTCATTTAGTACCTCTTTGCCTATTTGTGATATTAGCTTTAGTGTTTTATATGTAAATCAAGTCATTCCATACAGGTTATAGCATAGAGACTCTGATTCAATCATTGCTTTGCTTTTCATTGGTGTAAATGTTTGATTCTTTTTTCATATATTTTTTTCAGTTTTGGGTGTTTTGAGTAGGCTTATTGTTTGGCAGTGTGTTTATTTTTGCACCTGCTGTGACCGAAACACCTGCTAGGAAAAAACTGGAGGGAGGCTGGATCACTGGGTCATGGATTTGGATGATTCAGTCAGTCATCTTAAGAGCTTAGATGGCAGGCCAGAGTGGCCCAGTGTGTGGAAGACAGTGGACTAAGAAGCAGAGAAGAAGAAGAGAGAGTGCTGAGTCTTCATCTTCAAGGTCCGTCCCTAGTGACCCACTTTGAGCAGCCAGGCTCCACCTCCTAAAGGGTTTTCAGTCTCCTAAAATAGTGCACCAGCTGGGGAACAAGTGTCCAAAACATGACGTGTGTGTGTGTGTGTGTGTGTGTGTGTGTGTGTGTTGGGGTATATATAAGAAGTGGCCACAAAAAATAGATTCCTTTTGCTTTTGTAAATTGTTAAGTGTTGTGGATTTAACTGTATTTAATGTGATTGTCCCCTATTTGCTTCAGTGAGCCTTCTCTAGCAGAGTCTCAATTCTTTTGACATGAATTTATCCAGTCTAGTTTGGTAATTTCTTTGAATTTATTATTAACAAGCATTTAAATGGTACTTCTCATCCCCAGTCCCCATCAGTCCCCATCTCTGCTGAGGATGATAAAGGACTTTGCAGTTGAGTTAGTATTTGTTTCTTCTGAGATGTGCATCAGTGTAGATGGAGATTATATAAGAACCTGCCTGTGCTTGGGTAAGCCACGTGAGCAGTACCCAGGAATGTGGCATCCAACAACAATGAACATGAATAATAATTATTGTCTTAATAACAGCCAACTCTTATGAAGTGCTTGCTGCATGCCAGGCCTGCACATTTTAAAATGGTTGTAAGAACAGGAAAGCACCCAGCACAGAGGTACCATTATTGCTTTAGTTCTCACAACTGCGGTGGAAGAAGCAGCCCTACTGTGTAGATGAGGATACTGACTTTCAGAGAGATTGATACCTTGCTGAAGATCACATGGTTTCTAAGTGGATTCCAACTCAAAACTGTCCACTACCAGAGTCTGAACCTATTCTTGCCAAGGGAAAGGGAGCGTGGGATTTCATTATCCTACAAATAATGCAAATGAGACCACAGTAAGTGCAAAGAAGAAAATGAAGACCATTCATAATTCTACCGTGGGTGCACAACCTTCAGTGTTCCTGTCTAGCCTGTGTTTTTATGCCTTTTGATTTAATTTTGTACACACTCCACCTCTGTTGGGCTGTCAACGAAGGCTGTTGCAAATTCATTAAAGGACCTTAGGACTGGAGACATATAAGTCACAGCCAGGACATTTCATGAACTGGTAGATGGGGCAGCACATAAACCTGACAAATTCAAACTGTGTCCAGCTCAGGAAACTCTTCTGGTCACAGTGTCCCCCCCTGCCCTGTTCCTCTTACTGTTAAACGTCTCTCTTGCTGAATAACTAAAATCACCAACAAAGAGATCAATTTTCCTGCATGTCCAATTTTAGAATTTACATGACAGAGTATGAAAAATGCAAGGCCAACAATAACTGCTTTCGGATTTCCTAGATGGGTATGCAGGGGCTAGAGGCAAAGAGGCTTCCCAAGACAGACGCACTCTGGGCTGACTCTCACTGCCTGAAAATTTGCAAATGTGGCAGAGAAAGTTCTACAGGATATGAAGGTCTTGAGAGCCGCAGTCCTGAGGGTTTCTACACAAGGAAAAAAATCAGGTGGGACGTGACCTAACAAGGCATTTGCCAGGTGGCCTGTGGGAACCACTTGAATACTGGTTCTGTTTGCAGGGAGCAAGACTAAAGCTTCCTCTCTGAGTTAATTTGAGAAGAGTTTTGTTTACAATCTACATGCAGCTCCTGTGTGGTTGGTACGGTGAGATGCAGACACTGTAGAGTTGATGGGTGGCATCATGGATGGCATTATGGGAGGAATGCAGAGGCTGCTGAGTTGATGGGTGGCATCGTGGCCAGTACAGTGAGATGCAGACACTGTAGCTCTAGAGTTGATGGGTGGCATCGTGGCCAGCACAGTGAGATGCAGACACTAGCTATAGAGTTGATGGGTGGCATCTGGCTTAAAAGTGCAGGCAGTTGTCCTGCAGACTTGGGTTCTGCTCTTAGCTGTGTCTCTTACTCACAGTGTGCCCTATTGAATTGTTTGGTCTCTCCTCTGTGGAGTGCAGGCCACTACAGAACCTCCCTAATATGCTCACAGGGCATGGGAGGCTGGGAAGAGATGAGATGAAGCATCGAGCAGCATGCTTGGCACGGAGGAAGGACTCTGTGGGGATTAGTTAATGGTTTATAGTTCTGAAAGGGAAGCGGGCAGAGGGGTTGTGCAGGCCAGAGAACAGTGGGTCATCTGTTTTAGTAACAGAAACTATGTTTTGAGGCCTTAGTCAAGTGGGTTTAATGGGGGAGGGGCTCTCAGTTTCCTCAGGTAAGAGGAGAGTGGTTCTAAATTACCAGTTAGCTTGTGTCCTTGACCGCAATCTGTGATTGTACAGTTTTGAAGATGTCTTATTGAGTACAGACTTTTCAGAATGTCCTCTTTGATCTTCCCACCTATCCAGGACTCCTTCCTGACTAAATGTCAGATTAGAAGCACAACTAGGCATCTTTACCCAGTACTCTCCCTCCCTTCTCTCTTTCTCCATTCTTTCATCTCTCTCCCTCTCTCCCTGTGCATTGAAATCTCTAGGGTGTCATGCATGCTAAGAAAATATTCTGCCACTGAGCTGCATCTTCAGCCTCTTTATTTTGGCACAGGGTGTTACCCAGGCTGGCTTTGAACCCACTCTGTAGTCTATGGCAGACTTGAACTCACCATCTTCCTGTCTCAGCCTCTTAAGAAGCTGGGATAACAGGTCTGCATCATCAGACCCCGGTCAAGTCACTATTGTGTGCTGAGTGCAGATCAGTGAGACTCCTTGGTGTGACCTCTGGTGCCCACCTACCTTG
The DNA here is from genome assembly GCF_903995425.1 of Onychomys torridus. Classification (NCBI taxonomy): domain Eukaryota; kingdom Metazoa; phylum Chordata; class Mammalia; order Rodentia; family Cricetidae; genus Onychomys; species Onychomys torridus. Next base: position 3,959,805 of record NC_050451.1, on the reverse strand, counting down.
TCTACCACCATCAATTTGCCTTGGACTTTACCGAGGTTGGCTTTAAATCAGGGCCTCTGCCAAGTGTCAGAAACCTCACTAATGAGCAGCCATGCCCATTACCTTCTTAGAGCCTCAATCTACTAGTAGATTTAGACTTGAAGATGACTATGCTTGTGGCTGGAGAGACAGCTCAGTGGTTAAGAGCACACACTGCTCTTGCAGAGGACCTGAGTTTCTTAGAACCCATATGGGTTCACAATCATCCTTAATTCCAGGTTCAGAGAATTCCAATCCTTCATGGGTATCTGCCTCTCATATATGCAAATACCCATGTATGTATGCATGCACACACATACATATAGACAATTACAAATGAGTGAAAAAAAAAATCTTTAAAAATCACAGTGTCAGATCTCTCCTCTCTGTGCTCTGGGAACACACAAGGGTTGAGGGTGAAGGGCTCTTCTCTGACCTTGGACTTTGTCCTCCCTTCATTCTACTTCCAGGAAGTGGTGAGGCAGCTCTTCAGATGAGCACCATGGTTAGGATTCTGCTCACCTGTACTTGAGAGCACGTGCTTGGCAGTTGAAAACCACGAAGGCTGACTTTCTATGAGCTGAAAGGACTTTGAGAAGGGATAGAGAGTCTTTTCCAGGGCAGCATATTTTGAATGAGCTCTTAAAGGTGCTGACAGTGGTCCCTGGGACGGTCCCTCCCTCCTTGCTGGCTGTCATGACCTGATGAGGATGGAGCCTTGGCAGCTCTCACGGGGCCTCCTGTGTCTCCCTGTGAACTTTTCATGCTGCTGTGTGTTTGATGGGGTAGAAACAGCAAGGCTTTGACTCTTGCCTACACCCCTCTTACTGTTCCTTTCCCCGTCAGAAGATTTTCCTACCGATGATTACAATGCCAGCCTCTTCCTTGGCCTTGCCAGGTAACCCTTCTAGCACGAGCCACAAGGCTAAATTCCAAAAGACAGGAGTGCCAGGCCATGGAAGATTATTCTGGACACCATAGCCAGGTGCAGACTCAAGGGAGGTCTGGGCTCATTAAAGAAGGAACGTTTTCTTTTCTTTCCATCAAGCCAAAGAGGTGATTTGCAGATTCCTCTGTACTTTGGTTTTCCTTGGCCATCTGTACTTTGTCCTCACGCTTCCTGTGCGTGCCTTGGTCTCCTGAGTGCACATTTGGTGGAATGGTTAGAAAGACTCACAGAAGACACACTGGTATTGTGGCTTTGCTGATGAGGCATGAAATAATGGAACAGGAAAACACACCTTGATGCTGTGTTTTCATGGATTGATCCTTTTAGAAAGCTGAATTTTCCACGGTGCAGAAGCTGAATCTTGCCTATTGTAAACAACACACATATGCACACACAATTTTGAAGCCATTTTGGAAGAAAACTCTGAAGTAGGTCACACAGTTCTCTGCCCTCAGAGGTAGCCAGGTTGGCAGGTGGCCATCTGCTGTCCCAGCTTACAGGGTCACTGTTGGAACACCGGGGGGTCTGCAGGGGCTGCCATTGCTGGGCCCCACAGTTGGTGGCTGTGGAGTCTTGGATTGGCTGATTCTTGTTTCTGGTCCTATGCCATCAGATTTCTCTTTCCATCTCCCAATTATGAAATCTTTCTTTTGTTTGTAATCTCTCTCCCTTCTAATTTGTGTGCTCAGAAATAAGAATGCAATTTATGTAGAGACATGAAAATGAATTCTGCTATAGAGTAGACCCCCATTTTACATGCTGCCTGAGTGTCCCGATTTGGGGCCCATGACAAGGGTGGCATCCTTTGCATTTACAGAGGAAGCCACATCTGCTGTCCTTGCTTAGAATGTAAGAGATTAATTCAGTTGGCACTCACTGGGGGTTTCTGTTGGATTTGATAAATATCACTCATTAAAAAGAAGTGGTGTGGAGCTGGGCGGTGGTGGCGCACGCCTTTAATCCCAGCTCTTGGGAGGCAGAGCCAGGTGGATCTCTGTGAGCTCTAGGCCAGACTAGTCTACAGAGTGAGATCCAGGACAGGCACCAAAACTACACAGAGAAACCCTGTCTTGAAAACAAACAAACAAACAAACAAACAAATAAATAAATAAACTAATAAAACAAAACAAAACAGCAACAGAAAAAAACCTTAAAACAAAACAAAACGAAACAAAAATGTGGTGTCGGGGGTATTGAACTATTAATGGTAGAGGAGCAGATAGTAGAACATTCTTTAAAAGTCTGGTTATTTCAGGGTTTCACAAATCTTTGTGCTGTTTTAGAATATGTAGAGTCTGGCTTTAAGAATGGGGAAATAAATTAAATTAAAATGCACATGCAGTCTCACTGATGCATGAGATTCAACACTCCAGATCAGAAGGACAGCTTGGGACTCGTTTTGGTTTTCCTGTGCACTGATTTCACATTGCTTTATGTTCGTTCACGTAGCCTACTTGTCTTAACTTGAATGTGCTTTCATTTAGACGCACTTACTGACTTTGAGATGGGAACGACACAGGTGTTTGAATGGATATGTATCTGTGCCTTTAAGACCATGTGGGAGGGGAGAGTAAACCCAACTCTGGATTTCTAGTTTTGCCTCTTCTGCTGTTGGACTTGGTGTGGAGAGCCCTGGGAAGAAATTCTTACTTTTTTGGGATTTCTAGTGTGGGTGATTCTATGAAGATTCTGTATTATAGCCTAAATGCATTGCTACATGAGACACGGGTCTTTACTGCTTACTCTTAAGAGGGCTGCCATAAGTAATGTTATTTAAACTTTGAAAACTTCAGAATTACATGATTCTTTAAAAGTTGACTCTCTCAATATCACATTTATTATTGGTATTTTGAGAATGAAGTACCCTCACCCCTCCTTCGACTTTTCCCAGATCAATGCTCCCTTCCCTACCCACCTAACTTTTATTCTTTTAACTCATCAAGTACTGTACATATTGGCCATAGACTCAGATATGTGGCTTTCCATGGGAGCATGGTTGATTCACCAGGGGCCATAGCCTTAAAGAAAACTAACTTTCCTTTTTCTGCCATCTATTAGTTACCAATAGCTCCTTATTTTTAAAAATTAACACAGAAATATTCTCCATTGGCCTTTCAAGCACTCTCCTTGGAACTAGCTCAAAAGTGATCTGCAGAGATCCTGATGTTATCATGAAACCTGAACCAGCAGATCATCTCCTAGTGGTATTCTTGCACTGTCTGTTCACCTTAGCCCTTGGAGTAAACTACTATGGTGGAAAAGTCCTTTTACCTTCAAATACTCAAAAGATTTTTTTTCCTCCTGAGCATTTCTGCACGTCTACTATATAGGATAAAATAGTAAAGAATATGAAACTTGAAATGGGAGAGACTGGCTGCATGGAACCTGAGCACTGTACAATGTGCTGGCATGGACAGGCAAGAACAATTAGGCTGGGTGGCCAACCTTCCCATCTACACATAGGCCTGGGAACCTGAGTATAGCATGGTAAGCAGGCCGTGAAGAGTCCTTGATCCTGCTCCCCTCCACCTCCATGTATCGTTGTTCCCCAAAGCTCAAAGGCAGTGAGTAGTGGTGGTCAGTGACCTTGGAGCTGTGGGGAAGGCTTGAAGAAGAGCATGATTTCCCTGTTCACCACCAGGCACCCCCCTGGAGGCTGGGTGAACCTCCCACCGTGCATTCTTGACTTGTCATAGCTAGCAGGCTTTCCTCTGGGTTTGGCTCAGGCCACTGTGTGACCTGCCCACTGCCAGTTTCTTTGAAGATGTTTATTTCATGGCCCATTTGGAAGATTCTCTATGGATATGTAACACAGACTCAGAATGCTGGGTAATTCCTTACTTGTTCTTTGTGACTGGCTGTTTTTCCATGTGTGCTGCGGGCCACTTTTGATTTCTCAGGGGTGTCTCTACTCATCTTCACTGTACAGCTTCTTAAGGACAGCCACATGAGCTAGCTCATGGCCCATAGGAGGCTGGCTTGCCTGAAAGGTTGTGAGAGAAGAATGGAAAGGAAAATATAGATTTTAGAATTATAGATCTTTAAATCAGAAGATCCCAAAGCGTTTTTTTACTTAAATGAGCAATTGCTTCCTTAACTTGGGGATGCAAATATGTTCTGAAATTTGTTTAGTCAGCCCCCCTCTGAGATAAATATAATTACAGCAATGATATCATTTCTGTTTAAAAATGCTTGAAAAGGTATCAAGACAACGTGATTAAGGCCCTAATTGTTTGCCAAATTTTCTTTAAAGTTACATTTTTTGGGGGGTTCTGTGCCAAAAAACATCTTAAACTGATGAATATATAGTTCTCCTCACTGATTTTGGCTGAGTTTTAATTAGATGACTGCTTTCATAGTTGAAGAAATACATTTAGGTTGGTCCTACGCCCCATGGTGCCAGATTTCAATCCAAGAAAAAAAAAAAAAAATCTCCCCCCTCAGCTTAGTGCTGATGCATACTCAAATAGCACGGGTGTGAGGTCTTTTCCTTGGCCAAGGGCACACAGTGACTTTCCAGAGGCTTGGTGCCTCATGGAGTTAGGCAGATTGGAGATTCTGTGCCTGGCCTGCCTTCCACCCTCTGGCACTGTGGCTTTCCAGCTTCCTATAGGAAGCCTTCAGAAGATATCACATCTAGTCCTGAGCCTTGGTTATACAACTCAGACTGATGCAGGCAGGTCCAGATGGGCCCAGAAGCTCGTGTTTGTAGCCAGTTTGACCTGGCTTTCACCATCATAAGCTCTAAGACAGCCAAGGCTACATAGAGAGCTCCTGTCTCAAAAGAACCCGAACCAAAGGAGAGCAAAACTAGATTCTGCCCCCTCTAGCAGGGCTCCATCACCAATAGCTCTTCAGTGAGGGCTGGGGCCTGGAAGTTGCATAGGCCATCTATGCCAAGATTGTAGGCCACCTATACCATGATTGTAGACCATCTACACCAGGATAGCTCTTCAGTGAGGGCTGGGGCCTGGAGGTCGTATAGGCCATCTATGCCAAGATTGCACCTGAATTGACTTACGTAGGTCTTCTGCAAGTAGCAACAGCTGCTGTTAGTTCATGATTGTGACAACCAGGCCTGTCCAGAACATAGCATGTCACAGCCCTCCTCCCCATCCTCTGGAGATTATATTCTTTGTCCTCTTTTGCAGTGTGTCCTGAGCCTTGATAATGGGGAGGTTAATGTAGATGGCCTGTCTGGGGTTGAGCACACAGTCTCTTATGCCCAGCACTGTGTGTGACAAGTTCTGCATCTCTCCATTGCCCACTGCCCACTGCCCAAAGAAGATTCCCTGACCAAGGCCTGTGTCTATGTGTATAAACATAAATATTTAGAATGCAGCTTGACAGTGTGTCTGTTTAGCAAAAGAACAATAGCAGCTTCCTTTTTAAAGGCTGCAGACCAATCACTTCCCCTGTCTTCTCTCCAGCTTGGGGCTTGTGAGTGAGAATGCATGGGGTTTTGTTAGTGAATTCATTTTTTGTTTTTGCAGTTGGGTTAGGAACAGTCCACACTGCCCTCATCTACTGATACGGATTCTTCTGCTTCTAATGGGTTTGTAGATAATTTCCTTTTGTTTGTTCGTTCTTGGTATGGGGTGAGGGATCTTCCTTTTCTTAAGTATCCTTCACTCTGAATTTAGAATCAGTGTAACAGAATGTAGTCTCACCCACCTTTCTTCCCCTCAGCTTCTCTCTCTCCTCAAACCCCCTCCTCCTGTCTCTTCCCCTTTCTCTCCTCTCCCTCACGCTGTGTCCTTGTCTATCCCGCCACCCTTCCTTCCTCTTGTCTCTTCTCTTGACAAGACTGGCCTGGAATTTGTCATCTTCCTGCCTCAGCCTTCAGAGAGCTAACTTTCTCATGAAGTACCTGCCATCACAAACTCCAGACTCACTCAGGTCAGTGGCTCTCTCTTGGGTGAGTCCCCAGCGTAGACACCTCCGAGTGCCGAAGCATCCACAGGCTCAAGGAAGGAATGCTCCACCCGTGTGAGCAGCAGCTGCCGGGTCTGTGGAAACTTCCTGGCCACATTACCAGCTACTTACAGGTTCCATCAAGCTGTCTGCCTGTGCATTTAGGCAGGGACACTAACAGCTGCTGTGACGCAGTGACCTAGGCTTCAGATAGAAGTTAAAATAATGCCGCCCTTTTAGCTGACACATGGATGCAGACAAGCCTCACTACCCGTTGGTGGAGCTACTTTGATGAAGGATTTAATAAAATTCTAACTCTTCTGACTAACTAGATGGGGCTTTTGTTCACTTAGAACCAACCCTATGTAAGTTGTGCCAACAGTGTGGTTTACATGGTTGCTACAGCTGGCTTACGTGCTCACACCTTGCTTACAGTCTCCAGGAGTGCTGGTGTTTGGGTCTGCTCCTGCATTTGAAGATCAGGCTCCTGCAGGGTGCATGCTGGTCATATGGGGGCATCTTGCTGGTGCTGCTGCTGTAGCTGTCCTAAGAGACAACAGTTTGCTCACATGCATGCTCCAATGCCTTTAGGCTGGTCGTAATGGAGACCTCAGTATAAGGTGCCTGTTCCCACTCTGATTATATATTTATTTATATTTAAAAAGGAATAGTTGGGTGAAGAGTTTGTCATGAGAACCATTTTTTCTCAAGTCAATTGAAACAACATTACTCCTAATAGTTTTGTTTTGTTAGTTTTATTTTTTTCTTTTCTTCTTGAAAGATAGGATCTCTCTCTATAACCCAGACTAGACTGGAACTTAACTATGTAACCCAGAACAGTCAACCCTTCTCCCTCAGATTCCTAAGTGCTAAGATTATCATTTGCTACCTTGCTCACTTGACACACATATGTACACCTGTACTTAGGCTGTAATAGTTAGCCCTATATATAGCAGGGACTAGGGAATGTGTTGACCGAATTCTCAGTTGTATGTGTATTTCAAAACAGGAATTTTGTATTATTGTATCACAGGAAAACAAGTTATATAAGCTAAATAATAAAAATATTTTTTTTTAAAAAAATGGCCAGAGATTGGAAGTCAGTAAATGGCTTTTGCAATAGCTGGATTTGTTGTTGCTGACTCTGTCAGCAGCAGGTTGTCTCTCTTCCCCTCCCCTCTTACACTTGGGAGAATTCTTCCTGCTTGCCAGGCAGCGGTGTCTCTGTAAACATGCCCTGCTGAGTTCAGGGACTGTTCTCCCCACCACCATCTTTGAACAACAGGATAGCTACTGGATTGAATGTGTGTGGAGATTTCCCTATCAGTTCCTATTACTTTTCCAAATGCAATTGTTCATGTCCTTCAGGTACCTTTTCTGTATGAAGACTAGGTTGTTCTTGGTTCTTTCTCCCATAGCACAGAGGGTGGGTACTTACTGTAGGGAGTTAAAACACCTGGGGGGGATGCAGCCGCTGAGGATCCAGGAGGTGGCCTTGTACCTGGTAAGACATCACTGAAGATGGTCTTGACTCAGGATTCCTAAAGTTGGTTGAGGCTCTGGGCACCTGCATTCTGTTAGGAGTGGAGAGGGTTTTGCAGTGTGGGGGACAGTTACAGCTCCCCACCCTCAGGCATCCATTTAATCTCACATGGAAACACCTCTTTAAAATTTTCATTCTGAATGATGATGTTATTGGAAAGCACTTTGCTTTGTTTGTTTGTTTGTTTGTTTTTGTTTTTTTTGAGACAGGGTTTCTCTGTGTAGTTTTGCGCCTTTTCTGGAACTCACTCTGTAGCCCAGGCTGGCCTCGAACTCACAGAGATCTGCCTGGCTCTGCCTCCCGAGTGCTGGGATTAAAGGCGTGCACCACCGCTGCCAGGCAGGAAAGCACTTTGTATCTTAGGAACTTTTAAGGAAAATATATTGAAATGCAAAAAACATGTGAATCAAAGTGAGTTGGGAGCAAAGCTTTGTTCTCCTGCAGCCTGCACAGCACTCTTTCTGTGATAACAGTAGTGTGTGGGCGCTCTACCCAAATGACTGAGCTGGAAAGCATTCATCCTCCCAGATTCATAAGATGAATCAATATCAGACTTCCAACTATATTTGTTTATGATACTGAACCTTAGCAAGGATTTAGCCACAACCATATTACAAGGTGCAAGGCAGGGCTTTGCTGATGGGGTTTGGGTGAAAGGTGGCCTTGGAGGACGGGCCTTCGGCCCCATGCTCGGTTGCCTTTTCTGTTTTCCCATTAGTTACTTTCCAGAGGTTATTCTGCTGTGCTCCTCCATATTTATTTATTCGGCCCCTTTGTGGCCGTACTTCTGTCTCACTAGGAACCCTTGGCAACTAGTGATGCATGCTGTCATATAGATTTGCCTTTTCTGGAATGCCATCCAAATGCAGTCACTCAGCATAATGCCCTTGAGATTCACTTATGCTCAATAGTGTATGCCACTCACTAGTTCCTTTTCTTGGATCAGTATGATTGTATTTATGGGTGTGCTAGCTTTGAACCATTCATCTGTTGAGGGAAATTTGTGTTCTTTACGGTCTTTGGTGGTCATAAACAGAGCTTTTATGAACATGCCGGTTTCTGTGGAAATGCTAATTTTTCATTTCTCTTGTGTCCACACTTAAGGACTGGAATCATTGGGTCATATACTCAGTGTGTTTAACACTCTAAGAAACTTCCCCAGAGCAGCCATGGCATTTGACATTTCTATTGGAAATGTGTAAGAGTTTCAGTTGTTTAAAACCCTTTCCAACAACTCAAGAGTGTCCGCATTTTTTATTAAACCTTTTCTAATTAGTATGTGGTAATTTTTGCTTCCCTAGTAGGTGCTGTTGAACATCATTCCAGACTTGCTTCCATTTGTTCAACCTCCTCGGTGAAGGGCCTCCTTCTATCCTTTGTCCATTTCAAATACTGGCTTGGGGTGGGGGGCTGGAGAGATGACTCAGCAGTTAAATGCACTGGCTGCTCTTCCAGAGGGTCCAGGTTCAATTCCCAGCACCCACATGACAGCTCACAACTGTCTGTAACTCCAGTTCCAGGGGATCCAACCCCGACACACAGACATACATGTGGGCAAAACCAATGCACATAAAATAAAAATAAATTAGGCCAGGTGGTGGCATACACCTTTAATCCCAGCACTTGGGAGGCAGAGGCAGGATCAATGTGAGTTTGAGACCAGTCTGGTCTACAGAGTGAGTTCTAGAACAGCCAGGGCTACATAGAGAAACCCTGTCTTGAAAAAATATATATAAAAACAAACACTGATTTGTTTGCCTCCTTGCTGCAGAATTGGGGGAGTCCCTCACATGTCCTGGTTCCAGATCTTCTAATCAGACACATGATTGACACGTGTTTGGAGCTTGTCTCCTCATTCAGTGTTTTTGCAAAGCAACAGTTTTCAGGTTTTTTTCTTCATTTTTTTATTAGACATGTTTTTGTATCATATTCAATATTCTTTGCCCAATTGAAGACTGCAAAGATTCTTTGTGTTGTGTTCTTCTTGGAAACTTTATGGTTTAACATTTATGCTTTCTAATTGGTTCATGGCCGTGTTTCCCAGATGACTCGTCTTTGAGCATTTGTTAAAAATCATTTGGCCACAGTGACTCATTTCTGGATTTCTGTTCGCTGGTCTGCATCTAGCCATCCATCAGTCCATCAATAAATACTGTTTGATTTCTGCAGCAGCTTCCTTGCAAATCTTCAAATTGGATGGCATGAGTTCTCAGTAGTATTCTTATTATTCAAAATTATTTTACCGACTTTAAGAGGGAATTCCTTTGTCTCTTCACATAGATTTTAAATTGTTTGTTGTTTTCTGAACTAAACTAAAAACAAATTAAAAAACCTGATGTGGTTTTGGCAGCTGTTCTACAGATGAATTTGGGGAGAATTGATATCTCAATATGTCAGGTTTTTCCAGTTCACGAATATAGTATGCTGATACAGCTCTCCTTTGAGTTATTTGGACATATTATTATTACTTCATTTATATCGAGTTTATTGTTCTGCATCACTGGGGAAACACTCAGTCTTTTCCCATCAAGCTTGAGGTAGCTGTGAGTGTTGTGTGACCCTCAGTAGACTGAGGCCCCTCAGTTCCTCTTGTTACTGGGCTTACTCAATGGTTCTGTTATGAGCAATTCCTGGATTTTGTCAAATGACTTTCTGCTCCTGTCAAGAGCTTGTGAGCTCTTTCTGCTCTTTGTTCCATCTGTGTGGGACACTATGTCCTCTTTCTCTTTGAATGTAATCTCACCTTTTTGAAATGAGTCTTACTTGACCATGGACAAACATTTTATATGTTTATTTGCTGAATTCAGTTCGCCAGTATTTAGTTGATGATTACCCTAAGTTTTTTACTATTTATTTAATGTGTATGAGTATCTTGCCTGCATGTGCACCACGTATGTGCCTAGTGTCCACAGAGGTCAAAAGAGGGTGTCGGGTTCCCTGGAACTGGAGTATGGATAGTTGTGAGCCATCATGTGGATACTGGAAACTAACCTGGGTCTTCTACAAGGTCAGCAAGTGCTCCTGCCTGCTGAGCCATTTTTCCAGCCCTTTGATGATATTACTTTAATGTCTATTTTCATAAGCGATGTAAACCCTTTAATGAGATATCCTGAGTATTGAGATATATATATATATATATATATATATATATATATATATATATATATATATCCCCTCTACTTCTGCTTTTTGATTATGAGAGAATGATGTGAATTTTTTTTTTTTTTTTTTTTGTGTTTTGAGACAGGGTTTCTCTGTGTAGTTTTGGTGCCTGTCCTGGAACTCTCTTTGCTGCCCAGGCTGGCCTTGAACTCACAGAGATTCGCCTGGCTCTGCCTCCCAAGTGCTGGGATTAAAGGCGTGCGCCACCACCACCTGGCTGATGTGATTTTTTAAACACTTGGAAGAATTGGCCAGGTAAGCAGTATGGGCTTAGACTTCTCTCTGTAGTAAGTTTTTAAATTAATAATCAGTCTTTGTCTTTATTGTAGGCCTGTTCCAAATTTCTACATCTTGCATCTTCATTTTTGGTCAGTATTTCCACCTGAGAACATGTCCATTCCGTCTAGTATATATTTGTTGGTAGAATTTAAGAGTGATTTCTTTGTTTTTGTTCCTCTGAGGTTTTCGTCTCCCCTCAGTTTAGAAGGCTGCTTATCGCTGACACAGACTTCTGGGTTGACCCTTGTCTTCTTTTAGCTCTACATTCTGCCTGTGACCACCATGGTTTCTTCTGAGAAATCTGTAATTATGAGAACTATTATGCCTGATATATATGGCTTTCTTCTAAATTTTCAATTGTTTCTAGTTTTTAGCAGTTTGATTATGATCTGTCTGGCAGTGGACTCAGTATTTCTGGAAACCGTAAATACACCTCTCACCAAATATGAGAACTTATAGTCTGCATTTTTAAAGATTTTCCTTTTTCTGCAACTTTGGTGATGTGACTGTTAGATGGGTTGGCGTCCCCCCCAGGTCTTGGAGGCCCCCTTTGCTGTTACACACCTTTTCTTCTGTTTCTTTGAGTAATCTGTTCATCTGTATCTAGTTCACCCGATGCTGTTTCTGCCACTTCTGCTGTGGCATTGCAATCATCTGGTGACATGGTCAAGTTTTGTTTTCCCTCAGCGCTAGGGTTTCTCTCTCTCTCTCTCTCTCTCTCTCTCTCTCTGTGTGTGTGTGTGTGTGTGTGTGTTAAGGATGACTCTACTGTCCTTCAGTCCATGCAAGAATATTCTGCCTTCCTAGAGATGCTCACAGTAGCCCTTTTAAGTTGTTGGATTATTCTAATACCCATGTCATGAGGGTTGGTTGTTCAAGGTGACTTTCCTGAGTAAATTTGAGTTGTGTTGTGGGCATTCTTGAATATAGGTGGAACATATCTAACCCGAAAATCTTAAATGCTCCAAAATCCAAAAATTTGAAAACTGACACAGTGGAAAATACAGATGCACAGAGCATGATGTATGATCAATCACCTTGTATGCAAGGTCCAAATGAAATGTAAATGAATTTTATGCCTTAACTTGGATCCCATTCCAAAAGTACCTTGTTATGTATATGCAAATATTCCAAACTCTGAAACATCCTGACTACTCAAGCGACGCCATCAGGAACACTGAAGCTGTTTTATGTTATGATGCTATCTACGTTATTTTGTCATGTCTCATTCGGGCAGATAATTGGGCTGTTCTACTTCTTCTGTGGACTGTGTCTCCAGTTCCACTTCGGTCTTTATGATGTCGTTTGTGTTTGTCTGTGCAGCCTGTTCTCCAGGCTAGAAGCCAGGGAGTGAGCTGTCCCAGAGTGGGAAACCTCAAAACCACCGGCACTGCTGTGGAGGGTCAGATCCAGAGCAAACGGTTCAATGTGCACTTACATGAGAATATGGCATTTGGTTGTATAACTCTCTTGAGTTCCCCTCTGCAGTCTCTGATAGTTTCTGGTTTCCCGAAGCCCCTTCTCTTGATATCTTTAAGATATAAATAAGTCAGAGCATTTAATTCTCTTTTTAGATGCATTATTTTCTATGACTGTGTCTGGGATCAGGCAGCCAATAGCTAGAAAAAAAGAAAAACTAAAGGCGGTGGGATTCCATCCCTGTGCCCTGGGGGGATAATTCTTCTCGGGAGACTCATTCTCTTGGAGTTTTGGTGTCCGCCCAGCTGGCCCAGCTGATGTTGTTGCTCTTTGGCCCTGTGGGGCGCCTGGACTGGGGCTGAGGTGCAAACCGTCAGAGAAAGCAAAGTTCTAGTGGAACTCTGGGAATGCAGGTTTTGTTTTTCTTTTGAAAGGAAGTTTTCTTTTCTATGGGTTCTTTTTGTCTAGTGACATTGAACATTTTTGGATGTTGGGCTGCCTTTGAATCTACGCTGGGAGACCAGGATGGAGAAAAAAGGGAAAATTCAGCCCTGGTCTGAAGGTATTCTGAGCTCCACTCTCGGTGTTATCACGTTTCACAGTCCTTAGATGCCCGGTGTTTTCCGCCCAGCGCTTTGGTATGGGACTGGGCCTAGGATGGATGTTCTTACTGTTTCGCCCCCTTGCAGCTGCAGCCCTCACGTTAGAGTTAACACTGTTGTTTGTAACAAAAACCCTGCATGGGTGGGGACCAAGCTTGTTTCTGTGGGTTTCAAGGATGTGTTTTAAACATGCAGCCTGGCATTGTCCAATTTGCCTGTGGTGAGATAAACTTACCTCTGGTTGCTCAGAGGATGTCAGACTATCTGGAAAGGGCCGAAGAGCAAACATTTCAGCTGGCCAGAGGCTGCTGAGGTAACAAACAGTGGTACCCCATGATAGCTGATAAGGATGGCTGGCGTTCCAGTTAGACCTGGGGGACTGTGCTGAAATGTTGTTTTCCCTCTCAAGAAAACCGTGAATCCATGCACAAGGGCTCTACCTCCACATCCTTGCATCTGCTAAGCCATCCCTCTTAACACTGCCATGTGGGGACCAGCGGAGCAGTAAGTGCAGGCAGGAATCTTGGGGAAAGGTGGCATGCCTTATCCTCAAGGGTTGTGAGCAGCAGAGAGCAGTCTGGTGCTGGGACCATCTGTGGTGCGTGTTGACTGAGAGCCGTGTAGCTATAAAGGGAAGTAAAGTAAACATTGTACTTCCTTCTGATCTTCAGTTTTTCATAGTGTATCCCTAGATTATGCTTTTGCTTAATTTAGAGTTAGCTCCTTAAGCTAATGCCATCCCCCTTCCCTCCCATCCTCTCCCCTCCCTCCCTTCCTCCCTCCCTCCTTCCTTCTCTCTCTCTTCTTCTTATTTATTATGCTTTTGAGACAGGGTCTTGCTCAAACTCTCCACCTTAGTGGCTTTTGCTGAAATTTGGTTTGCTTCCATGTTTTATGTGCTTCTTCCTCTCAAGAAAAGCAGGAACCCATTCATGAGACCACCTTAGTGCTGGCATTGTGGTGTATGCCACCAGTACCTAGCTTAAGTCACTACAATTTTGCTAGCATTTTTTCTTTTTATGAAGTCAGTGATAAAAGTAGGAAAGCAGCCGGGCAGTGGTGGTGCACGCCTTTAATCCCAGCACTTGGGAGGCAGAGCCAGGCGGATCTCTGTGAGTTTGAGGCCAGCCTGGTCTACAAAGTGAGTTCCAGAAAGGTGCAAAGCTACACAGAGAAACCCTGTCTTGAAAAAACCACACACAAATAACAACAACAACAATAATAATAATAATAATAATAATAATAGTAATAAAAGTAGGAAAGTAGAGGCCTTGATAAGGTACTGAGAATGCCTCATCTATAATGTTTTATAGTATTTCTATAATACTTAGTATGGAAACTTTTTTCTGATGCTTTTGTTTATTCTACAGTTCAAAAAAAATCTCCTTTATATGCTTGTCTTGATTATATGGTTCATTTAACATTGTTTTTTTTTTTTTTTAATGTGCGGGAGTGTTTGCCTGTGTGTGTGCAGCACATGTGTGTCTGGTGCCTTTGAAGGTCAGGAGAGGGTGTTGGATCTCTTGGGACTGGAATTAGAGGTGGTTGTGAGCCAACCTGTGGGTTCTGGGAAAATGGAACTGGGTCCTCTGCAAGAGTTGTTCTCTTAACCACTGAACTGAGGTGTCTCTCCAGCACCTTCATGATTTTTTTTTTAAGGTGATGAGAAAAGGGAAATATAAACAGTCATTTAAGGAAGGAATAAAACTCCAGTTTGCTTCTTTCTCTAGTTTTTTTTGTAGGAAGCAGTGTTCCCGTTTTACCTCTGTGAGTCAGACGGATCCTCTACCTTCAAGGAACGTAGAGTTCAAGCACCTTAAATCGTCTCCACTGCCACTCGCTCGCTTTCCTTAAGAGCATTTTAAGATGAGCAGCAAGACTGCAGTGGCCACAGATGCGCAGTGCTTTGAGGAGTTAGTGTTTGGGGTTTCGTTGTACTGAGTTCTCCATGCTGAGAAGCATAGGACTGAGTAAAGCGATGGGCACATGGTAAACAGTGGGTCTCCTGTGTGTGCCTGAGCCCTGTGAATACAGGTACACGCTCTCTGCTGTGCAGCTCTAAATGCACAAACCTTTAAACCAAGTAGGAATTTCTACTAACCCATTTGTTGGTAAACACCACCTGAGTTACTGGAGCCCAAACCAACTCTGCATTATTTTTTCAGCTGTATTGAGAGATAGTTTGTGCACCACACTTTTCAGCCTTTTGGAGTATATCCACTAATTATCTAAAGGAAATGTATAGTGCTTTGTAACTATTAACAACAATCCTAGCATGTTTATTACTCCAAGTTCTCTGGATCCTGTGTGAGTTTCTTTGCTAGTTTTTGCACCTTTTAGTGTTAGCTTTTAGGGTTTTCACTCAAGACATACCAAAACAAATCTGTATTGTTCCAGATCTTCACCTCCTGAAAGCTAAAATTCTTTCATTCCAAAACACACCTGACCATAGACATTTCCAGTAAGGGATTGTGAATGGTTCGAATCCCTTAAGTGCATACAGTGACTCTATGAAGTACACCTGCGCTCTCCCAGTTTGCAGTGGAGGCGATGCGGGCCGAGGGAGGGTGACTAACTACCCAAAGTTAACAGTCCCAGAGTTAGAGCTGCAGTGGGGACCTGCCTGTGATTGCAGCCTCTGGCTCACCGCTGCTTCATTTCTCCACGGCCAAGTAGGGGGCTGTTGTGGGAAGTGGGTGATCAGAGAAGACACTGCATCTGGGTGGAGAAAAATCACCTTTTGCTTTTGAGTTGCTACCGAAGACTTTTTTTTTTTTTTTTTTTTTTTTCTCAAGACAGGGTTTCTCTGTGTAGCTTTGCGCCTTTTCCTGGAACTCACTCGGTAGCCCAGGCTGGCCTCGAACTCACAAAGATCTGCCTGCCTCTGCCTCCTGAGTGCTGGGATTAAAGGCGTGCGCCACCACCGCCCGGCTTCCGAAGACTTCTTAAGAGAGTTAACTCAAGACACGGCAAAATTGTGGACTCACACTTCCTACTAAAGCACTTTTCACGGTGTGCCTCTCGGTAGCCTGATAACTGTTACAGGAGGGGCCACTATCCAGAATGTTGTGCTTATATCTAAAAGCATGACAGTCTTTTAATTTTTAAGTTTCTGATATATAGCAATGTTTTTGTTACAGCAATCATTACACTCTGTTCTTACTCTCTTCTCCCCCTGCTGGCCTTACCCTGCCCCCATACTCTGCTTCTGTCCACACGGGTTCTTCCTTCTGCTGTCCAGTCTTCCTCAGACGTCCCCCCCCCCCCCACGTCACCTTTCTATTTTTAGAGGCCTGAACAACACACACACACACACACACACACACACACACACACACACACACTCATAAATTTAAATCTATATTCTGTATATGAGGTGTTCAATATTTGTCTTCTGAGTTTGACTTATTCTCCAATTCTGCCAATTTCCTTACAAATGTCATAATTTAATCTTTCTTTCTATCTAAAGCGATTCCATGTGTATCACATTTTTTTTACACATTCATCTGTTGATGGGCATCTAGACTGGTTTCCTATCTTTGCTATTGTGACTAGTACAGTAATAAACATAGGTATGCATGAGTCTCTGTGGTGTGCTGACTTAGATACCTTCAGGTGTGTACTCAGGAATGGTGTAGCTGTGTCATAGGTAGCTGAGTTTTGAGTTTCCTGAGGGAAGTTCAGATTTGCTTCTGTAATGGCTGTTTCATTTACACTGGCACTAGCAGAGGGTGAAGTTTTCTTTTCTCTGCATCCTTTCCAGCACTTGTCCTGACTGGGATGAGGTAGATGCTCAAAGCACTTTAATTTGCGTTTCCCACATGGACAAGGACATTGAATACTTTTCCAAATATTTATTTACCATTGTATTTTTTCTTTTGAGAGATATTTATTCAGTTCAGTAGCCCATTTGTTGATTGGATGATTTGTTCTCTTAGTGTTTAGTTTTTACAGATCTTTATATATTTTATATATTAATCCTTGGTCAGATGTGTAGTTGGCAAAGACCTTTTCTTCCTGTTCTGTAGGCTGTTTCTTCATTTTGATATCTATCTATCTATTATTGTTATATTATTATTATTATTATTATTATTATTATTATTATTATTATTGCTGTGCAGAAGGTTTTTGATTTCATATAATTCCATTCCTGTGGGCTGATTGTTTTCTGTGGTATCTGAGTCCTTTTTAGAAAGTGTTTGCCTATGCTCGTTTGTGGTGTTTGAATGAGAGTGGCTGCCATAGGCTCACACGTTTGAATGCTTGGTCCCCAGGTGGTGGAACTCTTTGGGAAGGATCAGAAGGTGTGGCCTTGAAGGAGGTGTGTCACTGGCGGGGGGAGACTTTGAGGTTTTAAAGCCCACACCAGTTAACTTGTTCTCTGCCTCATGCTTGTGGATCAGATGTAGGGTCTCAGCTACTGTCCCAGCACTGTGCCTGCCCACCTGCTGCCATGCTCCCTGCCATGATGGTCATGGATTCTCCCTTTGAAACTGTGAGCCCCAAATTAATTGCTTTCTTTTATACGTTGCCTAGGTCATTGTAGTTTAATCACAGAAATAAAAAAAAAAGTAAAGTAGGACACCTATGTCTTGAAATTCATTTTCTGTGCTGTCCTTTAGCAGTTTCAAAGTTCCAAGCCTTACACTAAGGCCTTTAAACATTTGGAATTGGTTTTTGTCCAGGGTGAGAAATACAGATCTAGTTCATTCTTTTACAATAATAATAATGAGCTTTTCCAATACTATTTGTTGAAGCTACCCAGTATGTTTTAAGCTTTTGTTAAAAAGTTAGGAGGCTGTCTGCACCTATGTTGGTTTATTTCTGGGTGCTCTGTTTTATCCCATTGATCTACATGCCTATTTTTGTGCCAGTACCATATTTTTTTATATATGACTGTAATATAATTTAAGATCAGATGTGAAATTCTAGTATTGTTTTTTCTGCTTAGGATTGCTTTAGTTATTTGGAGTCTTTATAGCTTTAATATGAATTTTAGGAACTTTTTATACTTCTATGAAGAATGTAATTGGAATTTTGATGGAGAATGTGTTGAAACTATAGATCTTATCTGGTAATGTAGTCATTTTTACAGTATTCTGCCCACCCACGAGCATGGGGGGGATCTTTCCATCTTCTAGTATTTTTTATTTAGTGTCTCTAAGTTTCCTGGAAGAAAAGAAGGAGAGAGAGAGAGAGAGAGAGAGAGAGAGAGAGAGAGAGAGATTGGGGATTTAGCTCAGTGATAGAGCACTTGCCTAGCAAGCGCAAGGCCCTGGGTTTGATCCTCAGCAACACACACACACACACACACACACACACACACACATATATATATATATATATATATATATATATATATAGAGAGAGAGAGAGAGAGAGAGAGAGAGATTAATAAGCTTATTCCTAGATATTTTATTTTCAAATGTTATTGTAAATAGAATTTTTCAATTCTTTTCTTGGCAAGCTCATAATTGGTGTATTAGAAGGTTACTGATTTTTGTATGTTGGTTTTGTAAATTGCTACTTTGCTGAAAGTGTGGTTAAAAGTTTTCTGGCATGGATTTTAAGGTCTTAAATATATGAATATGTAGCATGCAAACAGATTCTTTGACTGCTTCTCCTCTTTGGAGTCTTTGTCTTTCTCTTGTCTTTCTGCTCTAGAAAGACTTCAGAGCCGTTTTCTCTTACAGATAGAGTGGGCTCTCACGTCTCACTACTGGATTTAGGGGAGATATTTCACCCTTCCATATAATCTGGGCTCTGGGTTTGTCATATATGGCCTTTCTTATGTTGAGGTATGTTTCTTCTCTTCCCAGCGTTTTCAGGGCTTTTATCATGAAGGGGTGTTGAACTTTGTCAAACACCCTTTCTGCATCTTCTGAGATGACTACGTGATTTACATGCTAAGTGTTTACATTGTATTCTAGTTACTGATATGTGTACATTGTTCCAACCCTTGTGCCTGGGATTAATCCAGCTGGTTACGATCTTACTGTGCTCTTGATTTAGATTCACATTGTTTTTATTTTTGAGAATTTTTGCATCTGTGTTAGAGAACTTGGTCTGTTCTTTCTTGTTCTTGGTCTTGCTTTGTTGTGTGTCTTTACCCAGTTCTGGTGTCTGTCAGAGCAGAACCTCTGCAGAGTGAGTGGCAGTACACTTCCCTTCATGTTCTATGGAGCAGTTTGAGGGCTGTTAGCAGTAACTATTCCTTGAAGATTTGGTAGAGTTTGACAGTGAACCCATCTGCTTCTGGCTTTTCCTTGATTGGGAGATGTTTTATTACTACTTCCATCTCATTTTTCTTTTGCTTGAAATTATATTTTGATTTAATCTGGTGCTCACACAGGAATTTAGTTATTCTAGGTTTTCCAGGTATTTATTTATTTGTTTGTTTGTTTTTTGAAACATTATGTTTTTCAAGCCTCCCCTAATGACTCAGGGATTACAGATATGTACTGTCATGCCCAACTTTTAAGTAAGTGCTTGGGATCTGAACTCAGGTCTCATGCTTGCGAGGCAAAGGCTCTTCTGCACAGTCTTCTCCCCAGCTCCTTTACAACGTTCAGGATTGTTTCTTTGCTTTGGACTTGTGGCGTCTTTCCTATGATGTGGCATGGACAAAGTCTCTGCTCTTTTTCCGTTTAGGTTTCTCAGCCTCTTGAGGGTTTGTCTAGCCATTTCTTCCTTTAGAATTGGGGGATTTTCTACAGTAATTCCAATGAGTGGTTTTTCTCTGCATTTAGTTTTTGTCTCAGCTCCTTCTGTTCTACAGGCTTGTTTTCTTGAACACTGCGGTCAAGTCTGCTTCACTTGACTTTCTTCATTGAGGTTTGGTTGCAGGATTTTCTTGAGCAAATCCTCCATCCTTGGTGTTCCTTCCTCCTTCTCAGCAAATGTATTGCTAATGCTTCCCATTGTGTTTTTGATTTTGAGTTGTTTTCAGCATTTCTATTGAGGTCTTTTTCAAAAATCTGAGAGTCCTTGTTGACTTTTTAATCTATATCACTTCTTTCTTCGTCCATTTCCAACATTTTCCTGGTTTTGCTGACTTTCCTGTCTTGGATTGAATTAATCTACTTTCTTGTATTCTCTTCGAAGTCATTGGCCATTTTACTAGTAAACTTCTGAAATCTTTCTCCAGCTTCCTAACTACTTTAGTATATTTGAAATCTGTATTGAAGGAGTTCCAATCTTTTGGTGGAATCACATTGACTTATATTTTCATGTTTCTTGTTTTTGCATTGCAATTTCACATCTTATGGTTTAAATGTCTCTTGTTTCGTGGATGATCTTATTTAGAAGCCTACTGTAGGCCAGGCAGTGGTGGTGCACACCTTTAATCTCAGCATTCAGGAGGCAGAGGCAGGTGGATCTCTGTGAGTTCGAGGCCAGCCTGGTCTACAGAGCTAGATCCAGGGCAGTTAGGGTTTACACAGAAAAATAAACCCAGTCTTGAAAAACCAAAGAGAAAAAAGGGAAAAAAAAGAAGCCTACTGTTGAGGATTCAATCTTCAGTACCACTCCAAGAAGAGAAAGAAAATGAAATGGGTCTAACAGCAGTGATACTGAATTGTACAAGCTATAGAGATACTTAAAATACATGAAAGTCTACTTACTATATTACCAATGATCTTGAAACTAAAATGGAAAGATTAATGCAGAATGTCCTATGAAGGTCAAAATTAGGGTAAATATGGAAATAGTAAACGAAGGAGATAAAGGAGGAAGCAGGGAATGGAAGCAGAGGAGAAACAAGGTTAAAGGAAGAAAAAGAAAGTGGAAAAGAGCATCCCGAGGATAAAGGAAGTCAGAGAAGAGCATCCCGAGGATAAAGGAAGTCAGAGAAGAGCATCCTGAGGATAAAGGAAGTCAGAGAAGAGCATCCTGAGGATAAAGGAAGTCAGAGAAGAGTATCCTGAGGATAAAGGAAGTCAGAGAAGAGCATCCTGAGGATAAAGGAAGTGGACAAGAGCATCCTGAGGATAAAGGAAGTGGAGAAGAGCATCCTGAGGATAAAGGAAGTCAGAGAAGAGTATCCTGAGGATAAAGGAAGTCAGAGAAGAGTATCCTGAGGATAAAGGAAGTGGACAAGAGCATCCTGAGGATAAAGGAAGTGGAGAAGAGCATCCCGAGGATAAAGGAAGTCAGAGAAGAGTATCCTGAGGATAAAGGAAGTCAGAGAAGAGTATCCTGAGGATAAAGGAAGTCAGAGAAGAGCATCCTGAGGATAAAGGAAGTCAGAGAAGAGTATCCTGAGGATAAAGGAAGTCAGAGAAGAGCATCCTGAGAATAAAGGAAGTGGACAAGAGCATCCCGAGGATAAAGGAAGTGGAGAAGAGCATCCTGAGGATAAAGGAAGTGGAGAAGAGCATCCTGAGGATAAAGGAAGTGGAGAAGAGCATCCTGAGGATAAAGGAAGTGGACAAGAGCATCCTGAGGATAAAGGAAGTCAGAGAAGAGCATCCCGAGGATAAAGGAAGTCAGAGAAGAGCATCCTGAGGATAAAGGAAGTCAGAGAAGAGTATCCTGAGGATAAAGGAAGTGGACAAGAGCATCCTGAGGATAAAGGAAGTGGAGAAGAGCATCCCGAGGATAAAGGAAGTGGAGAAGAGCATCCTGAGGATAAAGGAAGTGGAGAAGAGCATCCTGAGGATAAAGGAAGTGGACAAGAGCATCCTGAGGATAAAGGAAGTGGAGAAGAGCATCCTGAGGATAAAGGAAGTCAGAGAAGAGCATCCCGAGGATAAAGGAAGTGGACAAGAGCATCCTGAGGATAAAGGAAGTCAGAGAAGAGCATCCTGAGGATAAAAGAAGTCAGAGAAGAGCATCCTGCGGATAAAGGAAGTGGACAAGAGCATCCTGAGGATAAAGGAAGTCAGAGAAGAGTATCCTGAGGATAAAGGAAGTGGACAAGAGCATCCTGAGGATAAAGGCAGTTGGAGTTAGAACAAACAAAAGGCTAGAAGAAAAACACTTGATATTACAACAATCAAAAAGTTTTAAAGCAGAATTTTTTAGCTGTAAGAAGAGTAATAAAAATGAAAAGATATTTTTTTGTTTTAGAAATGAGATAAAGTAGAATGCTACTAAAGGTATCAGTGGAGAGAAAAGTGGGGTGTACAGGGGCAAAGGAAATAAAAAAGGAAATGGGGAGATTGTTTAATAGTGAAAATGTTCATAAACAAAATTAGATGACTATGAAAGACAAAAAATTAAAAATGCAAGCTAAAATTATTGTTAAAAGTGCAATAGTACAAATCAAAAGGGTGTTTCACAGGCACTGAGGAAAGAGAAAAAAAAAGCGTGATGGGGCAGCTTCTTTCTTGTGCCTCAAAAATTGGAGCCTGCGGGTGAGCTTGGGAACTGCTGTCTGTGGTTTATGCCAGTGCGGTGTCCATGAGGGCAGTCTTCACTTGATGACATTTCCTTCTTTGTGCCGGTCATGCTTAGCTTTGCTGTCTGTGGGCTGGGGAGGTTTTCTCATCCTGCCGAGAGCTCCCTGGTCATCCTTGCTGGTGTAACTAATGTCCTGGACAAGAGGGACTGTGGGAAGCAACCATGGACTGACCTGTAGCGGTAGAGAGCCTGTCTTGGTGCTCTAAGACCTAAGTGCTGATCACCTCCTGTGGTGATGAGGTCTTGCACACTGCTGGTCTGTCATTGTTTTCTGCCACAGTGAACAGTAGCTAGGAGCCTCCAGAGGTTGATGCCCCATCTGACCTCAGGCTTGGGACTACGGACTCTAGGAGACTTAGAATTGACAAGGCCTGCTTCTGCACATGCGCCTGAGCTGAGCCGCCTTCCCGCTTGGCTCTCCAGCTTGTCAGTGTTCCACCCCCTCCTTCCCAGGACGGTCGGGCCCCTGGGATACTCAGTTTTAAACAGTAGGTTTTCCCAGGGCAGTAATCTCCACTGCCCTCAGAGTCGTACAGAGACAAAATGGGCTTCCTCTCCATGGTGAGCCCCATCTACCAGACAGTCACATCTCACCAAAACCCATACCTGGATCGGAAGCTTGTAAGGGCTGTGGCTTGTCCGGGGAGACGGACGGACAGGCCTCCCTGCCCTGCCCACTGCTAGGAGCTGCATTCAGCCTGGCTTTCTGCTTTGTGTCCCATCGCTGACTCTTGGCTGTTGACTTTCTTCCCCTCTGGGCATTTTTTCCCTTTCTTTCTTTTTGCCACCTCCTTTCTAAATTCTTGAGCAGCCTCTCCCCCTTTTCTGTCTGTAGAACAGTTGTTGGTTTTTTGTATGGACTCTTTCCTTAACCAGCTCCGGTGAATGCAGTCTTCAGTCTGCCATCTTACCAGAAAGTCTTATTTATTGTTTTGTCATACATACGTATTCATTCTTTGGCAACATTTCTTTAGCTTTGAAGCTTTACAGTTTGAATAAATAAAATTATACCGAGCATGTTAGATTTCCATTACAAAGTGCTCAAGGAAGATGGACTTATAGAGAGAAAAGGTTTATCATGACTCATGGGCTTGAGGAGCCAGTCCTTGATTGGTCTCATTTTATTACTTTAGGTCTGTGGCCCCACCTCTTAAAAG
Source organism: Onychomys torridus (assembly GCF_903995425.1). Taxonomy (NCBI): domain Eukaryota; kingdom Metazoa; phylum Chordata; class Mammalia; order Rodentia; family Cricetidae; genus Onychomys; species Onychomys torridus. The sequence continues at coordinate 3,936,360 of NC_050451.1, read as the reverse complement.
TTTCCCACCTTGCAGTGGGAGAGTTGGCTCAGTGGTTAAAAGAACAGGCTGTTCTTTCAAAGGATCCAGGTTTGATTCCCAGTACCCACATGGCAGCTCACAACTATAACTCCATCTCCAGGGTATCCAAACCCATACACACAAAACAAAATAAAAATAAAAATAGAAAAAAAATCACTCTCCCACCTGTGTGGTCAAACCTTTAATGTCCAACTCTTTGGGAGACATTCAAGATGAGAACTATAGCACCAGAATGTTCTCGAGCTCATTTTTCCTCTCTCATGTTCAGCATTTTCCCTGATTTATTTGTTTAAATTTACTGTCCACCTGTTTGCATGTTTGCTCTTGGTGGGTGTTTGTGCTAGTTTTTGTCTTTGATGGTACTGGTCATCCCAGTCTCTGTTAGTGCACGTGTGCAAAGGGTTGCTCAGAGGGGAGGTGTAAGGTCAGGGCACGTGTCCCCTCACTCACTTTTCACGGGCTTCTACCCCTTTGTATGCCTTCCACAAATTGCACGTGGTCTGACTGCCTTTATATCCTTGCTAATGCTTTATGCCAGAATTTAAAAATTTTGAACTAATTGTTCTAAAGGGTTACGTCATTGTGATTTTATTGTGCATTTCCCCAGTACCTGGTGATATTGGGCATATTTTTAAACCACCACTTTGTTTTCTACTTCTGTGAAATGTCTGTTTAGTTTCTTGCCCATTTTTTCTCCTTTATTGTCTGTTTCACACAAATTTCTGGAAATTCCTTATATGGTCTGTAGACGAACTCTTTGCTGATTATATGTAGTAGGTATATTTTTCTAGTTTGTGACTTGTCTATTTTACTTTTTGTGGTTTCTTTTGATGAACTGAAGTTACTAATTTTTTAAAAAACATTTTTTATAGTGTATTTGTGAGTGCCTACATATATGTATGCACAACATAGATATGTGGAGGCCAGAAGAGGGTACTGACCCTCTTAAACTGGAGTTATAGGCAGTTGTGAGCTGCCTGAAGTTTTTAACAGTTAAGAGTACCCACTGTTCCTCCAGAAAATCCAGTTTCCAGCACACACAGCTGCTCACACTGAGCTGTAACTCCAGTTCCAGGAGAATGACATCCTCTTATGGACTCTGTGGGCACCCACTCGCCAGTGGTACACAGACATACCTGCAGGCGAAACACTCATGCACATAAAACATTTCTTTAATAAGTCTATCCCAGCTTGTTACAACATCTGTGAATTATTTTCTAAAACTTTTTTTCTTTTTTTTAGAATTTAGGTCATTGAATGCTATTGTAATAAGCTTTTGTGTGCTGTGAGGTAGGCTCTGGTTCAGTATTTTTCCATATCAGTTGTTCCGGTACAGGTGACTTACATGGGTGGGATAACCTTTGTAAATTCGCTACAACAGCAGTTTTACCTTTTATATGCCCAGATTTCCCTGGAGTCTCTGTCTTGTGTCAATAGTGACTTTGTCTGTCTGTACCTTTGCTCCATGATGTGTTAATTAACTACACTCTTGTAACAATTCTTGATATCTGGTCAAATAATTTTATCTTGCTCTACTTTATCAAAAGTATCTTGGAATGTTTCTTACTCCTTGAAAGAAAAATAAAAGATTAAAAATAAACATGTGACAATGTGTGCATGTTGGGCTCCAGAACATGATTTATCATTGGCATTAACGTCATTTGTTTCCTAAAAGTTCTACAATCTCATGTGCGTGCCTGGAACTCTACTTATCTGCAGGGCAGGGACCCCTCCAGTAGATACCATGTGACTTCTCGAAGGTGTTTTTGACTCTTGTTAACTGGAGGTGAAGGAGAAAGTGGAGACATTCGATAGACTGGTGGTCTCTTCTGTTTAGGTTTAGTTACAGCAGTAACTCTGAAGGTGTGGGGGGATGTGAAAATGGCTGTGTAACTGCATGTGTTTCATGAGTTGAACAGGGCTGTCATCCTTACAGCCGCGCGTTGCCTTGTGTGATAAGTGGGAAGTAACTGATTGGTGTTCTGTGGCTGGTAGATGGTGTAAGACAAATTGCTAAATGGTCTTATTAATAAAAAACCTGGAGCCAGATATGGGGATGAAAGCTGAAAGATCAGAGAAGCAGAAAGAAGCCAGCCACATCGTTATTGCTAGGAAACCCTCAGCCCACGAGAGCTACTTCCTGTATACTCACACCTTATATGCCTTTCTCTGCCCAGCTTCATCACTTCTTCTTTCCACCCAGCTCTATCACTTCCTGTCTGTCCAGACCTCCAGACCTCTATGGTTAACTAGTACTGGGATTAAAGGCATGTGCCACCACACCTGGCTCTGTTCCCAGTGTGGCTTTGAACTCACAGAGATCTGGATGGATCTCTGCCTCCCAAATGCTAGAATTAAAGGTGTGTGCTACCACTGCCTGGCCTCTATGTTTAATATACTGGCTGGCTTTTTCCTCTGATCCCCAGATAAGCTTTATTGGGGTGCACAGATAAAACATCACCACACTATGGTTGGCTGATTACTACTGCTCTGACTCCATAGCAGGGGGGAAATGGATGACTTGGAGTGGAGATATATCCAGTCCTCTGAGTGCTACATGAATGTTTGTATCTCCTGTGAACCCTCTCTATAGAAGTATTTGCTTTCCGGGGGTGGTGGCCGTGGTGGCACACAGTTTTGATCCCAGCACTGGGGAGGCAGAGACAGGTGGATGGATCTCTGTGAGTTTGAGGCCAGCCTGGTCTATAGAGTGAGATCCAGGACAGGCTCCAAAGCTACACAGAGAAACTCTGTCTGGAAAAAACAAACAAACAAACAAACAAACAAACAAACAACAAACAAACGAGAAATAACTATTTTCTGTCCTTTCCCTTATGCTGCAGCTATCCCACATCTCAAGTAATGTGTACAGTTCTCAGCCTTTCCCAACGCTGTTATCCAAAGTGAAGCTTGATTAGGTGATGAATGTTCTCACAATACTGAGGGTCGGACCCAGAGCCTGAGACACTCCAGGCAAGTGTTCTGTCATTGAACTACACTCAAATGCTTTGGAGGTTTAGGGATGTGCTTTTGAGAATTCTAGACAAAGCATCTCCAAGAAAAAACGTGGTATTGTGACGCCTTTGCAGCCTTCACACCAACAGGATCTTACCAAAGCCCAAAGAAATATGTGATTTACTAGTGTTCCCTTCCTGTCTCAAGAATGCCCTCTCTTCATTACACCAGCCAGGATGGACTCCCTGCTCACTCTTCAAACACCAAGCACATTACAACCCCTTGCTTTGCTCCTCTTGCCTTCTACTGGGGATGTGCTCCTCAGGCTGTATTTATGTCGGCCCTACTCATTGGGTTTGTAGCTCAAATGTCACCTCTGCCGTCACAGCTATCTTTTGTATGATTCCCATGTCACACCTGGCATTTATCGTCTGCTCTCTTCTCCAACTCCCTTCCAATACCCTGCCATGTCCCAGAGAGTGGGGACTTTGCCTTCTTTGCTGCTGCTGTTAGTGCCAACTTCAGTGCCTGACTCAGGAATCACTGGGCTGCTCTTTATCAGTAAAAGAAGCTATTGGCTGCAGGAGGAGCACAAAGGGCATCCCTGGAGCAGGCATGCACCACTGGTCCTTCCTTAGTCCCACACAGCACCTCGCTTGCCCCTGTTGGAATGCACACACTACCTGAGCAGCTCTTGGCAAGGGGATTTGTTTTATCACATACCAAGCATCTTGAGGCAAAGGTCTGTCTTAATTTCCTCCTTCTGCTGTGCCTGCTGCCTCCCTTTGAGGCTTAGGACCAAGTCTCCCATGCTGCTTTGCATGTGATAGAGCCTAGCTGTCCATTTACAAGGAATGTGGGTAGCAGTTGCTTCCTGGGGAGGAGAGCAGTAACTAGCAGTGTAGTTTCCTGTGTAGACAACTGGCTGAAGTGGCACTTCCATCCCAGATTCCTTTATGTGCTTTTCTTGAGTCCTGTGTAATAAAATTCTGTTACTATGGTCTTTTATGAGGAAAGGGACCAAACTTTCTTGTTTGCTACTGTTTCTTTGGTGCCCAATAAGTGATTCCTATCCTCAGTAAATGCTCACTTGTGTTCCATTGCTGATGTTAAATTCTGCTTGTAAGAAATTTCTATTTGCTGTCCAATCAATATTTTAAAATTACAGGATTTCTTTATCTCACCCATACAGGATCCTGAAGGACCAAGCAGGTGCTCATTTTGCCCACCTGACCTTCTGATCCTGGCTAGCAGGGCTAGGGAGACATGTACCTGCTTCCTAGAGGCTGTTATGCATGTCAACCTTGAAGTCACTACTGATTAAATGGCTACTTCTGCTTTTAAAGGTGCCCTGTGATCTTAATGAATACAGACACCTTTCCACACAGATGTGTCCCTATTTCCTCATCACCAGACTCTAGCCTCAAGTGTGTGGTTAGAGAGCCATGATAACCTCCTATACTGCAGTATAAAAGTTTCATGGGGTCAGGAGAGGACAGTGCAGCCACCCCTAGAACATCCCATAGTTATAAAGAAATCCTCACTAATACTTCATTGCAATGTAGAAATGCTTCATGAATGGGTCTCCAGGCAGTTACAGACATATCTTCTGTATGTGGCTTGCAGTGGGGCTGGGTGGTACTTAGGCAGAAGCCAGGGCAGTGATGTAGCCAGGTTTGCCAGGCGGGATTGTGGCAAGAGTTTGTGGACAATGAGAGTTCCGGTATATGGCTTGCTCTCTCATCACAGGAACACAGTGAGCCAGAGCCTGGGGCTAGTAGGCTGGAGATGCAGCCCTATGACTGTACCTTGCTGAACCTGGTCCTCCCTCAACCGAGGCAGAAACGCCAGAGGGCTGTTTGGATCTAACAAGAGAAGGCAGTTCCCTATAAACACCGACGTTTGGTGGAAACAGGATGACAGATTAGCACAGCCTCCTCCTTGGATGAGTGTTCATCTATGGCTGCTCTAACTCTTCACCCTCACATGTCCCTGCCCCCCACCCCCCAGTCAGCTACGACAGCTGGTATTCTTTAAAGTGATCTCTGACTTCTAGCAAGAACTTAATGCCATACTGTCTTTACTCATTTCTAGACAATGGTTCTTCTGTTCTCTTTCCTCCCGAAGCCTCCAGCACCTGCTCTTATGCTGTTAGTCCATGGCGTTACTTCCCTTTTCTCTGAGAAAACCTGAAGCCCCCAGAAGTGAAGCAGCTGCCATGTTGGCATCGCCTTCATTAGCCCTGTCGGCCTTTCCTTCCACAGTGCTGCAGCCTCCCCTGGTAACGGGGAAGAACACCCATGAGTCTAGACAGCCCTGCCTCCAGCCGCCCAGGGACCCTAGATACCTACGCCCCTAGCTATCCTTACCCCAGCAGTTCTTCCTCCTAGTCACTCACCCCTGCCTCTGGCTGTCCTTGCTACTAGCTGTCTATGCCCCTAGTTGCCCGTGCCCACGGCTGACCCTGCCTCTGGCTGTCTTTGTCCATTGCATGCCAGGTTGATCCAGTCTTGCCTGTCAAAATGCATGTCACTGCATTTTGTTCTGCTGGCTCTCCCTGGCTTTTACAATTATTTTATACGGGATCTGTTGAGTCTGGCTAGAAATATGCCGTTGTTTTTTTCTGCATGGGTAACAAGCCCTTTATGGAGCCCCTTTAAGCTGCTAGGTATCTCCCGGTTTTTCTCTTCTCTGACTAGATGCTCTCAGTTGCTTTCTACATGAATGCCCTTCAGACCTGTGGTCTGGCGTCCGCCTGCTCCACCTCTGAGCATGCAGCTCTCATTACGTTACCAGTGATCTTCATGTTCCTAAGACCAGTGGAGATGCCTAAGCCCTCACTTGGATTGGACTCCTCAGATGTGTTTTCCATATCCAACATTGCTGTCTGTGCTGTCTTCCTGCGCCTCCCAGGTGCCCCACTCCTGATGTTCCCTCAGCCTCATTAGTTGGTCCCTCTTGAGCTCCTGGGTCCTTGCCTTGTCCAAGTCTTTAGGTACACCGTTTGTATCTATCAATATGCCCACCTTTTAGTGTTTTTGCCTCTTTGGTCTTCAGATCCATCTAGAAGCCACCTTCAGTTCAGGCTTTTATATTCCCTTGCTTTTGGAGAGGTGTGGCCTGTCCCGCTTACCGTCAGAGCTCATGTTGGCACTGACTGTCTAGAGAGAGTCTAGAAAGAAAACTCTGTGACCTTCCCAGGAAGGTCTCTATTGACTGCTGCATCTGTAGGCTCTAATAGACACTTCATTGACAAACGATTTAGGTTTGGTTTACAGGGAAGGCCCTAATTCCTAACTCACTGTTAGGATGCCCGTTCTTACCTGTCCCTACTTCCAATGGAATTTTAGCCATTCATAGATGGCCTCTGTCTTAGGCAGTTTCTTAGTGATTCCATCGGATCAAGTGATATGACTGTTTCTCTATGTCTAACTGATATCAGACATTTTGGTCTACAGTATTAAGTGTGTTCTTTTTGGTTGACTTAAGGAAGCTGCTACTGGTGGTGGTGGGGGGTGGTACAGAGAGATCTTTGGCTCTAAGTCAGAGACCCCTGAGTTTAAATTGTTGCTCAGGTATTAAATAGCTACACTGCCTTTCTCAAAAGACAGCAGTTAAGACCCTTAGTTCTCTCATTTTTAAAGTGAAATATTTGTTTGTAGGGCCATTGGGAGAGATGGAGTGCTGAGTGTACAGACGAATGCAGCGGTATAGATCATAGGCACTTGTTAATAAGGACCTTGGCTGTCAAGGATGGAGATGTGGTCTTTAGGATCCTTTGCATTTTGAATTTTTTGTTTATGTATGTGTATTTAGTGTTGTGCTGGATAGTTTTGTGTCAGTTTGACACAAGCTAAAGTGGTCTGAGAGGAGAGGACCTTGGTTAAGAAAATGGTCCTCTTGTGGGACTCCTAACAGTGAACAGGGGCTGTCTCTGACTGTTTTACTGACTTTTGGGACCCTGCTCCTCATATTCATTGCCCAGCCTTGATACATGTGGAGGTGCGTAGTCTTACTGCAACTTGATATGCCATGTTTTGTTGATATTCATGGGAAACCTACCCTTTCCTAAACAGAAATGGAGGAGGAGTGGATTGGAGGGTGGGAACAGAGTAGGGGGGTGTTTGGGGAAGAGACTGGGAGGGGAGGAGGAAGAGAAAACTACAGAGATATAAAACAAACAAACAAACAAACAAACAAACAAACAGACAAACAAATAGAAAAGGAAAAAGAAAAAAGAAAATGCCTCCATTCTGGGCAGTGGTGGCGCACGCCTTTAATCCCAGTACTCGGGAGGCAGAGCCAGGCAGATCTCTGTGTTTTCAAGGCCAGCCTGGGCTTAAATTAATGATTGATGATAACACTTAGCCCATTTTGGGTGTTATCATCCTTGGGCTAGTGGTCCTGGGTTCATCGAGGCTAGCCTGGTCTATAGAGAGAGTTTTAGGACAGCCAGAACTACACAATGAAACCCTGTGTGGGGGCTGGGGGCAGAAGGGAGGCTGAGCAAGCCATGGAGAGCAAGTCAGTAAGCAGTAGCCTCCATGGGCTCTGCATCAGCTCCTGCCTCCAGGTTCCTTCCCTGCTTGAGTTCCTGTCCTGACTACCTTCGCTGATAAACAATGATATGGAAGTGTAAGCCAGATCAACCCTTTCCTCCTCAGATTGCTTTGGCTATGGTATTTCTTTCTTCACAGCAATAGAAACCCTAAGACAAGTGTAGTATGAATTTGCATGTGTGGGGGTGCATGCATGTAGGGTGTGGGTGCATGTGCACATGTGTGTATTGGCCCAGGGTGCATCACCTGTCTTACTTGATGGCCATTCACTCCTTGTCAAGGCAGGGTTTCAGCTGAATCCAGAGTTCACTGTTAGAGCCGCTCTGGTTGCAGCTTGCTTGGGGAGTGCCTAGTCTCTGCCTCCATGCACTGGGATTGCTGCTCTGCTCCTAGCAGATGTGGGACCTGGGAGCCACATTCTGGTCCTCAAGTTATACAGCAAAGGGGTCACCTGCCAAGCCATCTCCCTAGCCTACATTCTGAAAATCTTTTAATTAAGGTTTATAATCTTTAAAAGATTGGTAGTTGGTCTTCAAGCACAGAGTTAAGTAATAAAACATTGTTTTGTGGTGAAAACATGATTGGACTTGGGCTTGACCTGACTGGTTACTTCCCTTTCAGGAATGTATTCTGCTACCAAGTTCAAGGATTGCCTTCCAGTAAAATTTACTTAGCTGGAATGCTTTGGAACAGAGTGTTCTAAGGAATCGAGTCTCCTAATGAGTGAGAAAGAACCCATCTTCTAAGGAAGACCCTTTTCCAAAATGACTGTGTGTGAATACCGAGCATATTCCAAAGCATAGAAATAAGCAATTAATAATGGCCTGGTTAGATGTCTCCAGCCTACAGACACCTTCCTGAACTTTTGTGTCCATTGTCCTGAAGGAGAGCTATGAGACACAGAGATGACACTCCTAAAGACAAACTCAAAATAGGCTTAACAAGATTTTTAGGAACTTTCTGGATTCACATCTTAACTGTCAACAGCAGTCACATTCGTAATTGTTTATGGTCTGTACCACTTTAGGGGAAGGAGAAATGAGAGGGTCCCTGTCTTGGGAAGTTGAGCAAAGGTATTGAAATGATATATAGAAACATTTTTATGTAGCATATATGTTTATATATTCATGTGTGTACAAACGAACACACATGGACTGACACTATTAGATAAAGCAAGAGCAATATGTAAGTGGGAGAGACAGGCTTAGATACTACTGTGCAATATGTGGCGTGTATGGAATGAACAGGATGAGTTGAATGTTGTGATTTCAGAGCAGCTGGGATCAACAAAGGCTGAACAACTCAAGGAACGCTTCTCAGCAAAGCAAGATTGGAGCTGGGCATAGGCAGATGGCTCACATAGTGACCTGTGATTCAACTAATCAAATTGTCCCTACCACAGAGATGTGTATGGCTCTCTCATCAGTCCATATCCTCCTTGGAGGACTAGGGCAAGTTCATGAACTGTTTCAGAGCCCTTTATCCTGAAATCATCACTGGTGAGTAGGCTGTGCACTAGGCCAAGGTCAGCAAGGCAGGGAGGTTCTTAGCCAGGAGCTTAGAGAATGTGTGTGTGGGAGGTGGGGGGGGGGATGTTTGTGTGATGGGCTTCTCCCATGTCTGACTTCCTGGTGATGTGGTTGTCCTGGTAGATAATATGGAGGAGATGGAAAAAGCAAGTCATTATTTAGACAGAAACAAGAACCATTGCAGATACATTCTCCAATACTAAGTTCAGTTAGGTGACCGGGACCGAGCAGTACAGTGGCCGCCGAGTACTTGGTTATTCTCGCTCAGTTTCCTGCTCGGTCAGCTTGGAACCTATAGGAACGGATGGTTGCTTGAAGCAGCTAGGAATGTCTCGGTCTCACCAGGCTATTTCTGATGTTATGAAGCCTTCTCTGTTGGCAGAGAGGCTGAGTTGGGGGTGGGTACACTGGAAAGGAAGGGCTGTGAGTGTCCTGTTGCCAGGATGACTATCACAGAACCACAGTGTAGGTGTGTGTTTAAATTATCCATGAATCCTAAGTGGGACAGTAACCTTGTGTCTTTCAGACCTTCCGATTTGTAGCTCTGCACAAGACAGTGAACTCTATTGTGAAAAATCTAATTATGAGACAGTGTGGCCAATGTGATGATTGTGATGGTTCCCAGCTTTTCCATTTGATAGAACATTCTAGATCACAACTTGTCCAGCTCTAATTGATATTTGCCTTCTTGCTTTTCCCCCCTCTCTCCCTCTATTCCCCTTCTCTTCATCCTTTCCTACAAGCTCATGGTTTTGAGTGGATCTCACATTGCCCAGGCTGGCCTTAGATTTCCTTTGTACCCGAGGATAGCCTTGAACTCCTGATCCTCCTGCCCCCACTTTTCAAATGCTAGGATTACAGGTATATGCCACCACAGTGGCTCCTTTGCTCTCTTTTCTTTATTATATTATTTAATCATTATTTGCTCATTGATTTGGTTATCTTCTGCCCTACTTTCTGTCAGAGAAGGGCTGTGTCTGACTTGCTCATGGCTGTGACTCGCCCTTGTCTCTGCCAGTCTCTGATTGCTCACTCTGTATTCCACTCTGGCTACTCTGTCTCCTTGCTATTCCTCACACACGCCAGGCTCGCTCTGCCCCAGGGCCTCTGTACCTGCTGAGCCTTCCATCTAAAAACTTTTTTCTTGTTTTAATCGTGGTTTCTGCCTGACTGGCTTTCATTCTCTTTTGACCTTCACATAGTGGTGACCTTTCAAGTGACGCCATCTTTGGATCCTTCTCTAAAAATCACATGTCCCCTAACACTTCACCCCACCTGTCTTGTCTCCCCACCCCATTATCCCATCTACATTTTACTTCTTAATATTCTTGTTGTCAGCCTCCCCCACTAGAATGAGGTCTTTGAGGACAGGCAGTAAATCCTGTTCTCATTTTGGTAGGATGTCCAGTTTGTCGGGTAGTTCTGGGCCCAGTGGGCCCTCTGCAGGTTTGAATGAGTGGATGAGTGTGAACGATGTGTGCCTAGAGACTGGTATGCGATGGGCGTGCCTTACACTCTTGTGGCTGTGTTGTTTTCTGAGACAGGGTCTCACTATGTTACTATGTAGTCTTGGCTCTCCTGGAACACACTAGATAGACCAGGATGACCTGGAACTCACAGAGATCCACTTGCCTCTGCCTTCTGAGTGCTGGGATTAAACGCGTGCACCACCGCCTCACCGAGGAAACGAAGCCCCGCCTCTTTCTGTCCCCTGCTCTTTAGTAGAGTCATCGTGGTGGTTTATAATTTAGTTCTGTTCTCCTCTTATTTGTGCATGCTCATTGTCCACAGCACTAGTCACTTCAACAAGAGTGTCATCCCAGTGTACCCACCCTGGCTTCTCGACCCTCTCTGCTGTCACCCTGCCTCTCTGTCAGTCTCCTTTGTTCCTCCTGTTCTGCATCAACTTTCATGTCATGTTTGCATACATGACTTTATGTACTGAAACATATAGGAACTACAAACAAGGGAACATAAGATACTCGTCTTTCAGAAACTGACTAGGGAAGTGAGACACGCCAGGAAAGTCCAGCCCAGTGCCTGGTTCTCACTGGGAGGCATCAGGAATGCAGCCTCTGAGCTGGGCCTGCAGTATGGGTGGAGTTGCCTAGACATGGCTGTAGGGAGAAGAATGGGATGGGATGGCTGAGCAGAGGTGAGGGAGATGGAACAGTCTCATTCATTCTTGATGTTCACTCTATGCCAGGCTCTGTGTCCGCCACTGTTCCTTGCTCTGGTAGAGAAACAGTGTAAAGAGTCTCAGGTGAGACTGATGAAGACAGAGGAGGGAAGCCTTCATCCTCCTTGCTGTTGGAGGATCTGAATGGAGCATCAGGGTGGGATGATGAAGGATGAATCTGTATAATGTGTGTTTCTGGGGCTTGAGGTCCACACATGTGGTTTGAAAAGCCATGTGGTAGAGATCCTTCAAAGGCAGAATTAGTGTATAATGCCATGATTATTAGAGGCTGCTTCTCCAGGAAAGATGTCACAGGTGTGTGTCCAGTTGCCCAGGGCCTCATTCTTGGCTTCTCGATCTTGCCACCTTGCAGTTCCCAGACGTTGATGGTGCGCTGTGGGGGTGGCATGTCACAGGTGTGGCCAGACCTAAACTCCAAGCAGTGTGCACAGGCTAAGGATGAGAAGCCAGAGTCGCATTGAGTTCTTGGCTGAGGGCGCTGGTTCAGACCTGCTCTACACCAGGGCTGTAGGTGACTTCCACAGAGAATGCTGGTATCCCAAGCTGCAATTTAGAAGGCTGTCTTAATATTTTTACTCTCAACTGTAAGCTAATGCTGACATTGGCAGGCTTCTTCAACAAATGTAAAATAACCAGAAAAGACATTCTGAAGCATTCTGGAATGAAACAGATGGACCAAGCAGCCATGTTAAAAACAGCAAGTCACAACTTGAACTTCAGTTAATCATGATCAGATTTCTCTGTCCTTAATTAATTTGAAACATCTCCCCAAGTAGTTTTCTATTTTGGTTTCTTTTACTTAAAAGACGTTGTTATTATAGGGCACCCCAGTTAAAGATGCCTCATGCTTGACATCTGAGCCAAAAAAAAAAAAAAAAAAAAAAAAAAACCTTATCATTTAGGAAATGATATCCTTTGCAAGGTTTCGGAAGTGGCTGTTTGTTTCTTACAAAGATTCATGGGGGAATTTATTTCATCTTCTGCTGACAAAGAAGTGAACAAAACTGTATTCACCCAGTGACTTCAAATCCACCCGTGCATGAATCAAGGTTGTCCTGGACTTAACCTCTGCTCCCAGCCAGCTGCTGGCAGGCTCTGTCTTTGTTGTGTGAGCTTTGAGTGATAGAATGGGATGGGCAGATGGCCTGTGCTTGTCAAGCCTTAGTCTTGTACTGTTCCTTGTCTGTGTGCACACAAGCCGAGTCCTTGTGCTACAAGGACACACAGTGCGGTCGGGCTGTGAGGCCCCACAAAGGAAATGATGCTGGGCCTGTTCTGAGACCAAGCAAGCCAAGTTGGGCAGAAGAATCCAGAGTGAGGCTCAGGAAAAGGAGGAGAAGGGTGTTACTGTAGCTGGGTAGAGGGGTGGTGACATCTTTTCAGATTTCATCCCAAATGGGCTTCAGCCAGGTATATAGACACACAGACCACCATGGCTCACTTGCCTTCATGAGGCTGCCCTACCAACTGTCACCAACATGGCTTCCTCTACTTTGCACAGCCTCTTCTGAATGAGAAATTTGGTAGCATCCATGTATGCCATGCTCTCAAACTGACTTTTTCATTTGAGGAATTGTGGAGGAGTGCAAAGTGTGATAAATGGGAAGCCCATAAACTTAACAAGGGAATAATCACACAGTCCCTTGTTTTGCTCATGTGTCCTCAGTGATAGACTTGAGTCTGATTTCATCTGGACACTGCACTTCCATAGACAGTGAGTGCTCAGTGGATGCTTTATACTTAGCACTCAGTACTGATGGCTTAGCGCTGCTCTGTATTCTTTCACTGACTGCTTGGAACTGAGGTCTCAGTACTGATAGACTGCTCTTCCATAGACAGTGAGTGCTCAACACGGCTGCGCTCTTCTGCTGACTGTGAGTCCTCGGTGAGTCGTGCTCAGTGCTGAGTTCTCAGTATTGCTGCAGCTGCCCTCCGTCACTAACCCAGTGAACAGAGAAAGTGCTTCATTCACACTTGGCCAGCTCCTTTGTGCCACCACTCTCTGCATTGCCTGCCTCTACAGTGTGTGCTTGTTTGGACAGTTAAGTAAATGTGCATTTCAATTAATCCCATTTGCCTGACTAGAGAAAGAGACTTGCACTGTTTGTAGAGCATGAGTTAGGACTTCCTCCTGGCCAAAGGCAGCTTTGTATTAGAGCCCCTCATTACTTCAGTGGGTTCTTGGCAGGAGGGGCCGGGTTGAGGTAGACTCTTTCGTTTTACTCAACCTTTGTTTCTGCTACAGTGCTTGGCATGGGGCAGGTACTTAACACTGGCTCAGTGAGTGAGTGCAAAGAGCCGACCCTGCTTTCTCACACTGTGACGGCCATTTGTTCCTAGTCTCAACTTTGTTCCTTGTCCTTGGCATCTTCTCATGGGTATGATTCATATATACATGGATATTATGTATGTCCAACACAGTGATTGGCACGTGGCAGTGATGTTAGGAAGCACTAGTTGATGAGAGAAAGTACACTGGGCAGGAGCTGGAAGATCTGGGTCTGGCTGCCTGACCAATCACAGAACAGTCACCTCGTAGAGAGACCAGATGTCCTGTCTCAGGGCATAAGAGCCCTACTGTCCAACTGCACTACTCTACTGATTGCTATTCTCTCTTGAAGATGGCTTATGCAATTCAGAGAGAGAGAGAGAGAGAGAGAGAGAGAGAGAGAGAGAGAGAGAGAGAGAGAGAGAGAATGGATTTTTGGTACTGATTGAGTCTCACACACATGGGTGCCTTTTTGTGTCATCAAAATGTGGTGGAATCCTGTGGTGCTGGACATGTGGCTAATGGGCACATACTTCCTCCATGGTCTCCTGGAAGGCTGTTACTTTATTGTGCCCAGATAAGTATATACATAATGAATGTAATAAAAACTTGCCGCCATCGGTATAGAAAACTTGGAAATCACAGTAAACTCTTCATAGATATCCATAGAAGGTAGCCCTGAAATAAGCAAGATTAACCATATGTACATTTTATATTGTCCTAGGCAAGTACATATACATTTCACACACCAGTGAGATTGTCTCTGTCTCTTAATAGTTATTTTATATCTTCTGTTTCAAAGTGAATTGCCAACTAGAAAGGCTTGTTTTGACATTGCCTCTGTAACCTGCTCAGGGCCATGACCAGTGTGAGGTAGGGCAAATGCTCAATACTCCATGCCTTTCTTTAATGTCAAGACTGGAGAGATACTAAGTCATGACCCAACATTCTCATTTAAATACAGGACAGTGAAGACAAGGAGACAAACAGACCCAGTGTCCAAAGACTGGGCAGTAGCAAAGCTGTACCTCTAAGCCTTGCCTTCTTTCTCCCTCCCACCTCTGCCCCCTGCCAGTGAGTTCAGTGCAGGCACCAGAAAGCCCCCTGGGCTGGTGCTTTTGGAGAAGAGGCCAACTAAAGTTTGGTTCATTTTGCCCACATCTCGGCGGCTGCTGCTGCTGGAGGCTGGAATAACATCTGGATGTCTTGAAGCAGCTGCCTACAGTGGAGCCTTCGGCTGCTTTCACAGCCTTTGTGGATTTCTGGGTCAGCTCCCATCTGAGGCCTTTGCCTGGTCATCATCATTGGTGCTGTGTGCTCAGGCTCTGCAGCCCTACTTAGCATTCTAGTCTTGGCGGGAATGCATCCTCCCATGATGCTGGGTGACTGTCCTGACATGTCTCTTGTTCTGACTTGCCTTTCAAGCACAGTGGAAAGAGATCCTTCCTATAGAGGGGCCTCTATTCCTGTTCTGATAAGTATGTAAATCCTCCATTCTCTCCTGTGGTTTCTCTTTCCAGACCATCTTATTTGCCAGCAAGCCTTTCCTGTTTACCCTCCTCAGTCAGGCTCTTCCATGGAGGATCTAGCCTTCTTGGACCATCCTGGCCTAGAGAGAAAGGCCACATATGTCTAGAAAACCCACCAATCTCTGGTGAGCCAATAGGGAAGAGAAGGAGGACCCTGGGTGTTCTGTGGCCTGAGGCCTTCCTCTTGGTGATGGGGGCGGGCAGAGCTTTGAAAGGAGAGCACTTGGTTTACAATGTGTGATTAGGAATGGAACACATGGAGGTTGCAGGCTGAGGAACAAGCATGGGATGAGAAGGGTGGGGGCTGAAGTCCCAGGAAAAGCAGCCAAGAAGGAAACTCAGATCAGTGGCTCAGTGGGGCAGCCCAGGCTCATCATTTTTGCAGGCCGTAGCTCTGGGGTAACTGCATCTTCCAATCCATCACCTCCTTTTCCACACCAGCTCATTGGTGCCAGTGGCCTGGCAGGTTGGAGCATATAGCAGGTATTTATTTATTTATTTATTTATTTATTTATTTATTTATTTAGAGTAGACTATTGAGCAGGGATCTGTAGGCTGCTTAGGAACCTTGCAATAGGTGTGAAGTGATCTGGCGACTCTCTAAAGCTGTGCACGTTTCTGGCTATGCATGTGCCCTCTCTGCTTTTCAGAGTCTGTAACTCGAAAGACCATGCATCTTAGAACCTTGGATAAAGAAGGTGGCATGTAGATAACCTTAAAAACTTACTTTTTAACTCTCTGAACCACGTGAAGGTTATTTGGCGGGAATTTTCACTCAGTCGGGAAGCCTTCCCTGAGCCTTAACTTCTATGGACCGTGTTGTGTTGTGGAACTTGGTCTTGGAAACTTAATCATGATGTTTGTTCTGGGAATAAAAGGGAATAAAATGCAACAGAGTAGAGTTTTTCAGTCAGTTCGCCTGTTCTAGGAGCCCGAGGCTGACTCTTGCAGAGCAAACATTGCCGCTGTCAGTCTTGCTGCCTACCTGTCTCTACCTGACTCCTCCAATTTAGTGCAGGGATAAGCTTTGGTGTGCCCTGCCAGCAAGCTCAGTCTGAGGCTGTCTGGCTAGCACCTCCAAATGCAGCTGAGCTATAGGACTCTGAAACCTTGTGATCCCCAGACACAGGTGTGGACCCAAGTAAGCAACCCTGCCTGTTCCTGGGGCTGCTTGGACTCCTTCCACGGTCCTCCCTTGCTTGTAGGAAACCTAAGTATTCCTGAAGCGGCCTTGTTCTGTTCCTGAAGCACTGATGTTCTGCTCAGTGACTTTGTTCTTGGTGAGTCTGTTCTGTTTATAGTCGGGGGTGGGGGGGTGAGGGTGGGGGAGGGCTCTACCGGGTTGGATGTGAGGTGCCCAGCAGAGGGCAGGGATGTGGACTGCTGCCTTGGCATCTTGTTAAAGTGCTGGACCATTAAAGAGCTGCAAGGTGCTAGGTTAGCATTTGTTTCCCAATCTGGCTTAGTCTGCCCTGTGACTGGGTGAAATTAGGGGACAAAAGTGCACCCCTTCACAGTTGTTCCAAGTCCTTTTTGGAAGCCCAAAAGGAGTGTGTCTGTGCTCTGCGGCCTTGTACTCTGCTGGAGTCAGCAGCTGCATCTGTAGTATTTTAGGGCCCTGAGCAGAGAGCATCAACGGGCAGCTTGGCAGCGTAAGGAGTAGTTATGTTTCCTACACTGAGCAAAGACTGCGGCTGTTCTCAGTCAAGGGAGGACCGTGGAAGGAGTCCAAGCAGCCCTAGGAACAGGCAGGGTTGCTTACTTGGGTCCACACCTGTGTGTGAGGACCATGAGATTTCAGAGCCCAAAGGAGCAAGGCCTAGCCCAGGCAGTATGTGGATACCCTAGTGGGGGCCCCACTCTATTCACCTCTTCCTCTGGGCAATTCTCACTTATTGGAGAGCTCACAGTGGTTCAGGAAATGCACTGAGAGGGAGACAGAACCTGTGCCATCCTCAGCAAGTTTTTTTTTTTTTTTTTTTTTTTAGCCAGGAGGCATTGGACACCAGCAGCTGTAACTAATACAAGGTAGTAGGTGTCAAAAGAAACTCTGAGATGTGTGCAGCATGGGGGTGGGGTAGGGAGAGCTAGGTGGTTGGATGGTCATTTCTGCTGTGCTCTGTCCTGGATGGTTTCCATTTCCTAGCTGTTACCTAAAGCTTCCATAACAGCCCCGCTTGTTTCTACCTTACCTTCTTGTTGCTTCAGAAGCCCTTCTATGCTGTTCGTTTCTGGCCATGCAATTCCTAGAAGCCCTAATGCAGGTATCAGAAGGGAAAAGGCTTGCCAGCCCCTGCTCAAGGGGAGGTTACCTTTGGTCTTCTCTTCCTCCTGGTTCCCCAGCTAAGCCAGCAGCAGCAGCTCCATGAAGGGTCAGGAAGATCTCTCCTCAATATTCTTGGCCATCAACTGCTGTCCTGTGTATATTCGCTTAAGGAAAGGCCAAAAAGAATATATCTGCAAAGCATGCCTGCCTTCTGCCTGCCCCGTGGTCTCCATGACTCTATTAGAGTCTGTTGGTTCTGGTTTGGAAAAGCAGCATGGTGGGAAAGCACGAGAGACTGACGTGTAATGTCTCAATAGACAAAGACGTGAGGCCTTCCTGAAGAACAGAGAGCTTGCTTCACACCCTTTCTTCATGCTTTTTAAAAGAAAAGGATGTGTCAATTTGCACTGCCTAATTCCTTTTTTAATGTGGGTCCGAGCTGCCTTCTTCCCATGCTTTGTTGAATCACACCTAGACTTCTGGTAAAATGCGTGCTTCATAAATCAAGTGTAATTAATAGACACAGGGAAGGTGAAACAGAGGGCTGACAGCCCTGGTGAGACACGACTTCATGCCTGCCTAGAGGGGCCTCTGGGGTCAGCTGCCCTACCACTTGGGGAGCCAGGATTCAGGGGGTGATGCCAGGGCACTAGCGAGCAGACATGGCTGGCCCACTTATAGTCCTCACGCCAGAATTGTCATTGTCTAAAAATTTTTTTTGACAGGAAGAAACAAAACAAAACAAAACAGACTCTGGGTTGGGGCCAGGCTTAGAACTTGAAGCCAACTTGACCTACTTTTCCCACAGCCTTATCAAAGCCTGCACTGTATGTAGTTCGACCTCCCCACATACTGGCATCTCCGGGAACTGAGCACCTGACTCCAGCAGGGGAGAGCAAGTGCCTGCCTGAAGAGCTGTCCTTGTATTGGCGGCCTACTGGGCTGGGGGCTGAGCCTTCCCAGAGCCCACCTGACTGTTCGTTCTACAGAGGGAAGACCTCACTGGGGAGGAGTGGCAGCCCTCTAGTTCCAGCTCCAGGGTCATTCCTTGCCCAAGGTGCTTTTATAACAGCCCCATCCTTTTGACCTTGCCGACTTCCCACTGAGGGAGATATACTCCCTATTGTACCCTTGATCCATAGTGGAGGAAACTGCAGCTCACCGGGGGAGGTGGTGAGAAGCCTTCATGATGTTGTTACCATGGCACACACAGGCCACAGCAGAGCACCCACCTAGGGTCTGCTCCTTTGGAAATCTGTTTCTTTTCTTATCTTTTATTTTCTACCATGTTTGGTTTAAGTAGCTCCAGCTATGGTTCAGGAACAAAATAGGTTCCAAGTTGTGCACAGGGTCCCTGAGTAATGGGCCAGAAAGCACTCTCGTCTTGAATACGCTCGAACTCTCCTGAGGATTCTAGGGACAGGCTGGGCACCTTGTTGATATGGGCATCAGCTCCTTGGAGGCTGGAATCAAATGGCAAAACAGTGTAGTGGCCATGGGAATTCATGCAAAGAAGAATTGTTTTCCACTGGGGTGTCCTTGCATTCATTGTCTGTCTGTCTCTGTCTCTGTGTCTGTCTGTCTGTCTCTCTGTCTCTGTCTCTGTCTCTGTCTCTGTGTGTGTGTGTGTATGTGTGTGTGTATGTGTGTGTATGTGTATGTGTATGTGTGTGTGTATATGTGTGTGTATGTGTGTGTGTATGTGTATGTGTGTGTGTGTGTGTGTGTGTGTATGTGTGTGTGTGTGTGTGTGTGTGTGTGTGTGTGTGTGTGTGTGCATTTGAGCTTCCTTGAGAAACCAAACAGCTCTTAGTCCTGGGCCATCTGCTCGTTGTCTATTCTCTGGTTTTCCATTTTT
The DNA here is from genome assembly GCF_903995425.1 of Onychomys torridus. Classification (NCBI taxonomy): domain Eukaryota; kingdom Metazoa; phylum Chordata; class Mammalia; order Rodentia; family Cricetidae; genus Onychomys; species Onychomys torridus. Next base: position 3,917,174 of record NC_050451.1, on the reverse strand, counting down.
CTCTGATATAATAATTCCTTACCTGGTTTTTCTAACACTCTACATTGTTTCCAGTGATAAGAGAGAATATTATGTAAAAATACCAAAGTTAATCTTCCCGTTTTTTAAGTCGTGAACCACAAACAATATTACAAGGACTGGAGACTGTCTGGTAGTCATGGAAAACAAACACTCATTATAACTCCTTGCATTCGTTTGGGGACAGGCTCTCCCTATGTAGCCCTGTCTGTCCTGGAACTCACTATAGGCTGGCCTCGAACTCGGAGATTCACCTGCCTCTGTCTTTAAGTGCTGATTATGTACTGTGCAGTATCACAGCTCTTGGAGAGAGGGCCGGTTTGAGGAAGGAAGGAAGAACCATGGACTCTGTGGGACAGACTGAGTTTCCAATGCCTGTGAAATGCCAGTAGAGCGATTAAACAGGATCTTGGACACCTGGTTTTGGAAGTTTGGGTTTCAGATTCATATGTAAGTGAGGAATCTAAACAGTAGACATGAACAAGGCCACCACATTTTGTGTTCTTTCATTTGCCATACTTTTTGAAGGAATTTTTTAAAAAGCCTAGCTTGAGAGCCGTCGCTTTAAAAGAGATACAGCCCTGTTTGTGTTTGTTCAAGTTGCAGACAAGGTCTTGTAATGCCAAAGGGAAATCCTGCCAGTAAGGAGGGTGACAAATCAATACTGTGTCTGTGTGCAGTGGCTCTAATGAGCAGTGGGTGGATGAGGGAGGAGCGGGCATGCTTCTGTAGCCACACGTAGGTAAGGCAGTGCACACACCACCAAGTTGTCCCCAGTTTTCTTAGTTGGCTCCTGGCAGTACACTCTTGCAATAAGGAATAGTTCTGCGACATATTCACAGTGTTCTCAAATCTTGGGATTATTTGGATAAATCCCCAGAGACGTTTCTTCAATTATAAGGTACATGCATTTCTATGACCCTTACTACTACCGAGGCAACTGTGTATAAAAGAAAGCCTGTGCAGGCTGGGGGAGGGGTGGGTGACTTCTCCTGCTACCACTCGGAAAGGGTGGCTCCTTTGGGTTTCATAGGACCCTTCAGTGGGGCACACTGAGGACACAGGGACAGGCTTCCTTCCCTGACTCAGTCATCAGTGTTCACTGAACACTTAAGGCTGCTGCTCCCAGAAGAGAAGAGTGACTCAGAAGAAGGCCTGCTTGCAGCCTGAGGCTGGTGGCCTAATCGCCGGGTAGATCTGCAGATAATTGTCACTGAGGATGCATCTGCTTGATTTGGGTTCTCTGCAAAGTTGGGGGTAGGAGGAGTCCATAGAGGTTACAGCAAGACATTGGATTTGTGACACCATCTCATGGCTAGAAAGAGAGGTCAGCAGGCAAGACCCATTCCGCCTGTGAGAAGTCGAGACTCAGATATTGAGACTCAAACATGCTTTTTAGTTTTTGAAGCATTAGAGGTGAGGAGCCAGTCTGAAAGCCTATAAAATGAAGTCATTCTTCAGAGTTTATTTGAGGCAAGCAAACTCTGATCTCCTTTGTTGGGGAGAGATATGGCGATCTTTAAGAGAACACGAGAAGGGTCTTGATTAATATTTTTCACTTTTGCATTTTTTTAGAAGAGCTTTGATTTTTCTAGCCCTTCAACACATGGTCCCATTTGCTCAGTACCACACTTACAATTGACACAGCTTCTGACTGGCAGCAGATGTGAGAGTCTTTAATTCTTCAGATCCATGGGGATTTCCTTCATGCAGAAATCCGTGTCTTCTCCCCTATTTAATTAAACCTTTAATGAATATTTTATCAAATGAAGTCCATGTCTTATATTTCATTATTCATGTTGTTTACAGACCCTTTCCTAATTAGCATAATTTATAAACTAAGATTATAGGATGAATGGTGCCTTGAAGACAGTGATTTCACAGTCTTCCAAATATGGGCAAAAATGCACATCCTGGATGCTGCAGGAGAAAGCAGGTCTCTGAAGTTTGTGTTTTGCCTGGGATGAAATCCCTGTGTACATGGCCTAAGTGTTAAATCGTCCTGTGGCACTTCTTGCAACATGTGGATGACTGCAGCTGTGTGGGCTCTGTGGAGGTGAGTTCAGATTGGCTGTGCCCTGACTAGGTGACTATAGCCAGCCTCTTAAGCAAGGTCAAAGTCATTTTTATCTGTTCACTGCCCAGATGTGGCCCAGTTCCCTGGTGGCCTTGCTAGCCAGATTATAATGTCCCCTTTTACTTCTGGCTAAATGTTAAGGGCCTCCCCTCCTGCATGCTGACCTCCATTTTCACATTTTTCTCTCCCTCCCTCCCTTCCTTTCTCCCCACCCTAACCCTCTTATCATGACACACACCAGCACACACTTGAGTGGCCTTTGTCTCCTTTCTGTCTGTGTGTCTTCCTTCTGTCTGTGTATCTGTCTCCCTTCTGTCTGTGTGCTCAGTGCTGCCCCTGCCTGCCTCTCGCACACACCAGGGCTGCCTCTCACCTTTCCCTCTCTCCCATTCTTTCCTTTGGTCCTTTGCCTTGCCTTGGCGCTCCCAGCTCAGTATCGATCCAGATCCAGCTAGCTGTTGTCCTTCCTGCCCACCTCAGCTCATGCTGTTCCCCCTTTTCTGTGACTGGCCTTCCATGCTGGGCTCTTCCTGTCATAGTAATGAGCACCATTGCTTCCCATCTCAGAGCCCCTGCCCGGATGACACTTCTTCGCATTTCCCATGAGGGCTCCTGACCATTGCTTGCTTCCTGGAAGCCTTCTGTGACTGGCTGAGGTCAGCTGACTCTCCTAGAGCGCCTGTACCACCCTACCTCTGAACTGTTGCTTGCTGTTTATGTGCTTATTTTTTCCAGACCTGGCTGGCCTAGGTTTTGTAGGGCAGACCCAATTTCAGACCTTCTGTTTCTTCATGTCCATGAAATGTCCTAGAAATCCTATTACTTTGGTATCCAAATGTCATCTCTGACGGTCTCTTAGAATCAGAAGTAGATAAAACACCTTTTGTCAGCAGGAGTGCCCTGATTTTCAGTTCACAAAATAACTGTGGTCATCCTGATTATTAATTTCTGTTGTCTGGACATGTAGTCTAGAGTTTGGAGGGCACAGGTATTGGACTGACTTCTTGAGCTAAATCCTAACTTCACTAATTGAAGTGGAGTGACATTGGGGCAGGTACCTCTCCGAGCCTGAGATCACAGGACATCTCCAGTAGGAGACTAGGACCGCCTCCTGCTGGTGTTGAGAGGACTGTCTGCGCTGCTGCAGGAGCACCTTGAGCCTTCCAGGCTCACAGTGTCGGATGTACTGGCTGCTGTTCTTGGAGGGTGTTCTCTACTTCCTGTGGGGCTCGTGCTTGCTTTTGCCCTGCACACGGGCTTTTGGTAAACATTTGTAGAGTTGAGGAGGAACAGAACCAAGACTTTGGAAACCATGATTCCAAGCCCTCTCCTCCTGCCCAGTCTCTACCCTGCCTTCCCAGATAACCCTGACTCACCCTGTCAGGATCATACACTGTCACCTTCTCTGTGTCTCTCACATAACACGGCTATAAATCTGTCATTCTCTCTGGGTGACTTCCTCCGCCCTCTTCCCCCGCCCACACACCTCAATGCCACCTTCGCCAGTACCCTTTAGGGTGTCTTCTCCACTCTGCAGACTGTGTGTCTCTGTGTCCACTCACTGTGGTATTGATTTACACTAGCATTTTGCTTTGCAGTTGTGTGATTATAAACTACCGGAGGAAAAAGTGCTATTTTCTCTTTCCTGGGAACTTCACAAGGCATGGGGGGCACTCAGGACTCCCTCGTCATTTGAGAAAAGCTTCCAGAAAAAGAAATGACCACTTGACCTAGTTTGCTGTCACATTATTGATTCTTGGGTATTAGTTCACATCCTGGGAGCACGATAAATTTCATGTCACCTAGCATGCTTTGTTACCAACTTTTGGCAAAACTCAGTGACAGGTTCTTTATCCCTTCCGCTACTTTTCTTGCTGTGTCTTTATGGAAGCAGCCAGGTCTTTTATACTAAATGCCATTTCTGCACTTATTTGGTGAATGAGTGCTGGGGTACCTACTGGCGTGTGACAGGGGCCATTTTAATACCAAGGAGCAGCAGTGGAGTAACCAGGGGCCTATAGAACTGCAGTCTGTGGGATGAGGCGGATCTCTCTCTGACACACACACACACACACACACACACACACACACACACACACACGCTCCTCCTTCATATTCTAGTAGGAAAGGCAGTGAGGGTTGAGAAGAGGACAAGGTGACACCATTGTGTCCTGGGTGCCCAAGGAGGGCCTCTTGGATAAGGTGATATGTAAGTAGAGGCTGGAAGACAGCATGGGATGTCCAGGGAGAGCTTCTTTGAACTGAAGGAGACAGCAAGAGATGGGAGTGTATACATATTGTCTTGGGAAGATAAGAGAGTGCTCCGATTGGAATGGAGGGCTGAAGAGTTGGAAGAGATGCACACTGAATGTGGAGAGCCTCTGATAGGGCCTTGGCTTTCACTGTGAATTAGATGGAAGCCGCTTGAAGGTTTGGAGGAGGAGGAGGACACAATATAATTAATCTGACATCACCTCAAGTCTCTCTTGCACTTAGGGAAAGTGAACCAATAAACTAATTTGCAAGGAAGGAAGTTACTTTTAGCAGAAGGCACTTGCCAAGTTACCAACAGGTAAGGCCTGTTTTGTTGGAGTCTCCTGCTCAGTGTGGCTGTTGTGTATGGGTCTTTGGTGGTATCTGTACTAAACTGTAGCATCCCAACACTCATCCCTGCCACCCACTTACCTTTTCTTAGTCTGTGAGCAGGATTAGTAGTTTTCAAAGGTTAGTTTAGCATTTAGACAGGAATACAGGCCTTGCTTATGGTCCTCTAGAGCTAAAGCAATTTCAAGGAAAATGAAGGAATTGAACCAGGTGGGACCCAAAGTCAATCATTCAGACCACAATTTATAGTCAGTATCATGGAACTCATCTTCACTTGTGGATAGATTGGGATGAGAGATTGCTTTCAATAAAAAAATCTGTTGCAACAAATAAACTCTTATGGGACAATGTGATACAAAACTGTTTATGGATAGGAAGCATGGAGCTGTTTCCTCTCCATTTCAACCAGTATTTCTTACATTTGAGCTTCCTTCTTAGTGATTGATTTAGCCCCAAATGGTAAGCAAGAGAGAGATAGCTTAAGTGGAATGGGCTGATCTTCTAAATGCTCCCTGCATCTCTCTCCTCCAGTAGATGTGTGTAAACAGTTAACACTTTGGAAGAAATATACCCAAGACCAGCACACCAACTATGCTCCCAGGACACCCTAGCAGTTGATGGTGACCAGGAGATAATTTGATTACAGTTCTGCTCGTAAGAGAATGTTCCCCTCAGGGATGTTGAAGTTACCAGGCTACTGTTGGCACTGAAATTTGAGGAAGTGAGAAGAAGAAAGAATGGTGGCTAATTTTCACCTTCCTATTCCTCTCCACACCATGCCATGCTACGCCATGCCACCACCACCACCACCACCACCACCACCACCACCACCACCACGTATGAGCCAGGGTATTTTTCTAAGTCTGTTTCCCCTGCTCTGGACTCCCAGCCAGCAGGTGGCCCTGCCTTCTGCTTGCACTGGGCAGTTGGTCCTTCCTGAGCAGCTGGGGCACCAGCAGTGACATAGTGACTGCAATCCTCCAGCTTTGCATGAGCTCCAGTCAGGAGGCATGACACTAGGATGTAAGCTCCAGTGAGCCGCTGCTTTTCTTAGAAGGTGTAGAAAGAGGAAGAGGCAAGGTAGATCTTAAAAGGAAGACAAGAAGTTAAACCTAGTGGCAGAAACCACCAGGCCTAGGCCAAGTCTACCTGATGATGAGCACATGGAGCAAAGCACCGAACACACACACACACACACACACACACACACACACACACACACACGTGTGTGTGTGTGTGTGTGTGTGTGTGTGTGTGTGTCTATGCCTACCTGTATGTAAATGCCAAAGAAATGGTCCTTTAATAGAAGGAGCCTCCCCCATGGGTGTGAAGTCATATTGAAGACAACACTTAAGAAATAGCCCCAGACACGTAATTGTGTTGTTTGAAAGCACTCAAAGCAGCGTGACTGGTCTCATAGCCAGCTGCCTCATTTCTTACTCAGAGGTGAAGAGAAAGTTGTCTCCATGCTTGAGGTTCACTGAAGTCCAGCTCAGGGTGAGAAGTCAGCTTTCAGGCTCCTCAGGTAATACTTCTGTGTGTTGGTTCAGTTGCTGGGGCACATATCTGTGAGCATCACCTAGGCAGAAAGCCATCCTGGTGCTGGCTCTATTTAGTAGACAGGCTGCATGTGGAAGTTGATTCTGCCAGGGCAGACACATGAACAGTTCTTTTGTTACTTCCCCTGGGGAAATGTCCACAGTGAAGGCTAAAGACAGGGCAAGGTGGGTGCTGGGAGGGTCTGTGGTTAGGATGAGATGTCAGCAGATGTTAGGAGGCGGCAAGAGATATGCAGGGAAAGTATCTCTGCCTTAGGAAGGACAGAAGGAAGTGGGGGTGTATATGTGTTGTCTGGGAAGACAACAAGGAGGAACTCAGATCGGAATGGAGTGGCAGCTGATGGGGCAGACGAAAGAGCGAGCTGCACTCAGGTCTAGCTTGTGGTTTCACTTTGGTCACTTAGAGGAGGTGGGCAGCTCCAGGAAGAGCCTCTCCCTAGGGTTGTTTGCTAGCTCGAGGGGGTCTCACACACAGCCTCCTAGAGGGGGTCTCACACAGCCTCCTAGAGGGGGTTCACACAGCCTCCTAGAGGGGGTTCACACAGCCTCCTAGAGGGGGTTCACACACAGCCTCCTAGAAGGGGTTCACACAGCCTCCTAGAGGGGGTTCACATAGACTCCTAGAGGGGGTTCACATACAGCCTCCTAGAGGGGGTTCACACACAGCCTCCTAGAGGGGGTCCACACACAGCCTCCTAGAGGGGGTCCACACACAGCCTCCTAGAGGGGGTCCACACACAGCCTCCTAGAGGGGGTTCACATACAGCCTCCTAGAGGGGGTTCACACACAGCCTCCTAGAGGGGGGTCCACACACAGCCTCCTAGAGGGGGTCCACACACAGCCTCCTAGAGGGGGTCCACATACAGCCTCCTAGAGGGGGTCTACACATAGCCTCCTAGAGGGGGTCCACACAGCTCTAGAGGGTCCACACACAGCCTCCTAGAGGGGGTCCACACACAGCCTCCTAGAGGGGGTCCACACACAGCCTCCTATACTGCCTTCCAGAAGAAATGCTCCGATCTTAGGGAGGTATGGGGATGATCACCTGCACCCACTCTGATTTCAAGACCACAGTGGCCATGTCATTCCTGGAGGACATCTTACGGACTCTTCTAAGATGAGGAAAGAGAAGGTGACTTGTACAGGGAATAAAGTAGGCTGAGAGCCAGCAGTAAAGGTGGCCAGAGCTCTGGAAAGAGTTTGCAAGGTGGGGGAGAGGCAAAGGACTACGAGCTGGAGAAGATGGCCAACAGCATGCTCTTTTCATGGAGGACCTCAGTGGCCTCCTTCAGTCCTCTCTCTTAGTCTGTCCTGCTTCACACTTGTATCTGTGTGGCAGCCTCCTCATGGGTATTGTGGGGATGGCATTCTTCTTCCTGGTCAAGGTGTAAAGACTTACGATCTGATCATGAAGTCCCATTAGGTGTGCGGATTGTCTGCCATTTTTCTCCGCAGTTATACAAATGTGAAAATTAGGTCATCCCAAAGTTCTCGATTGGTCCAAAATTGTGACAGCAGGCACTTACTCCCTTGCAGCCTCAGTGTCCTGTTGTCTTCCTATTGATGTCTTTCCTCAGGGTTCAGTTTGTATTTTTTCCATGTTCTCTGTCCATTGGGTGTCTATTTTAGTGAAGTTAGTTGTTTTACTCTTAAAATGGCACATTGGCTCAACCTAGCATTATAGACAGGTGTTTAATGGGGGTGGGGAGGCTAACCTTTTTCAGTCTGAGTCTATCTTCAAGTGAGGTCTAGGGCAGCCAGCTTACCCTCAGACAGCAGCATTTCCCACTGGAGAACACAGATGATGTGGTCATGAGAGGACCCTAGTGGGAGGCATTTAGAGGGTTTCAGGGCTGATACCAAGACTATTTTCCCTTGGAAGATAAGGTAGTCACTAGAGGCCAAATGAGGAATATATTGCCCCTAGTACTCTGACCCACAATCTAGGGTTGCATCTGAGGCCTGGCCATGGTGAAGGAGCCAGTTACCTCTTGTCCTCACGTTCCTAACTCTCCCCACATGTCATTCACCATCCAGGTTTGCTTCCCCTGGTGACCAGGGGCTCAGGCCAGAACTGTATATCCATGGGTTCCCACCCTCCCCCTGCCCCCCTCCGCTGTATATCCGTGGGTTCCCATGCATTCCACCGTGACTGAGTCTCTCGTGATGCCTACCAAACTTGACTGTTTCTGCCTAGAACACAATTGAAGAAGTAGCAGAAAAATGAGTGCAGGGTAAGAATTCAAGAAAAAAAAAAAAAACCTTGAAAATGTTTTCTGGCTTCTTTTAATAGCTAGTGCTCATGAGGATACATGCTCAATTAACGATGAGGGCACTTTGTGACGTGTGTCCAGAGATGATTTAAACAGATGGGCTGGGCAGAGGGGACTGCTGGCGTGTGCTGAGTGAATGTGTTACTAAATGGGGGCATCTGTTCTCAACAACTCAGGCTGGTATTGGCGTAGATCAGCTCAGTCTCCTGGGGTGTCTCTCCAGTCATGGGATCGATTCACCCTAAAAGGAACAAAGGTTCAGTCACTTGCTGCTTTGAACCCCAAGAAGAGATGGAACTGTGTGGGATACTCACAAATTTGGCTAGTGATGCCCACACCATAAACATTGTCCTCATGTGGCCACACAGTGAGCATTCAAGGGCCTACCACATGCCAGATATTGTCTGGGTGTTGGGAATATAACAGTGAATAATAAAAAAAAAAATCTCAGTGAAGATCAACAACAACAAAATTCTGCCTTTTTCAAGCTTGTGTTCATTAGGGAGAGGGGTAAATCATAAACAACATGACTAAATAAATCATCCAATATGCTGGTGGTTGATGATTGATATGGAAAAAGCAGAACAGAACATAGTCAAGAGAGCAGAACTCTGAGGATGGAGATATCACTCAGGATCATGGCACCTGGCAGTGGAGGGGTCCAGAAAGCAGCTCTGCCTTACTTGGCCTGCTGGCACCTCCGCTCTGCAAAGAGCGGTCTCCACTGCCAGCCATTACGAGGTGCGCTGCTGCTGGCTTCCTGGTTTTCCCTGGCTTCCTGGTTTTCCTGATTCTGAGCTCCTTTGTCATCGATGCAGTAAAGCATACCAACCACTGCAGCCCCACCTTGGAGGTTACTAACTCAGTGTGCCTGAGGTGGGAGCGTGACTGTAACTCAGGCTTCCGTGTCTTCAGTGACCTTCCTGCTGGGTTTTTAGAGGGAAACTGAGCTATGTTCCTCATTAGCGGGGGAGCCTGTCAATCAGATTCCCATTGGAAAATGAAAGATGTTTGGCATTAGAATAATGGAAGATAGTTCTAGGTATCACACATTGTCAAGGTACCGTTAATAAGTAATAAAGTTAATATAGACTTCATTGCTTGCTTTCTGATTGATTTCTGCTGATGAAGGCTTGAGGCAAGCCCATGCTTTGTGCGTAGGTTCCGAAGGCCTTTCCCGCTTGCTTGGCTTACTGCTACTTTTCTACCACGCCAGAAGAAAGGCTGGCTTCCAAAGGGCCGCCTTGTCAGGCCCTGGGCTACCTGAGTGAGAGAATGAACCTTTGTTACTCAATGAAGAAGACAGGCAGAGAGGGAGGTGGCTAGCCTGGGGTTGACAGGTCAGGTCTTGGTCCTGCTCTTTAGCTGTCCAAGTCATCTGGAGAGAGCTGTCCCAGACCCTGAGATAACAGAGAGGCTTTGTGCATGGACGGTTTCTTTAGGGTACCAGCAAACCAGCTGGTTAGAGATGGACATTTTAGCGGCCACGTTCGCAGTTATTCGTGTGCCCCTGTTTCAGCGCTGCAGTGTGGCCTGGCAAAAACACTGCACACAAATTGGATTTTAAGCAGTTTTTCACTGACAGCGATATTTGACTATTTACTTATTGAGTGTGGATATGCATGTGGGTGTGCATGCCATGGCAAGAGTGTGGGGTCAGAGAACAACTTGTGTGAGCTGATTCTTACCTTTCATTGCGTAGGCACCTGGGATAGAATTCAGGTCTGCAGGCTTGGTTGAAAACCTTTACCCACTGAGCCATCTCACTAGTCTCCTCTTCCTCCTCGTTTTTTGAGGGTGCAGGGAACAGAAGTTAAGGTTCTGGGCAAGTGCTCTACCACTGAGCGATGCTGCTAGCTCTTTTGCTTTTTAATGTAGCAACTTCTTTTCTGGTGACATTCTGCCTGTACTTCCCTGTTCATAGTAGCTTAAAATAGCTTCAAGTGGAACCACGTTCATTTCAGAGCATATAGAACAGATCAACAGTAGAACCAAATGTAAGTGATGGAAATGGGACCATTTAAAACATATCTTCTCACACTGAACAACATACTGTGCACATATTTTCATACTGCAGGACCTTTTACACCTGCCACCTGTTATTACTGATTACATAATGGTTAATGGGAATAAGTGCTCCATTGTACTGTTAGAAATATTGATGGTTTCCCTCTTTGAACCACTCTACACTGATTTCAGTGAGTATCTTGGGGGAACCAACTCATCGTGCATACCCCTGATTATTCATTAGAGTAAGTCTTAAGTCTGGGTCTGGAGAGATGGCTTAGTAGTTAAGAACACTTGCTGCTCCTCCAGAGGTCCTGAGTTGGATTCCTAGAAGCCACATAAGATTGATCACAAGCACCTTTAAGTCCAGTCCCAGGGACTAGATGCATTTTTCTGGCCTCTGAGGGCACCAGCACACACTGTCATAGGCATAGATACACACATATAACTAAATATAAAAAATAAATCGCTTTCTTCCCCCCAGAGCTGAAGACCAAACCCAGGGCCTTGCACTTGCTAGGCAAGTACTCTACCATCAAGCTAAATCCCCAACCCTATAAAAATAAATCTTAAGAAAGAATAATTCTTAGGTATGAAATTGCTGCATTGGGGACTATATGAAACTATATAGTCTTTGATAGAACTTACAAAGTATTTTTTATTAATTTTCTTAAGATATAAAAACTTAGAATTTTGGGGGTATGAGGCAGAGGGTAATCCTTCTGCCTCAGCCTCCCCGGTGCTGGGATTATAACGGTGAGTCATGTCCCCAGCTCTAACACTGATCAATTTTGATATTAAACTAATGAATAGTTGAGAGTTCCAAGTTGGGAGTCAGACATAGCTGAGTGTGAATCCTTGCTCTGAAACAACCAGTTTTGAGACACTGATTGATTACTTCCTACCTTGATGCTCCAGTTTCCTCATTTATAAAACCAGCCCAATCTCCATACATTAAATGCAAGGAGGGACTGAATGACACAAGCAAACACTAGCAGGCATAGGAACTCACATAGGGAAGAAGTTCCTCTTGGTCTGAGCCTGTACCTTCCATATGCCTGGTCTCATCTCTGCTCTGCCCACTCCTATCCCAGCAGCTACCCTGGTACAAGGAAGCTCACTCCCACCTCGGTGCACTGCAGCCTGAGATGAGATGTCTGTTCTAATCCTGAAAGCTGTCTTCAGCTGTTTAGAGGTCCAGACAAACTAATTAGGTTGAAATTTCTCAGGCTTGTTTGCAGCTAGGTGAAGCAGTCTGTTCAGTTGCTCTGGAAATACCAAGGCATGGAAGGAGCCAGCTTTGCAATCTTGGAGATTCTGTACATGTGCACACACAGACAGTAAGATCAGAACTAGGGTGCCTGGATGTGGTCCTGGGCTGGGCTTGTGATTCCAAGGACCCACTGTGAGTGGAAGCTCTCCACCTGACCCTTTTTATTGCACCCTTTGAGGGACTCTGAACTTCAGAGAGAGCTTTTCTTCTCCTTTGGTGAAAACAAGCTTTTGTTGATTTGAAAAAAAAAAAAAAAATCCTTTCCCCTAGAGGCCTAAAGACAATTAGTAGTTGTTTCTGATCACACCCCAGGGATAAGATATTAAGATTATCAATAAGGCTTGCAGGGCTCATTCTTGAGCTATGTTTGGGGTTCAGGAGTGTATGATTCTTCATGTGATTGGTCTTCACAATCCCTGAGGAGAACAGTCAAGGAAACTGAGGTGCCAAGGGTAATATACCCAAAGAAGACATTGTCACAGTTCGGGTTCTATTGCTGTGAGGAAACACCATGTCCAAAAGCAGTTTGGTCAGGGAAAAGGTTTGTTTCAGCTCTCAGGTCATGCTTCATCAGTGAGGGAAGTTGGGACAGAAACTCCAACTGGGGACCTGGAGGCAGGAACCGAAGCAGAAGCCGTGGAGGGACTTCACTTACTGGCTTGCTCTTCATGGCTTGTATATCCTGTGTTCTTATGCAACCCTAGGCCACAAACATAGGGGTGGAACCTCCCACAGTGATCTGGGCTCTTGACACATCAGTCATTAATCCAGACAGTACCCCACAGACTTGCATGTAGGCCAGTCTTAGGGAGCTGTCTTCTCAGTTAAGATTTCCTTTTTCCAGATACATCTAGGTTTGTGGCAAATTAACCAAAACCAACAAGCACAGGCATTAAGTAAGTGATAGACAGCAGAACAGGCTTGGAAGTCCTTGCAGAATATGGCTCCATTGCTGGCAACTCACAGCCACCAACAGGGTCATAGCACTCCAGTCTGCTCATCAGAATGTTTTATGCCTGTGTGTGCCAGGGGATAAGCGTCCACTAACCAGTCACACAGCTGTGGTATGGACAAGTAGCAAGAGCAACAGATGTGCTCCTTGTTCTTGGGGGGCTGACCTATGAGACAGGAAAGTAACTGCAGCCATAGGAGGAAATTTCCTCTTCCCTCTAGACCAGTGCATCTCAACCTTCCTAACACTGCGACCCTTCAATGCAGCCCCTCATGCTGTGGTGACTGCCAACCACAAAATTATTTTTGTTGCTATTTTATAACTGTAATTTTGTTACTGTTATAAATCTTAATGTAAATACCTGTGTTCTCCAATGGTCTTAGCATCCCCTGTGCAAGGGTCATTCGACCCTACAAAGAGTCATGGCCCATAGGTTGAAAAACCACTGCTCCATAGCAATAAATTCCACATTCTCTGCAGAAGTGAGTTGTGAGTGGGTAAGGTAGACAATTGTTATGCAGAGCATGCACCACACACAGATGTGTAGCCTGGTGTGCTCCTCCTTCAGCTCTCCCTTCATCTTTGGACTCTTCCTTTACCACACTTCCAGCACACTAGCTCAACAGCCTCGCATTTCCATTTTGCTCCTCCAGTCTGGTATGAGGGAAGAACTGTCTGATGCATGTGTTTGTGTCCCCTGCCTCTGAGTCAAGGCAAAGCCCTCTTGTTAGGCATTTTATAAGACTTCCACACCCACTTCAGATCCTGATACTACATGCATACCCACAGCCCCCGCACCCTGTTGGGAACCATCACTGTGCAAAGAGGGTTATGTTTCTTTCTAATACAAACCAAGCTTTGCTTTCTGTCATGAGTATTAAGGCTCTTAATTTTAAAATTTGAAGGAATTGTAATTCCAACTCCACTTTTTTAATCTCTGTGAGCCCATCCACTTTGCAAAGATCTGCTTCTCCCTGAACTAGTAGCAAAGGAGAAAGCAGGCAAGTGATTACAGTGAGACCCAGGGTTCTCGAAATCCTGGGATTTTAGAAGCTGTAGGATTCTAAAATAGCTGGAAGATTTCCAGGAGGGAAAAAGCCCTGCTTACTTGAGTCGTCTCTGAGAATACTGTTCTGTTAAAGGTGGCAGATTTTTCCTCACTGCTCAGAAGAAATGTTATATGAGGTTGTTAGTGATTCTGGTGCTGGTGCTGGTGCTGGTGGTGCTTGATGGTATTGGTGGTGGTGGTAATGGAGGAGGAGAAGGTGGTAATGGTGGTGGTGGAGGAGGAGGAGGAGGAGGAGGAGGTGACTGATGGTGATGAAGTGATGGAGGTGGTGGTGGTGGAGGAGGAGGAGGAGGTGACTGATGGTGATGAAGTGATGGAGGTGGTGGTGGTGGAGGAGGAGGAGGAGGTGACTGATGGTGATGAAGTGATGGAGGTGGTGGTGGTGGTGGTGGTGATGGTGGTGATGGAGGTGGCGGTGGTGGTAGCTCTGACTTAGTATGTGCTAATGGTGAGAGGAGCATAGTCTTTTAATCTTAATAGTGACCCCGCCCTTTCAGTGGTATCTTATCACTCTATTAGCTGTAGACCAGCTCCCAGAGGCAAGCTTTTTCATGCCCCTGTGAAACGAGATGGAGAAGCTGGAGTTTAACCTGTGTTATCCGACTGAGTCTGGCAGATATCTCAATTTAGACACTGCCCTACTGCAGCCTTTAAAACACACCTTTAAAGCAGAGCGTGATGCTGAGCATGCTCTCAACAGTGCCGGTGACAAAGTGTTTCCTGTACTATCTTGGTTTTGCTGTCATAAACCCTATCTGGAACATGATGGTAGGTGACCCCGTGGAACCTCATCTGTTAGCATACAGTTTTGTTGTTCCTCGTGTGATGAGCGCTGGCAGCTTCCACCCTGGTGGAAGCCGTGGTTACCAGCAGGGCACTTGTGGTTAGGTGGACGCTGCATCAATGCTGTTGCGAGATCCACGACTGAGCTCTGGGTCATACCTGTCATGGAGTGGTTTATGACCCTGGGATGCTCCTTTCCACCCATCACTCATCCTCTGGTGGTTGTTTCTGGATTTTGTTGCTGTAATAAAGATACCTGAACATGAGCAATCACAAATAACCCATTTAGCTCCCAGTTTGGGGTTCCCAAAGCATGGCACATTCTGCTTAGCTCCATGAGGGCCTTCTTTGTGGCAGTGGTGTCACAGTGGTAACAGCACATGTTGGGGATCACATGGTGAGAAGTGCAGCTGTCACTGTCAACTGTGGAGGGCCAGTCTTTGTCTGCTCGCTCTTCTCCGGGAGCTAGCTCAGTCCCCAGAGACCTGTCTTTCCTTTTCTGTCCCTCCTGCTTTTACTCTCTGTCAGCTTGCTGAGCTTTATAATAAAGCCTTTGCATGTAAGGTAGAAAACTGGCTCCATTTTCTTGTCTCCATCTCTTTAGTTCCTTCTATTTCCAGTCATCCCCTCCCCACTCCTCTCCCCTCCCCTCCCTTCCCATCCCCTCCTTTCCCATGGGGCTTTGCTACATGGCCCAAGCCAGCCTTCCTGCTGCTGCCCTTTCTGAGTGCTGGGACTGTGCACTATGATGCCTGGCACTGTTTCCAGACTCTGGTGATCTAAGGGATGCAGACTAGCAAACTCTTTCTCACTGATCACACTCCCTCTTCAACAGAGGCTGCAGCTGAGTTACAGGATAGTGTGTCACGTGCAGCTGTTGTGGTACAGGTGAGGTCCCTGGAGTCCTGGGGGCTGGGAGGGCTCCCTGAGAAGTACTGCTTTACATAAAAATAAACCTGCTCTGCATCCTAGCTGTGTACCTAGCACATCTCAGAGACCTACACTTGACCATGCAATAGGCCAAGAAGGGTCCTGTTCATGAAGTCAGGTTTGGCGCCTAAACTCTTTAGGAAAACAAAACAAAACAAAACAAAACAAAACAAAACAAAACAAAACAAAACAAACACCAAACCAAACACCAAACCAAACACCAAACCAAACACCAAACCAAACACCAAACCAAACCAAACCAAACCAAACCAAACCAAACACCAAACCAAACACCAAACCAAACCAAACCAAACCAAACCAAACCAAACCAAACCAAACCAAACCAAAACCCTGCTCCTGATCATCCCAAAAGGCACTGTGTGTCATGTGCACCGACTTTGAAGCAGACAGTTGGAGCTGGAACACCCCCTCCTCTTCCCTCAATGTTAAGTGTGTGACCTTGGGCAAGTTTCTTGACCTCTCTGTGCTCAGACCCCCTCATCTGTAAAACAAGACCCAATGGGAAGCCTACCCGCTGGGGTCTTGTTGGGGAGAATTAAATGACTTTACAATTCAACCACTTAGATTCATGCGTGGCACCTAGAGATAGTGATACACTGTTTGGGTCTCTAAATTCAATGAGAATGGCTTATAAATTTCAAAACATCCAGCACTCTTAGGAGGAGGTAAGGAGATGGGAGATGGGGCATGCTATGTGAGGCTATAGTTTATAAGCCTAACCCAGTGAAGTCCGAAATGGTAAAGAATCCAATGGCCATGAAGTGACACCCCAGCTTAGTGGTATATTAAAATTCTTGGGGACTCCAAAATCTATATCTTGTGATTCATTTTAAGACCATTTGTGTCAGAATTTTGTGGAACATGGAAAAGGAGGCACCAAGGGAAGGTTGTTTTTTTGTTTTTTTTTTTTCTCCACAATTTTTTTTCTCATGTTATTCTGATTCAGGCACCAGTTTTTGGGAATCTCCACTTGGATGGTGTAGCAGCTGGTGGGTTATATTTAAGGAAGCATGGGGGAATTTGATAGGGGGTCTGACAGCAGATGTCTACTTTTAAATAAACTGTATTAGGTGACATAGAAGAGGCTGCATGCGCAGATTTGTATGAAGGCAGTTCTCAATACCGACAGACACCTGAAGCTTGGGGCTGCGAGTTTGGCTCTGTTTCTTATTGAGGTCAGGTTTTACTGGGTGACTGGTTCCCTTGCCTTGGGTACAGTGACAATGGAGACTCCTTAACAGGGTGAGGAGTGGGAAATAAGAATGGCTGCTAAGGGAGTTGCAAGTGGGTAATTTGGGGATCCTGGTTTGTATTAGGCTAGGTTCCGATGAACCGTTTTATCTGGTGCAGATATAAACGGAACCCACAGTGAGAGCAAGTGCCTGGATGACTGGCCAGCACCTGGGCAGACAGCTCATCAGAGATCCATTCTGAACTGTCTCATTGGGGAACAAGGAACAGCCTTAGGCTACATGCTAAATGAAAGAGGGGTCTGGCCTGTGGAGGAGGAATTCAAATAAAGTTCTTTTGATTATGCCATTGAATAGTTACTGGCTCACTCTTAGTGTTTTCCCAATGGGAGATCAGTAGTGGGCCAGGGTGGGTCCCCAACAGCCGTTGGACTAGCATCTGGCAGCTGGTTTGGTTTTGCTGGTCTTTGATGTGAATTAGGGACAGGTAGACCATCTTTACGCAGATACCACAAGGAGGGTTATTTAATGGGGATATGAAAGTGCTTTTTAACTATGAAGTGCTATTTGTATGTACTCATAGAAGTATTTCTGTTTATGCTGTGGGTGAAGCATGCCCCTTGGTATTAGTGAGAGAACAGATTTTGCCCCTCTACCAGGAAGTACTGCCCCAGATCTAAAGATACAGAATATATGGGACTATGGCCCTTCCTAAGGTCTTTTGCAGGGCAAAACACTGGGATGGTTGCTATTATTGATAACATGCAAGGAGTAGATACTCACTGTGACTATTGTACCCAGGCTAGTAGGTGGTATATTTATCCACCTCCCAGGGTTGGTACTATAACTATTCCTGTCTTTTCTGTAGGAGAAAACACATCATACATGTATAGAAGAAGGACCTCCTTAAGGAGGTAACCTTGAATAGAGCTAATTTTAAAAAATAAGCAAAACATGTCTGTCATAGTAGCACACATATATCTATGATCCCAGCACTAAGGAGACTAAAGCAGAAGGATCATGAGTTGGGAGCTAGCCTGGGCTATATAGCAAGGCTAGCTTTGGATACAGAGATAAAGCCAATTAAAAAAGAAAATGCAATAGCTGATTCACAGAATTTTGTAAATAAATAATGACATCCAACATACTGCATAGTTGCCGTGGTGAGAATCAGGTTGACCCTTCAGACAGCAGCAGCTGTCATGTGCTATGAGACCACTGTGAAGGTCTTCTGTGTGTGCCTGGTACTGTGTCAAGTTCTCAGGGAGGCAATGGATCACCTTCTGGCCCCTCAGAAGTACTCCCCTCTTTCTAAGAATGTGTGATCATGTGCCCAAATGGATGGAGATTCCTAGGTTTAGAAATGGTTGTTGAGAGAAAGAGAGATGGAAAGTAATTGGAGTGGTCTAATTGTTCAGCACACTGACAGGTAGCTAGGCAAAAAACAAACAAACAAACAAAAAACCAAAAAACAACAACAACAAAACTCTGAATAATTGTGTAGCTACTAGAGCATTAGACATCTTATATAGTATTTTTGTGGTTCATGAATTTTCAAAAGCTAGATGGGTAATAAAAATTAAGGGCCCAGTTAGGAATACTGCAGGGGTTGTAGCAAACCAAAAGGACATATTCCAACTTAAAGCATGGCTACCCAAAGTTTAAAATAGAAGCATACTGTGTGCTTAGGATTTTCAGAGAACATTTGCAGATAGGACCCTGATGAATGTTCAGCCATCCTTAGGAGGGTGTTCTAGTTTCCTTTCCCAAACACAAGACCTAGCAAGAGCAGATCAAAATAGAGGGAGCGTGTGGATTTGAGCCTGTGGTGCCAGCTCTCAGAGCCCCAAGGTCCTCCCCGGAGGCCTTGGCTCCTGGGACTAAGCCCCCTGGGAAGAAGGCATCTTGCTTTCCTAAAGTGCCTGCCCTCCCTCAGAGCTGCCCCAATCATTCCCGAGCAAGGCTCTGGGGAGATGGGCCTTGGGGCCTGCTTGTTTCTACAGCTGCTTAGTTTTTTAGATGGACCCCAGGGGCAAAGCCTGGGAAACACCACAAGGCTGATGCTAGAACCAGAGAAAGCTCTCAACCCTGTCAACAGACAAGTCTTTTTGGACTCAATAGTAGGTGCAAAGTGCTGAAATCAGCGTTGTAGTCATGCTTAATTGGCTGACATGATATTTCTCCTTTTTGGAAGAAAGGAATTTGACCACTTAGTCATTTTTCACTTAAGGAAAAAGCAAAGGGAGAAAGAGAGGCAGAGATCCTGATGAGGCCACTGGAACCCAGAGTGAGGGAAGCCTAGAGTAGAGCAGGCTTTGCCTGGAGGAGAGAGGCTGTGTCAGTCACAATTAACGTGCACAGCATCACGGACTCCAGAGATGTGACCTCTGGTTACAGCAAATGTGACAACATGAATTACCTTCAATTATGGTGAACGGTACTCAGCTGCATCGCTGCCATACACCTTAGTGGGAATCAGTTCTTCTGATGGCCTGAACCATGGGAGAAAATGATAGCAGGGGAGACATGGGAAAGAGACACCGAGAGCCTGGAACTGAGGCACAGTAGCAGGACTGAGGTTGTGGGCATGCTGTCACCAGAGGGTATGTGTGGTTTGGGGCCTGATTCCCACAATCCCATGGGGGAAGGGATTTGAACTAAGTTACTTTTGTGAGGTATTATTTACATACAACGCCTTGTATGTGCCTTTAATTACATATGTGAGCTTTGACAAATGTGTTTGCTTCTACAGTCACCCCCTAGTTAAGATACGTAACATTTCATGACTATTGGTTTTCCTTGTTCTCTGTCTAGTCAGTCCCTACCTGTCTTAATCATTGTTCTATTGTTGTGAGGGGACCCCATAACCAAGGCAACTTTCAAAAGGAAAGCATTCGCTTGAGGGCTTTCTTACAGTTTCAGGGGGTGAGTTATGATCATGGTCAGGAGTGTGGTGGCAGGCAGGCAGGCATGGTGCCGGAGCAGTAGCTGAGGACTCACTCTGATCCACCAGCATAGAGAGTGAGACTGGGCTTGGCATAGGTTTTCAAAACCTCAAAGCCATTCTCATTCAAGCTACCACACTACTCTAATTCCTGACCTAGGCAAACACTGGCATGCCTTTTTTTCCTGTTGTAGGCTGGGTTTGTCCCTCCCAGAGTGTCACACAAATGAAAGGATCCAGAATGTGTTCTTGTGTCTGTATCAGAAGTTTGTTTATGGCGTTGCTGGGTGGTATGGCAGCGTATAGATGGCTGTTCCATAGTTTTTGTCTTTTATGTGTTGAGTGGGCACATGCGAGATTCAAGAACATCAAGGATCAGTCTTTGCCTTCCATCGTTCTGTTGTTCAGAGCTATGTAGGCCAGGTCAGCTGGCATGTAAGGTACTGAGGGATCTCCTGTCTCCTCCTCCCCATCTTGCAATAGGAGTCCTGGGATTATAGTACACACACTATCACCTCGAGTTTCACATTGAGTCATGTCCCTACTCCATATAGAACAAAATTGTATCCTCCAAACTACTTCCGTGTCTTTGGGTGCAAGCATTAAAACATGGTGTTGGTCATAAAGACTAAATAGACAGTATTTGGCTATTAGAAGCAAAACTACCATTGATGTTTTATATAAAATTGTTTGTGTGGGCAGACTCTTGGAGAAAGTAGTAAGGATTGGAATTACTGGGTCATATGGTATGAAAGGAAGGTGGCCCCGTGGTACAACATCTGTGAGTGTGTCATGTTGCAAGGTGCAAGGGACTTGCAGATGGAATTTTAACTTGCTAATCAACTGGCTAATTAGGAAGGTTCAGTGGGTATGCCCAGAGCTTAAACTGAGAAAGGGGAGGAAGTAGGAGCCAACTAGGTGATGAAAAGATACAAATCAGACTCTGTGTTGCTGGCTTTGTGGATGGAGAATGGAGTTGATACCAGCCAATATTGACAGCCTCTAAAGACGAGAATGATCCCAGTTGATAACTTGTAGTGAGGCGAACCTCAGTCTTCACAGTGTATGTAATTAACTTTACCAGCAACAGAATGAGCCTATAGTTAGATCCCCTTCAGAGCCTCTGGGTAAGGAGCCAGGCTCACAGTTGTGTTTTTCTACATATAATTCATTTTAAGGTAATATATAAGGTGTATGTGAGGGAAGAGTTGAAGTTTACATGTTTTTTTTTTTTTAAGGATCTATTTATTTATTTATTTGTTTATTTATTTATTTATTTATTTGTTTGTTTATTTATAAGCGAGATAGTGTATTACCTTATATCTCCTCCATTTAGACTCCTTCCTCCTGTATAGTGAGTTTTCCCTCCATGTTTTCTTAAATAGCCATATAGTTTGTGTTTTTTTAGTACACTGCCATAGTGAGTAACACTTGTTTTCACGTGTTAAAGCAATCTTGTCTTCCTAGGGTACATCTCACTTGATTGTGGTGGCTTACTCTTGTTATATGTTGTTTAATTTGTTAATATTTTGTTAGGGTTTTTTTTTTTTTTTTAGTACATGTGAACATATGGCGTGTTGGTTTGTAGTTTTCTTTCTTTAAATGTCTTTGGTTTTCTGTCTTCATTAAATGAATTGGAAAGTCTGCTTTCTTCCTCTGGTTTCTGAAAAGCTTTGTGTAGAATTGGCCTTCTTGCATCCTGAAATGTTTGACAAAATTTACTAGTCAAAGAGTCTGAGTCTGGAGTTCATTTTTAAATTAGGAATTCAATTTGTTAAATAGTTGTAGAACTATCCAGACTTTCTACTTCTTTCCAGCTGAGCTTTGAAAGTTTTTATTGTTGGATCTTTCTCTCTCCTTCCTTTTTCCTTCTATTCTTCCTTCCTTCCTTTCTTCCTTCCTTCCTTCCCTTCCCTTCCCTTTCCTTTCCTTTTCCCTTTTCCTTTCCTTTCCTTTCCTTTCCTTTCTTTTCCTTTCCTTTCCTTTCCTTTTTCCTTTCCTTCCCTTCCCTTCCCTTTCCTTTTTCCTTTCCTTTCCTTTCCTTTCCTTTTTCCTTTCCTTCCCTCCCTCCCCTCCCCTTCCCTTCCCTTCCCTTCCCTTCCCTTTCTTCCTCTTTGTCTCAGTCATCATCTATGTTAGTGTAACCTCACTCACAATATTTCCTGACTATATGAGCAGAGTATGTATGTTCTATGGCAGTGTTCTTTTCTTCACTTTTGGTATTGGTAATTTGTTTCTTCTTTTTCTGATGATCAATTAGGTATAGAATTGAAAGTTTACTTACTTTAAGGGGAAAACACCTCTACATTTTAGTGTCTTGATTTTTTTTGTGTCTGCCCATTTTAAATTTCATTCATTTTTTGATAATGTCCTTATTTCTTTTGTTTGTTTTGATTTTAACTTGGTCATCTTTTGTATGACAGAACTTTACATAATTGATATTATATTTTCTAATTACAGAATTAATTATGTTATTGTATTAGAGGCATTCTAGTTGACTTCTTACCACTGCTGTTGCCATATACCATTTTCATCCAGTTCAAAGCATTATCTCATTTTCCCTCTTCAACTGTGGAGCTTTTAAATTCCTACATATTTGGGATTTCCCAGATGTTTCCTGTTGTTGATGTTTACACAAATTCTGCTATGATCAGAGAATGTTCTTTACATTCTTTGAAGTGTCTTAAATTTATTGATACTTGTTTTACATCCCAGCATATCATATGTCTTGAGCAATGCTACATATTAACTTGAAAATAGTTTTATTGGGTATATTGTTTATAAATATCAGTTCCTATAAGTTCAATCAAGTTGGTTAATGCAAGTGTTCTGATTTTCTGAAAGTACACTGATTTTCTTTATACCTGCTTTATTAACCACTGAGAGAGGAATGTAGATGTTCCCAACTGTAATTGTGGACTTATCTTTTCATTCTGTTAGTTTTGTTTCTTGTATTTTAAAGCTTTGCTAATGTATAAACATATATTTAGGGTTGAGTGTTAACCCATTTTTTACTACTATCATGAAATACCCAAAGCTTGAGTAACTTACAAAGAAAAGTGATTTCTTTAAATGCATAGTTTTGGAAGCTGCAAGAGCAAAGACTGGTATGGACTCCTTGGCAGTGGTATGACAATGGAGAAATAGCAAGGAAGCCAGAAGGTGAATGGAGTTCCACAAGAGCTATGTTACTCCCTTCCAAGGGCCACCCCCAATGAATTATGGTCACCTACTTCTGGGCTCTGCCTCTCACAAGTCCTGCTACTTCTTAACATTGTCACATTGGGAACCGGACTTCCAACATGCAAACCCGTAGGATGCACACCTAACCATAGATATCAGGTCTTCCTGACAAACCCATGGGATGCACACCTAACCATAGATATCAGGTCTTCCTGACAAATCTGTGGGACGCACACCCAAACCATAGATATCAGATCTTGACAAATCCGTGATATGCACGCCAAACCATAGCTATCAGGTCTTCTTGACAAACTGCTAACTCTATTGTTATAAAATATGTCTTTGTCTTAGATGATCTTATTCTAAAATGTATTTTATCTAGTTTTGTGATCTCACCTACCCAGGAGACCCCAGATGTAATTTGGGCCTTACTATATATTTCAGCATTTTAGCTGAGTAAGGATAGCAACTTTTTTTTTTTTTTCTGAAAAGGACATGGTAATAAATATGTTATGCTTTCCAGGTTGTGTAACTTTTAACAGCAGCTCAAGCTCCCCTGTTGTAGCAAAAAGGTATCCAGAGACAATATACACAAAATATAGGTATTCCTATACAACTTTATTTATTGCTGGAGTGATGATTCAGTGAGTAAAAGCACTTGCCATGCAAACATGAGGACCCGACACTCACCTAAAAGCTGGAAGCATAGTGTGAACATCTAATCCCAACACTCCTACTGCATGATCGGAGGCAGAGAGACAGGAGAATCCTCTGGAAAATTGCATCCCAGATAGTCTGGCATATGCAGTAGAAAAAAGAGAGGCTATGTTTTAAACAAAGTAGGAGACCAACACCTGATGTTGTCCTTTGGCTTCTGTGAACCATCACACACACACACACTCTCTTTCTCTCTCTCTCTCTCATTAAAATAAATAATCAAAGAAGAAAACATAAAACAAAACTCTTTATTTGCAAAAAAGACAAAAATAGGCTCTGATCTGGCTTAGTAAGTTATAGTTGCCTGGAATCTGCTATAGTCTGATATTAACTCCATAAAGACATTAAACAATTTTTTAGACATCTTCATCTAGAAATTTTGCTTCCTTAGACACCTTATACTTCCATTTTACTCTATGGTTTTCTTTCAATTATTGGATATAATTTTATCAGCTGGTTTTAGATCTTTATCTGTCTTTTCATTCCAGATCTATTTCTATTAAACAAAACAAACAACAACAAAAATTGAAAGAAAAAAACTGCTGTTGTTCTTCTCTTTTCATGGTAGTTCCAATAATTTTTGTGCATATGCTGGACATTGTGGATATCATAGTTGAGCCTCTGAGGCTCCCTTTAAAGAATGTGGTTAGCATTGTTTTGGCAGTTAATATTCATCCTTGATGCTTATACTGACCACCCTTTCTGCTCTTCAGTTTTGTTGAGGGTCTCAAAAGCCCAGGAGATAACAGCTTCTGGCCTTAGGTTGTTGGAAGGAGTCCTTTTTGCTTTGAGGCTTTGGCTCATTGTAAGGTTACATATGGCTTAGCTTCATGGAGTTCTAGCCTTCTGCCCGTGGCTTAGTTCTCAACCAAGGCTAAAGGAATCCTTGGGTTCTTTTTCATACAATGTCTCCTGACCTCAGGCCCCCTGTCTTCCAGTCTACTTCCTCAACTCAAGGAGACTTTGGCATTCTGCTTAGGATGTCTCATCTCTGCTCCATGTTCCAGCACGTACCTCAGACAGAAAAGCTGCAATTATGGGATATTCCTTGGTGTGAGAGATTTGCCTTCTCTCCAAGATTAGTTCCCTGATGTACTGTTAAGTAGATTCACTCTCTAGTGTGAAGTATTTGAAAGCAATCCCCTTCCATGCCCCTCTTCTTTCAGTAATTTAGCTATTTAAGGCAGGAGGGCAAACTTCGTCACTTTTATTTATCATGGTCAGATGTCAAAATCAGACACTCCCTTTTAGGGCAGGGATCGATCAGACTGAAGAATACAATTCTGCAGGATTAGACGGCATTTCAAGTTTGACTTTTGTTAAAGCCATGGTTAATAGGTTCTACAGCTAAGAAGACACCTTGCTTCTGTACGAGATAGTCTGCAGACAGAATGCTGTTGCCTTGCTTTGATGTATCTAATCCCAAATAAGTGAACTTACACTTATAATATTGGAGTTTCATTTCCCCTTTGACCAAAATGAAATTGGCCTTTTCACAACTCAACTAACTTGGTTATCTCTTTCTTTCTGATTTTTCCTACAGTCCTTTTCTCCCAGCAGAGATAGTGGGAAAAGCCCAGGACATGAATAAGAAGCCATATGTTTTCATTCTGAATCCACACTTGACTCTTGGTCATTTACTGTAAGAGATGCATGTCCTCTGCATCTCCTGCCTCCTCCCTCCTTGTGGACTTGGTACAGCTACCTGTTGATGTCCTGGATCCATCAGGCAGGATATGAGAGATCTGTGCAAATGCCAGTACAACCTGTGTAGGGCAGTTTGGAGGTCACTGTGAACTTCTTTGAGATCCAACAATTAAAGTGACTTCCAATTGGACTCCTGCAAAAAGCTCCCAGCATTTGTGTGGAGTAAGAGCCATGACTTTTTTGATAGTTTTCCTTACACTGTAGTGTTAAAAGGTTTCCTGAACTTTTTGTTAGAGCTAGGCTACTGAATCTCACTCTTGACCACATAATAATTTGAACAGCCAAAGTTTCACAACATTATTAACCACAATGGGATTTGCATAACAAATAAGTGGCTAGTAAGAAGTAGATCGAACTTCAGAGAAGAAAAGACAGAGGATAGAGGTCAGATGCTACCCTGAGGAAAGAGCTAGAATGCTCCAGAAATGCATCCACCAGGGCCAAAGGCTACAGTTTGTTGTACAGTTATTGGTTGTGGTCCACTGAGTGAATGTTACTGAGGTGTCTTGCAGATGATGGAAAAGTCACTCTGGCTCTGTTCTGGTGGAACTTGCTCAAACCTCACTGGCCCCATAGAGCATCAAGTACAGCTGTTCATGGGAGCTGTCTCACTGAAAACACTGTTTAGAACATGCCCAAAGAAGAGGGCAAGGATGCGAGGTGCTGGCGGGTGCTGGATAAGCCACACATGTTGCAGGAGCTTGCTGAGCAAGCAGGCTAGGATCAGGAAATAATACCTTCTGTTCTGGCAGTTTCTTTCTAGCATCCTCTGTTGGTGAAGTTTAGCATTGTGCCAGTTGGCAAAGGAAGTATCTAAAAGGTACTTTTACATCTTTATGGAAGCAGACATATGGGTGATGTGGAGTCAGGAGGCAATGGATCAATAGCAGGCACTTGTCCATTCTTTTGGCTACTCAGCTTCTGTCTATATTTCCTTCGTATACATTTGAACTTCCACAAAACACAATAATTATTGCTGCCCGCCAAGGCAGAGCTGAATCTATTACAAGCAAAGATATTCTCACCATCGTTGCAAATGAGGGTGTACACAGTTCCAGGAGCTACTGTATCTCACTTTGACTCTGCCACTTCTTCACATTTCATCATAGCCCTAAACACCAAGTTATACTTCAGAAAGTTAACTGAGTCAATTTTCAGCAACTTGCATGTAAGAACAAAATGATAGAATAAAAAGATTAACATAGACAAAAATGCATATATAAAATAAAGTAAATATGCAAGTTGCTATAATTCTCATTTCTATAATTAGTTATGATATGATAATAGACATCTCTGGCTTTTCTTTCCATTACATTTTGTATTTGCCCTGGTTTTGGTCACACCATCAATCCTCCCTCCTTTTCTCCCTTCTGCACTTTTTCCTTTCTTTCCTTGGTCTGAGTATGTTACTCTGACCATCCCTCATCTCCTGGGCTTAAGCAATTCCCCTACCTCAGCCTCTGGGTAGCGGGCATGGGAACTGCCACAGCTTCTCACCTGGTTCTGGTTGCAAAGGTTTTACATCAACTTCTACTATATGGCATGGGAGCATTAAGATGCCCTAGAGTATCAGCTGGGGTGCAGAAATTCCCTATTTGCTTCCATTATGTGAAAGCGGATTCCCCATGCTAACGAGAACCATCTACGAGAGCCAGGAGTGACCCCCTGTCACTTGTCCTGTTGGTTCAGTGGCATCAAGGGACCAACCTAGGCAAAGTGCATGGAAGCAAGGCTGTGTACCCCTGTGGAATCTTCTCTCCCACCCCTCAGCATTCTTTATGGAGGGTATAACCAGAAGCCCCATGACTGTAACTCTGCCCTGTATAACTCTGAGCTGCTAGTCACAAGATACCAGCTTTCAAGATACCAGCTTGCATGATCTGTTCTAACTTAGTAGATGGGAGGCTTCTGCAGCTTCATCCCATCCAGCAGGTGACTCAGCTTCATTTGTACTTACAGAGAACAGGTGGAGAGGACTGCCAAGTGCCAAGGCTGCCCGGCTGCTGGCCATACTGTTGCTAGCGTGGGGCTTTCCTCAGATGACCCAGGGTAGCTGGGCGTTGTAGGACCATGTCGGTTGTGGAGACAGCCTAGATTCCTGATGGTGCTGTAGGCTGTCCCAGGAGCCAGCCACATGTCGACAACACCACTGGCTCTCTGCTGCTTGGAAGCCTCCATTATCTGGTCGGCCACACAGTGTGACATTTAGGATCATTGTGATGCTCTAGTCCCTACCTGCTTTCCTCAGCTTATCCCTCACTACCACAGGTTTCCAACCCTGCACAGCAGCCTCCCCCTGGGCACTCTGAACCCACCCCCTCTGGCTTTTCCCAGAGGCCACTCCTGCTGTCCTTCCTTGGTGCATAATGCTAGGTCCTGGGGTTTTCCACAGGCCTATATACAAGTCTCTGTAAGGAACTTCTCTTTGCTGGAACTAATCTGTAGATGAATTTCTAAAATGGTCTTATTAAATAAAAAACACAGAGCCAAATATAGAGGTGAAAACCTTAGAGAGATCATAGAAAGCCACCCGCCAACCTTACCTCACCAACTCTGTAGCTTCCAAATAGCACAACTTCCTGTCTACCCAGGCTTAAATGCCTTGCTTTTCTGCCTTCTCATTGGCTCTTAACCCAGCTACCTCACTTCCTGTTCCTACACAGCTCTGTCACTATCTGTCTGTCTGTACAGACCTCTGGTCTCTATGGTTGGTACTGGGATTAAAGGCGTGTGCTACCTGACTTCTTTGTTTACTTAAAGTGACTGCCCTTTTCCCTCTGATCTCCAGGCAAGCTTTATTTATGAACACATAAATACAACATCACATTTCAGCACAAATAAAATATCACCACACTAATCCTTGTCTATATAAATTCCAGCACCAGGAGTGTACCTGTTTCCAGTATGAGGGCAGAACCTCTCCCATTCCCACACAGAAAGAAGTTGAGTTGGACTTCTCATTTTCTCATGCCTTATCTCTGGCCCTCAGAATTAGAAATGCCTTCTGGAACATTCTCCATTCTCCATTGTTCCTCTATAAAGATCACAGTTTTGATTTTTTTTTTTTTTTAAGGTGAAAATGTCTGAGAAACATCGGTGATGTACTGGGGACTATAAGGGGCTGGAAGAGACAGCCAGCCAGCCCTCTTACAGAGATGTGTATTTACCAAGACCCGCGGTGGCACTGCTCAGGGTGGGCTGAGCTGGGAGAGGCATTGTGATCACTGTGGTCATCACTTTACAGAGGACTAGGCCCATGCACTCACTCCCTGAGGAGGAGATCCTTTGCCACCCCAGCCAACATCTTCCTGGCTCACGTCTCTACTCCTGGCACTTGGGCTCTGCATGGGGGCAGCTGAGGAGCTGTCATTTACCTGACCTAGGTGTCAGAGTGTATGGCTGCTTCCTTTGATCCATCTTTATAGTAAGTGTGAAGAATGCTGGGAAGGTGCAGAAGACGTGGACCCTTCCTCCTAGAGTTTGTAACTCTTTGCAGGGAGAAGGCATATGCGCCTTTCTTTGGTAGTTGTCTGATATATATGACATGCTGTGCTAAGGTTTGGTGATGTGATAGTCAACTAGCCATAACAGATGTTCCTGAAGCTTCTAGGCACAGTGTGACAGGAATGACCCATTGTAAGTGGGAGAAAGGAAAGTTTGAAGTGATGAGCAGCAGTGCCAGTACTGTGTAGTGAGAAGAGAGTTCTTGCTGGAAGTGCCCTGTGATAGCTCTGGGAAGACCTTTCTTGCCTTCTCTTCTACTTCAGATCCTAAGAGGTGGAGTGGGGCCAGGACAGATACCAAATTAGTGGCCTCTCTGTGTATGCCGAGGGTCTGGAGTGAAGAGCGGCCTTTTTGATGAGGGTGTTGGACTCTCCGTTTTACTGAACTGCAATCTAGTTTCTCTTTTAAAGAAACATTGGGTGGTTCTTTGAAAGGACGTAGGAACTTTCCACATCAGATGCAACCTGCAAGTAAAGCAGGCAGAGACTAGAAGAGGAGGAAAAGCCCCCATCCCTGAGGGCAAATGTAAGTCCAGGAAGGAACAGAAGCCAGAATAAATTCCTGGAAGTCAATATAAACATCCCCTGGTACAACTCCTGCAGCTCCTAAGGTCCCAGCAGGAGACCTCCCCATGCTTTTTCCACACACTCAGCTCAAAGCCCAGAAGCAAGCCATTGAGAGCTCATAGAGACTCGGAGTGGCCCAGCCCTTTGCTGAAGTTAAGGTTGAGCCTAGGCACAGGGTACCAGTGGAGAGCAATTCTGAGTGCATGCTCGGAAGCTGCCCTGGAGTGTCTTGATGAGGAACAGTACAGACCAGAGAGCTTGTGAGGAAGACAAGGGCATTAGACATGAGCTTAGGCTTGTGAGGTAAGATGCAGGGAGCCAGAACCCTGGAGACTGCTACAGTCAGGTCAGCAAAGAACGATGAACACTCTCCAAGATGCTGTTAAGAAAATGAATGAAGGGGCTGGAGAGATGGCTCAGTGGTTAAGAGCACTGGCTGTTCTTCCAGAGGTCCTGAGTTCAATTCCCAGCAACCACATGGTGGCTCACAACCATCTGTAATGAGATCTGGTGCCCTCTTCTGGCCTGCAAGCATGAATGTAGGCAGAACACTGTATACATAATAAAAATAAATAAATAAAAAGAATGAATAAGCAAGTCACTAACTGGCAGGAAATATCTGTAAAACACTTGTCTTTTTAAATTTGTATCCAGGACATATGAAACAGCCACACAACTCAGTAATACAAGGCACATTTTTCCACTTTAAGAATGGGTAAAAAGGAGTTAACAAATATTTTTAATACATGCAACAAAGGGCCAAGAGAATCATTTTCACATTGTCGGCAGGAAAATGCTAATTGAAACCATAGTGATATATTGTTACATGTCCACACAGAGTAACTACAATGCAAAAACAAGATAATAACAAATTTATTCTAGGATGTGGAAGGTTCTGAGCTACTCACATAACGTCACTGGGGTTCTGCAGAGGAACAGATTCTACAGTGGAGGAACTTCAGGCAGCTTCTTTAGCTTAGCACCTGTTCTTATTTCATTTCTGTTGCTGTGGTAAGATACCCTGAAAAATGCATCTTAGGGAAGAAAGAATTTAACAGCTTACAGCCCCAGGCTGCAGTCCGTGATTGCTGGAGAGCTGAGGAAGGACTCTAAAATACCACATCTGCAGTCAAGAACAAGTAATTACATAGATCCTTGCTTGCCTTCTCTCTGGTAGCTCTTACACTGTTCAGGGCCCCTATCCTAGGAAATGGTGCTGTCCATGAGGGGCTGGGTCTTCCCATATCAGTTAATAATCAAGACAATCCCCTATAGACATTCCCACATTCTAGTTCAGGATAGCCTAACCTAGATAATTCCTTATGACCACGCTCTTCTCCATTGATTCTAGATTGTGTCAAGTTGACAGTTAAAGCTAACGAGCACACTGCCCAGCAATTGTATTCCTTAGTATTGATTGAAGAGAAATGAAAACCTGTATCCACAGAAAGATTATCCACAAATTATGACAATCTTTATAATAGGATAAAACTCGGAACAGCGTGAGTCTTCATCAATAGGGTGGGGATAAACAAACCATTAGTATATTCATACCATGGATCAATACTCAGCAGTGAAAAGATAGGAACTGTTGATATGTGGAATGGTATGCTGAGTGGAAGAAAGCCTAAGTAAATCATGTATGTCTAAATTTATTAAATGGCATAGAAAGATTCATGCATTTCTTGATGCATAAATTATTCTTTAACAAGCCCATTAAACACAAATTAAACTCTAGATAGTAACATGAATCAATCCTTTCTTCTTTCCTCTCTCTTTCCCTCCCTCCCTCCCCCCCTCCTTCCTTGCTTGGTGTTTTGTTTTGTGTTTTCAAGAGTCTTGATAAGTAGCTCTAGCTGTCTTCAACAATCCCCCTGCCTCAGCTTTTCTCATGCTTCAACAGTTCTGTCTCAGCTTCCCAAGTGTAGGATTATAGGCATTTGCCACCATGTGCTGTAGCATGTGAACTGTTTAGTGGTGGAGCTTAGATGGGCCTGTGCCTTATTTTTCAGTGTATCTAAAAGGAAGATGATGTGTTGATAGGTCAACTTAGGGATGGCTAAATATAATTATAAAGCAGGCGTGGTGGAATTGTTACCAGAATTGGTGTAGACATGTGGCCATCCAACTCAAGTCCTCTCAGCTGTTCCTCCTATATGACAACATTTACAGTAAATGTTGAAATAACTGGAGAATGCCCATTGCCATTCATGTGTGGAAGATAATTATGGTTATTATTCCTTCTTACACAGCAGCATTGCACTTACCTTCAAAGTGTCATTAAAATCCAATATGAAGCCTCTGCAACAGAGCTGATTCATCAAATTTGGAAGACATTTCTTCTGGCCCCTGTAACTCATTCCTGCCAACTAAATGAATTCCTTTGAGTTCATCTTCCTATCACAGCTATGGTTTGATCCCACTTCCCCACTCCTTAAATGTAATTGTGGTCAATGCAGAGTGCTTGGTAGGAATAGATTTGTGACTGTGCCTTCCTTTGTAGAGTAAAGGACCAACAAATGGGAAGCTTGGAAAATGGTGTGTGTGTATGTGTGTGTGTATGTGTGTGTGTGTGTGTGTGTGTGTGTGTGTGTGTGTACAGCACTCAGTATCAGTACATAATTTTTAATATACCCAATGACCAAAAGAGTTGTCTTTCAAGAGAGATTTAAGTAAAAGGTGGACTGCTATCTTTTCCCACAGAAAGCCGGCCATTGACAAGGCAGTGATACTGCTGTTCATTTTAACTTGGAGGGCTTTGGACAAGAATGCTGGCTGCATTGTTCTAGTTAGCATCAGGTAACCTTTGAGTGGGGAAGGAGGCATTCTTAAGCCCACAGAGAACTGGAGTGAGTTGAGGACAGAGATTAGATCGATACTCATTCCTTTTTTCTTTTCTTGGAATGAACTCACAACCGCGTTGCTCTTATTTTTAATCGCCATGAAGTTCATTCTTAACTGATCTACTCAGTAATAAGTACAAGAAATGAAAAGGAAAGAAAGGGCACTGAACACATTGGCTTGCTGGCCCTTGCATGCTCATGGAGAGGAACTGTGTTCTCTGGCCAAGCGTTTACTTTGTGCTTTCCCCTCCTGACACTTAAACCTTGTTCCAACAGATGGTTTGGAAGTTTTGTATTTTGAACTGTCATCCCCCCCTGCCAGCCCAAGCTCAGCTGTAACCACCCTTCTGGGAGGTGTATTTTAGTGTTGGCCTCCTTGACTGTGGTGCTTCACTTGGGAAGTACCACAGGAGCATCCAAAGGCATCTCTGCATACCCTTAGCAGACATAACCTTAGACCACACACTCCTCAGCCCATAGCTATGACCTTAACAGGATATTAGAAACAGGATTTCTGTGAGGGTCCGTGGGTTCCTTAGTGGATAGGTATGTGATGGACTTTTCCAAGGAGTGCTTCAGGATTGTAGTGTGTGTGTGTGTGTGTGTGTGTGTGTGTGTGTGTGTGTGTGTGTTAAAAGATGCCCTATTGAGGTATGTAGAAAACAGACACCTGAAGCATCCCTAAGTGTGCTTCTAGACTAGGGGTGTGAGAAGCTGATAGATGCTTATGTTTTTATAATGAGAAGGAAATGGGGAGAGAGCAGATGTGTGCTGAGGAGTTCTACCATTCTCATCCTGGAATGAAGAGGGTGTCCTATCTGAGTCCCTGACCTACACCTCAAGCCACAGCCTCAAATCCTTTCTGATTGTTTTTAGGAGTTAAGCATGGGTAAAGTGATGTTCAAATGCTGCAGTACAGGGAGAGTAGAGACGAGGCCAGGAATTACAGTGTTGTCTTTAGCTGCTGCATTGGCTTCTGGTGTTGGGCAGTTTCCTTCCTTCTAAGCCTCAGTTTCCCCTCTGCACTTTACTAGCAGAGTTGATCTGTGTGAGGCAAGAAGGAAATCTGGTTCAGTACAACTCAGGAGCTGGTGTTGGTTCAAACTTCTAGAGTCTGCTGCTGGTCAGTTTATTTTAGGCATATTTAAGTACAGTACAATTTGGAGAGAAGTTTCCTGGTGTAATACAATCCCGTGTGCACAAGGAGGCATAAATACATCAAAACTCTTCTTAAAGTGTATGTCACTTCTTCCAAGCAAATGGGTTAGATAGCCTACATGTTTTCTCTTAAAGGCTTAGGGGAGGATCTGGTGTTGTCTCAGTCATACAAGTAGTACAGAGATCATCAAGCTATCAAGTGCATGTGACATCTCCAATCAGGATGGGTTCTAGTGACTTAGAACAATGCTCTGGATAAAGGTCAAGGGAGGAAGAGTCTGGGGTAAACAGTAGTCTGGGGGATTTGGTGAGGTCTGGGATAAACAGTAGTCTGGGAGATTTGGTGAGGTCTGGGATAAACATAGTAGTCTGGGGGATTGCACAGATCACCAGAGTATTAACCACATCCCTTCTAAGCTTTCTGGGTAGAAAACAGACTATACATCTCTTCCATGGTGGAAACAACCTGCATGTTTAACATCCCTGGTTTCCCTAATGCTTATCTGGGAGCACGAGGACCCTGTGCCCTCTACAGCTGAAGAACCTCAAATTATAGCATGAAATAGTTTAGTTTGCAGTCTCTACACTTACCCATGGCACTTAGGGTTCTCTTTGTCCACTTTGTATCTAACACCTGAGCCAGACTAGATCTTCCTGACTGTTTTTGATTATGGGGGTGTCCATGTCATGATCCCTGCCGATGGGGTAAGCAGTGTGGCATGGGCCCTGTCCCATGTGCCACAGCTCAGGCATCCCTCCAATTTTGAGGAAGGGAAGAACAGTTGTAGGCCTTTTGACTTGATGAGACACCACTGCACTATCTTTTCCTGGTTGGATTTCTAGCTTCTCTAGCTAAAACTGGCCAGGTGCCTACATACTCCATCTGACAGGTGTGCACAGGCAGATTCGCTGAGGGATCCAAGGAAGCCACCCTACTAAACAGGTCCTGACAGGGACATGTGGCTCTAGTCAGCCATTCTGGTTCCTCCTTCCCAGCCTCTGGTTGCTAGTGTGACCTTGATAGCAGCCAGTCCCCTTGGGTGAGATCCCAGAAAGAGTTCCAATCTAGCTACCCTGTGTGGCTCACTTGGCTCGTAGGAAGCTCATAGGAAGCCTGTGAGCCCTGCCAGACCACAGGAAGGCATGACGACTGTCCTAAGGCCAGCCGAGGATCATTTCAGGAATTTGCTAAAGCCAACAGTGCTTTGGAGGTGAGGTGCTAGCTGCTTCTTGGAAACAGGACTGTCCTTGATTCTCTTGAGTCCTTGGAATTGAGATCCAGGAAGGGAGGCCACCCTTTGGCTTCTCTGCTCCTCTCCTGAGCTGAAGACATTATAATTGTACCCTCTCTGAAGCCTCACTTGATTGGGATGGGAAGGTGGATTGTGGAAGGCTCAGAACGGAAGCTCAGAACGATCCCGTTTGGTGCTTTCTTGCACATTGAAGTACTTAAGAGCCTCTTCCTTTCAGTGGAGAGGCCTGTCCCGCTGGTACTAAAGCACGAGGAATTCCCTGTTAGGAAGAGTGCAGGATTCCACCATGACCCATGCTGCCTGCCATGTTTGAACACATGCATAAGCCCAAGTATCAGGGGTACAACCTTCATCCTTTGGTGTTATGCTTTTTCTGTTGAAGTCCAAGGGGAAAAGTCATATAAAAGAATGGATGTGTAAAGTTGCTGGAACCACCCCATTCTCCACATCTTCCAGTCAACACACCCTATCCTGGGCCTGCTGTATGCTAATGTTAGGGAATATGCTCTTACCCATTTTTTTTAAAAGGTGAATGTCATGGTCCTTAAAGTATTTTGCAATTTTGTGGGAATTTTTTTTTTAATAGTCTTGTAGGAGCTTTGGTTAATGCAGAGTAAAAACTGAAAGCTTCTTTGGGAATAATAAAGAATCAGGTCTTTCAAGGTCTTAAAAATAAAATATTCCCTAAGTAGCAGTTCCCTTTATGCCTGAAATCCTGAATTGTAGTGTCTGCCTCCAAAGCAACCTGGACACTGACGGTGGCCACCGGGGCTTTTGAAAGCCCTGCTGTCACTGTGCTTTCAGTACAGGGATGTCTCCCCAGGAACCAGGCAGAAGGATGTCAGGACCTGTTTGTGAAAACATTTGCAGCGACATTCACTAGAGTTTTACACATAGCCTAGCTGTTAAGCAGAAACATGACTCCATCCTCTTGGAGAAGGAACCAGAGTTAGATCAGCATTCATCTTTTTCTGTCAGAGAAGTGAAAACTAAAAGTGTCTGTCTCCTGGGCACTGCTGTCCAGACCTGGTCAGCGAGCCTTTTTTTTGTAAGGAATAGGGACACTGTCTGCTTTGTGGACCCTGCAGTTTCTGTCCCCACCATTCGGCTCTGCTGCCATGAACCAAAGCATCCATAGTTAACACTCAAATGAGGGGACTCTGTGTGGTAAAGCTCCATTTTCGAAGGCAGGTTGGCAGCCTGGCAGGTGTAACTCAGTGACTCTGGTCTAGGGAGAAGTACTCAGTTTGAACTCTCATTGATAATGTAGCCCAAGAGGCTAGCTCTTCTGACCTTCACATCACCTCATCTCTCCAGCTCTTGTTGATGAGACACAGAGTAGACACATAACCCTCCATAAACATATACCCACACATGAACACACACACACACACACACACACACACACACACACACTCTACAAGCAATTAAGTAATTGTGCCCAGGTGTGGTGGCACATGTCTATAATCCTAGCATTTAGGTCATAGACGGGAGGATCAGAAGTTTAAGGCCATCTTCAGCTACATATTACATTGAAGGCCAGCCTGGGCTATGTGAGACCTTATTTAAAAAGGTGGCTGGGGTGAGTGGAAAGATGACTCAGTAGTTAATGTTTGTTGCTCTTAAGAGAATCCAGGTTCAGTTTCTAGCAACTCATGGCCATCTGTAACCCCAATTCCGGGGGTCTGATAACCTCTTCTGACCTCTGTGGGCTCTAGGCACATATGTGGTACACATACACACATGCAGGCAGAATACTCAAACACATAAAATCAATTAAAGAAACAAATCTAAACAAATGAAAAGAAAAAGATGCTCTCGGGGTGGGAGTGATAACAACGGCCTAAGAAAGCAACTCATTTTTCCCTTTCGTCGCCCCCTTAACTCCCTACAGACACTCAGAGTTTGTGCACCTAGCATAGGATAAATGAGAGACTCCTTGTTGATTTAAACGAAGTCACCTTAAGGGCAGCACTGAGCACCAGGGGGCTTGTTTTGAGGGAACTCTATCTAGCTGATTGTCAGTTTTTGCCAGAAGTTGCCCTAGTGTCTTCTAAGCGCTGCTGTTGGGATGTTTCTCCGTTGCTTTCCCTGTTTCTCCCTTCCTCCCTTAAGCTCATGTGCCTTCCTTCCCTTCCTTTCCTCTTCTTCCCCAGCACTCGGTACCGCAGCCGCCGCTGTGTTTGCTCATGTGCACACGCATGCGGAGCATTTCCCTCACTGAGCCACACTAAGAGGTTGGCACAGAACATATAACTGGATAGTTTGCCATCCTCAAGCCCAAGTGCATGTGCAGTGGCAGTTGCTACTTCTCGTACCAGTGTTTTCACAAGGTATTGGGAGAGCGGTGTGGTATTTACTTGCGTTCTTATGGCACTGAGGACTGTGTCTCTGGTTTGTTAACAGTCTGAGACAAGCCTCTGGCAGTTCAGTCAGAGCTCAGGATGGAGCAGGAGACAGGAACCCTGGTTAGTTTCTTGGAGTCTGACTGCACTTGTCCTTGTTTTTGACCCTCTCAGCTTGGTTACCCTTCAAAGTCAGCTTAGAGATTTGTTTGAAGCACATGAGCAAGAAGACTCTTTCAGTCTGAATGTGGCTGGACATTGACCTGCTCCTCTTTTGAAGTAGGGTCACAGGCTGTGTTTGCACTGTCTCTCTCGGTCAGCATGCCCATTTTCCCTCCCCTATAGATGGCACCTACAACACGAATCCACTTCCCAGTTGATAGAATAGGGAGCTGGGTGTGCAGAATGTGTGAAAGCCCAAGCTAGACCAAATGCCAGCATGGGAAGGGGAGTTGAGCACATAATCCCACCCCTAGTCATCAGGCCATTGGCAGTTGACAGCTGCTGGGAGAACAAGGCAGTTTTTCCTGAGTGGAGCCCCTGGTAAGTAGACTGCATGTCAGTGGGAGATCACACATCCAAAAGTATTTGGGCAGCATAAATTAGTCTTTAAAAAGAGAGAGAGCAAGAGAGGGGCAATGTACGGTAGATAGGGAAGGGAGTGGGTCTGGGGAGAGTTGGGGAGGGGAGAGGAATGTGATGGAGCTACACTATATGAAATGTTCAAAGAACTAATTTATTTTTTGGAAGAATGAGGAGCTAGGTATGCTGGAGCACACTGTGAGCCCAGCAAACTGCATGTAATTGTTCTGTATTTGTGGTAGGAAGAGGCAGGGGATTTGTCACTCAAATGTATCCACCATGGCTACATTCCCAGTTTGTGGGATGTCCAGGCCACACAAGGCTCCCATTTCAACAAACAAACAGAACTTAAAGAAACACAAGAAGAAAAGAGAACAATTCTAAGAGTTTATGATTCCTTTCTTTGGCTGTTGTCTCAACTCTATCTGACTTAACACCAGTAAAAAGACACATCAACATTTCTTCTTGGGATTCCTGGATGGATCTGCCTAGTTTTCATGGAAGCAACAGCTCTTTTGGTTTTGTTTTATATTCATGTTTCATCATAATTTAGGTAGCTTCAGTTGTAAACCAAGTAACAAACTTCGGAACAAATATAGCCGATCCATAGTCAGCATCTATTTCAAGTGTTGAAGACTAAAATGTGTAACTTTCTAGAAATTAAAGGAACCCTCTCAGCTCTGCATGTTTTGGGCATGAGCCACTGTATTTTACCCAGTAGAACAAAGCATGCCAGTTCAGCCACGTAGATGAAAAGGAATCAATGTAGAGACCTACTACTAAGCTGGGAAGGAGGTCAGGCCTAAGCCGCTAGCCTTAGTTCTAGTATAATGGGAGCCCCCACTGACTGCATTCTGTGCCCTGAGCATTGCACACCCTCTCACCCTTTGAACAGTGTATACCATGACTAGAAAACCTAGAGCCAGAAGGGAAAATGTCCATAGCCAGACCAAGTGGGAATCTTACACCCAACTTATCTGACTCCAGTTGCATTATGCTACAGGTTAAGGAAGTACCAACAGGAAGTCATCCTATGGAATTTCCGCTGGCTTCATTTTGACTTAATAGATGCTTGCTATCTAAAAGCCACAGCTCACTGTTCCAATTATAGCTCCTTTGAGACGCTTTTCAGCACCTACCACCTCCTATGTCTTCTCTTGTCTCACTGGACTCTGTATCCGCACTGTAAAACAAACAAACAAAAATATTCTTAAAAATGCAAGCTATACGAAACAGTTGAACCACTTATTCTGTATTTGGTATTTTAAAGTTTGGCATTTGAGCAGTACCACAAGTCGTAAAAAGCAGTAATTTCCAGACATTTGAGGTCTGATTCACCAACATTACTGTAATTAATGGAAAACCTGTATTTGTTCACTGCATTTTATCCTAACTCACCAGAATGTTTTATAAATAATAAAGTTAGACATTTAGAAAATAGCTTCTCCTCAGCTGTTAATGCTTTCAGGAGTTCATGCTCAGGCATCTTAAATGCTGATGCTATGAGAATGCCCAAATGCTGAATCTATAGATCTGTGACTATGGGAATGAACTATGTGAAGTGAAGCAGCTTGCAAATGCAGACTTCAGGGGTAGAGAGTAACTGAACAGCCTCCTTAGAAGTGTGGTGCTCAAGCATGATGCTTTTGGTTGGTCTCCATTATGAATGAATGTTGATTGAGGCAATGGTATTAAGCCCATTGCCTTTTCCAACACTAATCATCATTAGAATGATGACTGACCTCAGCGATTATGAAACCATTAAAAAGGCATCTGTCTGGTCTGAGTTAGCAGGGTGGATGTGGTTTTGAGCTCTTGGGTAGCCAAGCGGGTCTTTAATAATGGTTGTGATGATTTCAAGATGTTTCATTACAACCACTAGTCTCCCTACACACACAATCACACACACACACACACACACACACACACACACACACACACACACACACACATTTGTTTGTTTTTTGAGGCAGACTCTTGTAGCCAGGCCTGACCTTGAACTTGCTATAAAGTCAAGGATGACTTTGAACTATTGATCCTTTTGTCTCTTCCTTCCAGGAGCTGGGATTACAGGCACCTGATTTTATGAGGTGCTGGCATGGAACCAGGGCTTCTTCATGCTAGACCAGCCCTCTCCCAACTGAGTGACAGCCCCAGCTTCCCTGTGTTGTCTGAGCCTTTAGTACTCTTTCTACCATAGGGCACAACCGTGGCCTAGGCTTGCTGTGCACTCTTTGGCTTAGCATCGAGGCCCTCTACGATAAAGTCAGGAGAATGGTTTCTCCATTTTCATCAGCCTCCGACTCTGGTTCATAAGGGCTGGCAGCGATCCTGATGTGTGACATCACAGCGACTGTAAGGCTTTTCACAGTCTGGCCATCCCCACCAGCTCTGTTAATCCTGAACTCCACCCACTGGTGCTGATGCCCCCATAAAAGGACGGGAAGGCTGTGGTGTAGGGAATTTCTGTGCTTTGCCTGGGCTGCCCAGCTGGTGAGGGGCAAGAGCAGCCTTTGGGATTTCCTCATTGTCCACATGGCTTCCAGCAAGGTGGTACAGGGACTGTGTGCTTGTGATTTGAAGCCTCTAGTCTGGGTCCCTCTCCTCCTCCAGCCTGGCTTTTCTGTCCTGTGTCCCTCAAGAGAACTCGTGAACTTGATCTCAGTCTCAACTCTTCTCCTCAATTCCCAGACAGGCTAGAGATGACAGTTCCAGGATGGCCTCAGTGGCCTTCCTAGGATGGTCAAGGACTGTTTCCTTACCTGGATAGTCACTTCTTTCAGAAACCAACTGTAAGAAATTGACCCCTGTCTCCCAACACTCCAGATCCTTGGCTTCTAGAGTGGATGGTTCAGCTCTGTTTTTCCTTAGCCAGTAGTGTGCCATCTGAAACAGGAGTTTGAGGAAAATATGTGTTGCTAGTACATTCTCTCTCTCCTCTTCCTCCCCATTCTGACCCTCTTTCTCCCTCTCCATCTGAGACAGGGTATCACTATGTATCCCTGGCTAACCTGGAACTCATTATGTAGAGTAGACTAGCTTGGAACTCAGAGATCATCCTGCCTCTGCCTCCCATGGGAAGTATGCCCAACCACACTCAGCCTTGGAACATTCTGCTATTTCCTGTGAGTTCTAATGTTTCCCATTCTATTTTATTTCCACTTTGAAAAGTTGTTGGACACAAACCACTACCTTAGTTTCCTGTATATTTAATTGAAAGGCCTTCTCCTGTGTTATGGTGTAAAATGCACCAGGGTGGGACCATGCTCCTCTGCCCCTGTAATAGACGCTCCATTCCTCTGGTCACTTGGTTCTTTTTGCTCTGTAATTCTCTCAAGAAAATTTTGTTTTCTTTCTGTGTTGTGAAACAAATCCACTTAAAAAATAAGGGAACCTGAGCCTCCCAACTTCCGTCCTTTACATTGGATAGTAAACACCATGTTAATAAAGTAGTTTTCACAGGGCACATCTTTGTAATTAGCCTTATTTGTTTCATTTTCTTTCCCATGTAAATAAAAATTTCCACTTTATTCTTCTAAATATTTCAGAGTTTCAGCTGTTTTAAGAGGAAAGACACTCAGTTGGAAAATCTCAGATAAATCAGAGATACTTGAAATCAGAACTAGAAAATGGCTCCACAGACCTCTTGGTTCCCTAGGTGTGGAGTCTCGTGTGTGAAATCCCACGTGAATGCTCTGTCCAAAGGACAATGCAGAGTCCTCTGTCCTGGCTCTGGAAGGTGGGCAAGGTGATGGATGGGTGACTGTAAGATTTCACCGGCTGGGCCAAGCCAATGCCGTGACTGTGGCTTCTTCAGCTCTCCTCTCCCACAGGTCTGCTGAGTCTCAGTTTTCCCCTTCACTTTTCCTGGAAGGCCGTGCAGTTGACTGGCGTGTTGATGGAAAGCTTTCCAGTATCTCTTCAGTGGTTTAATTCTACTCTTTAATATTACAACAACGGTGGGTTAGATAAGGCGTGACATTCTTACTCTTCTGAGTATGTATATATGTTGGTATTCATGAGACACTGATCTCAGTTGTGGACTCCACACTCTAAGTATTTGTAAACCCTTTTCACTTGTTTATTATATTTTTTTGTTTTTAAAAGTTTTAAAATTTAAATATATTTTGATCATATTCTTCCCCTCCTCCAAGTTCTTCCAGATCTTCTCCCATTCCTACCCACCCAATTTTACGTTCTTTCTTAAAAACTCCAACACAAGCCCCCCTAAACCAAGAAAGCAAAATAAAATGATGCTTTCCCCTAAAGAAAAAACCCACCAAATTGTAAACAAATAAAATCACACACACACACACACACACACACACACACACACACACACACACACACCTGTGTTAGTCTGTTCCATGTCATGTACTCTTGAACATGAGGCCTGTCCTGGAGTGGTAGATCTATCCAGTGTCACTCTATTGGAGAAAACTGATTTACCCTCTCCCAGCGGGTGTAAGTGACAGTTCATTTGTTAAGCTTTGACCATAGTGGCTAGGGTCTCATTCACTGCTGCTTTTCATTCAGTGTGAGGAAGTTGGTGACATGGAGCCTGGAGAGCTAGTTGCCTGCAGCTTTTGTAGCACAGCTGGGTATGGTGTGGTGATCCCCTCAGAGTGGAGCCAGTCCTCTGCCTGGGCCGGAGTCTAAACTGTAGGGAGCTGGGTATGTTGTCCTTGACTGCATATTTAACAGTTCCTCTGCTGGGGAAGAGGCTGCTCCTGGGCTGTGGCTAAGGCAGTTCAGGAGGCTTTGCAGAGGTCTGATAGTCATGGCTGTGTGCTGGGAGAGCTTGTGGAACTGGCCACTCACCAGTGACCCTGATTTCTGCGTTTTGTGTGTGTGTGGCATCATATTTGCACTGAGCAAACCTGCACAGCCCTTCTTTGCACTTTTTATTTTATGGTAATGGGGCAGGTAAACCACTTGACCGAGTCCACACAGCTGATAAGTGGTAATGCCAAGAACCCAGGCTCGTGGCCTCTGTTCCCCAGAGTGAAAGCGCTGCCTGGCATGTCCCTCCTCAAGGTAGGAGCTTGACAGTACTGCCTGTCGGACAGATGTGGTTACAGCAACTGTGACTGGGTGGTGGCTTCACCCCCAAGTAGCACCCTCAATCTGCTAGACTGAGTGGCTAGATGGGAGTTCCTTAGACTTTTTCCACTCATGATTACTTTGCACTTGTGAAAAGTTTTATGTAAGCCTGGATGTGATGGTTTATATTGACTTTCAATTTGACCCAGAATCACCTAGGAAAGGAGCCTGTGAGGGGTTATCTAGATGAGGTTAGCCCCTAGCCATTCCTGTGTGGGATTTTAATGATTAGATCAACTAGGATAAGAAGACACCCTAAATGTGGATGGTACCATTTCATGGCCAGCCTGTGCCCTGACTGAATTAAGCAGAACAAGTGAAATGAACATGGACATTCACTGCTCTCTGCTTCTTGACTCTGAACACAATATGAGCAGCAGCTTTCCTGCCATGGTGGCTTACCCTCACACTATGGAACCAAGTCAACCCTTTCTCCCTTAATCTGCTTGTTGCCACAGCAGTGAGACAGTAACTAAGATGCAGAGTGTATAGGTAAGGAAGATAAACATTTACTGGTAATAAAAAGAAATGTATAGTAAAGCAATTCCTTGGTGTGCTTACCACTTTGCGGTTTATTAAAGAGGAAAGCAAATTTGCACACTAATGAGATGGATATGCTTGTTGATTTTTTTATGAAGAATTTAATCTTGGCTGCATATCTGATACCACAAGACAGGGGACATATTCAGTATTTTTCAGAGTTGGTTGATAGTTGGATTTTCTGTTCACCCTGCTGAGGACACCACTTCACATAAATGTTTAACATAGAACAGCAGAAGTATGTTCAGAAGCATTTCGGGAATTGGTGGGAATTCTGTCCCAGTCCTAAGCCAAAATTCAGGGAGTGATTTTTTTTTTAAATCAAACTCATTTCAACAACTCCAACAGCAATTTTAAAAACCAAACATTTGAACACAATCTAGTCCAAATATATACTAATCTGATATTTACTTGCTAAGGCATGATGGTAGGAAAATATTCAAAGTCTTAATTTTCCATAATTAAATCATCATGTTTCTGTAAGAACAGAACATTTTATATGTACAATAAAAACACTGCAGTTAATAATATACGGTAGTCTTGCCTCTGAGCCCAGTTGTCTCAGGCAGCATTCCTTGGCATTCACTGTTGTTGTGTGGCATGCCAGTGTGCACAGTGCACAGTGTGGGTGTTGTGTGATCAGAACCAAGGCTCTGGTGAAGCTCCATGATGTGACACAGGCAAGCCATGCCAGAAGCACCTCAGGTTCAGCATGTATTTGAGTTCTGATTAATTTTTGGTCCTTGCATGTTTACAAACTTTATACCATTGGCAAGTTTTTTGTGACCTTCACATTCAATTAAGCTTCCCTATCTGGGGTCACAACTTAAAACCCTAGTTGGAGACAAGACAGCTACTCCTAACTTCCCTGGATCTTGGTTCACTGAGATCATTCTGGTGTGATTTAGGTAGAACAATTGTGGTTGGAATGAGAATGGCCCCCATAGGCTCATGTATTTAAATATTTGGTCCCTAGTTGGTGGAACTGTTTGGGAAGGATTAGGAGGTGTGGCCTTGTTGGAGGAGGTGTCACTGGGGCTGAGCTTTGAAGTTTCAGTAGCCCGTGCTATTCCCACTTAGCTCCCTCTCTGCCTCCTGCTTGTGAATCAAGATGTAAGCCCTC
Source organism: Onychomys torridus (assembly GCF_903995425.1). Lineage (NCBI taxonomy): Eukaryota > Metazoa > Chordata > Mammalia > Rodentia > Cricetidae > Onychomys > Onychomys torridus. Next base: position 3,872,849 of record NC_050451.1, on the reverse strand, counting down.
AGCTACTGCTTCAGTGCCATGCCTGCCTACCTGTTGCCATGCTCCTCGCTAGATGGTCATAGACTCTAACCTTCTGGAACTGTGAGCCCTGAAAGTAAATGATCTTTTAGAACTTGCTTTGGCTATGGTGTTTTGTCCCAACAGCAGACAAGTAACTAAGATAGCAATCTGTCCATCTGGGGAAGAGGTGGCAGGCATGAAGACAGTGTGAGACAGTGGGTCTCTCACCAGGAAGGTGCACTCTGGGCTCTTCAAAACAGAGGGCATGTTTGTTGTTTTTGGTTGATGGTGGATTTTTTTTTTCTTCACCTGGAAAATGTTAGCATCTAATGAACCTCCCTGAGTGACTTCAAGCCACCAGGGCACAGTTACCTCTAGCACCCTTAATCTTTTTCTAGCTTTTCAGCTGAAGCATTTGGCCTTCACATGACAGGCTGCTCAGGGATTTTCCCTTACTCAGGGCTTTGTAGTAGCCTGTTTGTACTACGTCAACGACAGGAGCAGCTATAGTCTTGCGTCTCCTTGTTGGTTCTGCAGCGTGCATACGTGTCTGCTCACTGACCAGTGTCCACAGTTTATCCAGGCTGATGAGCAGAAGCTCTGCTTCCTGGTTATGTCGGAGTGGATCCTGTGGTGATTTGTGCCTCCTGCATCTCCCGGCCTCCTGGGTGCTTGTGGTGCTTCTGATCCTGCTGGGGCCATGGCTCCCATGGCCCCAGAGTTTTTAGGTCCTCCTTAGTCTGGATGGCATGGCAGCAGCCAAAACAAAAGAGGGAGGCGTCTGCAAAGTCTCCTCGGTCAATGCTGCTGAGTGCCAGGAATAACTCAGTTTGTGGACTTCGCATGTGACATGTAAGCCATAATCTCTTCCCAGCCTTCCTTGCTCTGGCTTGGACAATTGACCCCATAAGAGACAGGAAAGTCTTAACTTTAGCTTCTGTGTCCTGGGGTGTGTGGCCAGTTAAAGGAATATGAATGAACATCAAGGAAAGTGAATGAGATGCCATTTTAAATCCAGAAGTTGGTGAATTTAACCGTAGAAAAATTGAAAAGCTTTTCTCTAGTTCTGTTAATGGGGGAAAGGAATGACTTCCTTGTTGAAATGAAAATGCTTGATTTTTAACCATACTGATTCCCGTCATTTTGAAATGTTTGCTGATTTCTGTTTGGCAAAGTGTGAGGTTTGATTTGTGTTGTATATAACAACTGTGTCAAGACTTCTTTAAAATGGTAGGCATTCCAAATTGTCACATGACATGATCGCCATAGATAGCCCAGGGAGTCAGCATGAGACTTAGGGAAGAGAGTTACAAAGACGAGATGATCCAAGGAGCATGTCACCTGTGCAGGGCATTATGGGAGTCAGTAGGCTGAAGCAGCAGGACTCATAGAGGTGAGAGAGGAGGCCGCTAGGTGAGGGACCATTCCCACGGTGGCTGAAACAGGCTATTCGTTCGTAGAGTTCATCTGGTTGTGGAGGCGCTTGGTATGCAGATGGAGGATTTCAGGGGACTCTAGTCTTGTGCTTTCAAAGAAGTTTCCCTGAATGTTCTACCTACTACTTTCTTACCAAAGCCTCCCAGGAAGAGTTCCTGTAGCTTGATTGCCATTCTGATGGGCTTTGAGATGTTTGTATGTGCATCTGCCATCATTCTGGAGGATGTAGACAGTATCTTAGCCATATTTGGATCAACCCGATATGGAGCAGATACCCAGTAAGTGTTGTTGACTTAAGTCAAAACAGGGTCTGAATGGTTGGGCAGAACCTTTGAGGGCCTGGGTAAGGAAGTGGGAAGCTGTCAGCTATGACTGTATCCACGGCCAAAGGGACCCAGTGTCCTTCCCTCCCCTGTCATCAGATGGGAAACATGACAAGTGGGAAGCAGTACATGGCCTGAGTGTCAACAGTGCAGGAACCTGGGATGGAATATGCCTGAAACAATGAATTTAGAAAGCTTTGCCTGTGTGCCCTCCTAGAGATGGTGGCTGGCAGAGCCCATAGATCTTCTGTGGAGGGACCCTTCATTGATCCTATGTGGCAGAAGGTGTTTTCAGTGGAGTCTTTTCTTGGTAAATGAGTTGTGACTGGCAGTCTTTGTATGTAGCTAGGGCTTTTCCATGTGCATTTGACCACAGGTCAACCCCAACTGGTTTGTATAACTGAAGAATATCAGGAGGTAGGTTTGTGACTTCAGGCTCCCCTTGATCCAGGGCTTAAAATTGGCAATGAGGGCCAGTAGCTTCTTCCATCTGAATTTGTGTGTGACTCACTCTGTCCCCCACGTTTTGCCTGAACCTTCCTTGGCTTTTATCTCAGCTTCACACTTCTTATCTATTGCTGAAGTGCAAATCCCAGGATTAATGTTGACTGGACCTGGCTGGTGTGGTTGGGACTTTTTCCTGCCCTGAGCTAGCTGCCCAGTGTCCAGGCCAGCTCCTGTAGTTCTTAGAATGAGAGCTAGGGATGCAGTTGTTCCTGGAGAATGGGTTGAGTACTGTCATCCAGGAGTGGCAGGGACCCTAAGAACCCACTGCATCTGAAATGACCACTCTCTGCTGATGATCCAGGGGAGTGTTCCATTAACCTCTGCTCCTGGCTCTGAGGTACCCTTCTGCTCAGAGACCAGATGTCTTTGAGGCCACCCTGCTAGCCTCTTCATTTGTCATTTCTGGACATTTGTCATTCTAGAGACAACTACCTAGGCATGCCCCCCACCCCGTGTATATAAGGTCTCTGGACTGCCATGGGGTCTCAGGAGAAAAATTCCAGAATTACAGAGGCTTCTGTAAGGACTGCATCCATAAACACCCCCATAGGCAGGGCCACCTTCTCACCTCTGCCCTTCTTCAGTGCAGCGTTTGACCATGACACATGCCACAGTTTGCAAAGCTCCCACTGCTTTACCTAGCTGGATTTTCACTGTAACTTGGCTAGACATAACAGGCCTGTTATGTCTTATTCCTGTTTTCCAGGTGAGGGAACTGAGAATCAGGAGAGGTAAATAAACAGGATGACACCAGGATTGGACTCAGGGGACAGAAATGTCATGTAAAATTTGTAAAACAAACAAACAAACAAAAAACAAAACACACACACACACACACACACACACACACACACAAAACAAAAAGCAAGGACACACTGACTATTGGAGCCTTTTTTTTTTTTTTTTCATGTGAATGTGCCATTAAACTACCCATAGGGGGCCTCTAAGTGCATACTTCATTGGCGACTACAGGGATCCAAATTAGCTTTCCCTGCAGCCATCTAGTTTGGAGCAGAGGCCACCTGCCTGTGCTTCACCCACTAGTGTTTCCTAGGGTTTGCACTGGTTTATCAAGACGGAGGAGGAGCAGCCAGTGGCTCCCTGGGGTCACCTCTTGAGAACTGTGTGAGACAGTCAGCAGGATTGTCTCAGCATATTCAGCCCACATGTGCACTGTGACCTCGGGTGACCCAGCCACCGGGAGAAATAGCAGCTGCTTTCTGTTCTTGCTACCCCAGAATGGCTGTCTTTGAGGGTCTCTGAGACCTACCAGAGGCTCCCGGTGAAGCCCATGTTTGAGCTTTGCTTTGCATGCTGGGTGAATGAAGAGACCATCTAATTGTGTTTGCTCTTTTCAGATCCTGTCACCTGCAAGTAAGGCCTATCATACCTTGGCCCCTTTCTCCCGTCCTCATGCCTTATGCCCCTGACTCTGAGGACGCCTACCACCATGTGTACACACTCTTTTGAACATCAACAGCCTGGTACCCTGGCCCCACAATGAGGCACAGATAGAGGGCAGGTGGCTGCACCCAAGTGCAAGTTTCCCCAAACGGAGGGGGTCCTGGTATTGTAGACCATCTCAGCAGGAAGGGATATATAATCCAAGTTAGTCAAAATATGTGTCTCTGCCCACTTATTCTCTTATAGATATTGAGTGTCTAGCTCACTTATTATCCACTTACAGATATTGGATGTCTAGTAATGTGATCTGCCTTGGGAATCCAATGATGCATGAAGTAGAAATGACCCCAGGCCCTATAGGCATGGTCAATTTCTGAGAGAGACAACATTAGAGAGGTCATTTTTAAAAAGTTGTTTTAGACTGATAAATACTATACATATTTATGATGTAACATGTTTTAGTGTATAGATACATTGTAGAATGGGGAAATTAAGCCAATTAACATATTTACCTACATACTCTTTTTTTAATGGTAAGAACTTTAGAATCTTCTCTTAGCAATTTCCTACCATATTATACTTGGTTGTTACTCATACTGCTGTACAATGGCATCCCAAGCTTCCTCCTTTTAACTGAAATCCAGCTTCCCTCCAACCACTACTCTCTGCTTATTTCTTTGACCTTTTTTAGAAGCCACATATAGGCGAGGTCATGAGTGTATGTTTGTCTTTCTGTGCGTAGCTTATTTCACTGAACACAGTATCCTCCAGGTTTGTTCATGTGTTGCAAATGGTGACATTTCTTCTTTGAAGAGTATTTTTCTCTTCAAGGGAAACACCTTTCCTTTATCTGCACATCCCCAATGGACACTTAGGTTATTTCTATGTGTACAGTGTTGCAGCGAGCATGACAGCATCTGCATCTCCTCGACATTCTGATTTCATTTCCTTTGGTCATTTCCCTCTTGTGGAATTGTTATAGCAAATGGTAATTCCATTTTAAAATCTCAGTGGGATATCATCCTCTTGTGCAAATGGCTGTACTAGTTTGTAGTCTACTGCATACAAGGACTCCCTTCTCTACATTTACCAGCACTTAATATCTTGACTTTTGTGTGATAGCCATTGCCATCAGGTATGAAGTACGATTTGGCTTGGTGCAATTCCATTTATATAATTTTTGCTTCTGTTGCCTATGCATTTGGGGTCATATCCAAAAAAGTCTTGGCTCAGATCAAATGTAAAGAAAATTTACTCTCTTTCTTCTAGTACTTTTACTTTATATTTGATTTATATTTCCATAATGATTAGTGATTTGAATATTTTTCCAGATGATTATTGGTCATTCTGTCTTTTTTAAAAATGTATACTCATATTCTTTGGGGGACATTTTTTTAAATATTGTATTCTTGCTAATAAATTAAGTTCCTTCTGTATTTTGGATACTAGCCCTTTTCAGTTGTATGGTTTGCAAATATTTCCTTTCATTCTGTAAGTTGTCTTTTATTCTACTGATGTTTTTCTTTTCTGTGCATAAGCTATTCAGTTTGGTGCAATTCCATTTGTATATTTTCTGCTTTTGTTGCCTATGGTTTTGGGGTCATATCCAAAATGTCTTGGCTCAGATCAAATGAAAAGAAAATTTACTCTGCTTTCTTCTAGTACTTTTACTTATTATCCTAAAATTTTGATCCATTTTGCTTGGTTATGTATGTGCTGTAAGATAAAGAGCCTGTTTCCTTCTTTTGCCTATGGATGCCCAGTTTTACCAGTAGCATTTATTGAAGATACTGTCCTTTCTCCATTGTGTGTTGTTGACACCTTTGTCAAAGGTCAGTTGGTTGTAAATGTGTAGTTTTATTATTGGAATCTCTAGTAGAGGGGTAACTTTTTAATGAATTAGGAGTATGAATTTAACAGATGTTGATAGGATATGTCAATGAACTCCAGTTTTGTCTGGAAAGTCAATAAAGGCTTTGCTGAGAACATATTATTTAAGTTGAGGCCTGAAGGATAGGTGGATAGGTGGAATTTATCTGTTGAAAAATGGAGTGGAAAGATATTATGGAAAGAGGGAACAGATGTAGAATTGTTCCACTGTGGCCCAAGGTCATTCATGGAATGAATCAGTGGCTGAGCCCAGGCTAGGAGAAAACAGATATGATAGCTGTATGCTCTGTGCTTTTTCTCCCCAACCAACTATGCAGGGCTTGTTTTTAATCCCTGTATCATGACACTGTGGCAATATTCTGAAGAGGGATGTTTTCATATTTGAGGTCAGGAGAGCACGTTGGGCAATGGTAGGCAAGCAGGCAAGCAGGACAACGTGTGTGTGTGTGTGTGTGTGTGTGTGTGTGTGTGTGTGTGTGTGTGTGTAGATAGGTAGGCTGCCCATGGTGCATAGTAGAGGGTTCCCATAGATACGAATTAAAAAGGTTGGAGAGACTAACTGTAAAGTGGAGACGCAAGGATGGCTTTACCCTTGGGCTGTAGATAGGATGAAATTTGAGGTATGTCTTAGTCAACTATTCTATTGCTGTAAAAGACATCATGACCAAGGCAATTCTTATCAGAGAAAACATTTAATTTGGGGTTTGCTTATATATTCAGAGATCTAATCCATTATCATCATGGTGGGAATCATGGCAGCATACAGGCAGGGGCTAGAGCTGAGGGCTACATCCTGATCCATAGTCAGAGAGAGACAGAGAGACACTGAGCCTTGTGTGGGCTTTTAAAACTCAAAGCCCCTCCTGTGATACACCTCTTCTAACAAAGCCACACCTCCTAATCCTTCTAATCCTTTCAAATAGTGCCACTCCTTGCTGACTCAGCATTGAAACGTAGGAGCCTAAGGGTTCATTCTTATTTAGACCCGTTGTGGGATAATATTTTTGTACACTGTGAAGATGTATCTCTGCCCAGGCACCTTCTGGTTGGTTTAATAAAGAGCAGAACGGCCAATAGGTAGGCAGGCAAGGATAGGTGGGACTTCCGGGGAGAGAGAGGAACTCAGGGTTGGGGTGGGGGTGAGGGTAAGCATCTGGTGTGAGAAATTTGCCAGTGAGACATAGGGGAAGCCAGATGCACAGTATGGAGGGGAGTCATGTGGCAGAATGTAGATTAATATAAACTGGTTAATTTAAGTTTTAAGAGCTAGTTGGAAACAAACCTAAGCTACAGCCATGCTTTCATAATTAATAAGTTTCTGTGTCATTGTTTGGGAGCTGGCAGTCCAAGTAAGCCTACATTCAAACCACCGCAAGATGAGATGAAAGCTACCTTTATTTCAGCAATTTGACTGCTTTACTCCAGATTTGCTCTAGCAAGAATTTATAATAACTTAGATACATTTTCTCCTTGTTGATACATATCCTAAGATCACAAATTGTCATGGTTTTATAGTTTCCTTTAGGTCTGGTTGGATTACTTTGGTCTTCTCCCTTTCCTTCACTGTTTTCTAGTAGCACCTGTGAGTATTTTATGCATGCTGTGTGTGGTGGTAGGTGCTAGAGTTACAAAGGCAGAGAGGAATAATCCTTAAAACAGGGAGCTGTGGCCTGCAGGGGCACTGGCTGGGCACACAAAGAGATGTGTGGGACAGCTTCTCACAAGCCAGGGAAACCTCTCAAAGACAAGGGCCACATGGGTGGATGAGCAAAGCCAAGGGGTGAATGCCACTGGCCTGTGTCAGCCTCTTTAGAGTTCCTCAGCCAGCTGGGGCTCTGAGGTTAGATGGTAAGCTCTGCTAAGGAGGAACCAGCCCAGGCTGGATGGACAAATGGATGCACTCATGGATGGATGGATGGACAGGCAGACAGATGGATGAATGCTGATGCCACAGCACACTGCAGAAGGATCTTGGGGGGGAAAGAACCAACTATTCTGGAGTCTCCCAGTTCCTGCTAGCTGGTGGGTTTGGTTTCCTACAGGCCTTTGTAAGATTAAGTAGCTTAGAGACTGGAAATTAGTTCAGGAATGATTGACTTAGAGACTGTCCTACTGTTAAAAATCTGCTGTTTAAGAAGATGAACCGGGTTCCAGAATTAGATTTGAGGGCTGGGGAAATGGCTGGTGGATAAGGCTGAGCCCCAGAACCCGTGTGAAGACTCTGGGCATGTTGCTAAGCACTTGTGATCCCAGAACTGGGTGAGCAGAGAGCTGGATCTCTAGTGCTCTCTGGCTAGCAAGCCCAGTTGGTGTGCTCCAGGCAAACCATAAAACAAGGTGGCTAGCTCTTGAGGAAGAAGGATACTTGAAGTTGATCTCTGTCCTCCACATGTGTGTGTGCATGTACATGTGCATCTGTGCACACATGCACCCACAAGAAACCCTCAACCCCATACCAAAACAAAACAAAACAAAACAAAACAAAACTAGATTTGAGCCTTTATTTCTCTGATAGTTTAAAGTCTCATGAGAGACTCAGGCCTTATGTAGAGAGGTTTTAGGTGATGTCCTTCCTTCCTTCCTTCCTTCCTTCCTTCCTTCCTTCCTTCCTTCCTTCCTTCCTTCTTTCCTCCTCCTCCTCCTCCTCCTCCCCCCTTCTTCCCCCTTCTTTTTTGAGACAGGGTTTCTCTGTGTAGTTTTAGTGACTGTCTTGGATCTTGCTCTATAGTCCAGGCTGGCCTCAAACACATAGAGATCTGACTCTGCCTCCCAAGTGCTGGGATTAAAGGCATGAGCCACCACCACTGCCCGGATAGACGATGTCTTTCTAAAGGGCAATTTGACTGGCACTACCCACTCAAGACCTCCTTCTGAAGAGAAGAAACCACTGCTGGGCATGACTGAGCCATCTAAGCCTTGATGTACTTGGCATAGAGAGGGGCTTGGAATCATGCAGCCTTCCTGTTTAGGCAGTGGGGGTCACCTAGTACAGCTTTGGCCCAGACTTTGTAGAGAAGATTTATCTCATATCAAATCTAGGGGTTTCTCATCTGTCCTTTCCTGGCTTCTTGGCTTCTCCTTGCTGTGGCTCAGTCCTCAGTGCTCTCATCTGTCTCTGCTGGGCTGGAGCTCACCTGACTCTCTGCCTCCAGACTCTGTTCCATGTTGTTTGGCTTTCTTCTTACCTTCTTTTTCAAATCCACTTTCTTTCTTCAAATGAGCAATCCTTGTGAAGCAGGTAATTGTTACACTTCCTCAATTTTTGTTTTGCAATAACAACAACAACAACAACAACAACAACAACAACAACAACAACACTTAGTCTGTTTAATGTAGAGGTACTCTTGTCTCTCAGGAGTCTTTTGTAGTGTCAGATTGAAGATTGGATGCCACTGGCTTATAGGCCAACTGGTCTACCATGCTGTGCTTGTTCATTCGGCGTTTGGCAGAATCTCTATAACAAAGAACCATATTATAGCAAGCTTCTATTTCTCCCAACTTGTTTCATCAAGTAATTCACTAAAGATTTTGGAAAGAGGAGGCAACATCTTTAAAAAAGAGGATGAGGAGAGGAAGGAAGGAATATTAAAAAAAAAAAAAAAAAGCCCTTCAACTATTCAGTTACACTAATGGCCCTCCTATTATTGTGGCACAGTTACTTACAAATAAAAGGCAGAGGGGGAAACAAATGCATTTGGTAGGTGTACTCTCTGTTCTCTGTCTCGGGTTTTAGCTCTGAAGTATGGTACTGTCTTGACGTAGGGATGTAGCTGCTATGAATATTGATGGTGTGGCAGCCAAAGCTGCGTTCCTGTCTGGCCTAGTAAATAAAGCAGGAAGGATGAAAGGGAAGAGGAACAGTCAAGTCAGTGTGCTGTTTTTAGATTAGCTCGTTCTCTTAGAACTAGTAGTCTTGAGAACATATTGATGATGTACATTTGGTGATCGGGACAGCTCTGAGTACAGCAGGTGGGTATTTTCAGAGCTCAGGGCCTCTGGTTATAGTTACAGAATGCTTCTCTTTGTGCTTTCAGAGTACATGTTCCTTCCTGGATCTCTACACACCTCCCAGTGCAGAGTCCAGCCCTGAACTTTACTGTATTGATTGTATTGTGAATGGGAGGTTGTGTGGTGTGTCTCCTATGAGGACATCCACCTAGGATGTGGCAGGGAGAGGAAAGGGAGTCTGGGTTGCAGACAGAGCAGTACTCTGTAGGTCCATGTGTGGCCTGTGGTGGCGGTGGTACATGGGCTGCTCTCAGGCATCTTCAGGGCTGCTTAGTCCAGGGTATCTGACTGTGTGAGGGAAGTAAGGGGCAGGAGTGGGAAGGATGACCAGAAAGTTGAGGGAGGGGTACACAGGATGAGCTAGCTGAGAATTTAATCTGTTTGAAGGATCAGAAGTTATAAATAGGTGGGAAATGGGTATGAGTGAGGGCTTTCACATCATAAACATTAAATGAGAGTTTCTTAGATTGATGTGATAATGTTCCAGGGATCCAGAGAGCACTGGAGGGCATGTTTAGAAATGATAGAAGCCAGGGCTGGCTAGGTATAGCTCAGTGGGTGGGTATGCTTATTGCCAAGCCTCATGACCTGAATTCATTTCCCTGAACCCACATGGTGGAAGGAGAGAATTGATGCCTACTTGTTTTCCACTGACCTCCACATATATGTGTACACACATGTGTACACACACACACACACACACACACACAGAGACTCACACACAGACTCACATGTGGGCAAGAGAGCCAAGAATGGTCTAGGGTTAGACAAGGCAAAGCTGATCAAGTGACTTTTACATAACAAGTGAGGGGTCAAAAGGGTAGGCACTATCCTGATGTATAGGATGCAGCTGGCTATTGCCCTGGTGGCCCAGAGGGAAGATGTTGGTGGACAAGCCATGAGAAACTTCTGTCCTGGGGCAGCCAGAGACAGGAGCCAGTTGTCTGGCAGCAAAGGCCTGCAGCCTAGGAGGTAGCTCAGACATTTACATTGAAATGCAGAAGAGTCCCGCAGCTACTGCAAGCAAATGCATGCATGAATGTATAGATATGTAACGTTTTTAAGAAGGCAGGCCTGTAGAAATCATCCTGAAATGAATATCTTAAAAAGATGATTTCCAAAATAAGTTCTTACGCAGAAGAATTTCTTTTAAAAGGCATAAATTAGCATTTATAAATACACGTCTGCAATAGTAGTCATGTGGAACAGCCGTGTCTGCCTTCTCCTGTGCAATCAGGGGGCAAAGAAAGGATGTAAGAGCTGTGGCTGAGGCCACTGGCTTCTGCACAAATGGAGAAGTACTCTCCCACTAACTCTTGTGATTTTAGAGATTCTCTTTGTACATGCCTAAAACTCCCATGTCCTCCACCAAACCAAAGTTTTCAAGAGTGGGACCAGAGTTGGGATGTTTTTCCAGTCCTTGGCTCCTTCTGTGGTATCTGTCATGTGGAGGAAGAGCTCACTGTTTCCTGAGCCTAATTTGTTGTAGTCTCCTATTCTAGGCATGATGATGAGCAAAGTCCATGATCCTAAGGAATGGGACTCCTGAGGGTCGTAGTAGCAGAAGGCACTAGAGCCCACAGAGAAAAGTTCTCCGTAGATGATTTTTTGTTTTGTTGAGTAGATTGAAGTCAGAAAACGTTGCTAGGTTACATGTGGCCCAGTATTGAGGCATCCTCTTCTGCTTGTGAAGTCATGTGGGTTGGAGTTGCAGAGGTTCTAGCCATCAGGCAATGCTATAGAGTTATGTGGCAGTCAGATGGGAGCAGACATGGGTACTGAGATGGAGGCAGAGCTGTACTTGGGAGGCTGCTTGGGGGTCCATCAGTGGTGCCAGCCAGGAAGAGGAGGCACGCAGTCATGAGGCAGTGTCCTCAGCATCTGAGTTCACTACCTTTCACCCTGTGGGTAAGGGCAGTCAGACCTAGAGTAGAATAGGTACTTGTCCAAGGTCACCTTGCCACACTGTGACAAAACTGGCTTTAACTTGAGATGTCATAAGAAAACCCAAGAAGAAATAGGGGTTAAGTCCATTACGTCTTCATTTTTTCCCCCAGAGGGCATTCTGCTCAAAGCTATTGTTGGGATGTTTGTTTCATCCTTGTGCTTTTCTGGGCCTGATCTGGAAATCTCGGGGGAAACATGCTGCGTTGTGCAAATGTGTGCAAATAGAAAACATGCCATTATAGCCTAGGAAGACTTATTGTACACACATCAGGGCAGGTGGCAAAATGCAGTAATGCAGCCTGGAACGATAAGGTTTAACACTTAGCTGCTTATGAGAAATTCAGCATTAAAATTAAAATGCTTTTCCAGCCCAGGTGCAGAATAGTGGTCCCAGTTCTCGTGATAAAATTGAAGAGGGGAATGCTTGTGTTTCTGAGCTGTTGGTTCTGACCACTGTTTCCTTTTTTTTCATACCCCCTTTCAACCTTGGTCTCTCTTTACAGGAAAAAGTAGAATATGCCTTCCTGATTATTTTTACAGTGGAGACATTTCTGAAGATTATAGCATATGGATTGTTGCTGCACCCTAACGCTTATGTTAGGAATGGATGGAATTTACTGGATTTTGTTATAGTAATAGTAGGGTAAGTCCTTCTGGCTTTGGGGAAATGGAGGTGTGGGCTGGCTGGTAAAGGCTACATAGCCTTCTTGGGGAAGATGGCTGTTCTTATGTCAGAGATGGCACCAGGTCCTTTTGGGAGTTTTTTTCAATGCTGACAGGCCTGGTGTCAATCCCTGGGCAGAGTCAGCTGTGATGATCTCTCACGACTGGTGTTGTGGTTGGGGAAGTCACTAACACACTGTTGGAGGAAGTCTCAGCTGCTAATGAGAGATGATTCACTTCACAGGGCCTTGAATCCCCACAAATAGACCTGCCCTGCTGGTGGGTGGTGTCAAGTGAATACAGCTCCTAAAACCTAGCACCCTGCTAGTTAAAAACATGGGTATCATGTAATAAAGCCTTCCTAGCAATGTGGTACTTGGCTGTTTAATATCCTTGAGCTAAGCTATTATACTTTTATGCTGACTTGTGGGAGAAACTCTAGCATGCCACTTTCCCATTTTAAATAACAAAACAAGTGTCTGAATACTGTCACATCTCTGGCATAAAATAAAAGAAACTAGAAAATGCAGAGAAGCAGATGTTCTTTGAAAACCCTGTTGCAAGAGGAAGATGCTGGTAGATTCAGTTAAAGGAGAATGTCAGAATGAAAAATAGAGGTCTGTGTTGCTCTCTTCCTTCCACACCTGGAAACGTTGCCAGTAGAGGAGACATGGATCAGGTCTCAGCAGCAAACACCCGCCAAAGAAGACAAGCTAGAGCCCTTCTCTGGGACTGTGCACCCTAGCTGTCCTATGAATTACTCCTAAAACTACGCTTGTTTTCATAAAGAGTGCTTTTAAAGGTGTATTTATTTTACTTTATGTGTATGGGTGTTTCACCTGCATGTATACCTGTGTACCGGATGCATGTCTGCTGCCCACGGGAGCTATAAAGGGCATCATATCCCTCAAAGTGAGGTAACAGATGGTTCTGAGCTGTTGTGTGGGTGCTGGGAATCAAACCCAGGTCCTCTGCAAGAGCAGCAAGTGCTCTTAACTGCTGAGCCATTTCTCCAGTTATAAGAGAGCTTTAAAAGTCATTCCTCTGTTTTCAGATCAGTGACTTTATTCAGCTGTTTTTTTTGTTTGTTTGTTTGTTTGTTTGTTTTGTTTTGTTTTGTTTCAGTTGGAAGAGCTGAATTATCTTTTAGGTTATCTATTTGTATCATGATTCCTCTGGTTTTTCATTGGAGATGACTTGTTCTGCCTGTTCAGAGAGCAGCTTAAATTTGGGAATGTCCTTTCACACTAGGAAGTAAAAATGGGACCCAAAGTGGTAGCCCATTGGATGGTTTTGTAAAGCCTCCCTTAGTACATTGGAATCTAAGGCTCTATTGCAGAGGTAATGTGTCTAAAATGAATCTGGCAGATAGACATGAAGGCAAATGTCACCTCTTATTTAATGCACCTGTCAGGGAGTGGGGAGCTGAGAGGTCTTTTGGTTCTATAAGAATCTTGTAAAGCCGGGCGGTGGTGGCGCATGCCTTTAATCCCAGCACTCAGGAGGCAGAGGCGGCAGATCTCTGTGAGTTCGAGGCCACCCTGGTCTACATAGTGAGTTCAAGGACAGGCTCCAAATCTACACAGAGAAGCCCTGTCTCAAAAAACAAAACAAAACAAACAAACAACAAAAAAAGAGTCTTGTGCCTTTCCTACCATTGGACTTTCATTCAACTAGAGAACAGAGATGCTTAGCTTCATTTCTTGTGTCCCCATGCTACGATCACCTTGGCTCTTTTTTTTTTTTTTTTTTTTTTTTTCCTGATGGAACATTTTCCCACAACAGCACACCATAGGAACAGGGAACCAAGTTTAGGAGATAAAACTTCCGGAGAGCTGAGAAACATAAAATGGGAAGGGAGATAACCAGTCAGAGAGCTCTCTGCATGTGCCTTGGGATCCTCTGAAGTTTGGACTGACACTAAGCTGCAGTCCGTGAGGCCAATCAAAGAAGACTGTTAAGGAAAAGAGAAAGACAAAGAGCAGAAACTACAAATAAATAATAACCAGAATTTGCCTAAGATTGAAAGGTGTTTGTTATCCAAATACCCAGAGTGAATAATTGCATTGGATGCCCTGGACTGTCAGTAGACACCCCAGAAAAGTCATTACTAGTGGAGTTAACCTAGATCTAGAGTAGAGTTTGGCAAACTATGGCCAGGGAACCAAATTCTAGTCAATCCGGCCTGCCATCTGCTTTTATAAAGTTTTATTGTAACATAGTCAATTCAATCATTGAGTTGAGGAGTCCAGATATAAAGCCTTAAAATATTTACTGTCTAGTCCTTTACAGAAAAACTCTGCCATCCCTGCTCTAGAGTAAAGCTTGAGGGTTAGATAACAGTGTTTGAAAAGGAGCCTGAAGGAGAGAGAACTGATAAGCAGGTAAGTTAATTACCTTAACAAAAAAAAAAAAAAAAAAGAAAGAAAGAAAGAAAGAAAGAAAGAAGACTCTACAAAGGAAAAATCAAGTCTAAATACCTAGATGATTATTCTAAGTACTTCACCTGCAATCAGGTAATACTAGATATGTGCAGAGCAGAGATGTGGCCACTAGCAGATGGAGATTCTATGACAGAAACAGACCCAGAAATCACAGAAATGATGGCAAGGGACTTTATAAGGTTTAAAACAACAGCTCTGATTGTGTTTATGGTATGACTACAGTGGGGGAAGGATGGAACAGTAAAAGAAAGAAACACATGGAACTTGAAGTTGTGAAAAGAACATAGGAAATGAAAAGGTCCCAAAATTGGCTCACTAGTGTACTAGGCAATACCAAAGACAAAAAAAAAAAAAAAAAAAAAAAAAAAAAAAAAAAAAAAAATCAGGAAACTCAAAGATGTAGCACTAACAATAAATAATAATTAAGGAAAAATGAACACCTCACTAACTTGTGAATTATGAAATGTTCTAATGTGTGTATTTGGAGTCTCAGAAGAAGAAAAAGGCTGAAGAGATGGCCAACAGTTAAGACTACTGGCTGCTCTTGCAGAGGACCTGAGTTTGGTTCCCAGAATCCACATGCCAGCTCTGTAGTCCCAGATCCAGGGGCTCCTATGACCTCTTCTGGTGTCTGTGGATACCTATATGCATATGGTACAGATAAAACACATACAGGTACATATACATACACATAATCAACACATCAGTAAATAGTTTTTAAGAGGAAGAGAGAAGAAGAGGCTGGAAGACAGAAAAAGGAAGTCCTTGAGGTAATAGTTCTAAATGTTCCAACTATGATGAAAATGAACTCAGAAGTTCAAGATGCAAAACTTGATTAAAAAAAAAAACCAACATAGAGGAAAGTGCATCATAACCACAGTTAAGTAAAAGGTAAAAAGAATCTGAAAACAGAAGGAAAGACATCTCAAGTACAAGCCAGAAGACAGTAGATGCACCTTCAGAGTCCTTGGGGAAATGTCAACTTAGAGTTCTTATCCAGTGAAGTTCTTTACAAAACCCAAGCAAGTCAAAATAGAAACTTTTTTAGACAAACCAAAGCTGAGACTTCGTGACTGACAGACTTGCACATCCAAAGATGTTAAAAGAAGCTTTTCAGGCTGAAAAAAAAATGACATCAGGTAGAAATGAAGATACACACACACACACACACACACACACACACACACACACACACACACGCACACACACAATGAGGAATTCCAGACAGGGTAAATTTAAAGGTATTTATTCTCATTTTAAAATCTCTTTAAAGGTAATTGTCTAAAACAAAACAATAACAACATATTGTGTCATTTGTACCTTTGGTAGCAGTAAAATTCTGACATTAGCACAGGGGATGAGAGAGGGTCATTGTGGGCTGTGGTTGAGTGTATATATACTTATAATGACAGAATCGTCACTAGAATGGTAAGATGCTGTTTGAAGATAGATAGATCGTGAGCAGGTGAAAGTGTAGATTGTAAACCCTGGTGCCTAGATTGGCAAACTACCAACCCTCCACCCCAGGGCCTAGAGACATCTCTACTTTAAGCCTGCTTCTCCACATTAGTTAGGCATCTTGCCACCAACTTTTGGCAAATAAGGTTTTATTGTGACCCATCTATACTGTATGTGTGGCTGTTTGGTCTACTTGATGTTTAATGGCAAAGTTGATTCGGTGCCCCAGAGATCCTGTAGTCTGCAAGTCCTAGATGTTTACTCATCTCCCTTCACAGAAAGCTTCTGTTGACACTTTCCCTACATGAGCCACTAGAAACACAGAACTTTAATTATTAATATTAAGGCAACAGTGAAAACTAAATGCAATAGAAAGAAACACAAGAGCAAAAACATCCATTCAGAAAAAAGTAGAGAAGAAAAAACAAACAGAAAACAGACAACAAGATGGAAGGTTTAACACAGCAGAGCCCCAGTTAACACCATGAGTCTATCAGATTGCCGTACATAAAAGCAAGACTCAACTTTCTAATGTCTGTCTTTGACTTTCATTAATGCAAAGACAAATGATTTGTGAATAAAGGGAGAGAAAAGGCAGCTAGAGGGCCTATGTCAATATCCAACAAAGTAGACTTTAGACAAAGGGGTGATTGGGCACACACAGAGAGATATTTCATAATGATAAACGGAATTTATCAAGATGATCTAAGAACTCTCATTGCTCAAATGTCTGCTAACAGAGCATCAGAATGCCCGAAGCAAAAGCTGTTAGAGCTGAAAAAAGAGCAGAAAGATGAGTGGGTCCGGCTGTGCACCCCAGTTCTCTGTCCTGGAGTGTGGCAAGGACACAGTAATGGACAGGGAGAAGGGGTGCACATTACTACTAACTGTTAGGGACCAAGATGTCAGGAACCAAACATGAACCATAGAAAATACTAGCTAGGCCAAAGAACTACTCATAAGCCCCTTCCCAGAGCAGTAACCAGAGGCCTCCCAAGGTAAGAGAACATCCCACAGTCAGGTGCCATGACAACCGAAGATAAAGAGCATTCCAGGGTCAGGCAGCCTAGCAACAGAATATACTGCCCCTGACCAGTGACCTTAGCCGATATCTTGCAGGTGCACTATCTGCCTCACACGTCTTACACCCCTTCCATGTTCTACACGCCCCTTTTCCCTTTCCCTCCTTCCTGCCCCTTCCCCCCTTATGCTATATAAGCCATGTGGAGAACAATAAAGATTGGCGGCTTGATCAGAATACTGTCTTGCTGCTGTCTCTTTGTGTCGCCCTGTCCTTCCATTCTCTCCCACAGGATTGGTGGCCCCGTTGACACCCCGCTGGCCGGGGCAACTAACCACCTTGACTTTTTCAAAGAACTCCATCAGTAAAGCAGAATACATATTCTTTTCACATGCTTACGACATCTTCACCAAGAGAGTAATGTCCTGGGCCACAAAATAAATCTCAGCAAATTTAAGACTAAAAAAATCATAGAGAATCAAGTTTCTGAATGAATATGATAATGTTTCTGGATAAAAAGTCACTATAAAAAGCATAGGAATGCCAGGCAGTGGTGGCTCATGCCTGTAATCCCAGCACTCGGGAGGCAGAGGCAGTGGATCTCTGTGAGTTCGAGGCCAGCCTGGTCTGCAGAGCTAGTCCAGGACAGGCTCCAAAGCTACAGAGAAACCCTGACTTGAGAAACCAAAAAAAAAAAAAAAAAAAAAAGGAGAAGAAGAAGAAGAAGAAGAAGAAGTAGCAGCAGCAGCATAGGAACATTTAAATACTAGCCATGGGCAATTAGAAAGCAAAAGTATTAAATGTTACTATTTACAATGGCACTAAAACGATGAAGTATTTAGGTATGGATAGCTCACTAAAATGGCAACGTCTTCATGGGAAGAACCATGTTGGAAGATTTGATAATGTTAGCATTTCCACTTCTTCCCAAATCAAGGTATAGATTGAAACCTAACCTAAATACTAGCAGGCTTTGGAAAATTGACAAGATTTTTGTAGCATCTGAATGGAAATTAGACAGACTGTAAACTGGCCAAAGAAATCTTTAAGAACAAGGCTGGAGCCTGATCTTATAGCGTGCTGTAATATGATTGGAGTCAAGATAGTACAATATTGATGTTAGGAGTTGACATGAAGATAAATGGAATCAAAGAGGGGCATCTAGAAATAGACACACGTGTATGCCATCAATTGATTTGAGAAAAAGATGCCTTGATAGTTCAATGGCATAAGGCAACTGTTTCCAGTAAATAGTGCTGAAACAACTATTTGTTGATATGAAAGACTATTCTTACCTCATACCATATGGAAATGTTGCCTTCACACGAACCATCAACACATATTTACAATTTAAAACTGTAAAATTTCAAGGAGAAAATACTGTAGAACACTTTTATGATTCCCAGGCAGGCAAAGATTTCTAAGGCATAGGTGCTGGGGGTGAACTCCTTAAATCCCTGCACAGGTGGAGGAGGCTCCGGAATTCAATCAAGGGCTTCCTCAGCTATTTAGTGAGTTCAAAGCTAGCCTGGGACACGTGAGATCCTGTCTCAAAAGACAAAAAGGCCAAAAGCAGCACCCATTAAAGAGACAGTGAAAAGATTCAACTTTACCAAAATTTAAAACTTTTCTTCAAAAGTCAGAGTGAAGAAAATGTAAAGAAAAAAAAAAGCAGTTCATGGAGGGCAAAAAAATGTATATAATGTATATTCACAGAGGGTAAAAAATATACACTAAGGACTTGATCAGATATATACATTCAGCATGTATAAAGGACTGTTCAAGAAGATAGCACACTACATAATGGGCAAAATATCTGAATGGATCTTCATTTAAAAAAATGTGTGGCTGGCCAACTAGCCCCTGAACATTGTTTAGTAAGTAAAGAAATGCTAATTAAAACCACAGTAACAGCACCGTGTGCCTGCTAGGGCTACTGGGGTAAGAGACCAAAGAGACCAAATGGTAACCAGCACGCGGGCTAATTGAAACTCCAGTATACCACTTCTAAAGATGGAAGCAGTAAAACCACTTAGAAAATCCACCCCCTTCTAACAGTATTATAAACATTTACCAAGTATCCATATTACTAGTTTTCTGGTGTTTATCTAAGCAATAAAAACACGTGTCCACAGAAAGACTTTATTTAAAATAGAGGAGAACTGAAAACAGCTTTACACCATAGGACAGGTAAATTGATAAAAATATGACATGTTTGCTTAATTGAGTATTTTATTTAACAGTAAGATAAACTTACAAATGTAACAGCTTGGGTGAATCTCAAAAAATATGATAAGCAAAAAGCATACCATGAGATTCCTTTCTATAGTGTCTAGAAAGGGAAAGGCCTCTGTAGTGAGTAGTTCATCAGTGGTAGCCATGCTAGGCAGGGCGGCTGCAAAGGGGCCCGAGAGAGGAGCTAGAGACACTGGAATCCTCTGTCTTGACCCTGGTTGTTTGTGGCATTTCCTTCCGTGTTTGTCATAACTCCAGCTAATTTAAACTTTAAACGGGTGCATTTCTCATATGTAAAATAAACTGTGGTGGAGTTGAATGTAAAGATAAAAGTATCTTAAGGTAGAGCTAGACTCAATGGTATTTTGTGGTATAAAAAAACTCACAGACTATTTATCTAAAATATTAACCCAGTCCCTACCACCATGAAAAAAAACCCAGGAAGTAAAATGCTTACTAAATTATGGTTGGTCATGGACAAGAGCAGAAGAAAATTTATAGAAAAGAAAAAGAACAATTTATGATGTCTTTGAATCACATTCCCACTTAGTACAGTTTCCAACTACAGTCTGTTTCTCTGTCCAGTGAGTTGTCCATTTTGAGTCCATGGTGACATGTTACTTTTGGCAATATTCCCACTGAAAGAGACATTAAAAAATTAACATGTAGCTGTTAATAATGTGAGCGCACAAGGACCAAGGGGCCTGCAATAGCTGAAGTTACTTCCTTTAAAGAAAGCTTGGTCTGGATCAGCTCTTGCCCCACTCTCTGGGTTGGTTCTTAGTCAAGAGATATTTTTGGCATTCAAGCTTGTCACTTAAACTTTTGTGAGGGAGAACATGGTGTCCCCGTTCTGGTGCACCAGGTCTCAGTCCTTTTCTCCTCACAGAGAAAACTTTTAATAATAACCTAGGACCCCACATTGCTACTTCCTTTCCCTGTGCATATCTGTTCAGGTGCTGAGGTACAATGATGCATTATTATTATTGTTGTTGTTGTTGTTATTATTATTGGTGGGAGTGGGAGAGGAATAGACTGTAGAATCTGAGATCAGAGAGGGCAGAGCTCTGAGATTAAGGTTTCTCATTTTACTGAGGGGGAAAGGAGTTCCAGAGAAGAGAGGCTTCACAACCCACACCAAATACAGTAAGCGTCTCTCTGACTCAGGCTCTTGTGTGGTAGCAGAGACATTCTTCACCTGTTTTCAAGGACACTGTCAAAAAATGGGGGATGAAATGACATTGCAAAATCCCCGTGCTTGGGAGCAGTCTTTAGTCACCCCGTGCTTGTGAACAGTGTCTTCAGTCACCCCGTGCTTGGGAGCAGTCTGTCTGCAGTTACCGTCTGCAGAAGTTGCTTTTCTAACCCTTTGGGTTGAGCATTCCCGTGGCTTCCACATTTGCAGTTTGAGTTTGCCTTTCTTCCTTTTTTACTTGGTTTCTCTGAAGCTGTGAACTTGGTTTTTGGAGGAGAGATGCTGTGGATATCGCTCTGTATAAATAAAATGCGGTTTGGCCAGTGGCCAGGCAGGAAGTATAGGCGGGACAAGAGAGAAGAGAATTCTGGGAGGTGGAAGGCTGGGGCAGGGAGACACTGCCAGCCACTGCCATGAGAAGAAAGAGATAAGGTACTGGTAAGCCATGAATCACATGGCAAAGTATAGATTAATAGAAATGGGCTGAATATAAGAGTAAGAGCTAGACAATGGCAGGCCTGAGCTAATGGCCAAGCAGTTTAAATAATATAAATGTCTGTGTGTTTATTTTACAAATGGGTTGTTGGACTAACAGGGCTTGGTGGCACCTGGAGAGAAGCTCTCCAGCTACAGAGAGATTTTTTTTTTTTTTTTAACATTAGCTTCACTGCAGGAGTTTACAGTCATTTTAAAAAGCCAACGTAATAGAAAAGTTGCCCTAACCTTGATCACTTTCCCCAGTTGGAATTCAAGCTAGCTCCCCATCAGAAGCTTTGAGAAGGTAGAGACCTGGCTGTTCCCTGTCCTGGGCCCTTCCTAATTGCTGTTCTCTTATTAAAACAAATGCCCTTGAGTCACAGCACTGTGCCCAATCAGGCCAACAATCAGACCACCCTGTGTTTTATGGACCTAGTGTCTTGGTGACCCAGAGGCCTGTCAAGGAAGGGGCAGAATTTCTGTTTTGGCTGCTAATTAAACTTTAGAAACCTTTTCTTTGTTGCAGGGCCAATCATTTCCACAATCTGATTGGCCAGAGTTAATGCTATTTGCAATGGGCAAATTTATTATTTACTCAGGAAAAAAAAAAAGAGCAACCATTCCAAAGAATAAATATTTATTTAAAAAGGCAAAAATAACTGTCAAATGAGAAGATTGTCCAAAAATAGTGTTATCCGAAAAGCCTAAGAGTAGGAAAAAAAAAAAAAAAAAAAAACAAACTTATCCTTGCCGCCAGCTGTAACATCAGTCACATTTCAGAAGGGAAAACGGCAATATTAATGCCTTCCCTTAGATGACTCTTTTAACCTTTGCATCCCACAGCTCCTTGGCATCTGTCCGTGATTCACTGTGTTTTGACAAATACCTCAAAGAGGCTGCAGGGGGCGGGTGTCAGTGACATTGCTGGGAGAGGGGTAACACATTAAGATGTGGGACTTTGGAGTCGTCGTCTATTTAGTGGTCCAGACATTTCTTGAGCACCTCGTCTGTGTCAGGAGCTGTTTTAGGAACGGAGCTAAAACAGACGAAATGAACAGATGAAAACTCACTGCCCTCATGGAGCCTACATCTTAACCTCTTCAACAACGCACCTGGATTCAAACATTAGCTCTGCCACTGGTGGCTCTGCCTTGAGCCAATGAGCCTTTCCTGTCACCTTTGTTTCCACATGTGAATCACCGGGTCTCCATGATGCGGTGGGAGCAGGCTTTTGTGAGGGTGGGCGTGGTGGCGGATGGGAAGTACAATTTGGGCTTGAAAGCACAGCCACCAAGACCATTGTCTTGAAGGCAGTAAGTGCCCTTTGCTCTCTTGGGAGCCTCAGTGAGTCCCTGCTTCCCATTGCTTTGTTGGGAATTTCTTGGGAATTGCTTTGTTTGACCCCGTCAGAGGTCCTTCAGGTATTAGGGCAGGCTGGGCTTCCGTGGCCAGGCTCTTGCCTTTATTTAGCTTCCTTGTATTTAGTTAGCAGGCGCCCAGAATTAGCGCTTGTTCAAAAATAACTGCTGTTATCACCCTATATTGCTTACCTGGATGACAGACTAACATGTGTTTCTCTCTTCCTCTTTCAGATTGTTTAGTGTAATTTTGGAACAATTAACCAAAGAAACAGAAGGCGGGAACCACTCTAGTGGCAAATCGGGAGGCTTTGATGTCAAAGCCCTCCGTGCCTTCCGAGTGTTAAGACCACTTCGACTTGTATCAGGAGTGCCCAGTAAGCACATTTGCTTCCTGCCCCCTAGAAGTACTGCTGTTCCCCTGTTGGGTGGGTCTCGGGCTCAGGAACCAGTGCTCTGAGGTGAATTGCCCTGTGCCTGGTAGGGCCCAGCAGCAGTCAGTAGGCGGCCTTCCTTGATGCTGGAGGACTTGCACCATCTCCTTGGCTCTCTGGGACATTCCTGAAAGAGGAGCGGATGGTGCTTATTGCCATGGCTTTTCAGAAGTTTCTTCATGAAGAGAGACTGGGAGGCAGTAGGAGGCCTGGCCTTCTTCGTTTCCTGTCCAGTTCTGCACTCTGATGGTGCCCTGTGGCTTTCTTCCCAAGCGGCCTCACCTACAAGCGATGGCATTATTGAAGTTGGAGGGCTCTGAGTAGGGAGCAATGGGTGGGGGCTGGGCTTCTGGAGACTCCGATGGGCCCCACCACTAGTGATGACACCTGTCCCTCTCTGAAAAGAGGAATGAACCTGTCACTTTGCACACCTGTGTATAGAGCATAGCACTACCCTGTGTGATGGTGGTATGAGAACCCCATGAGACCATGGAAGACCCTAGCAGGAGTGTGAGAGGGAGTGGTGCCTTCCAGTGGACCCTACCATGTCGGTCAGTGACTGGCCCCTGCTTGACTTCTGACTCTGACTTCTGGGCACGTTGAGGCTCACCTGGGTTGGGAGGGAAGCTCCTTCCTGAGGAAGCCTGCCTGGCCTTTGCCTCACGAGCTCTGCCATGGGTGAGACTGTATCTTCTGGGGCCATGAGAGTGTAGACATACTCACATCTGTGCTAGTACTAGTGCTTCTGAGGGGGTGGGCTACTCAGCTGGAGCAAGGATACAGGACTGCTGGCTACACCCGCTTTCCACAACTCATAAAGCCATCAGAACACTGATTCTTCTCCTCCCAGACTGTCTTCATGAAGTTTTAATAAACCTTAGGCACTCAGAACGCACCAAACTCCTCTGGAAAAAAAAAATACTACATTTCCAAATTTAACATTTAAAATGTAGGAAGTGGTGTTTTAAGTGTACTTATTTTTCCAGATGGTTCATTTATTTTCATTGAAAAAGATCAGTGCAAGTCAAAACCCACAGAACTGTCTGGAAGCAATTGAGAGAAATAGAAATACCTTGGCAATGGCTGGCACTGCTAAGTGTAACATGATGAAACAAGAGGCTTGGTGAGCAAATGTGCTCTTTCAGACTTAGTCGTCACGGCTTAATCTAATTTCAAAGTAACCACAACAGCCTTTTTCCCCTAAAGAGCAAATGACAGGACAGCCTGCCTCTGGCGTGTGCTGCGTGCAGACACGGAACTGTGGCTCGCGTGTGTATGAGGGGCCCCTGCCAGTGAAAACTCTCAGAACTGGCCAGGCTCGGCCTTGGCTCCTAGGGCTAAGGAGGTTTCTACAGAAAGGTTAGCACTCCACAAACTCTGCAGAACGGTTTCCTGCTCTTCCTTCCTCTAAGACACAAGGCTATTTGAGTTTATGCTGCTCTGTGTCTTACTCTCTCACAGGTCACCAGAGAGAAACAAAGGCTCTGACCTTCAGCCCATCTTTTAGCTGATTTTGTCAGGCAATAGTTGCCTCAGATCCAAATGGGCTTGGGAGAGAGGAATTAGGACTTGCAGGCCATGCTATTTTCAGATGTGGGCTTGGTGATTTCTTCTCCAGCCCCCGAAATCATTGAAAATGCCCAGGAACATTTGGCTATACTTAAAAATCTTTGTCTTCTTGCTCCTGAAGGTTGAGGCTGTTTCACAGAATGTAATTTTCATGTGCACCCGAGTAGATAGTCCTTAAGGGAAAGGCAAGTGCATTCCACAGGGGCATAATTGAGTCATGTGGAATTATATTTCAACTGTACTACATTTGTTACTTGTGCACACACACACACAGACACACACACACAGACACGCCCATGTATTCATGCATGTGTGTCATGGCACATACTGTGCAGGTTAGAGGGCAGCTTGAAGAAGTCATTTCTTTCCTTTGACCTTGACTCAGATAATCAGGCTTGGCAGCAAACTCATTTACCTGTGGAGCCTTCCCACCAGCACATTAAAAAAATTATTATTTAAAATTATATTTGTGTATGTGTGTGTGTGTGTGTGTGTGTGTGTGTGTGTGTGTGTGAGAGAGAGAGAGAGAGAGAGAGAGAGAGAGAGAGAGAGAGAGAGAGAGAGAGAGAGAGAGATTGATTGATTTGTGGAATTTTGTCCATCCACATTCTATTATCAGGTAACTGTTTACCTAAGGGCACAAGGTGTGGTGGTGCACACACTTAATCCCCGCACTCGAGAGGCAGAGGCAGGTAGATCTCTGTGAGTTTGGAGCCAGCCTGGTCTACAGAGCTAGTTCCAGGACAGCCAGGGCATTATAGTGAGACCCTGTCTTAAACCAAAGAAAGAACAAAACTAGAATCCAAGACCATAAATGAGGAAGAGCACTGGACACTCTCTGGCCAGTTGTCACTGTCTTTCAGAGGATCTCAGTGAGGCTAAGTAGGAGGCAGTGACTTTTGAACTCTCACAGCTAATGAGAAGCTGCACAGGGCCAGACCAGGAATCCTCGCCCAGGCATGGCAGCCTTCTCCTGCCTTCTCGGTGTGCATGTTGATGATGTCCTAAGGAGCTAAATGTAAAGAAAGCATATGTGCTCAGTTTGTGATACAACTCGATGTTACCTCAGGAGTTTGGCCAATCGGAAACACAGTAGTTCCACTAGACATAAATACGTTCCCGAGACAAATGGCTCTCTACAGCAGACTTTGAGAGTGCCTTAGAATGGCCTCATCCATGTCTAAAGACAGAAAAATAGAAAAGAAAATGTCAGAATAGCAGCCAAAAGACTCTGCCCTTGTATATGGGAGCCAATGCTCCCCGCCCCCCATTTACTGCCTGCAAGAAATGAAGCTTTAAAAATTTAAAAATTCATGTTAGTCTTGTTTTCAAAAGAACCCATTTGAACATTTGAAGACGGGCCTCGAATTTTAGCCACAAAGAAAGCTTTATGGAGACAGGTCTTGCTGGGCTTGAAGACCCCTTGTCAGCTTCCCATCCTGCCTGGCCCCTGCCTCTTCCCACACGCTTACCAGGGGAGACAGGCAGCTGTAGCTGCTGGGGCTTCTTTCCTTTTTCTTGCCTTATTCCGGCAGCTGCTTTGTTTTAACTCTAAGTAGCTTAGCTTCTTCTGTTCTTTCTTTCTGTCTTTGAATAAACCTTGGAAAATAAGAAGGGGAAGAGAGAGAAAAGGAGTGAGGACCATGTAGACGCTGATGTTTGAGCGGTGGGGAGAGTGTAAGCCGCTAAGCGCTGGGCTGGGAAGCCTTTCTGCTTTTTAAGCTGATTGCAGTCTACTTGCTCTCCCTAAGGCAACATTTGATGGGGGACTCGGGTCTGATTCCAAACCCAAATTCAAAACCCAGTGTAGCTTGACTGTGGCCTCTGTGCTGATGGCCTTTTTAGCTGTGATGACACCCCACCCCAGCGCACACTGTGGGTGTCCATCTTCAGGCTCAGACAAGAGGGTAACCATCTCAGGTCCTCTGGCCACACCCTGCTCAGAGCCAGCGCTATATTCCTTTTGAATTTCCCATCGCTGTTTCTTGTACAGTGTTTGAATGCTACCTGAGAGTAATTTGTGTTAAATTCTCATGTTTCCTTCTAGACTGTCACCTCTTTGAGAGAGTGGCTTTGTATAATTCATCTTTATGTTACCCATATTTTGCATATTTGGGTGCTCCTGTTAAATGTATATAAAAATACATAAGTGAATAAATAATTTTATTACTGGCTACTCCTCTCTGGGCCTTAGTGTTTCACAGCTGTCTAGTGAAGGAGTTGGATTAAATGATCTTTAAGAATCTCTTTTTATCTCATCTCGTATCTAGGCTTTAGTATTAATTAGCAGCTTTGAAATAGCTCCACATTTTAGTGCTGTATGTCATAAACAGAGCAAGCGTCACTCGGGATTATATTCATGATACCTTTGAAGTGCCTTCCTAACTCACAAATGGATTTCTCTTTCTCCTAGGTTTACAAGTTGTTCTGAACTCCATTATAAAAGCCATGGTCCCTCTCCTTCATATAGCCCTCTTGGTATTATTTGTAATTATCATCTATGCTATTATAGGATTGGAACTTTTTATTGGAAAAATGCACAAAACATGTTTTTTTGCTGACTCAGGTGAGTGGCGACAGCAGTTATTAACCAGACATGAAAACGTTTTGGTTGGGGGAGGTGCTGGTCTCCTGAGCCGTTTCCTCCCATCTGTTCTGTCCTTGTGTGTCAAGTGTGTTGAGGATAAACGGGACTTTATTCTCCTTCCATCCTGATTGCCTATGGAATGTGCAGATAAGATGGGGGCCCTGCACGGGGCAAAGCAGGAAACCATGGTTCTGTCAGCCCAGGAAAGGTCCTGCAGATGTGAGTGCAGAGCCATGGGTGATGGGTGTTGAGAAGAAACAGGGTTCCATGGCCAGGGGCTGTTCTGAGTGGAGCTTGCTGGGGCAGTTGAGATTCTGAGGTGGCAAAGGTGCTGGTGTTGGGTTAGCAAGAGTCCTGGTATTTCCCTTCTCAATGGTCCTCTGCTTCCTTCTCCGTAGATATCGTAGCTGAAGAGGACCCAGCTCCATGTGCGTTCTCAGGGAATGGACGCCAGTGTACCGCCAATGGCACAGAGTGCAGGAGTGGCTGGGTTGGCCCCAATGGAGGCATCACTAACTTTGATAACTTTGCCTTTGCCATGCTCACTGTGTTCCAGTGCATCACCATGGAGGGCTGGACAGATGTGCTCTACTGGGTAAGCAGCTGCAGGGGGGTTCACAGCATGTTGTTCCCTTGGCAAGAGCAGTTGGCTGGGGAGAATGGAGCCCTGGAGGTCAGTTCTTTGTGAAGGGAAGCAGACTTAGGCCCTCTCTTCACTTGGTGAGCCCCTCCCCCTGCTCTAGTGGAATGCCCCAGCACTGGAAGGCTGTTTGCTTGGTGTTAGCTCCTGGCCTTGGAGGCCTTCACCTCCCCAGTGCTGCTGGGGGACTTGTTCTTACCTGTGGTTGCTCCTGCCCACTAATCCCTTCTGGGAACTCTGGAGGCCATGGCTGTCCTGATTAAACTAAGCAATCTAGAGCAACATTTCCTAAGGAAGAGGCACCTAGACTCCCAGTCTATACATAAAGGCAATTATTTTACTAGATCTTAAAGGGAAGGTGGGGAACAAAGCCAGGCCCCTTTCATGCATCCATAATGTTCGGAGACCACAGCTCACCATTAATTTTTCTCCTTTTCCACTCCCCCCACCTAAGCCCAGCATCACTGTCAGCCAGGCCAGAGCAAGTCTTGCCTCCACTTTTTCCCTTGAGCCAAACAAAGTGCTCTGGCAGGAATGGTAGATGAGTCAAAGTGTAGGGCTGGTTGACCCTTGAACCGCTGACTAACCTCTTGGTGACTAGGGTCTGATTCTTCTCATTGGCAAAACCAGGAAGGTTGACTGTAAATAAAGTACAGCAGCCATTTCCCCCAGTGATTTTGTGTATAGGCAGAATTTGTAAAGCTCACAGAAATGTAGAAATATTTTTTACCCCATAGTAGATGAGTTGCTGGGAAATACAGTAATGTGTAGATTTTGAGCCCAAATCCAAATCTCGTCAAACTAGTATTCCAACAGTTAATAGTTTGGAGAAGTGGCTCTCAACCTATGGGTCACAACCCCTTGGGGGGATCAAATATCAGATATTTATATTATGATTCATAACAGTAGCAAGATTACAGTTAGGAAATAGCAAGGAAATTATTTTGTGGTTGGGGAGTCAACATGAGGAACTGTATTAAAGGGTTGCAGCATTAGGAAGGTTGAGAACCACTGCTTTAGAGGATATTAACAGTATTTCTTGACTAGGCAGCTTCTTGGTTAAAAGGCTTAGAAACGGAGAAGCGGCTTCTGACAGTTTTCTAAATCCTAAACGTGACAGTGTTTCCTATCACTCTCTACCTTCAGAGAATGCACCATCTGATGCTTAGCCATGGGTTTGCTTCCCTTCACCGGTGAACACTACGCTTGTGAGACTGTGGACTGTCCTATACAGCCGGCCCTCTGTATCTATGGATCCTCCATCCATAGGTCCAATCCACGTCTGATTGAACCAGATGCCAAGTGAAAATAATTTAAGGGAAAAAGGCATCCTCATTGACTATGTCCAGACTTGTTTTATAATTATTCCCTAAACAATAGTATAATGGTTATTCACATGCTGTTAGAAATTAAACATAGTCCTGAGATGATTTAAAAGAATATGGGGGCATGTGGATAGGTAATATGCAAATACTGTGCTATTTATCAAAGGGGTTTCAGCAGCTTTGGCTGTGACTGGTCCCTGCAGATACTGAGGGTCGACTGTATATTCTGTTAAGTGGAGAATGAGCATCACCAACTTGTTATAACTTGTTTGTCCTTCATCCCTTTTTCTAATTGTTGTAGGAATGTGTGTGTGTGTGTGTGTGTGTGTGTGTGTGTGTGTGTGTGTGAGAGAGAGAGAGAGAGAGAGAGAGAGAGAGAGAGAGAGAGAGAGAGAGAGACTGTGCACATGTATCTGTAGACACAATGTTAATTATAGCCACAAGCAATACCTTCCCATGGAGAGGAAGGACAGGCATTGTCAGCCACAGAGCTCCAGGGTTAGGTGAACTGTTAGCTTTCACTCCTGACTCCTAAACTGCAGCTCCTGAGCAGAGCAAAACCTCAGTCCCAACCTTCCCATGAAATGACTGGTAAATAGGCCACATCATCCCCCAAAGCCCAAGCTCTGCCTTTTCCCTCCCCCAAACAAGAGAGAATAGTTTTTTTCATTTTATTTAAAGTAAAAGTCTGTGACTGTCCCAACCTTGTCTTCTCTCTATTGTCATGGTGAGTTGCCAGATGACGATCCAACATGCCTTGACTAATGGAAAATTTTCTAGTTTATCTTATATTTTTGCATATCAATTCTCTCACAGTAATTGTGCTGTTACCATGCAGAGAAAGTTTCAGGAGTGTGTGACCGAAGAAGAGAAAACATTATACACCCAGAAACACCAGTTTCCATTTACTTTTTTTTTTTTAGAACTTTTAAGTATCACCTGTGATAATGAAATGATCTTTATTGTTGCTATGACAATAACATAGTTAATAATTAGATAATTTAATTACATCCTCTGAATTACATAACACCTTTATTATGATGGGGGAGCACATGTAATTCCTCAACATTACTCTAGTCTCTTATCACTTCATAGCAGAGCTGAGATTTTGAAGATGGAGACAGTGCTGTATAAAGAGACCGGTGAGCATCCCCAGGGTCTTCCAACAAGTGTTGGTAGTCTTTGATTAAGGGCAGAGATCTGTGACCCTTTTAATAAGGGGCTTATGAGTAAATTGTTAGGTCTTGCAGGCATGTGATCACCAAGTAGATTTGGTCTTCAGGTCACAGTTGAGGGGCAGCTGGCCTAGACTGGAACCCAGTATGCTTTCCTGCTTATTCTTCCACTTGCCAGTGGTTTATGGATCCTTCTGTAACACTAGAGGGCAGCTGAGTAATGTCTTTTAGAGTGTTCTTTTAAGACCTTACTGTCTGAAACACATCAGGATTATTTTTAATCACTTGTTGATTACATTTATTAGCTCATCATAAAGATAGGCAGGAGCCAAGGAACTAAACTTTCCTAATACTTTATGGGCCACAGTCAGCTGGAAGCCACACAGCTGTGTCCTAGAACAGACCATCTCTGTCCAGCACAAAGCCTGGCCTAGAGTGAGTGTTCAACAAATACACAGGACTGTTGCCACTCTTGAACCACTGGACTGAGCCCATTGCCTCCCTGGTGTAGATGGGCTGTGTCTGAGTATTTTTATCAACTCTCTTGGAAGAGAAAGGAAATTCAGTTTTAAATCTCAATTGAAAACAAATGTCTCAATATTTAGGGTTTTGTATATGGTGGACAAAGCCTTTGCATCTAGACAAGTTTATATTTAGCCTGTGTTCTTCAGTGCACTTAGGTCATAATTCTCAAGTTTCTGGCAAATGTCTGGCATAAAGGCACACCTGGAGCAGAGCTATTTGGAGATGGGGGAATTGGGATCATGAACTGCTGCTGGGGAAATATTCTGTAGACTTTTCACAAAGTGAGCTCCACCAACGTATTTCAAGTGCTATTCAGCTCACGCAGATGTCCATAGAGACAATAGTGCAGGGCAGAGAAAGAGCTGGACGAGGTTTTGAGGTCCCTCTGGGTTTTCATGCCCTTGTCTACAAGATACACAATTAACATCTTATAGACATGCTCTTTTTTCCTTCAACTTTGAGGGTTTTGTTTGCTTCAGAGGAAATGTTTTGAATGTAGCAAATTAATGGCAAAGTATTGGTTTTAGGAGAGTGCTATCTGAGTCCCCTATAGCCTCTTGTTAGCACCAAGCTTTTTCCTCAGGGGTGCACAGGGCTGTGGAGGTGCTGGCTGAGAGACCTTAGTTAGAAGTACTGATCCCCTGACAGGGCCTCTCAGTCAAAACACCTGGGAAATTCTTCTGTGCCCAAGCAGCTACGCTTGCCTTTCCCACAGTCTATGCTCTGAGGCACTCCAGCATTTTCTGAGAGTTAGCAAAACCAAAAACCCTTATGCTTTCCTTTAACTTGAGGCATACATGGGCACTTAAGCCCTTAAAATAAGAGAACAAAAAAAAAAAAAGAAAGAAAAGAAAAGAAGAGAAAAGAAAAGAAAAGAAAAGAAAAGAAAAGAAAAGAAAAGAAAAGAAAAGAAAAGAAAAAAAGAAGCTGGGCAGTGGTGGTGCACGCCTTTAATCCCAGCACTCGGGTTGTTGTGGGAGGGGGCGCAGAGCCAGGTGGATCTCTGTGAGTTCGAGGCCAGTCTGGTCTACAGAGTGAGATCCAGGACAGGCTCCAAAACTACACAGAGAAACCCTGGCTTGAAAAACCAAATAAATATATAAACAAACAAACAAATAAATAATAAGTAAAATAAGAGAAAACTGAAGTGAAATAGAAAATTGTCTTGGGTTCCAGGTGGCCCTCTATGATGAGACTGACATAAATACTTTAAAAATTAATCTAAATCCAAGTCTTTCTTTCATGCTGGTGTCTTCATTGTTGATGGAGAACATCCAGACAGATACGCAGCCCTGAGCAGATAACATGTTTTCCATGTGGATATTTGGGGAACCAGCCCAGAAGTTGTGACCCCCCATGTGTATGATCAGCTTTGAGGACTCAGCTCTGCAGCAGGTGTGTGAGAGAGACTGGCCCCAGAGCTTAAGTTTCTTCTCATCTGGCAAAGAGAGGAGATGCTCCGGTTGGCTGTGTCTAGCTCCTGCCTCCCCTCAGTCCTCCTCAGCTGTCCTTCTGGGTGACAGTGACTTGAGAAGATGCAAGTCTGCAAAGCACCTACCTCCCAAGAAATTCAAAGGCGTCTTCATTTCTTAAATGAGATGTTCCCATGGCGGCTGTCACCACAGCCTGCCTCAGATGCTGCTGAGGCCTCAGGAGGGCAGGTGGGGCAGATGGCCTGGTCAGCAGACTTTGCCAGTCTCAAGAGTAAGGTGTCTAATGAGAGCCCTGTCCTGGGTCACTCTCTCCTCTGCCATGTACACACCCTGCTCCAGCAGAGGCTAGAAATGTCTGTCCCAGGTGTCGATCCAAGGCCAAAGCTCTGTCTGCCACACCAGGCAGCCTGTTTCATCCCCCTATATGTGGGTTTTTAAATAAGTTTGGTGGTGTAGTTGCTTTGGAAGAATTACCCTCTGCCTTCCTGCTGAAATTAGTTTATCCAACTTAATTAGATCAACAATTGGAGCCATGGCCCTGGCTCATTCATTCCTCTAATTGCCAATGTGCAGATGGATGGGGTTCTATTAAACACATCGGTTTTCATGTGGCTGAACAGGTGTTTCATGGGGGAGTTCATGCCCTCTCCCTAGACTTTAGCAACAGATGTTAGGTTTTTTTTTTTTTTTTTTTTTTTTTTTTTTTTTTTTGCCTTCTAATATTCCCTTTTCCTGTTTGGCTTCTGCATGAGGCAAACATTGTGAAATGCATGAGCCTCTTTTTGTAAAGCTCAAACCTGGAAGCAGATAATGTGCAAAAAGGCACAGGGCTTAAAAACCCTAAGGGTTTGCACCTGCCAGGAAGAGTGATTGGCCTGTCTGGATTATTGACTGGCTGAAGAGTCAGGGCACTCCTGCAGAGCAGGGCCTGGAGCCATTTACTCTATTACTGATTGCTAACCTCCTAACATCTCCTTCCTCAAAGAAGAGTTTGTCCCACTGAACACCGACCTGTGCTGCTGGAAAGTTCCATCCAGCTGTGACCCATCACACACCTCTGTGAAGTTTACTCCCAAACCTGACAAGAAGGCCATTCCTGAGTGAGCAGTCAGCTGCTTCTCTGGCCTTTTGAACACCTGTCAGGTCACAGAGTTGGGGTGGAGAAGACTGCAGTTCAAGCTAGGTTCTTTTAGTGGGTGCAGCTGAGAGAGGAAACCCATTCCCAAAGCATCCCAAACACATGGCAGCTATTAATCTCAGAAATACAGTCTTGTTTCCATGTTTATTTAGTAGTACTGTGTTCATGGCTTTGGATAATCCAAGTCCAAGGTGGGCCAGGCATCCTTGGGTAGATAGATGGGATGATTACCTTCAAATAGATGGTAGTTATTTTAGACATAGTTATTTATTTTGAGAGTGGATCTCACTGTGGGCTGGCCTTGAACTACAGAGGTCCATCTGCCTCCCAGGTGCTGGATCAAAGGCATGTGCAACCATGCCCAGCTAGTTTTTTGTTTTTGTTTTCTTGTTTTTTCTTAAGAGTTTGTAGAGTCACATATAACAGGCTTGACTCTCTAATTAAGACTTCCACCCAGTTTTAAAAGCAGCTAGGGCTAACACCTGGGGTGGAGCAGCCCTGAGGATCCAGGAGAACACTAGCTCTACTCTCTACTGAGCCTTCCCCTGGAAGATGCTCATCAGGACAGGGTCCTGGGATGGAGCCAGATCTCAGCTCATTTCCCTGCCTGGGACCAGGACCTGATGTTTGGCCTGAAGCCTCCATGAGTCTTCTTTTGTGTGTGCAGGCATGCTTGTGTGCCTGTGTGTGTTGGGAATATGTAATGAATGTCTGCTGGCTGCTGCTGTCTCTGATTTCAGTTAAGTCAATGTTTAATTCAATGTATAGAATGTTCTCTCTAATGTGACCCTCTCTCTTTGTTAGATTCTATTAACCCACACCTATGAGCCCATCTTGTTTCTTACAGATGAATGATGCTATGGGATTTGAATTGCCCTGGGTGTATTTTGTGAGTCTCGTCATCTTTGGGTCATTTTTCGTACTAAATCTTGTACTTGGTGTATTGAGCGGGTAAGCTACATCTCTTTCATCTTGAAAGCAGAGTCCTGAGGACAGTTGCCAAGACCACACAGGCTTTGCTAGAGGGGCCAGTGGGTGGGTACTCTTTTGTATTGGTCCCTCTTCTGCTGAGGTTTCCCAAACCAAGCGATTTCCTGGAACTACACCAGCTGTCATGAAAGAAAGCCATGGAGAAATTATTGACCAGGAATGAATTAATCAGTATTGTTGCTTGGGATTTAAATAATTTCCCTTGCTCGGCCTTTTGTCTGTCCTAAAATAAGATACATTTATAATGGCTTTCTTGATCTGGATCCAAATACAATGCCTATTAATTGGCACAAAACTGTAGCTAGAGGAGCAGTCTAGGCTGACTTTGGAGAGTCCCTTCCTGAAGACTTCAGTCTTAGGGCTTGCCCCACCCTGAGGAAAACAGTACAAGGACCCCCACTCATTCAAGCCCTTCCCTTAGAACATTAACCTTCAACCAAAGCCCTGAGTGGTCCTGCAGCTGCAACCGGGACTCTGTTCTTTATAAATGGATTACTGATAACTGATCTCCTTACATTTTTACAGGTAAATGATGCGATAGGATGGGAATGGCCATGGGTGTATTTTGTTAGTCTGATCATCCTTGGCTCATTTTTCGTCCTTAACCTGGTTCTTGGTGTCCTTAGTGGGTAAGCAGTTGGATTCCTGTTGTACACCCTCCCGCTACCACGTGGGAGGCAGCTCTGTGTCTCCCAGCTGCTCTCCGGTGGCTTCTCTGCATGCCTTTGGACTCTGATGTCCCCTCTGTGTGTTGCTTTTGGATTGAACTGTGATTCTTTCTGCCTGTATGTGTCTGTGAGATTCTGTGTTTCTGACGCTTGCCAAGCACTGTTAAACTTAATGAAAATCTTTCCCTTAAAGGTGAATCCCAAGCAAGTAAAAGGCTTCCTAGCCTTGGTCTCCCCCAGAGAGGGACTTTGATCTCTTGTGGGTTTCATTATATTAGTACATGACCTGGCCCTCTTTAGTCACGCTCAGCATATTATAAATAGTGGTGTTTCAGAGTCTCTGGTAAAGACAAGGTTAGTGCAGTTTAGTTAGTGCACCCAGCAGTTTCAAACCTCGCCTTCCCCGAGGTTGGGACACCTGAGTAGCTTGACTGGTCACTCTGTCACGGCATGAGCTGTGCCTCTGATTCAGCTTTCATGTTTTCTTAATACAGAATGATGTTCAGCCGTTACACACATGTTCCCTGGGGCTTTACTGCCCCCACCCTTTGGTCGCTATGTTAAAAGTTCGCCTTGTTTAATGCCTGCCTCTGTACTTACCCTCTGTTTATTAGGTTCAGGGGAGAGAAGGGCTTGAGAAGAGCCGTGGGCCGTGGGGCTGAGCCCTACTGTGGTGGGAGATGGTATTCCAAAGGCCCCGTGAGTAGATGTGAATCTCGACATCTCTGAGGTACCCCAGGCAGTGGAGTACCCCCATCAAAGTGGGCTGGGGGCTCTCTCAAAAGCAGTTTCCCGACGGGCGGTGGTGGCGCACGCCTTTAATCCCAGCACTCGGGAGGCAGAGCCAGGCGGATCTCTGTGAGTTCAAGGCCAGCCTGGTCTCCAAAGCAAGTTCCAGGAAAGGCACAAAGCTACACAGAGAAACCCTGTCTCGAAAAACCAAAAAAAAAAAAAAAAAAAAAAAGCAGTTCCCCAAGTGGGAGATTGATTTTGGCCTGAAAAATACTATGGGTTTCTTGTCATTAGAGTCTTACTTATTTAATTCTATTTGTGTTGTTGCATTATAGTTAAGATAAAATATCTAATTAAGAATTGTATTCAGTTTTAAGTGAGGTTACTAAAAATGATTTGTCTTAAGAATTAGACATCTAATGTTTACAGTCAGTACAATTTGAAATTTTAAGGAATAATAAAATAGCCAACTTTTAACTCCAAACAAAACAATTCATACACACAATCACTTCCAGCATACAGCCACTGCCCTGAGCAGCCCAGCAGGTACCCATGCCCCCTCCCTCTGGCCCTAGTCACTGCAATGAGCCCAGGAATTCTCAGAAAATCACACTGATAGACTTGGTCCCAAGTGAGTTTATCTTGCTCTTTCAGAGGCTGTATCTCAGACATGATGTCGTCCTGTATGCTGAGTTAGTAAAGTCAGCTTTTTCATGTTTTCTGGAGATGCTGTCTTTTGCAGAGCAGAAGGCAGAGCCCAGTTATCCATCTGGATTCCTTCCTTCACATTCCTCCATACCTGCCTTGCCATGGGTTGAGTGGGGTCAGTTCTGCACCATAAAACACCATCATGAAAGTCCCTTATCTAGAAGTGGCTCAGGAGCAGTGTGTCTCCCTCTCTCCACCAGTGAGAGGAACAGGGCATGGGGACTGAACTGAGGGTACAGCACCCAGCACCCACCTCAGCTCCCGTCTATAGACTGTAAACTTTAAAAGCCTTCCTCCCTGACTTTATCATTTATTTTTGTTTTTCCTTCCTTCCTTCCTTCCTTCCTTCCTCCCTCCCTCCCTCCCTCCCTCCCTCCCTCCCTCCCTCTCTCTCTCTCTCTCTCTCTCTCTCTCTCTTTCTTTCTTTCTTTCTTTCTTTCTTTCTTTCTTTCTTTCTTTCATTTTTGACATAGGGTCTTAATTCTGTAGTCCAGCCTAGTGTAGCATTCACTATATAGCCTGGACAGGCTTTGAACTCCAAATGATCCTTCTGAGTGCTGGAATTAAAAGCATGAGCCTCCATGTCCAGCTACAAGACCATCCTCCTTTTGAGCCTCTGTGGCCTGAAGTTGGGGTCAGCATGGTGAGAGAGGCAGTTATAGTTGGAGGAACGTTGCCACAGGAACTACCCAAACAAGGCCAGCAGCTGCAACTGTGTTGTGAGTTCCTTGGCGCCCCATGTCTCCTGAACCCAGCTAAACTGACGAAGGTCATGGAAACCACTAATTTTAACAGTGCCAGTGACGTGCCTTATCTTTAGTTCCCCTCTCTGAGCAGGAACTGTTGCCCCAGCATGATGAAGCAGAGATACAAGCCAGCCAAATCGTGAGGTGTTTAAGAAAGCTAAAAACAGAAGATGGAGGCAGGGGCATCCCATTATAATGACAGGGGTTCAACGTGAAGCCTTGTAGGAGAGACTCCAAGCTAGAGGGTTAAAAACAGCACACGTCCTCACCAAGCAGTTTACTGAAATGTACCTTGAAGAAAAAGAACAAGGTTTTGAAAGGCATTATTTTTATATTAAAAGAAAACTATGAAGGAGAAAGCAGATGACGCTTTGATGTCAGAAAGCAAACCTGAGACATCCTGGTCATGTTAACTGTCAGCCCATGCTCTGCTCAGACTCCTAGGGGGTGCACACTCCCTTTCCTCCCCTCTAACCTGCCAAGCCGCTTGGGTAAGAAATGCTGAACCAGGCTCTGAGTGGAGTCAGAGCTGGATCTGCAGAGCTCTTTTGCTAGCATCCTTCCAGTTCCTGATGATGGCCTGGCTCTGGGCCCGAGGCCTGGGGTGCCAAGGTGTCTGAGCTACAGACTCCAGCCTTGGCCTCAGACTGCAGCCCAAGTTGTACAGCAAGTGCTGTCTCTAGGAGAGCTGGAGGCCCTCAAGTGGAGAGTGCCTGGGTCCTCAGGCCTCACCATCTCACCACCTCTGAGGGTCCCGCACTAATCTGCCTGCCTCTGCCCTCTCGTTTATCCATTTACTTTTTTTTTTTTTTTTTTGGCTGTTGTTTAAGCAAATTTAGAATTGTTACTTTAATTGTAGAGGTGTTATAGAGCCGGAAGGACTTCAAACCAACATGTGATTTCAAAAGCACTGAGTTCCAAGCATCCCATCCTAGGTCAGTCAAGACCTCATGCATGATGACATTATAATATGGACTCACTAGGTGACAGTGACACCAGATATGTCTGACACTGAGCCCTTTGTTTGTTTGCCTGTGTGTGTGTGTGTGTGTGTGTGTGTGTGTGTGTGTGTGTATGTGACAGTATCTCATTGTTCAGTACATCCTTATCTCAGATTGGTGGCATCCTCCTGCCTCGGTCTTCAGAGTGCTGGGATGGTAAGCATACACCACGGTGCCTGGATGCTAACCCTTTATAAATATTGACTTGTGTGTTTATGGCTCCTTCCTTTACAAATAGCCACAGCGTCCTGTTGTATCTTAATCTACACAGGTGACTTGGCGTTGGCACATTTTTAAGGCATTTGAAGGCTGCGTCTCTGAAAATGCTGTTTGTTTCGTTTTGTTTCCTTCTCGAGGTGAGACTGAAGCTCATGAATGGCATGCTCTGTGAGCTTGGGTGCAGATGACACTATCTCTTCGATGCTGCTCTGTGGGAAGAGCTGGAATGGCCTGGAGCTAGTGCTGTGGCGCACTATTTGGTTGTCCTTGAAAGAGTGGTCCTTTGATGGGCAGAGAACTGAAAAGACTACCCTGTTAGGTCTGAAGTCCAGGTAGTGGATGTGTCTTAGCTTCTCACTCTGGCTTGTTAGCAACATGGACTCCTTGGTTTTAAGCTGTTCCCTTAAATCCTGGCACTTTCAAGGTTTGTCTCAGTGTATATGGCACCCCAGTGCCTGGTCTCACAGAGTTGCCGTGAAATTCTCCAGGGCACAGTGGTACCCCTGGGTGGTATCCTGCTTCTCTACTTCAGGTCCCACCTGCCAGACTTGTGGTGCTGAGGTCTGAGTGAGCAAGGGAGACTTCTTAGGCTCTGATCTTTAGCCTCCTCTTCCTAATACAGAAATAGTCCTGTCTTGCCCCCTGCCTCCCAGAGTAGCTTGAAATCAGCAAATGAATGGAGAGCCATGTGAAGAAGGCTTTTTAGGCTTTTACTCACTATCTTCAACTCACAGATCTCCTTCTGCTTCCTCCACCCCATCCCTGGGAAAGTAGGGATAGCCCAGGGGGCTCTGTGGAAGTTCTTAAGAGGAGAATTTTTGCATTTTTCCAGGAGGCTATTTGTCACACACACACACACACACACACACACACACACACACACACACACACACACACCCCACACCACACTCCTTGCCAGCAGGAGATGACCATGGGGCATAGGAGTTCTTTGTCAGTTATAAACTATTTTGTATGCAGACTAAAGTCACTGTTATTGGCATTATATGTGGTGAAGACTCTTTTCCTTTGCATCAGTGGTAGGGATGACATCCCAAAAGGCAGTACTCAAGCACACCAGCTTAAATCACTACAATTTGTGTCTTCTCTGCCTTTTAGCACTTGTGTGATTTGGGTTGACACTCGAGATTCCCTCTTTGAGCTGACTGTCCTCATCCGTGTGTCTGCACATGGAACTGGTGCTGGTTCCAGTCTTGTGGAGGGAGCCTTCAGAGAGCTACAGAATGTAGACCGCTTAGGGGCTACTGTCAGTTCTAGAAAGAATATATAGGCGATCTGGAATAAGCCAGCCTTTCTAAGCCAGCTAATAATAGCCATTGGCCAAGCCAGGTTTGTATTAGTGAGAAATCAAAGCTATATTGTATGTTTAAATGTCTTGTTCTAAAAGTATGCAAATGATGGGAGGCAATCGTTTACATATTACTATGTAAGCTCCCTCCTGGGACCTGCTTGAAATAATAGGTTAAAGTCGTTTGTCACTGGTCTGGGAATTCAAGGCTTTTTGCTAACATCTCACAAAAATATTTGAAATAGTTTTTTTTTGTTGTTGTTTTGTTTTGTTTTTTTCTGAAGCAGGCCTTGTATGTTGTCAGGCAATAAATGTTCTTCATAAGCTCACTTTCAGGCCATAAAATGAATGTAAACTAAGCCTGTGTGTCTATTACTTCGGAACCATTTGGCTGTAAATTAATTTTGTGTCTGTGTAAGCCACAGACTTCTTTAAAAATCACTTCCCAAATTTTCTACCGATGGAGGCCGCGGTTAGTTACTTTGCTGTTTGTAGTGACAGAATTCCTGGCAGAGGCACCTGGAGGAGAAGGGGTTTGTTGGGGCCCGTGGCTTGAGAGGATGCAGCCCACCGTGATGGGAAGGTCTGGCAGTGAGCCTGAGGCAGCTGGTCACATCCCGTCCACATCCTGAAGTGGAGGGACTCAAACTTGCTTTTTCCCGGTGTGTTCAGGCTGTGGCCCCAGCCTCTGGATGGTGCCATCTTCACTCAGGGTGGGGTTTTCCTCCTTTGTTAAGCCTTTCTGGGAATATCCTCACAGATAGACCAGAGATAGGCCTGTGGAACAGTCCAAGTCCAGTCATGTTGACACTCGAGATTACCCATCACCAGGCCTGTTTATCTCGATTTGAAGAGTTTAGGAGCAAACTGGATAAAAAGCAAAATATGGGGGGGGGGGGAGCAAGAGCAATTTTCAAAACAGTTCCTCTTTCTGAAACTGGCTTCCTAGACTATTCTGAACACATAAACTATCAGGCATAGACAAAGACAAGGCATGGCTACTTTCATGAAGCCTTGGCTTCCTCAAATAAAGAACAATGGTCTACAGAGCAAATGGGGAGGGGAGGTGATGATGTCACGGGGAGACAGCAGACTGTGCTGTGCCGGAATAGAGTCAGGCTTACAACATGGCGAGGTAGACTGGGCTTCGTTTATATTCATGGAATTTCGAGCTAGGGGATCTCTGATGTCTTCTCAAATACTGGCTCGTGGGACAGAATGCACCAGGAGGAGGAGGTGTCACTTGTGGCTATTTTCTGAGTGAAGACAGATGCTCTGGGAATAGTTGATCTACATATTTTTCACGACAATTTAAATTTCCCTACCAGTATGCACTGACAGAGGGTGAATGGCAGAATCCCCTCAGGTGTCCACACCTCTGACAGATCTGCATCTTAGGAAAGAAGTCAAACTGCTTGAAAAGTTAAGAGGGATAACACGGGGTCCTGAGGTAACCATTGGCCCACCTTGGAGAGTAGAAATGTAATGTACTGAGTTAATGAGAATCCATGTCTCAGACAACAAAGCTCTTTTGGCAAATGACTAATAAGGTACATGGAAACCTAAACCACAAATGGTGAAATGCGCCTTTAATGTCAGCACTCAAGAAGCAGAGGCAGGCAGATCTCTAGGAGGGTTCAAGGCCAGCCTGGTCTACAGAGTGTGTTGTATGGCAGCAAGGCTACATGATGAGAATTTGTCTTAGAAGGGGGATGGTGGGAAACTCCTTACAGACCTCTTCTGCTTAGGTTATCCTCCTGTGTGTGGTTAGCACTCTCCAGGGTATCTCTGAGGGTCACTTGAAGCAAGACTCCAAAAATTTGCATAATTTCACTTTGGTTGCATGAGGCTGTCTGGAAAACCCAGCCTCATAGCTGGGTGTCTTTCTTCTTGAACTTCAAGGTCATGTTGTGAGTGGAATTGATGCTGAGGTTGGGGGTACTAGAAAAAGCCATAGTCCTTTAGGAACATCCTTGGTTTGCCTTTGGTAAAGTTAAGAAATTAAGTCCCAATTTGGCTTTATGGAAAAACACCAGATTTCTCTTTTCTAGTAAAGAACAGAGCTAAACGTTCATGTCTACTCTGGGCATTGAGCGTCCTTGTTGCACAGTTGACAAAGGAATCCTAGTGCTATGGGTACCCTGGCCCCCAGAAGTGCACAGGCTGGTAGGCACACCTGACATTAACAAGTAAATGTAACCTCTCTGTGGCTGGCTGGCAGCTGCTGTTTCCATAGAAATGGCTGTTGGATCAGTGGAAACGAGGTAAGAGAAAAGTTTTTGCTGATGCTTGTTCCATCAAGCTGACGTCTGTTTCCCTGGTAACAGCAGTGGACAGCAGCCAGGCTCTAGAAACAGATTTGGTAGAGCGCTTTCACTTGTCAGCTGTGGCTGTCATCTGCTCCTGACCACATTGTCTTTGATAACACCTAGCAAAGGCCTCTGAGGACCTTGGAGGCACTACTGGCCTCATGTGACCTCCTGGGCATCCATCTTGCTCATGGAAAACTGTGTCCAGATCAGACTGTCAGCGATCTCCTCTCCACCTGGGCTCATCTTGTTTATACAGCTCAGGAGATGGGAAAAGGTTCTTGAGGGCAACAGTATTGCAGAGCAGACTGTTGAGCCTTAGGGGAATAGAATTCGTTACTGTGATTTTATGCACGGACTCAGCTCTTCACAAAACTGGTGATACCTTAATAGTTGAAATTAAAGCCATAATTTTCATGTGTTCCTTATTCTGTTGGTGGCATTCACAGCCTCCCACAATGAAAAGGATGTTTATGAGTTTAATAATTTGACTTCTTGTGAAAAACATATTGATGTCTGTCTCTAAGATGTTACTGCCATATTCTGTTAGATTTTTCCTCCTGTTCATTGTTCTTATGCAGGCTAGAAAATTGCTTTCAGGGCTCAGATATTGTAGGGCAGCTTGCTGTATACACAAAGATAGTATGTCTACCGAATCTGGAACTTCTCCGTGTTACGGTTCAGC
Organism: Onychomys torridus; assembly: GCF_903995425.1. NCBI lineage: Eukaryota > Metazoa > Chordata > Mammalia > Rodentia > Cricetidae > Onychomys > Onychomys torridus. Next base: position 3,830,292 of record NC_050451.1, on the reverse strand, counting down.
AGTTGTTTCTTCTTGGGTTTTCATTTTATTTCTGCACATGTGTGCATCCAAAGCACACATCTCCCCTCTGCCTAAGTAAGACAGCATCCATAGATCTCACAGCACAAGAGACAGCCTTGTTGCCTAGTGTGTGGAATGGGTACATGGTGGGGAGAGGGGTAAGTTGTTTGCCTTGAATCCACAAAGATACATTGTCTTCAAAAAGATCCTTTTTCTGAAAATAAATTAATTAAAAACCCTGCAATTTATAGGTGTATCTTTGAGAAACAAATGAGATATAGATATATAGTATTGGCAGAATATGGATTTGGGCATCCAGAAGAACCATGGGAAACAATGCTCTGTCTCTGCAGGGTTTCCTGGATGAGTTTTCTTTAGTTCTCTGGAACAGAGTGACTGTGCCTGGAGACAGTGCTGAAGGATGGCCCTTAAATACTTCTGCACCATCTAGTTTGGTTCAAATAACAGATGAGTAAAAAGTGACAATCTGGTTAGAGTCACATTAATTCTCTCCTTCTACATAAAAAGAATGGCGTTTCTGTTTATCTCCTGAGTAATTTTTGAGTGCCTGCACAGAGGGAGATGTATTTGCCAAGTGCTATGCTCGACACTGGGTACTATAATGAGTTCATAGAGGCCTGAACACGGTAGTGCATGCTGCAATTCAAGCACGGGCATAGGCATGAGAATCATGAGTTCAAGGCCAACCTGAGCCATATAGAAAGGTGATTTTAAAAAAGTTTTTGTCTTTATGAAGCATGCTTAATTAACAGGGCAAGCTTATGATGAAAAACTCTTAGAAATGCTTTGAAAGAAGGACAAATGGTGGCACGTGCCTTTAATCCCAGTACTTGGGAGGCAGAGGCAGGCGGATCTCTGTGAGTTCGAGGCCAGCCTGGTCTACAGAGTAAGTTCCAGGACAGTTACATAGAGAAACCCTATCTCAAAACACAAAAAACAAACAAACAAAAAATTAAGAGGAGGAGCAGGAGAAATGGTGCTGTGGCACAATGGATGCATGGCTGAGGTATGAGAAGCACCCTGAAGAACTGAAGAATGAATAATGGCTCCCAGAGGCAGGCAGGGTGGGAGAGGCAGCTGAGGCTGAGCTTTCCATCCAGGCTGCACAGTGGGAAGAAGGAAGACATTGGAGAAACTAAACGAAGCTGGGATGGCAGGAACTGGGGACCTGCAGGCTTGGGAAAGCAGAGACATGGGAGGAGAGACTGACTGGCAGAACTCAGGTCACCCGGGTCCTTGCAGATAGAGCCTGTGGTAAGCTTTGGTCATGGCTGAAGTGTAGAGAAATCACAGAAAAAATTTAATCAAAAATTGATGAGATTTAGCTGGGCGGTGGTGGCGCACACCTTTAATCCCAGCACTTGGGAGGCAGAAGCAGGAAGATCTCTGCAAGTTTGAAGCCAGCCTGGTCTACAAAGCAAGATCCAGGGCAGCCAGGGCTACACAGGGAAACCCTGTTTTAAAAAAAAGAAAAAGAATTGATATTTAAATTTAATAAAAATTATGATATTTGAATATTTTAACGGCTTCAGATTACCTTTAAAAAATGTACCAGGAAAGAGGATAAATGGGCAGCCATTTAGAGAGATGCATTGGTGAGCATGGAAATTTAGGAGATATTATTTGTGGGCTCCAGTTGGTAGGCACACAGGTGGTATTCATTCTATAATCTCTTATATATGCTTTTATAAATGTTTGAAAATTTTCTTAAGTTAATGTTGGAAATCTGTATATAAAAGTCACCATAGCTGCAGTGATACAAATGGACTTAGTACAAAGGGGATATAAGGAAGCTGAGCTACGGCTGCTAGGAGCTTCCTCCAGCCACCAGCTCTAATGGTACCAGCTTGGATCTTTCACTATAAAGAAGTATAAAATAGGACAAAATACAACATGACTGTTTTCAGAAAATGGAAATGGGCATCACAAGATTGGGATACATAGCTCCAGAATTTCCTGGCTTCGTGCCTAGAAACACTCTTAGAATTATTGTGGAGGGCGGCAAAGCTCAGCAGAGACTGTCAGTCTGTTTGCTGAGGAGGCAAAGAGTAGTTTAGGGTGCTAAGACAGCTGGAATTTGTATGGCAGAGTAGTGAAGAGTCGTCTTCAGAGAAAGGGCTCTGGAGATCTGAATAGAGATCCTCTGAAGTCTTTGGCCATGTGCATAGCTAATCCTGTGCCTGGTCATACTCACTGAAGCCTGTCAGATAACAGCTTCTGGAGAGCTCAGTGCCAGGCTCTGACTAGCTGTGGTGGACAAACCTTAAAGAGCGTGTGTGGTATTTGAAAGGAGATTTCAGGGAAGGTAGGCATTGGCAGGATGCCGCTTTCACTATAAAAACAAACTTCTAAAGGACCAGGCCAAATGGCCAATAATTTAGACACTTGCCAAAATAAAAAATCAATACTCATTAATGGAAGATGCCAAAATGTAGCCATTCCCCAAATATTTCATCTCATGATCAAAAATTGTGAAAAACATCAGGAAAAACCCACAATCAAGGGGAGACAAGAGAAACACATCAGGAGGTGACAGAAACATTGCAACAGGTGATCAGATTTTGAAGTTGCTGCTGTAAAGCTGTCCAAGATGTCAAAGGAAAAGACGCACATCATAAAAATACAGATAGTGCCCATTAGCCTGGGACCGGCACCATGTCTGAAAAATGATTGTGAACTTGAGGGGAAAGTTGAGTGACAGGCTCTAAAGGGTGAGGTGATGGATGGGAAGTTTGAGTTCCAGAAGAAAAATAGACGAGGGAGGGGGGGATAAACACATGCAAATAAACTTTAGTAAGGAAAAGAAAACCAGTCCTAGGCACATCAAATTCAGATGACCCAAGGTTAAAGACAACACTTTAAAGGCAATTAGAAGGAGAGAACTGACCCCATGGATGTCCTCTGGCCTCCACCCTCATGTTCACACATATACCAACACACACATGCACGCACACAAATGAAATTAGGGAAAAGTGCATTTCATGCTAGAATAAGATAAAATCCATTGACTTCGTCTTTTAGACATAGTAAAAACAAGCCACAGTTCAATGGAATGGCATCTTTAAAGATCTGAAAAAGATTTGGAGGTTCAAGCCCTGGTATTGAAGAAGGAAAAAGAAAAAGGAAACATCATTAAGAAGGTGATTAAAAACTCAGTGGAGCAAAGATACTCACCAAAAAAAGTAAAGTGAGACAAAGAAAAATTCAAATAAAGTCAAGAAAACTGGTCAACAGATCATACCTACACTGTAAGAAATGTTAACAGCAACTCTTCATGCTAAAAGAAAAATAATTTTAGGTAGAGACAAACATATATTTTAGAAATAAGCACCCAAAATAACAAATGTAAAGATAAAAGGGTTCCTTCTCATTTCTAAATTTCTTAAAATGGTGTCATTTAATGGAAAAAGTAGCATCGTGCTTCTATGGAGAGTGTAGTGCAGAGCAGAGCAGCAGCGACATGGAAGATGGGGACGGGGCTTAAGGGGAATCTTCTCATAAAATCCTTAAAATACCACATACATTGGAGAAAATGTGGAGTAGGGATTGCCATGTCAATGTAAGGATGTATATGACAATCTTACTATTTTAAAAATAAAAGGTCACAAGCCCTAGAGGAGATGAAACGGAATACTGAGCGGCTGTCGGCTGTCCAGAATAAGTTAGGACTGAGGAAGGGGGACCGGGCATGTGCAGTCCAAGCCGAAAGCAGACAGACTTGACGTGGTGGCTCATGCTTGAAGGCCTGGGAAGGCTGAGGCAAGAAGAGTGTAAGTTCCGGGCTAGCCTGAGCTAAAATAGCGAGAACTTGACTCAAGAAAAACAAACAAACAAAATAGCTGGAACAGCAAGATGGTGGGCAGCTGTCAGCTTCAGTAACTGAATTCAGTGAAAGTGACTGTGCCATTTTAATTAAAGAGAGAGACTATTAGACTGAATAAAAATGCAAGATGCCATAGAATTTGACATGGACTCCAAACAAAGGAGTAAGGTTAATATTCAATGTCACAATAATTGGACTTCATGACAAGGAGCATTTCTAGAAATAGGGAAGAGAGAGGAGGGAGAGGAAGGGAGGGAGGGAGAGACAGACAGAGGGACGGAGGGATGGAGGGAAGGAGGAAGGAGAGATCCCATAATGACCAGGGTCAGTTCATCAAGATGCAGTGGTACTGCCTGCTTATTTGTAGTAACAGATGCAATGTCCTTAAAGCCAGACCTGTCAGATGTAAGTGGAAACATCGATGAGCCCCCAGTTGTGGATGGAACTGCTCAGGATCTCCTGTTAGTAACTGAAAGGGTAAAAAGACAGACACAAGCAGCAAGTGTAGTTGTTATCTAGATTACAGTTAGGTTAATAACTATCACTAACCACCTGACTTTATCAGAACAGCATGTACTGTTCTTTTCTAAAATAAACAGAACAGCTACGTCATGGCTATGAAACAAATTTCACTGAATCTCAAAACATCTGGAGAGATGGCTCTGTGGTTAAGAGCACTTGGTGATCATCCAGAGGACCTGGGTTCAATTCCCAGCATGGCAACTCATAACAGTCTGCATCCCAGTCCCAGGGGACCTAATGCCTCCTTCTGGCCTCTGTGGCACCAGGAATACATGTGGTGCCCAGACAGACATGCCGATAGAACACATAAAATAATTTTTTAGAAAAATCTCTGAAGATTGACTCTTATGTATGTTTTTCTATAGTCGGAAGATGGCACAGCAGACACTTGTCACCAAGCCTGACAACCTGATTTTGTTTGGATCCCCAGGACCCTCATGGTAGAAAGAACAGACACCCGCAAGTTGTCCTCTGACCTCCATATGTCTGGAATGGGATACACTCCAACATAAACAATAAACAAATAGATGTAATTTTTAGAAATTAAAAAATTCAAATAACAACGAAAGAATAGTTTTCTAACTTTTGTGGCTTTAAAACCAATGGCAACCTGTCCATAAAATCTCTTAAGTATTTTGGAATGAATAGATTTCTAACATGATTCAAACTACCAGAAGCATTTGAAAAGTACTTTTAAGTAGTTCTGAACCCTGTACTGCAGCATTTGCACAATTTATCCAAGGTAGTGTTTTGGGGAGGCTTGCTGCTGCATCTATAAGGAAGCAAGTGTTAATTGTGTGACCCCCCCTTTGTGCCTTCCAGTGCAGAAGAGGGCGTGAGGATGACCAGGGTGAGCAAAGGACGAAGCATCAAGCCTGAGGACAGATGGAGACCAAGTGGGCTCTGAAAAGCTCGAGAAAGCGATAGACAAAATTAAATACAATTTTGAACAGAAAAAGAGTAGCTCACCAATAGTAATAAGAGACCTCACCACAGAAAATAGACGTTCCGACGCTGATAAGAGAACAGGGCTAACTGGTCTGTGAGAACATACTCAGTAACTTGTGAGGGAGTAAATTCTTTGAAAGCAGTTTACTACGCATTTTTAAAACTAATTAGCCATATATTTGTGCCTTTCTTTCTTTCTTTCTTTCTTCCTTCCTTTCTTCCTTCCTTCCTTCCCTTCCTTCCTTCCTTCCTTCCTTCATTTATTTATTTGTTTATTTATTTATTTGTTTATAGGCAGGATCTCACTATGTAACCCTGGCTGTCCTGGGATTCATTATGTAGACCAGGTTATCTTTGAACTCACAGAAGCCCACCAGCGTCTGTCTCCTGAGTACTGCTGGGATTAAAGGTGCCCACCACCATAGCAACTGTAATTTGCTTTTGTAAGAGAATTCAAAAAGGAAAACTGTCAAAGAATACCAACGGCCTACATCAGATTCTTTCTTCTTAGGAGAAGTTTTGTCATTCCTAGAAAAATGCCTATCTGATAATAATGCCAAAATAGTCGAAACACCCAAACTTACAAACACATGAGAGCAGTAGCCTTTATGGTTCAGATACAAATGTTCCCAGACTTTAGCAAGCAGCATTTCTTTTGTATCAGTAGATGGTAGACTAAGTGAAACAGAAGAACTGCAGAGTGAGTCCATGGAAAAATCCCAGGCTGTTTTACCACATTAATAAGGGGAACGAGCATTTGGGTGACTCTCGCACTGAGTGCAGAAAGGACCACCGACTGTTTATTCCAGCAGCACTGTTAATTCTCAGCAACTTTTACAACCTGGAAACCATCCTCTACAGACATCACAGTTAATGTTTGAAGACTAAGGGCTTTCTTCCTAAGACTATTAGCAAAGTGTGGATGAATTTATCAGCTCATCTGTTCATCACTAAACTGATAATACTGGGCAGTGGATTAAGGAAAAAAAGCAATAAAATGCAGTAAGATTTGGGGAGAAAATGCATTTTTAGTCATAGACTGCGTTATTGTTAACATGGGCTAAGTAAGGAGGACACCATGTCAACATTCAAAAGTTAATTTTATTCCCACATCCAAACTGTAGGGAGGGTCCACAGGACTGAGGAGCAAGGAGTGTTTGGGGTCTCCTAGAAATAGATTGAGGGTTCAGAAGAGTTCGCCACTCTGGGGCAGCATCCCAGAAGGCTCAAAAGGGGTTAGAGAGTTGAAGAGAAAGGGGAGTTAGTGACAAGCTCAGAGGAATGCAAGGATGATGGTACCTGGGGGACTCGGGAGCAAGGGCATCGGAAAGTGCCAGAGACTGGGCCAGACGTGTGATAGGTGTGGGTCTTCAGCTGCTTGAGGACTTCTCCACATGGATGCCATCCTGCAGCCTGGTTTGGCTTCACCCAGCTCAGGATGTGGAGGTTTCAGAAGCTGCTGTGTCGGCATGCACACCCTGGGATGCTGAGATCTCCATCCCTCAGCCAGCTTGCATCACTTGTGGCTCTGATCTCTGGCCGGCCTGGGGTACAGTGACTCCTGCGATGTGGTTGGCAGCTTCCCCTATTGTATGGGGAAGGTAGGACATCAGGAGTCAAAAGTCCTGGCTCTACTCCTACCCCACACTTTCTAGAGATGTGACTTGGGACATCACAATTCACTTCTCCATGCCAATGCTTTCTTGTCCTTGAAATGGGACAACCCCATTTCCTGAATGTCCTGAGAAGTGAGGAGACAGATGGAGAGGACATGAAAGTCCTGTCCACATATAAGGGTGTCACATGTGTCTGGCTGTACTCTCCAGGAGAGGAAAACCCTCCTTCAGGGTCTGATCATTGACTTGCCAGCATTTCTCTGCAGGGCTCCATGTCTTTCTCGCTGTCATAAGTCATTGGTTTAGATTGAAGGCTAAAACATTGATCCGCTCTGAACTCCATCATTCCCTTAAAATTCTGCTTTAAAATAAATCTTAGTTTAAGCTGTCTGCTGGCATCTTCAGAGCCTGCAAGCATTTGGGGTTTCCAGTCCTTGAGCCTTGGGGACTTTTGTGTCATCTAAAGGACTTGAATGCAGAGGGAGGCAGACCCCACCTGTCATCCTCTTCACAGAAGAGCCTCTGTCAAGAATTATTAGCTGCTGCTATGGACAGGATGACAGACATGCCAGGGAATTCCAGCTGCACCTTATCCCTTGTTGGCAATGGTTCAGTGTAGGATTTGTGCCTAGGAGTGTGATGGGGGTTGGCAGACTGCTCCCTTAAGGAAGCTAGGCTCTGATTGAGTGTTGAAATATTGGACAGAGTTCATAAGGATGATAAAGAAAGGGAAGTGTTTTCCAGCTCCTCACAAGTGGCAAGCAGGGGTTGGTGGGCCTGTCAGAGCCTTTCAGGGAGCTCCAAGATGGCTGCCTGGCAGTGGGGCAGGAGAGTGGCTTTGAAGCTAGAGGCCCCTGCTGAAGAGGCATGATCTCTCCTTCAAGCTGTGGATACTGTTCAAGTGGTCAGTGGTTCTGAACGACATCTATAAATGACAACTATAAAACTAAGAGAACCCCGGAGCAGGGGATGGTGTTGGGGCGGGGTGTGGAGATGAAGATGGAGAAGAAGGGGCAGACTTGGGAAGTCATTGTGACAAATGCGTCTTTGATGAGGAAGCAGGATGGGGTGGGGGGTTCAGCCGTTAAGCTAGGATAGAACTGTGTGAGACCTGGCATGGAACTGTTCATATCATTGTTAACATGGCAGCTGGGGGGGAAGGAGGCTAGAGAGATGGCTCAGAGGTTAAGAACACTGGCTGCTCTTCCAAAGGTCCTGAGTTCAATTCCCAGCAACCACATTGTGGCTCACAACCATCTATAGTGAGATCTGATGCCCTCTTCTGGCCTGCATGGGTATATGCAGGCAGAACACTGTGTACAAAATAAATAAATCTTTAAAAAAAAAAAATGGCAGCCTGGGAACCAGGCTGTGTGGTTCATTTACATTGTTCCATGGGAGCCTCTGTGCCGTTTTGGGACAGGAAGAATTTTCTGCCTGTTTTATAGATGAATATGGCTCATAAGATTCAGATCCATGAATCTAGACTCAGGGAAGTCCCTCATCTCAGCTAGAGGAGACATACTTAAACAGAGACCTTGGAGTCTCCCGAGCCCGAGCTGCTTTCCCATTGGCCAGGAGCTCTTTTGTGTCTGTGTGAGGCTGCCCACCTGAGGCTCAGCTGGTCCCTCCTGAGTGCTTTCCTTCTTCATGCTGTCTGGATGTTTCTCTTCCCAAGTCCAATTACCCAAAGCAGGTTTGAACAGCAGAATATCTTCCAAGAACTTGGTTCCCCTCCCAAGTGCCTGATAGGTCTGCCGTGACAGGTCTCCCTGTGGCTCCAGTGGTCTTTGTAGGGCTGTTAGTTGGGGAGTACATTTTGGAGTCCCTGTCTTCTGTAATACAGTAGTCTTGCCTGTATTTCCTTACCATGATGCTTTTTGTTGGGGGGGCTCCTCCTGAAAGGGGTGCCTGGTCCCCTCAGTGTAGTTCCCCAGGTGGTTTGCCTTTTACACAGAGGGTATGGTTTAAGTTGAATTCCTAGATATTTCTTTGGAGCCATCCTGATTGGTTGACCCTATTCTAGCCTCCTTGGGTCTTTGTTGTCCATCAATAATGGGAGCCCCCTCCCCATTATTGCTTATCTGGCCTTCAGTCTATGGCAGGCAGTCTGATTGGGCCTTTCATGCAATATCCTGTTTGGTGCATAAGAAAGATGTGTCCCGAGATCACTGGCACCTTTAGTCCCTGTCACCCTCTCAACTCTCTTCAGGTACACATTTACCATAGTTTTCATTTAAAAAAAAGAACAGAATTATCTGGTAAGTTTAGTGAGGTATAGTTTTTAAATTATTTCTTAAGTAGAGATACTTAAAAGCTGTCAAAATATGTGGTAATACTCATTTGGTTCATCTAGTCACGTGATGGTGTTCATTCAGAGAAAGCCATGTCCAAAAGGGAGCTTGTGTTATGGAGTGTTTTAAACATACTTCTTAAAACATGCCTTAAAAAGGCTAAAAGACATCTGTAGCTTTTAGCATGCATCCTACAGAGATTCCCATCAGCTCTCTAGAGAGAACAATTTTCCCAGTCTTTGATAATTATGGAGACTAACCCTTTGAAGAGAGAGAAGTTCATCCTTAAACAAGGAAACATAATAAATGCAGCTGATGTTTCATGCTGTTATGTCCGAGATACTTTGCTACAATGTCTATATATTTTAGACTTAAATAAGAATCTTGCTTAAAATTTTTTCATGATGCTGTGGGGTGTAGTTTCAAGTGGTGGAAACTTACATGGGCACTTGTGCCCAGATCCTCCAGCACAGAGTCCAGCATCCACATCTATGACATCAGTGTCATCAAGACATCTCTATGTATAGAAACACCCACTTACTGATTCTTATTGGCAGGTCAGGGCTGGTGATAAGAGCCAGCTCCTCTTTCGTAGCGTTTGCAGGCTGATGCGTGGGGAAACTGTTAAATAACCAATGTAGGATACATTTCACAGATCCAGGGGATTCATGGGATGCCAGGGGAATGGCCTCACATTTGCCCCAGCATAGGGCATGGTCTCAAAAAGCTGCTGAGGGACTTGAAGCCAGTGAAGAGCACTGAGGCTTGAGGGGTCAGGGGTCAGGTGGGGGGGTGATTTTATGATGACTGAACCGTTTCCAGGAAGTGGAGGTTTCATTGCTTGCCTTTCATTAATGCAAGTCTGGTTTAAAAAAACAAACAAACAGCAAGAACAAACCCCGTGTCTAAATTGAGATGATTCCCAGTGGCCTATTTATTTTAGAGGGCATTTGAGAAATGAAACTTCTCAGAGCAAATGGCAGGTCAGCCTTTCGCATTTGGGGTAGTCACGTCTAATCTGCTCCTGCGTTTGCCATGGCCCACTGCAGGCTGACTGTTCTCTCCTTAGAATTTCCATAATTCACCATGTCAGGATCTGGAAATTCTAGGATGTCAGGGTTTGGGGAAACTCTCTGCCCAAGACTCCTTTCAGGTTCCTGGGTAGGAAGCAGGGGTCTCTCTGAAGTGTCACCTCTTAAGGAGGCATGGAAGACAGCATAGGGAGATATGCCAGAAGGGGTTATTTTATTCCTGAGTTGGGGCTCTGGAAGAAAACCCCTGGTTCATTGAGTGTCCTTGGTGTCTCCTCCCCCCACCCCCAGGTTAGCAGGAAATGAGGTCAGCGGGCCACCAAAAGGAGGCTTGGATCAAAGACTTGTTGTTTGTCCAACTGTGAACTGGTCATGTGATGGGACTTTGTTGATCCTTAGTGTTGGCCTTTGAGAGATGAACAGGAACACCTGTGTCCTGCCTGTGTGAGCGCACGTGACAGTCAATATAAAGATACTTTAAAGATTCTAAATACACGTTGAAGAAAAGAAAAGATTCTAAATACAAATGCCAGCAAATGTGAGATTTATTTCGGGGGTGGGGGGGGGTGTCAGGCATACAAGGCACAGACTAGCCTCTTCTACAGGAACCCAGACCACTTTCCCTAACAATTCAGGCTCAGATTTGCCAGAGTTGCTATTGTGTTCTGATGCACTTGTCTTTGGGGCCTTTTGAGTATGGGGGAGTGGCATACCGCTGCCTGACTACAGACAGACAGCCATTTCTTCTAAATTCACCCGCCCTTCATGTTCCCTTTGTTGATGCTCCAAGACAGCCTGTCTGCAGGGTCTAGGAGGAAGCAAGACTGCTGCCCTGGGAAAGGAGCAAAATGGCAGAGGAGACCAGTTCCTAGCAGGTGGCCTTCCTGCTTTCCCTCACTGGTCATAGATGAGTCCAGGGAGATAAGATCTACAATTTGAAAGAGTATAGTATGTTTGGGTGCTAGCTAGGATGGGCAGTGAATGTCTGTGGGCCTGGAGAAGGCCGACTATGATTACAGACCCATGTGGGACATCCTATCTGTATCCTTTCTGAGAAGTCACTGCTTCCATTTCCTCATTGGGGAACCCATGCTATTAGGAATTGTACTAGAATCTGCTATTTTCAAACTCCATGGCCCCTTAGGACCCCAGCACGTCTGCCTCCTCTTTCCCATGGCAGCCGCTCAGGGAACTAGTACAAGCTCTCTCCATCGGGTCCACCCCACTACTCCTTCCTGAAGGCAAGGAATATTTGCCTGGTAGGTGGGAGGGCCTCCCCGGCTCACAAGGTCCATAGTGGCTAAATGATCACACCGGTGGGCCAGATCGAACAGACTAGCATAAACAAGGCAGAGGGGACAGTGACCTCAGGTGGGGGTAGCTGGGTCAGCAGTGACAAGTCACATGGGCCCTTTTTCAAATTGTAGTGTAAGAAAATCGAGGCCTTAGAAACTGCTCTCTCTGACACATTTTTTTTATTTTATAATTTAATTTAATTTTACATATCAGCCATGGATTCCCCTGTCCTCCCTCCTCCCGCCCCCCCTCCCCGCCCTTCTCCCCAGTCTACCCCCCATTCCCATCTCCTCCAGGGCAAGGACTCCCTGGGGATTCAGCTCAGCCTGGTAGATTCAGTCCAGGCAGGTCCAGTCCCCTCCTCCCTTCACCCAGGCTGAGCAAAGTGTCCCTGTGTAAGCCCAAGGTTCCAAACAGCCAGCTCATGCACTAAGGACAAGTCCCAGTCCCAAAGCCTGGGTACCTCCCATACAGTTCAAGCTATTCAATTGTCTCACTTATCCAGAGGGCCTGATCCAGCTGGGGGCTCCTCCGCCTTTGGTTCATAGTTCATGTGTTTCCACTAGTTTGGCTATTTGTCCCTGTTTTTTGTTGTTGTTGTTGTTTGTTTGTTTGTTTTTTTCCAATCTTGGTCTCAACAATTCTCGCTCCTACAATCCCTCTTCCTTCTCGTCGATTGTGTGTCACTTTTATTGGTGCAAAGCTGTAGCTCGTCATCTGTGTTCACAGAATGCCCCTGGCCTCACCACCGTCATGCTCTCCCTGCTTTCTTTTCCGCTTCACACATGATACCAAAAAAAAACCGAGTTAGTGACGTTCAGACTTCTGCAGTCCCAACTGCCTGTGAAGAAGCAATTCAGAACGAGGGGTGGGTTGCTGTCCTGTACACCCAGCACTCACAAGTGAAAGGCTAGCCTGAGCCGCACAGAAAGACTCTGTCTCAATGTTCTGCCCTACAAAAAGGAAGCCAATTAAGCCCCCTTAGTTTAGAATTGGAGGGTATTTCTGGACTGCCTCAAACTTTTCCCTTTGTGCTGGGGATCAAACCTAGGACCCGGGTATCCTAGGCAGATACTCTACCATTGAACTCTATTCCCATCCCTCTGACCTCTTTTGATTCTCATCCCTCCGTGCACCGGCTTTATACTCTTACTTACTATGTCCACAATGAGTGGCATTTAGCAGCTGGATGGGCATGTGTGCCTGGCCTCACAGAGTCCCAGTGCCCATACAGTTAGAGTATGCCATAGAGAGTGCCACCTGAAGCAGCTTCCTATGTGGTGCCCATATCAGTTCTAGCCACCCCTCCCTCACAGTAAGCATGCATCAGTGAAGAGGGCAGAGGCTCTGTTGAAAGACGCTGTCTATGGTGTCAGGGGAGGCCAGGAACATATTTGGGTCTTGGTTCTTAATGACAAAGTGCTCTGATGACTCAGAGGCTTACAGATCCTGTTTAGAAGTGGGAACTAGAGATTGCTCCCCAGAAATGTGAGGCTTGTACCAGAATTCAAAGAGGATGTCTGCTTTGGTCCCCAGAATTTTGCAGCAGCTCAGCAGGTTGAGGGATTGAGTCAAGTGATCAGAGTACAAGGTGCACATCTATAAGCTAGGCACATAAAGATGGAGAAGCTGTGAGACGGCCTAGCCTCCGCGGTGGGGGGTGTTGGGAAGGTGAGTAGAGAGCCAGCTTGCATTCCGAATGAGAGACCACCAAAATGAAGCCAGGTTTGCAATGGTCTCCTGGGGAAAGAGAGGCACCCCTTCACCAACTCCTGTAGCAGCTGCCGTGGCCAATGAGTTGTACAGAGACCGGACAATACAAGACTCACAGTAGTCATTCTGTTGAGCTGTGAGGGGAATTTTTTTGTTGAGTGATGGCTCCTTAAAGAGGAAATAAAACGGATGGCTTTATAACCAGCCAGCCATGAAAAATCCACTGCATGAGGCCCGTGTTCACAGAGGGAATGGCAGGCTGCCGGTGGGAGCTGCTCCAGATGGCATGTCTGGATTTGGACACATGATCCCAGCAGTCATAGGCTTTCTGTCCCATAGGGATGTGTTCTGGCTTCTTGAGAAGGAGTGTGTCTGTTTACACTCTGTCTTCTGGCATTCCTGTTTGAAGTGGACATCTTGGGGGAGAGGCTTGAAAAGAAATACCTGAAAAAATGGACAGCACAGTCAACTCCCATGAGGAACATACGAGTCTAACTAATGAGCTGGAATGGATTGGCAGCAGCATAAATCTGCAATTGCTTAGAACAATTGCAGAGTCTTTGTTGGTTGATTTTATTTTATTTTATTTTATTTGGTCAGGCTATCATGCTATAGCCCAAGCTGGTCTGGAACTTGCTGTATAGCCCAGAGTGGCCTTTAACACATATAGTCTTCTGTCTCAGTACTTACCCATCCAAGTGATGGAATTACTGGTATGTGTTGCCACATTTGACGTTTTATCCCTTTGAATGAAGAATATTCTAGAGAGTAGATATGGGGGTTGGGGATTTAGCTCAGTGGTAGAGCACTTGCCTAGCAAGCACAAGGCCCTGGGTTCGGTCCTCAGCTCTAGGGGGAAAAAAAAGGGAGTAGATGTGGTCACCCAGTGTTCTCATACCAACTGGGAAGACTATCTCTAAACCCTTGTAACAGATGGAGCTAGGAAACACACATTTCTATATATGTATGCACACACTGAGGCCTGTTCTTAGGTATCAGTATCTTTTAAACAATCAGACATCAGGCTGTAGAGCAAACTGTTTAGAAATCCTGCATTCAGCTGGGCAGTGGTGGCACACGCCTTTAATCCCAGCAATCAGGAGTCAGAGGCTGATGGATCTCTGTGAATAGGAGGCCAGTCTGGTCTACAAAGCAAGTTTCAGTAAAGGCACAAAGCTACACAGAGAAACCCTGTCTCAAAAAAACTAAAAAAAAAAGAAAAAAAGAAAAAGAAATCCTGAATTCACAGCTGTACCAGTTCCAATTACAGGGCACCCTCCTGAAATCTCAGCACTCACAAGGTCTCTTGTCTCAACCCCTCAGTCATTGGAGCCCCTGCAGATTCCACAAACCAGAACATCTGGTCTCTAGAGGGTTCTCTCTAGTCTTCTCCAGCCCCGGCTTTGCTGGTTTCCACTGTGAGAGCGCTCAGCATCAACACTGCTCATGCCTGATCCTGCACTGTTTCTAACGTACTTTCAGAATCATCTTTTCCTTTCTCTCTTCCCTTTCCTTTCCTTTCCTTTCCTTTCCTTTCCTTTCCTTTCCTTTCCTTCCCTTCCCTTTCCTTTCTTTCTTTTCCTTTCCTTCCCTTCCCTTTTCCTTCCTTCCTTCCTTCCTCCCTCCCTCCCTCCTTCCCTCCCTCCCTCCCTCCCCCCCTCCTTCTTTCTTTTCTGTCTTTCCTAGAACTCGCTTTGTAGACCAGGCTGTCCTCGAACTCACAGAGATCCGCCTGCCTCTGCCTCCCCAGTGCTGGGATTAAAGGCGTGTGCCACCACCACCTGGCCACAGAATCATCTCATTCATACATGAACACACACATATGCGTGCTCTCTCTCTCTCTCTCTCTCTCTCTCTCTCTCTCTCTCTCTCTCTCTCTCTTGCTCTCAGATACACACACACACACACACACACACACACACACACACACACACACACACTCAGAACCCAGAAAACAAACCTAAGCAAACCCAAGGCATTTCTGTGTTCCTTCCCTTTGTTCCAGTCCTGTCCAGGACTAACTGTTTATGAGCCCCATCTGTTACCTCTGTCCTCTTTCAGTACAATCAGACAAACTTGTTTTGATTTACTTTTAATGTGGGGGCTTTTTTGCTTCATTCTATACTTGATTTGATTTTTAAAAATCTATAGTGTAAAAACCATTTAGTTCCAAAAATCAAAACTGTACAAAACTGTACACGTAGGAAAAATACTCCATCCTTTGTTACCTTTACCTCATTCATCCATGTCCATTGTTTCTTCTGTGTTTAAGTGTGTGTTGAAGAAGGTGCAGGGAAGGGGGTTCTATGCCTCTTTACATAGGCAGGTGCCATGTGTGTGCATGCAGAGATGCCATGTGTGTGCACACAAGGGCCAGAGGGCAATGTCAGTTGCCCCCTCTATAAATCTCCACCTTAATTTCCTGAGACAGAGTCTCTTGCTGGGCCCGGAGCTTGCATTTTGGCTATACTGGCTGCTTAGTGAGTCCCTAGGATCCATTTGTCTCCGTGACTCCAGCTCTGAGGTTACAGGCATGCAATCCCACCTGCTTTCCCCCTCCAATGTCTGGCATCCAAACTCAGGTCCTCATGCAGGTACTTGACCCAGGGAGCCATTCCTCAGATGTGTCCAATCTTATCTGCTGTTCTTTCAGATACATCATGTAGAAATATGTCTATTTTCCTATTTTTCCCTCCTTTATGTGCTAAGGACAATGTATTGTATGTGTATTTTTGTACAGACACTTACATTTTCTCTTGGTCACACACACCACAAAATTCCAGACCCAGACAAGTAGGCTCCTAGAATGTCATTGTTTTCAGATTTTCTGGTCACTTGCAAAAATCTTAACATTTCTACCAGTAACTTCATTCAAATAAGCCTTTGCAGTAGTGATTATTATTTAACCTTATAGTAATAGCACCTTCGAAGAGGATGAAACTCCTAAAAATGGAGTGATCTCTTTCGTCGTCCACTGAAGTTGGTAGCAGATGCAGTGGTCCGAAGGTGAGGCCTTCTGGAACAGAAGGTTGTGGTGGTAGGAGAGGTTCCTTTCCTGTGAACAGACAGTGGTGCGGGCATTGGCAAAGTGGTTTACAATGCCTGCTTAACTGTATCCCACTGTGATGGGCAAGAGACATGGGAGGGATTTTTTTTTTTTTTTTTTTCTGAGACAGGGTTTCTCTGTGTAGCTTTGGTACCTGTCCTAGATCTCGCTCTGTAGACCAGGCTGACCTCGAACTCATAGAGATCCGCCTGCCTCTGCCTCCAGACTGCTGGGATTAAAGGCGTGCATCACCACCATCCAGCATGAGAAGGATTTTTATAGATCTAGTGTAAACAGGAAATGTGATGTTAAAGTAAAATTTCACTTTCTTATATTCTTAGCTGCACAGGGAAACATTTTCCTGGCTTCTTTGTTTTTAGAAAGCTCAGATCGTGTATGAATCCAGAATAAGAACTTAGTATGTACATGTAGTGTGCTAAGACCATAACTTGACCGGTGTCTGTAATAAAAACGATACTAACATAAATCATAGAATTGGAGGCCCTTTGGTCTTCACGGGTTTTTAAGAAAGAGTTGCCTCATGCAGCTTCCTGTGGGTACGTTTCGCACAGGTCTTCTGGGCCTTCTTCAAGGATGTGGCTCGGGATGGAATGGGACTCTGGAGTTGAGAACAACTTAGCAAATGTCCCCAGCTGAGCTGTGCATTGCTTGTGCTTTGGGACACTCTGGTGGACTAGAAACCTCATCTATTCTCCAGGTCTTGTGTGAGCAGCAGGATTCACACGTTCCCTTTGTATTGAGACTGGAAGGCATTATCCCCAGGAGTGCTTCGGCTGGAGGGCAAAGCACAGGTCTTGCACACCCTCCCACCCTACCCCACCACGTGTTGTGTTGTGCACTACACCTGGAACTCCCACAGCCTCGTCAGAGGACAAAATGGAGGTGGAACAGCCTACTAGGGCCGAGGTTGAGTCTGAGGGTCTGAATGGTGAAAAGGACCGAACAGTGAGTGGGAGCCCTTCCTTGAGAGCAGAGAGAAACCCCTGAGCCAAGATGCCAGTTTCACTGGCTGCTTAGGTGCCCATGCAGCTCCCCAAAGTCCTGGAGGTGAGGGAGGGCCATGAGGAGAGAGTAGGGAGCTGGCTTGATGAAAGCAGGTCATCTCCCTTTTGCCAGAGTTAGTGAGGTCATAAAAGGGAGCTGCGCTGACTTTGAATTGGCTAGCAGGTGGGTGGAAGAGGGTGGTCGCTGGGTCAGAGCGCTCCATCTGTGTGCAGAAGCCTCTCTGTCCATAACTTCACCCACTTGCTAACAGCTTTAATGTGTGCCCCAGACCTATAAGTCACCTATCTTGGCTCCTACTAACGGTTGGAAGTGCAGATGGTTCCTTATATATAAAAACTGGCCAGTCGTGACTTCCAGAGTTGCCTGCACAGGTGTGGGATTTTGTGTTTGTGCATAGATACAGGGTTATATAGCATGGCAGTCACGGGAGGCAGAGAAAACAGCAAACATTTGGGGACACTTGTGCATCTGCCGAAACCTGTCTAGGGCAGGTGTTCCTGTACATGGGCAGCAGTTTGCTCTACCTCTCCACCTCCTATGGGGCAGTCTGGAAGAGATCATGGCCAGAGGCAAAGGTTAAGACAAACAGGAGTACAGTACTCCAGTACTGCTCAGGAGGGGAGACCTGGATTGTAAGACAGCTCCATTGGATCCCTTCCCACTGAGCTGAATTACTTGGCACCCTTCTTTATGAAGTGGGTGGCCAGGTATGAGAGTGGGTGGAAAGAGTAAAAGGACCATTACAATGGGCCAGGATGTCTTGAGTCTGGGCTCCTTTATGGCGCCATCCTGAAGGGAATGTACTTCCTCATAAACCGTGCATGTGTGTCGGTGTGGTCTTTGCAACTCTGGCGCCCACCGTTGTGCTTAGTGGGACACTGTCTTCCGTCCTGTGCACGTGTGTGGCTCCACTGCTGTGCTCTTGTGAGTGCATCCTGCTGTAAGACCGCTGCCACAGCAGGACAGATGGCTCGTGGTGCAGATCCCCAGGGATGCTCTGACCAGTGCTCTGTTCTCTTTGCGTCTCTCAGAGAATTCTCCAAGGAAAGAGAGAAGGCTAAAGCGCGTGGAGATTTCCAGAAGCTTCGAGAGAAGCAGCAGCTGGAAGAGGATCTCAAGGGCTACTTGGATTGGATCACCCAAGCAGAAGACATAGATCCTGAGAATGAAGAGGAGGGTGGAGAGGAAGGCAAACGAAACAGTAGGTGTTTCTACTCTAACCAGACAGGCCTGCTGTGTACTGAGATGCTGCAGTGTGTCCCCATCCATGCCCTGTGCCTTTATCCCTGGGCTGTGAGTAAAACACACCCTCCCAGCATCCCTCTCCCCTCTGCCTGTCCACATCACAGAGAGGCTAGTGTGTCTGTGCACATTCTGGGTCTCCACCTGAGGCATGGATGGGAACAGCCATTTGCATTGTAGGCCTTTGGAACTCTGAACCCACGTCTGTGTGGACAGTCGAGGGAGACACATCTCAGCTCAGAGCTACAGGGGAGGGCGTGTGCTTTCCCTCACCTCAGTGGGTAGTTCACCTGCACAAGGATTTGAGGAGCAGGCTCCTTCCACCTCTGCGGTGTGAAATGGACCCCTCCAGTGTTCTGCGTTCCAAGCCAACTACTTAGGCCATCAGGGCTGGGAAGAAACCAGCTGACTGTGCTAGGCAGTTGTTAAGAGGCCATGAGTAAGTCAGTGCTGGCTGCTTTGCAGCCCACCTGCCTGGGCTCCACGCTGTGACACTAGGTGCCCTTGAGTGCTCTCAGTGGGAAGCCAGGCCCGATAATCAGTCAACCACTGGAATTAATTGCTTTTTGTCCATCACAGTGTCTCTCTTAACACATACTTTCTCTACAGGCGCGCTCTTAGTCATCCTGGGAGCATTTGGGCCTTAGAAAGGGTAGAAATTGAAATCTAACAGTGCATTTAACTATGATGTTTCTGCTTTGTTTCTATTCTGGAATGGTTGATAGTAAAGATCAAAAACATGTCTGGAGGACGATGTCCAGTGAGAAGCCTGGGAAGCCAAGACTGGTCACATAGATGTGGAATGTGTTGGTTGAGTTAGCTCTTGTTAGGCAGAACTCTTTGGGGTCATGGTCGGTTCCTTTTCAGACTCACTTACAAATGACCTTCAGGTCACACAAGGCACAGTGGTACCTCAGGAGTTAGGATGAAGATCTAGGACAGATGGGCCACATGGCATGGCCTGGCAGGTTGGTGTTTAAGGTAGAGCAGTTGAGTGGCAGGAGAAAGCTTTTGTGATCTAGGACTAGCATGGGGTGGGCAAAGGCCACACAAGGTAGAGGGACTCAACCAAGTTAGCCATGACATTCTTTCTATTTTGGGACTCTAATCCGAGCTGTCACAGGGGTGAGGAGTGTTTTGTGTTGACATGGGTCTTTGCATGTAGAATCTGTGTGCTTATGAGGACTCTGCCTCTGACCTTGCCCTGCTCACTGCATCAGGGAGGGACCAGAGCTTCAGGGCCTGAGGATGAGGAGACTGTTCCCAGAACTCAGTGCGAAATTTTTCTGGGCCAAGGTGGGTTGTCTGTGTCTCTCACAGGAGATCAGGGTTGATGAATGGGCATTTGTTTGGTTTTTGCATTTGCTGATGTGTATGCTAGGTACTTAATCAGAAGAGTATAGATAGGCACCGCTTTCCCAGGGAACTAGCTCCCCCGAACCCCTAAGGCCTCCACAGGGCTTCCAAGCTTTACTGAGGCTGACAACACCGTAGGCCCAGCTGCAGACGCCTGCCTTAGACTTCTTTCTGTTGCTGTGATAAACACCATGACCAAAAGCAACTTGGGAGGAGAGGGTTTGTTTCTGTTTGTAGTCCATCACAGAGGGACGTCAGGGCAGGAACTTGAAGTAGGAACCTAGAAGCAGGAACTGAAGCAAAGGACATGGAGGACACTGGTGGCTCCTTTGTTCCCCCTGGCTTACTCAGTTCCTGATATACCCAGGACCACCTGTCCAGGGATGGTGCTGTCCATTGTGGGCTAGACCCTTGCATTACCAACTGTCAATCAAGAAAACGCCCCCACAGACTCACCCCTAGGGCAGACGGATGGAGGCAATTCCTCACCTGAGGCTTTCTCTTTCCAGACGGCTCTAGCTCAAATCAAGCTGACTAAAACTAACAGGTGCAGAGCCTATCCAGACTTCCCTTCATTTGCAGCGCTGACCTGTGGAAGCCCACCTCCATCTGCTTCACCCTCCTAAGCTCAAAACACAGCGTGTTATGTATAAGAGAAAGTACCGTCTCCTCTAATGAGGCAAGCACCTTCTTTTCTGGTATAAATGTGTCATACATGCCCTCCGCTTGCCATATCCTTGTTGATCCACATCTACAGATAAACAGTGATCCAGCTTCTTGGGTTGCTGTGGTCTGTTGAAGTAGAGGATTTTATTTTCATTTTTTTTAAGCACCTTTGTTGTGAAACATGGATTTCTCTAGATGTGGATGTCTTCTGATAGTCCTAAAGGGATCACTGTTCTATGAGGTTGGCATCTCCTGTGTCCTGCCACTTTCTGTAAAGAACCCGACTATGAGATGACCAATCTATGAAGCCTCTGCCTTTCAGAGGGGTTGCCATGGAGAAAAGGAGAAGGCAGTGGCTTATATAGAGCAGAATGCAGAAGCTGTCACTGTAATGAAAGTCCACCAGTCTACTCTTAGAGCCCAGAATGTCACAGTGGTGCTGGAGTGGAAGAAGCAGCATCCTTGCTGGGCTCTGAGAGAGGAATATCCCATGGCTACAAAAGGTAGGGCCGAGGGGAATCAGTATGAAGAAATGGCACGGATAAGAAGCGGGAAGAGACAAATGGTCAGAGTACTTAAATGAATTATTTGAAAATATTGTCATGAAAAGAAACAAAACCCTCTCTGAGACTCAGACCTTCAGAATTCACCAGGTAATGAACTCCCAAGCCCATCAGGCTGTGCTGCAGCTTCTGGGTGTAAGCGTGGCTTCTCTGGTGCGCAGTGACGAGCAGCTTACAGTTGGAGTGGAAAGAGTGCCACTTCTGAGATAGTCCCTTGTTCTTTATCCGGGGGCTGGAGTTTACTGTGGCATGAGGCCTGTGGTGCTTCTGGGGTCATCACATTGCCAGAGCCTCAGTGATTAGAGCTTTAAATAAAAGAACTGATCCTAGGCTTCGAGAACCATGGTGAGAGTCACATGACTTGGGAGGAGGGCCCCAAGTCTCCTCCTGGTGAGGGTTAAGGGAGTCTCCCTGAACCTTCTGGAGAAGCTCTTCTGGTAAGCTTCACCTGGCGTTGCCATGGCGGCCAGCTGCTTTTTTTCTGTTATGGCCAGAAAACCAACTGGCTTACTCAGTTCCTGATATACCCAGGACCACCTGTCCAGGGATGGTACTGTGCATTGTGGGCTAGACCCTTGCATTACCAACTGTCAATCAAGAAAACGCCCCCACAGACTCACCCCTAGGGCAGACGGATGGAGGCAATTCCTCACCTGAGGCTTTCTCTTTCCAGACGGCTCTGGGGGAGTGGGGGGATTTCAGTAAGGCTCATGTGTCCCTGACTGCCAAACAGGGGTGGCCCTGCCACCTGCAGGTGCCAGGCCTGGGACTGTCCCTGTGCATCTGATTAGCAGGTGGAGACATGGAGGTGTTGTGGTCTCACTATGGTGTCAGCATTACCCCTGGGTGTCCACGATCCCCCTCACCTTATGCCTCACACTCAGCCCTTGCTCCTAGAACGTCTCGGGGAGGGGACAGTACAGTGCCAGAATCCTGACTTTATCCCACTGGGTTAGGGTGTCGATCTGACTGGCTACTGTCTCCAGCTGGATCTTCCACGCAAATTGGCAGTTTCCTCCGGAGATGTTGAGGGGTTGAGGATATGAAAAGAAGTCCTCCCTGGCAGCTGAGCACTGGACTAGATGAACGCGGACTGAGGGTCATTCCTGACTGGGTGTTGTCGTCGGTACTGGGGTGGGAGTCCTGTAGCTGCGACTCCAGTGGTTCTTGCTGCCATCTGACTCTGGCAGAACTTGGCCCGTGTAGCGGGTTTCTGAAGATTCTCCCTGATCTCCAGCCAATCTCAGGCTGAGGACCTCTTTCAGGATCCTTGATCGATACTTTGGTTCAGAAACTGTAAAGTTCTGCGGAGGGATGGCAGCCAAACCTCCCACCCCTGTGCCGCCTGAGATTCAAGGCACTGCTGCTTTCTGGCTCAGGAGGTCCATTTCTGGTTTCTCGGGCCTGCTGTCAGGGAGCAGGTGTGAAGTCAAGCTCTTGGGAAGCCTTGCATCATCTGCTCTCAGATGTACACGTGGTGCGGCTGAGTGGGCTGAGTCTCGACACCCGACCCTGACTGTACCTTACAGTCCACCTAAGGATCTCCTGACTGGCTCCCACTCCCTGGCTCAGAGGCTCTGGTCCTTTAAGCCAATGGCAGGGGACCTCTCTTTGTTTGCTCCTGGGAGAGAGTTACAGGGAGCTCTGAGTCTTGAGCTGTGTCAGTGACTGAATCTCCCACTTGTCTAAGAATCCTCTGGAGAGCTGAGGAGGGCTGGTCTCTAACCTAGCTGTCCAGTGCTGGTGACAGGGGAGCCTCCTGTGAGTATCCTTGGACTATTTAAGATACCATCAGTGTAGATTCACTGTTAGAAAGCTGCTGGGCCACAATGAATTAAATAGATAAAATTATCTCAGAAGTTAGTCCCTAAGCATTTGGGGAAATTTCAAGGATAATTTATTTAATTTTTTGCTGAGCTTCAAATCTTTAAGAAACTGCCAAGTCTTTGTGCGTGCTTGTGCGTGTGCATATACGTGTGTGTGCGCGCGCGCGTGTGCGTGTGCGTGTGCGTGTGCGTGTGTGTGTGTGTGTGTGTGTGTGTGTGTGTGTGTGAGATGCTTTTTTTTTTTTTTTTGGACATGTGCAGCTGCTTCTTCATGAACAATGGTGTTATTCTAGGGCTATTAAAATCTGGAAGCCTAAAGTTCTATTTTAATCTCTTCTCATTGTCAGTGATTAGTTTAAAAAAAAACATTGAAAATAAAGAAACCATTTTAAAGGGAGCTCATTCTAAAATTCTGACCAAATGAAACAGGGCAGCCTCCTTGTGAGGACTCTTAGGGACCAGTAATCCCTCTAAGTAGTGATAATTGCAGCCCAAAGAAAGAAGGAGAGGTACCTGAAGCCCCATCACCTCACTGCCTTGTGCTCCTTCATTTGTCCTAGAGTGGTGGCCAATGCCCCACTGCCTCTCCCCGCCTCTCCCGTGGACCTTAGTACACAAGGGCACCTGGCTGCCTTTAGCCTGTGCTACCTGATTTATTTATTTCCTGAATTGTTTGCTTCAAAGGTCAGCAGAGCATAATGGGGGGCATACCTGTTTGCAAATAAAAGTCATGGCACTTTGCTGGCCTGATTTTGAAAGGCTGTATTTGAGGGGCATAGCTCAGTTGGTAAGTGCTTGCCTGACACTCACAAAACCTTGGGTTTGATCCCTAGAATCTCATAAACTGGACATTGTGTACCATAATCTCAGCACTGGGGAAGTTGAGGCAGGGGGATAAGAAGTTCAAGGTTATCTACCCTTCAAGACCTATCTCAAATAAAACAAACAGGCAAAAAAGATTGCATTTAATTATTTTTTTATTTATAGGATTGCCTTTTATCACCAAGTATCCCCATAAAGAACTTTAGAATTGCAAATATTCTACTAAAAGCTGCAAAACAAACAGCAGCAGTGGGTGGCCCACGGTGAATATGTCCTGGTCATCTGCCCTCTCTGGACTGGGGAGACTGATGGGAGAGCCACCCTCTGGGGTCAGAGGTCTGATAACGCGTGCACTGGTTAGTCTTGGGAGCCATCATCGGCCCTGACCTTCTGTCCTCTGGGATGGTGTGTGGTGTGGCATCCATCACACTTTTAAGCATTCTGTTATTTATTGACTCAAAGGTCACAGATTTGCATTTCTCAAGCCCTTGGTGTGCCTCAGGTGCTGTCCCTGGGGCTGTGGGCACAGAAGCTCTTCCCCTTCACACTGCTCTAGGAGACAGGAGCTTGATAGATGAGGAAACCACAGCACAGGCAAGTTACGTAGCCTCGCCAGGCTGCGTGGTTCCAGAGTCGCTAAGCTGGGGTTTGAACCCAGGCTCCACACCTCCATGAGTGTTACTGCTCTAGTTGGAAGCAGCAGGAAGCTGGGAAGGCAGGGCCTAAAACTGAGGCAGACTAAAGTCTCATGTGATAGCCGACCTTATTCAGAGCATCAGGCAGTGTACACTCTTGAGAGTTCGGAGGAGTCACCTGAGTAAAGTGAGCGATCACAAGGACAGGCTGCATGAGGCAAAAGCATGTGTTTCCACAGAGGCATGTGAACCATAACGGTAGGCAGCTGTGATGCATACTCTGAAGTCAGCTCACTCCTGTCCACTCCACTGGGAGGGCCGTGAGAGCACATTCCAGGAACAGCCCAGGTTATGGAGGAACAGAGGTCACAAAACTCCCATGAGTTCTCTCACAAGGTCTCAGAAATCTCCTCACACAGCTTCATTCATGGACCACGTTCCGACACATGAGTATTTGAACATTTGTATCACGTTCTTCTGGGGTAGGTTAGGAGAAGGGGGCTCGCAATGTTGAGAGAGCATGCCCTTTGTAGAAATGTGTTAGGGCCAACGAAAGGGTAGGCCCATGTTCCAGCATTATCCCCAGGGGCCCCTATACTACCTCCACATTCCTGTCACAAGCATGTAGATGCTAACTTAAAGATTAGCTAGCTAGCTTGGCACGATTATAGGAACACAAGACTGCAAGAAGTCAGAAACGCTAGGGCTGTTTACCTTGTGACCCAGTGACCGCAGGAGAACTATAGTGATGGTGATGTTAACAGCTATGCAGCCAGGCCTGGCTGGAACCAAGCACATTGCTTATCGCTTACTGTGCCTCCCAATTACCTCTTCCTCCAGCAATCCCACCCCCAACCATTGCTAATATCTCATAAGCAAGCAAAACCAGCCCATCCTCCTAAAGCCAGTGCGAGGTACAGTTGGAGTCAGAATCAGAGTCTGCTTTCTTCTCTGCCATCTTCCCTGTCCCAGAGAGCAGTCCTGGTTAACATCACACTGCCAGTCCCTACCCCGGTGCCCTGACTCCCTAGAGGGTACTTTCTTAAGTACTTTCTTAGCTACAAGGCCAAACAGGAAGCCTGTGTTTCGAGTAGGCTAGTTGGTTGTTTATTTAGGTTCTTAAGGACGGGTTGTGTAGTAGCTATGGCACATGTCTCCACCCCTTCAGATCCTAAGCTGTAGACTCCTTCCTAGGAAAGCAGGGGTGGCAGCTTTGGATCAGAGGCCTTCTCAGGCCTCCTCTGTTGTGCCCTGGGACCAGCAGCTCCTGCCTGCCAGCCTGCTTGGCTACCATGTTTGCATTTGCTCTTGCTGCCCTCTGCTGTGCGCTAATGGAATTGCCTGTGTTCAACCTAAAGGGGTCACGGTTGCTGACTTGCTTAAGGAGGATAAGAAGAAAAGGAAGTTGTGCTGCTTTCGACAACGCAGGGCTAAAGATCACGGTAACTTACTGAGGTGGACTTGCTCTTTGGAAGCTCCTTGCCTGACATTTCTGGTATCCTCTCCTTTCACATAGGCATCGTGTGAGCTGCATGTGCTGTGTGGTACTTTTGGAAGATGCCTATGTTGCCATTACATGATTTCTCTGACGCTTGGTCACGCTGTGCTCTTCTTGCCTTTCCCACAAATGTGTGGCATTACCAAGATGGCACCTTTTTGCTTGGCCTGTACCTGTAAAGAAGCAGCTGAACCAACTGAGGCAGCTCACTTGATTCAGTGTGAATATTCTTAGCCTGGAAGACACATTTTAAAATGCTTTTCCTTAAATGATACTTTTAAACTTAAACTGTTTAGACATTCCAATAATGTTATTTGGCTGTATTTTTTTTCTCCAGGCTACATGTTTTTAATTTCTCCCGGGCCTTCTAGTCTCTGGCTCATCTACCCAAGGCCATGCTAGAGCTAGTAGACACAGATCAAAAAAAGTGAGGTCAAAAAGGAAAAAAAAAAAATCTGGGGTGACACACATCTTTTCAATGAGAATAGTTTTATTTGGGAAACAGTTAAATATAAAGCTATGTTTGAAATAATGTTGATCAAAACCCTCACCCAATCCGCCAACCCCTTGGCAAAGCAGTTAGGGTCATTACCGTGGAGATGTTTATGACAAGAACTGGGTCCTTGCCCAGCTGTCTATGGGTTACTGCTGTAATTGAACAGCAGCACAAGCTTTGCCTAGGTATACCTACCAGCTTGGCCAGCCTCGTGCTAATGCCAAGATGGATCGCAGTCAGGAAGAGGAAGAATCTCTGAGAAGATGTGGACTGTAGGGCCAGCCAGGCAGCTGCTAGGAGAGAAGACAGACACATTGCATGGTTTTGTTAGAGCAGTCACTGCCTCCTGCAAGAATGCTGAGCTCAGAGGTTAAGGGAAGTGGGGTGGTCTGATAGAGACTGTGTTAGGATCCTAGCCTCCCCAGAAGACCTGAAGGAGGGAAGGAATCGTGGGATCATCACCCAGAAAGCACTTGACCCAGAGGGCCCCAAAAAGAGGATGAGAAGGACAGACTCTATAAAGCTTGGGTATCAAGTTGGGCCAAGGATGGAGCTGACCTGCTTAGCTTTAGGTTTATGTAAGCTGATGAACAGGAGGGTGCTTTGGTGCTGTTCCTAGCGGGGGTGGGGGTGTCACTGTCAAGAGGGGTGAACCCACCTTGGGCGCACCCTCCTCAATAGTAGCTTGGGCTCAGTGACATTTTAAGGATGCTTGTGACATCTCTGTTAGTTTTCTGAGACAGACAGATAGAGGAAACAGTCCTATCCTTTTGGGAAACGGGCCTCCCTGAGTGAGGAGTGGCCTCATATTGGTGGGAACACAGACCGGCTCTGCTGGTGACAGTGGCGCAGGAACCTTGCAAGGGAGATTGTGCCACTTTTTCCACCGTTACAAAGAAATTGTAATCTTCTAGGCACAATTTTTGTTTTAGACCTGGAGACCTTGGTCTGACCTTGACCCACATTTCCCAAGTGAGTATGGCTGCCTCCCAAGAAGTCTCTTGCCCTGTGTCAGCAACATGTATCATCAGCACAAGCATGTGCCAGTGCCTTCTGGGGATGCCTGGGACCTTTGGAATTGTCACAGCATGGCAGTGCTCACGCTTGTTCTGAAAATGATAGGAAAACAGAAGAACTTGAGGTCAGATCCCTTGGCCCTTGCGAAGGGAACCCAGTTCTGTCACTGACTAGTTGTTTGGTCTTGCTTCTTGTTGCCCCTCACCCCGGTTTCTTGAGAAGCTTTAGTAGCACAGAGGAAATGCTTAAAGAAATCCCCAAGTGTGGAAGAAAGCTTATGCTGAGAAGATCGGATAAAGGGGCTGGAGAGACAGCTCAGTGCCAAGCTGAGTGCACATTCTGCTCTTTCAGAGGCCTAGAGTTTGGTCTCCAACACTGACATGGTACAGCACATACCTACCTGTAACTCCAGCTCCAGGGCATCTAATGCCCTCTTCTGGCCACCTGCATACACAAGGCTTACGTTTACACTTACATGTGCGCACACACACTCACACACACACAATTTAAAAGATAAAATAATTTTAAAAGCACACCCAGATGAATGCAGCTCAGAGTACCAGGACATCTGTGCAAGCAGCTTCTGTTATGGCAGGTTCCAGACGGAGGGCAGAGCTTCACTGTGGTATGTGAAAAGCCTTCTTTGGGGGCTGCTGTGGCTGGAAGATCCAGGGCTCCTGGGGCTGGCTTAGGCTCTTCAGAAGCCATTCATATGTTGTGTTCTATTTCCTAAATGTTAGGCCTGGAGAGAGGACTCAGGTTCAAGTCCTTCTGGGCAGGCAGCAGGACTCCTGACTACCCAGGAGGGTGGTGGGCAGTGGATTGTCAGTTTGGTCTCCTTGAAGAATGAGGACATGTAAAGAGACTCCTGGCAGCTGCTGGTATTGAAACCAGATGACTTGTGGGTGTTGATTTTCGTGCTGATAGCAGGTCAGAGGTAAATGAGGAGATGCTTCCCTGCTGCTCAGGTCACTAAGCACAGATACAACAAACACATGTCCCGTTGAGCCTCAGCCATCCTTTCCTCTCTTCTGGAGTCTTTGCCCTCACTGAAAGAAATGATCCGTCTGTTAGCAGTGAATGTCATTCCCAAGTGCTGTCTGCTTGAACCCGCTCATAGACTCGTTTATCTGTGTGTGCACCTGCGCATGTGTATGTGTGCATGTGTGTGTGTATGTATGCCTGCCTCTTAATTCATAGAGCCAACACATTTGGTTGAGAAACACGTTGTCTATAGAGTGCAAGTTGATAAGGAAATCTCTGTACATTGGTTAAAGATGCTTGGTGTTGAGCTAACCTGAGGAATGTTTGTCCTTCGTGTATTTTGTGGTGTGCAGTTAAAGAAAAACTGATGACCTGCCTCCTCAGAGAGTGGCTCCAGGTGGGGCCTGACCGAGGCTCTCTGTACCACCAAGGCCTCAGCCCAGGATGTGCTAGGCTGCTTTCCTGGCATCTCCTGACCCACAGCTGCAGCCAGGTTCCTGCCAGTTCCTCTCTCCAGGTTAAGGCTCCCCCTGGTACTCTTCCCGAGCTCTCAGCACCTGAAGTAGGAACAGACCTCAGCTTCTCCCTGTGCAGATGGCCCTAGTGTGTTTCTGTGGTGGGTGAATGGAAACTGCAAACAGCATGAGGTTCTGAGAGGTCTGCCTGCACCCTAACAGAGCCCAGGCACTTGCCAGGGGAAAACACTGTCTCCTATGATGCTGTGGAAGCCTTAGGAAAAAGGCACCCAGGGACTTGCCTGAGAGTTTAGTACATGAATTTTTGTAATTCTTCCTGTTTTGACTTTTGTAAAGTCCCAGCAGTCACCAGTACAGCTTGCTGCTGTCTCCAGATGCTGGCTGACTGCCTGCCTGGGTGTGGTTTGTAGACATGGGAATAGTGTGCCTGTGGATAATAGTTGCTCAGTTTGGGAGGTCTTGCTCTGTAGAGTTTAAGCATGTACCAACCCTGCAAGTATACCAGTCTGTTTGAGCATCTGTCCTGAAGCTGCAGATATGGTGTGTTGCACAGGTAGATGCCAAGTGGGACAGAGATAAGCTTTCAGCATCTGAGCTATGTCTCTCTTTGGCAAGTCATCGGCTTGGTCATCTGTAGGATCGTGTAGTTGCTGTATACTTTCAGAAGCCTCTTCCAACACTGATGGATTCTTCTGTCCTGGTTGTTTTTAATTGGAGATGAGATCCTTTGGGGACTAAGTGAAGGAGGCTCAACCCAGTCATTCATATGAAAATGAAAGTTCCTGTGAAAGGGAAGGGTAAAATGCTTGGTGCAACCAAGGCATTAGAGAGCCAGAGGGTAGGGCAGAGCAGAGCACAGCTGCCCAGTCTCCTCTTGAACTTAGGTCCCTTGTGCAGATGGAGGGTCCTGATCAAGGTTCAAGCAGACATTGTCCTCATCCTCTCCCTTCCGTAGCCCTGGTGACATCATTCTGGAATAGACATCACATTCCTGGGGACTCTACATAAATGATTATGACCAAAGAGTTTCTGCCTCCACAACAAGCTAAATTAGTAACTCTTCTTAAGACTACACACACACACACACACACACACACACACACAGAGAGAGAGAGAGAGAGAGAGAGAGAGAGAGAGAGAGAGAGAGAGAGAGAGAGAGAATGGTAGCCAAAGCTGATTGAGAGGTGTACTCGGCCATTCACACTTGATACCTCTAGACAGTAAAGACAAAATGACCCCATCCATGTTGGAGTGCTGTGCTTTCAGGGAACCTCTGGAGCATTTTTCTGATACGATTGGCAGAATTCATGCTTGTGCACCTTGCTCATCATGATCTGTGGCTAAGACTGACACCAAGTGTGCCTCACCATGTTATGTCACGCCTACAGCCCCGAGGTAGGTGCTCTTGACTGTACAGATGACGATATGGAGTCTGGGAGAAGTCAGGCCACAGATGTGGGTTCAATTTAGTTCTGATATACTACACACCACTCTGAAGTGCTCTCCTACCATACCTGAGAATGGATGGGAGAGGCTAAGAGAGCAGGCACCCTACCCTCTGTGCAGCCTGGCCACAGGGCCCCACAATTCCCAGTGTTGGCTGCCATTCATGGTGTGGGATTTTGTTTCCTGCCTTTCTCTATGCATAGCCTGGGAAACAGCTAATAAAAGTCAGTCACTAATGATTGGCACAGAGCCAAAAATGCAGAGCTACGTGTCACCTCTTCTACGGGCTATCTGTCACTCACCTGTCTCCATCAGATTGTTTGGAAAATGAAGCTGTAGGGATGAAAAGCAACAACACACTGATGAGCCCAAACTCCAGAGAGTAGAAGCCACAAGGATTTAGTCTGTTTTGAAGTTTACTCTTGAAAAACAGCGATGTTTCAGTTTGACAAATATGAGAATTGTGAGGTACTTAATGCAGACAGAGATGGCCCTGAATGTATGGTACACACTACCATTCTATCATTAGGAAACTGAAGCCCAGAGGATGTCCCCAGGAAGAGTTGGGTAGATCAGGCCTGGGGATTCCCTTGAATGCATGTGTTAACATACCTCAACCTCAGAAACCACCAACTACCCCAGCTCACAAAGAGAAGAACTAGTGGGGGTTGGAAAGGGTTTCTAGTGTGGTGGTCCTCACCTTGTCACTGCAAGAGCGACCTGGACTTTTACAACCTAGTCTTCCAGGTGAGAGCATGGAACAGACCAGGAGATGAGCTATGTGTGTGTTTGTGTGCCTGTGTAAAGGGTGTTTCTGTGTCAGATGGTGAGATGCCCTGATCTGTTCTTTTCTCTGTTGTCTTTTCATGGTTCAAAAGCGAATGGAGGTTTGTAGTTGGTCGCTTTGTATTCAAGGACAAAGGAACAGGAGAGTCCCAGGAGGGTAATCAGAGTCCATGCTTCTACTCATCTGGCCTTTGCTTCTGAAAGCTGTGCCAGAGTGTGCCTGGGCATAGCTGGTAAGCCTCCCACAGGGGTGAGCTCAGTTTCTTGAGTGTTTGCAAAAAGGAACAGGGTCAGGGACTTCTTTTTGTGCCCTTGGAAAACATGCCTCTCTGATCTCTGGGTCTGTGAGTCAGGTCCTACCTTCATCCTTATGGTGAGATTTATCTCTCTCCTCAGCAGGGATGCCACACAGCTGGTGGAAAGTAGCCCCTCCCAGGCTTTGCTGGGCTTCAGACTGTCCACCACGGCTCTATAGACACTGCTAACACTCCACCACGGTTCTATAGACACTGCTAAAGATCCACCACAGCTGTAGACACTGCAAACAGTCCACCACAGCGGTATAGACACTGCTAACAGTCCACCACAGCTGTAGACACTGCTAACAGTCCACCACAGCTGTAGACACTGCTGACAGTCCACCACAGCTGTAGACACTGCTGACAGTCCACCACAGCTCTATAGACACTGCTAACAGTCCACCACAGCTGTAGACACTGCTAACAGTCCACCACAGCTCTATAGACACTGCTGACAGTCCACCACAGCTCTATAGACACTGCTGACAGTCCACCACAGCTCTATAGACACTGCTAACAGTCCACCACAGCTGTAGACACTGCTAACAGTCCACCACAGCTCTATAGACACTGCTAACAGTCCACCACAGCTGTAGACACTGCTGACAGTCCACCACAGCTGTAGACACTGCTAACAGTCCACCACGGTTCTATAGACACTGCTAAAGATCCACCACAGCTGTAGACACTGCTAACAGTCCACTACAGCTGTAGACACTGCTAACAGTCCACCACAGCTGTAGACACTGCTAACAGTCCACCACAGCTCTATAGACACTGCTGACAGTTTTGAGGTGTTCTTGTTGAGGGAACTGCCTCCCCACAGGAGTGAGGCTTTCATATAGGTAGTTTAAGTTCTGAACAGCCCTTCACTGTGATTCTGCCTCAGGAAAAAGATGTACATGTTTTTAACTGGCTTCTCCAGTTTCAGCTGCCCTTCCCCCCCCCCCCCAGGAAAATCAGTTATCTTTTATCCACAAGCATCTTGCACAGACCCTGAGGTGACTTCCTTTAGGACTGCCTGCTCCTCACCCTCCAGGTCCCATATGTCACATGTTGGCTCTGGGGTTCCCTGGACCTCCAGGCACTTTTAGGACAACTTTTACATTTTTGCCACTTCTGAGGATCCTGATGTGGACACAGGGCTCAGAGATGGGTTCAGAGATCTCAGACCTGGGACTGAAGTCAACCCTGCCCTGCTCAGTGGCTGGCAAGAGCCCTTACCTGCTCTTAGCTCCAAGACCATTTCTTCCTACTTCCTTTTACTGGCTTATTTGGAAAGTATGTTGGCCTCAGTGGAACTTAGATATAAGATCAACTGCCTCAGACTGAGCAAAGCTCCCAACATTTGAAAAGGATTGTGTGCAAGATCTCATCATGTGCTGCCTTCCTCTACCATAATAGCTGGTCTTCAGTGTGTTGTAACAACTTTCATGAGAGGTATGAAACTAACTCCTGATTCCTGAGGTGGGGCAGTAGAAACATTTCCATACTGAGGTGTTTAGGTGGATTCTCTGTAATGCTGAGATTCTGAGTTTAAACCTGTTCTGGGCCTGGTGGCTGGATTCGACTTGGCACCTTCTTTTCTTGGGAAGCATCTGGGCCATCAGAGTTGTCTCTTGAAGGTGATACTGACTTTCTCTGCATCTACTGGAGGCAAAGGTCCATGTGCAGTAGAGAGGCCTGGCTGCTCAGCCTGGTGCTCCTGATAGGGCTCCTTGACATCCTGCCTGATTCCTGAGAGTCTGCACCTGGCCCGCCCCTGACATGTCATGCCACAGCACACTTTCTAAAGCCTTTCTTCTCCCCACAGCCAGCATGCCCACCAGTGAGACTGAATCTGTGAACACAGAGAATGTAAGTGGTGAAGGCGAGACCCGGGGATGCTGTGGAAGTCTCTGGTAAGTGTGGAGGCTGCGTATCCTCCTTACCCCACAGTTTAGAGATGCTAAAGCTGAGAAGATACCCCAGAAGGCAGTGGAGTCTTAGGGATCTGGCCAGAGAGTAGCTGAGCTCTAACAGGCCGCCTCCATCCTATTGGTACCCGCCCCCCTCCTGAACCAGGCCTATTGGGGCAACCCAGCATCTCACATGCCTCTGCCTATGAAGTTGTCCTGTAAGTCAGAGCCTGGGGAGTGTGCTGCTTAACCCAGCCACCTGCTGTGTTCATTAGGTGCTGGTGGAAAAGAAGAGGAGCAGCCAAGACTGGGCCCTCTGGGTGTCGGCGGTGGGGGTAAAGGCCGAATTCTCCTTCCAGTTGGGTTTGGCATCTGTGCTTTGAAGGAAGAGCTTGAATGGCAGAGTTGCTGATTAGAATGTGCCACATACTCAAATTTTCCTTCACCCGGGAGGGGCCTTCCAGCCTCATCCCCAGCAGCTGGATCTGGAGACCCATCTCCTCTGTTCATGGTCCCTTGTTCTGGAGCTATGCCTGCACTACCCTTTCCTAACCATGGGGGCACCATCCCATTAAGGCTTCCAGGCTTTCTCTAGATGATTGGGCTGCAGTAGCAGAGGTTGGGGGGTGTGGAGTGGGCGGGCAGCAATGCAGAAGGGGCTAAGAACTGCCTGCTTTGGGGAGCCCTGTGCGGTTGTGACTTGTTTGCTTCCTGCTTGTTTACGTCTTATTCCTTTAAAGTACACAGGTGTCATTTTTAAGAGAACTCTACCTCATTTGGGGCAGAGTTTATAAAAATGACACACTATGTTGTGGTACTGCAATGGCTCATGGAGTGATCTTGCCTCTGCTCTCTTCCCACTCTGCCCTCCCTATGACATGGGAATGGATTTGCCACCCCCATTTTACAGATGGGAACACTGAGCTTCTGGGGCATGCTGTGTCCCCATCCTCCCCCATTCAGTGATCAGGAGAGCCGGGATTCTGTTCTGACAGGAGCAGCGGGTGCTACTATTGAGATGGGGTTTGCAGGCCACAGCAGCCCTCCTAGCTTCCACTGGAGTGGCAGGAGAAGGCCCCCCACATCTGTGCCCTTTCCAGGGCCACTCTGGAAGGAAATCTGAGAGTTTTCTCTGGCCTGGGCTCTCAAGGGTGCTCCGCCCACCTCCTGGCACACTAGTGGCACTTTGACATCTGCTCTGCCTTTACGCCAGCTGGCCGGCTGTAGGCCCGGGGGACCAGAGTCCTGGCTTCTGTGCATGGCTTGAGCCATCTCTGCTTCAGTGATGGGAGCTTATGCTCAGGCCTTCCAAATGGGAGTCTTAACATTGTTCTCTTCCCTTTCAGTCAGGCTATCTCAAAATCCAAACTCAGGTCAGTATCTTCTGTTCCTGTTCATTTTTGTTGTTTTTTTTTTTTTCCCTTGAGAGCATGTGTTGGGCTTTTTATGTTATGTTTTAAAATCTGAATCTCACATAGAATTGGTCTAGACTTGAGTTTAAGCATGGATCCCAAATTTCAGTCAATCTAAGTATCCCAGTCCTGCCCTAGGGAAGCAGAACAGGGTGTCAGTGCCTTTAAACCAACAGCACAACAACACACAAGGCACATTTTGCTTCCTTATCAACCCTCCAGTCTCTTCTTATAAAGATTTTCTATAAAAGAAGGTTCAAGAGACAGCTAAGGCATCTCGTAGTATTCAGTTTCTTGATCTGGATGCAGACTACATGTTCACTTTGTAAGTCTCCACTGAGCCATATGCCTGCATTTTGTGTACTTCCCCTGTTAAAGACGTTTCTCTGGTGCACACAAACAGTAGACTAAAACTAAATACAACATCTCAACCTATAGGAACTCTAGAAGAAAACAAGAGAAAAAGCATTGGGTTAGGCGAAGATTTCTTTGTATTCATTGCTATAATCCATATTAGGAAAAAATTGATAGTTTGTTCCCCATAAGAATTAAAGTTTCTAACTTTGTTTTATTATAAAATAAAAAGATAAGCCACAGACCTGATGGAAATATTTGTGAACCATGTTTGGTAAAAGACTAGCATCTAATATAGAGATAATAATATGTAAAGACAGTGTCAGTGACAAAAGAACCCTATAAAAGTGGGAAGAAGTTTCCAGCAGGCAGGTCACAAAGAGGAGAAATGCGTGATAGCTACGCACATGAACATGGTTTACTCAGAAAATTCGAGTTAAAACCATAATTTGATAACTGCTGTGTACTGATACAAGTAGGTCATATTCAAATGTCTGTTTGATGATGCCAAGTTCTGACAAGGATGCTGACTGATATTTTTGTGGAGTACTGACCAGCATGTTAAATGACATAATTATTTTGAAAAAACACTTACTAGTTTCTTACAATGTTACATTAGTGATATGGCCTAGCAATTCCAATTCTAAGGTATTTATGTAAGAGAAAGACCTACATAAGAATTATATGTGTTTATAGTGGCTTTGTTCATAATTGCTTTAAACTAGGAATAACCCAGCGTCCATCAGTTGGTAAAATGAGCAGATCTATTGTGATTTATCCATGTGGTAGAATAGTTCTCAGTGACAGGAAGAAGAAGGGAAAATGCTGAGGGCCACAGAGATGGCTTAGTGGGGAAGGTGTTTGCTGTGCAAGCCAGGTGGCCCGAGTCCTAGAACGTATGTAAAAGTGGAGAAGATCCAACTCAGTAGAGTTGTCCCCTGACCACCACATACATGGCGCAGCACGGTTACCCACCACACACCACATCTCATGTGCACATGTGCACACACAATACCACTGGTTTTTTTTTTAAATTACTGATAATGTAGCAATACTGATGAATCTCAAAAGCATTTGGGTGAGAAAAAAAAAGCCTCAAAAGGATACCTATCGTGATTCTGGTTTTCTGACAGTCTAATTGAAACACCGCAATGGGCGTAGAAGACAGACCAGTAGTATTGATCTGGACAGATTTAGATGAGTAATGGAAGTGTTCTACACTTCTGACCAAGTGTAGGCCTAAAAAGAGTAAACTTGCTGCATGTAAATTCTATCTCAACCTGGCTTGAAGTAAAATTTAAGGGTTGATCTGCCGGCCAAAGCCCGCAGAAATGCTTCCTAATTTGGCATGTGCCTTTCATCTTCTGCCTCCACTTTTGACATCCCTCCCCAAATCCTCCCCGACTCTGTAGCCATCCCAGACTGTCCTGTTTCCATAGGTGGCTTGCCTTGGTGACTTCACCTCCAGGGTCCTTGGCCTGATGTCTCCTCTAGGGAGATCTTCACCGACCTCTGGAAAGTCTCAGTCATTAAGGTCTAGCCCAGCTCTTTGCTTTGCAGACAAGCCTTCTCTGGCTCTTCCAAAGAGCATGTAGGCTCCCTTCTCCCTGTTCCCACATCTTAAATCTGGGGCTCAACTTGTGTGAATTTGCAGCTGTCATTTACCCATAACCCTTTGTGCCTGTTAAGGCCAACAACCCTGGAAAAGTGTCTTCTCTATTTCCATTTACTAGCACCAGGCACCTGTACAGCCAGTGTTCAGGGATGCAGGCTCCCGACCACCCACACATCATTGAGCCCGGGGCAGTCAACCTGGTAATATTACATGTTTCTGGGGAGTGCGACACTGAGGCCTTCTAGATGTTGTAGGTCACTTTTCCCTTGTCACTACTGTGCAAGACAGACCCACCACGTACAGCCTTTGGGGACTACCTTGTGTCCCAGGAGAGCCCAGCTGTGAGCTGTTAGAGTCCTCAGTAGAGTAGTCTGTGCTGCTCATCATGTTTCTAGATGCCATTTGTCCCGTCGGAAACTGCAGAGTAAAATAGAAAGCAAAGCCCAGCTTGCCAATCTGTTGCTGGCTTCCTGGCTCGCATGTGTTTAGCATAGCAACACAGCTGAGCGACACTGGAGCAGCCTTGATTTTCCTCCTGAGTTGTACCTCTGAGGAGATTCCCCCCCCCCACTTTTTTGTTTTTTTCAAGACAGGGTTTCTCTGTGTAGCTTTGGTGCCTGTCCTGGATCTCACTCTGTAGACCAGGCTGGCCTTGAACTCACAGAGATCCGCCTAGCTCTGCCTCCGAAGTGCTGGGATTAAAGGTGTGTGCCACCACCACCCTGTGAGGAAATGCCCTCTTGATGGACAGTGAGACAGCTTGGCTGGAAGAGAAGGGACTTTGCAATCCAGCTGGTTCCTCCATGGGTTCCAGGTTGCTGAACAGCAAGCAGTCTGTGGTGCCTAACAGTCCACTTACAGCAAGGAGATGGGAGTGTTTTCCAAAAAGGAGACAGGCAAAGGGGAAAATATCTTTCCCTAATCACAAACAGAGACGGAAGGTGGGTGGGGACATGTCACGTGTCTGTTTGGTTCTGCTCATTTTATTTTTATGAAAACACGATTCAATATTGGATCTTCTCCTAAAGGTATATTTTGAGCATTACTAGTTAGAAAGGGCACTCGATGACTCAGCCTTAAGACACATGTCCCACTCATCATTGACACCTACGAGGCACCAGAGGAATGCTAGGGATGTGAGAAAGGATTGAAAGCTTCCCTAAAAAGAGAGTTATGGTCATGGATTGCTTTGCTACCACACAAGATACATATAATAAGCTGAGTAGTTCTGCCCCTCTGCCCCCAAAACAGATCATGCACTATATGGCACCCCCAAGGTCTTTGTGTGTGTGCCGGTGCACTCTTGAATCTGCACTTGAGTCTACAGATGTCTGGGTTCTCCGACCCACTTGTAGGCTGCATATGTCAGATCAGATCCTGGAGTTATTTATAACCAGCAGGGAAAGTGATAACACAATTCATTCAAGATTATACTGTTGAAAGCTGCATGTGAAGACTAGCAGTTTCTATCATGGAGTCTGTTTGCTTCTGTGCTGGTGGTTCATATCTTTCCTTCCTAAGCCTCCTGATGTGAACTTGTGTTACTCAGTAAAGTTTATTGGCCTCTGAGATGCTGTGTTTGCCCATGGTCTAGAGAACAATGTTTGCTTGTTTTTCAGCCGACGCTGGCGTCGCTGGAACCGATTCAATCGCAGGCGATGCAGGGCTGCCGTGAAATCCGTCACGTTTTACTGGCTGGTCATTGTCCTGGTGTTTCTCAACACTTTAACTATTTCCTCTGAGCACTACAATCAGCCAGACTGGCTGACACAGATTCAAGGTATGGCTGGAAGGTGTTCTTCTCTTGTTCTGAATTAGAGATGCTTACAGCGAACACATGTGTTCAGTGTGATCCATCTGAAGTGTAATGGGGTTGTAGAACATCCAGTTGGAACTAAGAAGGTACTAGAACAATTCAGACTCAGGCTAGCCCTGGAACAGATGTACTGCCTACACGCAGTATGCGATGTCAGCTAGCTTATGCCCCACCCTTGAGATAGTGCAGACCCAGGGGTTCTGGAGTTGATGTATCCTTCTCCCTGTCACATTGGAAGCTTTACCCCACTTCAGTATTTTTGGTAAGTGATTTTGATTCCACTTCTTTGAGTGGCTAGAATTAGGGTATGTGGAGGTCATCTCCAGAAGAGCCCATTCCAGACTGGAGGGTTTTGAACTCTTGACTTGTCTTTCTGTGTTTTGGCTTCTGTTCCCCTCAGCCTACTGGGCATTATTTATTGCTACTAAAAAAAATTACTTTGGCACTTCAGAGCTGACTCAGTAAGTAAAGTGCCAGCTGTGTAAACATGACGGCCTGAGTTCAGACCCCCAGAACTCTCTTATAGAAAGCTAGTCACTGCAGTGTATACCTGTGACCCCAGCTCTATGGGATGGACAGAGACAAGAGGGTCACTGGAACTAGCTGGCTTCAAGGGAATAAGGCAGAGAGTGATTGAGTGGAAGATGCAACATCTTCATTTGGCCCCTGCATATGCTCACCCACATACACGTGCTGATAAACCTCTCTCTCTCTCTCTCTCTCTCTCTCTCTCTCTCTCTCTCTCTCCCTCTCTCCCCATATACAGAAACAAATAAATAAGAAATAAAAATCGACACTAGGATGCTGCGAAGTGGTCATTCACCAATGTCCTATTTTATTATTTACTTATTTATTTTCTGTCTGTATGGGGGAAGTGTGTATATGTGGGAAGGGGATGGGGGTGTTGAAGAAAAATACTATAATGTGATCTCAATGCATAATCTTAAAGAGTTTAGTGTTGACAGGCTACAGGAATTCATGTGATAAAGGTCTCTACCATTTCATAGAAGCCGAGTGACTTCTCCAGACTCCCTTGTGGGTGGTGGCCAGCAGCAGTAAGGATAGTCCCTGTCCCCAGTGCAGCAGGGAGGCCGGGGCGAGGCTTTGCTGTGTATGCCGTGGGCACCCGTGGAAGGGAGGCATGAAGACACGCCTGCCCTTTGTCTTTCCAGATACTGCCAACAAAGTCCTGTTGGCTCTTTTCACCTGTGAGATGCTGGTGAAGATGTACAGCCTGGGCCTCCAGGCCTACTTTGTCTCTCTCTTCAACCGCTTTGACTGCTTTGTGGTGTGTGGGGGGATCACCGAGACCATTCTTGTGGAGCTGGAACTCATGTCCCCTCTGGGCGTCTCCGTGTTCCGGTGTGTGCGCCTCCTGAGGATCTTCAAAGTGACCAGGTAAAGCTGTGGGTACCCTCCCTGAGCAGGGGACACGCTCTTCCTCTCCCCTGGTTTCTGGGCTCAACCCCTCCTCTTGACCTGTAGGCACTGGACCTCCCTGAGCAACCTGGTGGCTTCCTTGTTGAATTCCATGAAGTCCATTGCTTCGCTGCTGTTGCTGCTCTTCCTCTTCATCATCATCTTCTCCTTGCTGGGGATGCAGCTGTTTGGTGGGAAGTTTAATTTTGATGAAACCCAAACTAAGCGAAGCACCTTTGACAACTTCCCCCAAGCGCTCCTGACTGTGTTCCAGGTGAGTTCCCATCTCCCCGAATCCCGAAAGCACTTGTGAGCAGAAGCCAGAGAGCTAGAAGCCATGCCTTCTTGGATCTACCCGCAGCTCGTTAAGACATCAAGATGCCATTTTATCAATCGTTTCCGCCCCATGGTCCCCTGGGGCAGAATTTAATGTCACGTAACTTATTCTACAGTATCTTCCAGCTACTTGTGTGATAGGACAAACCCAAACACTCTGATTTTGTGAGATTTCTGTGAAATAGACTCTAAAATCCTCTTGTTATTCACTAGTTTGTTTTGCTTGTGTTTTTTTTTAATATCACAAGGCATATCTGCAAACATAGTTATAATAGATTCAAGCCAAGAAGTGAATTTGGACCCATAGCTGGAATGCCTTGATGTGCAGTCAGAGGAGTCCAGGTGGTAGGGGCTGTGCTTGCCTATGCCCTTTGCTTGGAGTGAGGCTCTGAACCTAATTGTGCTGTGGGGCCTCTGACAGTGTCTCATAGGGGCGCCATCACTGGAGGAACAGCACACTAACCACAGTTCTACCTGTGGGCTGGGGTACATTGAGCCCCCTCCCATGCTTCCAGCTGGGCCCCTGCTGTGGTCAGAACCTGACAGGTTAGCTCACAGTGCTACCCACCCTTCCCAGATTCCACATGTGATATCAGTAAACATCCAAGCATCTAGTCCTGATGAAGAGACAGGGGCATCATGGGAAGGGCAAGAAACAGGTAGGTATCATAGTGGCTTTCCCTGTTCTCACTTCTGTGACTTTGAAAGTCACTTGTCCTTTTCTGAAGGAACACAGTGTCTACAGAGAATGATCTGGAAGGTTTCTCAAATGTTCATTTGAGATTCATAGAATTACTACTACTATAGGCTGGGGCTTCTTAAATGTTTTGCTGCTTGCAACCCTTTTTACTCCCAAGAAGTTTTTTTTTTTACAACCTTATGTATATTGTATATTGGTGTGTGTGTGTGTGTGTGTGTGTGTGTGTGTGTGTGTGTGTATACAAATCAAATATTTGCTGGTAATGAACATAAAGAATTTAAAAAATATATTTATACCTAAACACACACACATTCCCCCCCCTCTCTCTCTTACACCCATACACACATACACAATTAAAAATAAAAGTAAATCTTAAAAATTTAAAGAACATATCTTTGGTAGACATACATTTTCAACATTTGTTAAAGACAAATGCAAATTTGCATACTAATCCATAAATAAAGAACTAAGTCTTGGGGCTGGGGAAAGTTTGTGAGCAGCTGCCATGCACAAGGACCTGAGTTTGGGTTCCTAGTGCCCACGTAAAAAGCTGGACATAGCAGTTCCTATTATTAATCCCAGTATGTGGGGAGACAGCAGAGACAGGAGGGCCCTGGAGCTCATTAGCCAGCCAACCTGGCCAAATCGGTGAGCTCCAGCCAGCTTCAGTGAGAGACCCCATCTCAAAGCACACAGTGAAGAGTGATCAAAGAGGACACCCAATGTTGATGTCTGACCTAGACCTGTAGGTACACCATAGGAACATGTATAGACACATATACCACACACACACACACACACACACACACACACACACAGAAATCTTGGCTGAATACTGATATTTTTATTTTATCATCATCAGTTCCTAGAATACCACTTTACATAAATATGTAGTACAAAACAGCAGAAGTATGTTTAAGGCCCTTTCAGAAACTATTGGAAATTCTATCATAATTTATTTAACAAGTTGTTTTGTTATTCTTGTTGTTGTTTTTTACAAATTTCAAACCCTCAACTGAAATAACAAGTTTTAAAAATCAAATATTTGAACATAATCCAGTCCAGAGATGTACTATTGTGAGAGCTATATGCAGGGGAACTGGGATAGGAAATGGTGCAAGTCCTTGTTTTCTGTAATTAAGCACATATATTTCTATAAGAGCAGAAAACTTAGTGTGTGCAGTAAATACACTGCTGTTCCCAGCCTGCGGTAGTCCAGGCTCTGGGAGTTCAGGGAGGGTTCACGGCTATTGCATGATCTGAGAGCATGCGCAGTGCTGTGGGCGTGTTAGGAATTCAGTCTAAGGCTGCAGGGACACTGTGCAATACAGCATGTGTCAGGGCTGCCAGGAACATTCAGGCTCATTAAAGCTTGGATTTTTGAACTAGTTTTTGTTTGCTGTATGTTCAGAAACCTTTCACTCTTACCAGGGCTTTTATAACCTCATGGCCTGGTAAGTGACTCCATATGACGTCATACCCCACAGTTTGAGCCCATGATAGGGTCTTCTTTTAAATTATTTAAAAGTCAGCTGGGTGGTGGTGGTGGCGCACACCTTTAATCCCAGCACTCAGGAAGCAAAGCCAGGCGGATCTCTGTGAGTTCGAGGCCAGCCTGGGCTACCAAGTGAGTTCCAGGAAAGGCGCAAAGCTACACAGAGAAACCCTGTCTTGAAAAACCAAACCAAAACAAAACAAAAACAAAAAGTCATGGCTGCTGGCTAGTTACTGGGTTTCTTTGTTTTTGTTTTCCTTATTTCTTTCAGGAAACACTTGTTTCCTTTTTCTTGCAATACATTCGTATGTCACAAAATGTATGTTATAAATTATAAAAAGATACAAAATGGCAGTCCTCCTCCCCAGCCCACCCCACTCTACCACCACTCCCACCCCGTCTTCCTGGATGGTGACCACTACTGACCAGGTTTCCCAGTAGTCTTAGATATTTGTTCACAGGTGAGAGTCACTCCCCCTGCTTACCCAGGGTGAGTTTGCATGGGGGGCGGCCCACCACATACTGTCTGGCATCTTGTTTTAGTCCGTTCTTATCTTTAAGAGATGGGCTGCCTGCTTGATCCATGAAAGGTTACAAAACCCAGCAT
Source organism: Onychomys torridus (assembly GCF_903995425.1). Classification (NCBI taxonomy): domain Eukaryota; kingdom Metazoa; phylum Chordata; class Mammalia; order Rodentia; family Cricetidae; genus Onychomys; species Onychomys torridus. The sequence continues at coordinate 3,787,192 of NC_050451.1, read as the reverse complement.
AGACAATGGGCGTGGGTTGCCATTGCTTCTGTGACCAGTCTCTCCCATCGCTCCAGTGGGTGGAGCTGAACACGTGTGACAGACTAGATGTGCGGGGACAGGTCCTCCATGTGGAACTTCTGGGTAAAAGCTGTTTCTTATTTGGCACCCTGACAATTCTCTTTTTATACCAGAATTCATTCACTCCCAGGCAGCAGCTTGAAGGCAGCCCATGCTCCTTCCCTTTGCTGAGGTGGGTGTTTGTACTTCATAATTGCTGCTAGCCTGACAGGTGAAATGGTTTCTCATTGTAGTTTTATCAGGAATGAAGTCAAGAGCCACTTTTCTAATTATCTGCCCATTTGTTGTTTGATTCTGGTCTGCATAGAAGATAAACTGTCTTGCTAGCGGGTATTTTAAAGCCCTGGTAAGAGTGAAAGGTTTCTGAACATACAGCAAACAAAAATTAGTTCAAAAACCCAAACTTTAATGAGCCTGAGATGTTCCTGGCAGCCCTGATGTATGCTGTATTGCACAATGTTCCTGCTGCCTCAGACTGAATTCACAAGACAGCCACTTAGATAGCATTTTAAAAACTGCAGTGTGTATTTGTCTGAACAGAATGGATCGGATTACCAGGTATCATCAATAGAGAAGATTACATTTGAAACACATTGTTTCTCCTCTTGAGATAGCTTACACACTTTCATGTGACCGAATTCCCTGATTCTGAAAATGCATGGATACAATTCCCTGTCTCTGCAGACATTCTATGTGGAATACTATGTATTGAGCAAAATGAATGAGAAGAAGCTACTCAGTCAGGGTCTGCAGGACTATCACTGAATGGAGAAAAGCCACTTCTGGAAATATGGTATACTTCATGCTTAAAAAAATAAGAGGGGGCTGGAGAGATGGCTCAGAGGTTAAGAGCACTGGCTGTTCTTCCAGAGGTCCTGAGTTCGATTCCCAGCAACCACATGGTGGCTCACAACCAACTGTAATGAGATTTAGTGCCCTCTTCTGGCCTGCAGGCATACATGCAGGCAGAACACCATAGATAATAAATAAATAAATCTTAAAAAAAAAAGAGAAGTTACGAGTGGCCTCCCTCCTTTCCTTCCTCTCTTTCTTTCTCCCCACTCCGTGTGTGTGTGTGTGTGTGTGTGTGTGTGTGTGTGTGTGTGTGTGTGTGTGTATTTTCATCTATAGACAAAGGTGCCAAAAGGACAGGTACCAACATCAATCACTGTCTAGGAAAAAAGCTAGAAGAAACAACTCTTATTTGCAAAATTAAAATAATACATTGAGCCAGGCAGTGGTGGCGCACCTTTAATCCCAGCACTTGGGAGGCAGAGGCAGGAGGATCTCTGTGAGTTTGAGGCCAGCCTGGGCTACAGAGTGAGTTCCAGGACAGCTAAGGCTACACTGAGAAACTCTGTCTTGAAAAAAAACAAACTAATAATAATAAGTTGAAGCTTCAGCAAGGTAGCAGGTAGGTCAATTTCACTGTGAGCTGGGCAGAGAAAAGCCACTGAGGTCAGAGTTAGTGGTGGCCAAGAAACTCTAGCATAGCAGCTGTGGCCTGAGGAGTCTACCAGCTGTCTGACCCCAGCCTTGTCTTTTCAGATCCTGACAGGCGAAGACTGGAATGCGGTGATGTATGATGGCATCATGGCCTATGGAGGTCCATCCTCCTCCGGGATGATTGTCTGCATCTACTTTATCATCCTTTTCATCTGTGGCAACTGTATCCTTTTGGAATGGCCAGAACTATGTGGTCCCATCACTGCTTGTTCTCTGTGAACTTTCCAGTGGTTGTGGTGATTGTAGCAGCTTTGGGGTAAGGGGGACAAATGCCTTCTTCCCCTTGTTCGCTCCATGCTGCCTTTCTCTCCACACAGCAGATGGGAGCCATATAGTCATGCAGGTGCCAGCAGATAAAGGGGTTAGTGTCGTGTCTCCATACAGGACCAGCAGGGAAGCCTGGTGTGTGTTTATGTTGTCATCACTGGGAGGTTAGGGCTATGTCCATGTCACCCGATGAGCGGTGAGGAGCCTCTGATGGATGGTCCCAGTCTTGCATCGCTCTTCTCTACTGTCTTCTGTATCATAGTGTGCAAGCTTCTCTGGCTTGTTGGCTTCCTCTTCCCTGCAGTGGGCTATTGGGTCACTTTGCTAACCTCCACCAGCCCCTTCAGGATCTTGTGAGGTTTGGCTTTGTCTGTTTATTCTCTGACTCCTCCATGCCTAGCATAAGAAGAACCTTCATAATGGTGGCAAATGAATAAGTGTACAGACATGAACACTGCATGCGCTCTTCCCTGCTGATTTAATAAGTCCTACTATGGACGAGTCCTTAGAGGTCCCTGTACCTCCTCCCTTTCAGTTTCCTTTAGCTCTTCGGTGCACATTCTTCAGTGTGGAACCCTGGTGCTGGCTGCCCTGCTATCCTTAGGGCCAGTGCTTTATGCTGTGAGATTTCTGGGGAAACCCTGCCTCAGCATGTCCACCACATTGCTGAGTCCCTGGGCTCAGTTATAGTGCCCTATCCTCCAGGGAACGCCTCTGCTCACAGATGAGTTCACTGAGCTCTGAATTCCCCCTCAGATTTTGTCCATGTCTGTTGGTCATGTGCAGAGTCCACCGTCCACTGGAACTTCTATGGGCACGCCCCTCCTCCCCAGCCAGATGACAGCTTTATGGGCCAGGAGCCTCCTTCTTTGTGTTTACCTGCTTCCTGGTAAAATGGTACATAGTGGCCCTTGAGGACATTGTTTAGTGAAAGGTTTTCCTCCTGACTGGCTGTAGCCACACTGTGTGACAGGCTTGAATCTGCTGACTGGTTCCTGCCACTCCTCTCTGGCTCCCTGATGAAGCTCTCTGTAGCATATGCCACCACATGAGGTCCTTAAAGAGTTGCTTATATTGCCTATCTCCATCTGGGACAGATTCTCCATTATATCCTGTTTCCTCCCGTATCCCCAGTACCCAGAGGGGCTGGCCTGCCCAAGGTGCTTTGTAGATCTTTCTGAATGAATTTACAGAACACCCCTGTTTAGGAAGCCTGGGCCATGCCTCTGAATGCAGGTGACATTGATTCAGATTTGCACTCCACTTCCCACAAGTTTAGTGCCATTGCAAGGCCAAGAATGGGATTCTTTCTTCGTGGGATCCATTGAGAGACGTGCTTGAGACAGCTGTTTCCCCATGCTGGCCCCGGTCCAAGCCACCATTGTAGAGCCTGTCTGAGGGGTTTTCAGCTCCCTGTGTCATCTCCAGCCCAGGAGCGGCGCTTTGCCTAAGCTTCAATGTAACTCATCCGGGTTTCCATCCTCCTGGAGTCTTGAGTAGAATTAGACACGCCCCCCCGACCCCCCAAATCTTACCCTTAGGCCCTTGTTAGCTTTCATTGATATATGTGTTCAGCAGCCCACCTAGAAGTTTCTAATATACAGGGCACATGGGGCCACAGTCTACTGCTCCTGTTTCTCCTATGCTCCTGCTGAAGGCTGAGCATCAGGCTTAAGGAAACAGGCACCCAGCACAAAGACCCTCAGCCCCCTGGGCTTCTCACAGGGTTCATAAATGCCAGTCAATAGGAAGTAATCACATTTGACTTGAGGCTCTCGTTAAGAAAACATTTTTTTCTAAAAATCCTAGAAAACATTGCAAGCAGTTTTATAATTTAAAAAGCATATTTGCTTGATACATTACCATTTACAAACGTATGTTCGGCCACAAGTCTAGCCACAGCGGGGGGGCCCTCCAACACACAGCCTAGCCTCTCTTGGCAGGAGCTCTAGATTGCCATCCCTAGCAGGTACCTGCAGAGTGAAGAATAAAGGAACTAGCCACAGACTCTGGAGCCCATGCTAGAGGAGAAAGCCTCCTGCTATTTTGTGTGATGAAATCATCGTTCAATCACCTATGGCCTTTGAATGCATCTGGCTTGCAAAGGAATCCCTTGAATATGTATGTTATAATGTGTGCTTTCAGAGAAAATGAAACACAATGTGCTCCATGAATGGACAGCTGTAGATAAGGAGACAGTGAAATGTGTGTTTCCATGCATCTCTGTAGATAGTCAGGGGACCCTACATAGGTTTCTCTGCTCTTTACTTGTTTTTTAAAGTGGGATTTTACCAAGTTTTCCAGTTGTACCAAGGGAATATCACACTAGGGTCAGTCACTCACTCCCAGCCACCATGAGCAGAGGAGTGTGACATTGCCATTATCAGCTCTATGTAGTTTCATTTAAAAACACATTGTACCCTTAAGATTTTCAAATTAGATATCCTACTGAATGTCTTCTTGGCCATTGCTGTAGACAATTTGGCTGATGCTGAAAGTTTGAACACTGCTCAGAAAGAGGAAGCCGAAGAAAAAGAAAGGAAAAAAATTGCCAGGTAATCCTGTTTTCACTGAGGCATTTTCTCAGAGGTGCTAGGAGTGCCTGGTCATGCTTCCCAAGGGGTGCTAGGGACTCAACCATGCTTCCCAAGGGGTTCTAGGGACTCAACCATGCTTCCCAAGGGGTGCTAGGGACTCAACCATGCTTCCCAAGGGGTGCTAGGGACTCAGCCATGCTTCCCAAGGGGTGCTAGGGACTCAGCCCTGCTTCCCAAGGGGTGCTAGAGACTCAGCCATGTTTCCCCTTATTGCTGCCTTGGAGTGATTATGGGTGACCATGTGGTACCACCTAAAGAGAAGGGACTCTTGGATAAAGGCCAGGCTCTTGGCTCTTCTCCTCAGAGCAAAGAGTGGAAGTCTCACATCCCTGTGCTTCCAGAATCACTACAGTTAATTGTGGCGTCATAAATTAAACGATGCATTCAGTGCTGGTTAGCTCTTGGCTGAGGATTTTAATGAGAGGATCTGTGTAATGGCTCCATTGCATTGGATGAACAGGAAACCCCGAGTTTGTGTTGCCCTGTACTCTTGTCCATCAGTGTTTCCAACTGAATTCTGCTCCTCCATCCAGGACTGTTGATTCAGAATCCTGGTTGGCCCTTTAATACACAGCAATATGGTTATTCAGTTTATTGTGTTCTTTTATCTGTAGAAAAGAAAGCCTAGAAAATAAAAAGAACAACAAACCAGAAGTCAACCAGATAGCCAACAGTGACAACAAGGTATTTTTTCCAGAATAACTTCTCTGTGTTTCAGAGTGATTTCGTGGGTGTCTCCATCACTGCACCACTTACCCCATGAAAGTGTCTTTGAGTGTGATATTTTACTGTGAAAAATAGAGCCTACCTTATAGGACTGGGGATTCTGATTGAGTTAGAGAGGGAGCTGATTGACCAACATTTTACCACAGGGTGTGGATACTACAGCAATTGGACTACTTGTTTTATTTTGAGTTGCAACTGTGTGGTCAGACATAACCTATGGTTATAATTATGTTAATATCTTCTTAGTAGGTGTTAAAACTAGGATTTTTGGTAGTCCACTGTTCCCAGAGATGACCTTAGAGTCCAGGTGGTCTAGGAGGCTGCACTCTCAGGCTTCATCACACTTATGACAGCTCTGGATACTTCTGTGATGTGTTTGTTCATGAAATGGATAAACACCAAGTGAGTGACAGTTGTATGTCAAACACTAGACTACCTCCATGGAGTTCACAGTCTAATTGAGTGGCAGGAATCTAAATATGGTTATCACACAGTGTATGTGCCTACACTGGAATGGTAAAAGAACAGAACCATGGGCACACCCACTGAGACCTGGCTGGTGGCCTGTCTCTTACCTGCTCTTGGGCCTCTTGGCTGAAGTAGAATTTATCCTCTCTGCACACATACATGCACATGCACACATTTGCATAAGAGCCCTTGTACTGCTGAGTGGCAGGGTGGCCCTCTGGCTTTGGCTCTCTGAAGTACATCAAGTCAGCATTCCTTCTCTGTTGTCCTAGGTTACAATTGATGATTATCAGGAAGAGACTGAAGACAAGGACCCTTACCCGCCCTGTGATGTGCCAGGTATGTGAGGCAGAGAGGCCCAGACGTTTGGAGATATGGGGGGAGGGGTCGTCACACGGGGCCACTGAGGCCACCAAGGCCGTGTGGGGCCCCATTGTCTTGGAGAGCAGTTACTCTGTTTGTCCCCAAAGTCATGGGCAGCACAGAGGGACTTAAATCCTGGGTTGTGGAAGAGGAATATGGACTGATAGGCACAGCTGCTGCTGGAGAAGTAGTTGTGGGGTGTCGAAGCCTGAGGGTAAGCATGGCTGTGACTGGAAACCCAGTTTTTCTGACTGAAACTGAGCAAGGGGGTGGTGGGAAACAGCCAGATGTTGGGAGGGTGGCAGTGAGGCTCTCACCTATGTCTGTAGCCATACTAAGCACAGCAGACATGCATGGGTGTGTCCCACCCCCATGAACACGCAGCCCATATTTTGAAGGAAAAGAGAGGCTTTTGTTGGTGGAAGCAGTAGATGTTGTTCAAGTTGAAGCTACATTTTAAAGTGAAGTTGAGAACAATAATTCAGACCCGTATGTAATCTTTCACACCTATAAAAACTGTTCCGTTTAAAGTAGGTGAAGAGGAAGAGGAGGAGGAGGAGGAGGAGCCTGAGGTCCCCGCTGGTCCCCGTCCTCGAAGAATCTCAGAGTTGAACATGAAGGAGAAAATTGCGCCCATCCCCGAAGGAAGTGCTTTCTTCATTCTTAGCAAGACCAACCCGTAAATACTTCCTTCCTCGTCCCTTTGCTGCTGTCTCTCTACAGTGACCCTTGAGGGTAGTGGAGGTGGGGTAAAGAACAGTGGTTCACAGCCCCTTCTGACCCTGAGTGTTCCCGGACCCCACCAGTTCCCTTCAGCCCTGCTCATCTTCGTGGCCTTTGCCATGCATTCAGCCCCCAGGAAGTGGCCTGTTCCCCAGCCTGGGAACAGCAACAGGACAGGGACGGCTCAGTAAGACATTGATGGTGGAGTCCATGGCTCTCCTGGTGTGTACACTGGCTGCCTCTAGCACCCTTTCTTAACAAGTGGATCTTGTCTTAAGATGCTTTATGGGATGAGAATTTTGTAAGCAGATTCTGCACAGCATCTTCGTTTTCAGGTCCCATTTAGGTGATATTCCCCCCTGTTGAGTTTTATGGTATTGCTCATGATGCTTTATAGGCTCTAAGCATTTGATTCAGCACTATGAAACTGTGCTTAAAATAGCGTCTCTCGTATTAAAATGATAAGGTGCTCACCAGGAACATGGTAATGACTCATACACTGGGGAGGAAGAAGTCTATTTACTAGCTGGTTTCTAGGTTTAAATCATCCGGGATTAAGTGGGCTGCCAGGGGGATAGGTAGCTCTTGGAAGGGTTTCTAGAAGAACTGCAAAAGTAGTTCTTGGCTGTCAGAGAGGAACACTGTGTAATTCACAGGCCCTGCAGAGACTCAGGTGGGAAGCAAGGCAGGCTGGAGTCCTTGAAACATGACAGTTTCATGTTCTTTTACAAAGTTAATTTGTTGGTGTTGTGTGGGAATGACAGGAGGACACATGTGTCCCCCTGCACAGAGAAGTTGGAGGACAACTTTACGGATTTGGTTTTCTCTCCCCTTTTGTTAGTTCTGGGATGGAACTCAGGTTGTCCGGCTTGCATACAAAGTCTTTACCTGCCGAGTTATCTGGTCCACCCTGATGATCTTTATACAGCTCCTCACTGGGCATCCTTTCAAAAGGAAACAATAGAAAAGACTGCGACACTGTTAGTGACCCCTGTAGTCCATAGCTTATGTATGTGTATTGGAGGAATTGGTCCATTTTTCCAGAAGTCAAGAGCACCCCTGCCCTCATTGTCTTGGAAGGTTTTCCCCAGGCACACCTACTGCATTGTGCAAGCCTTCTAGGAAGTGTACAATGCTGAGTAGCCCAAGATGGGGACACTTGAAGTGAGGAGTCACCATCATATAAAGGTGACTCTTAGTTTTGAAAATAAAAGTTACTTTTCCCGAGGGGGGAAAAAAAAACCTCTTTAAATCTGAATATTGAGAGTAGGGTGTTTTGACCCAGCTCCATGGCACATCAGGGGATCAGGAGAGATTGTGATGGACCCCAAGAGCCATCATGAAAGACTTGGATCTGGGCTAAGAGACCCAGCTGCCCTCCTTGCTTCTCAGGGTTGCAGGATTCAATGAGAGACCCATCACAAAGTACAATGAGATCCTTACATGTGAACAAACAATACAACAACTTTTGCTTCACCTCTAAGGAGTACTTGTGGATCAACTATTGGATTAAAAATAAGACATTTATGGGCCAGTGAGATGACTGAGTAGGTAAGGTGCTTGCCACCAAGCCTGACTGCCTGAGTTCAATCTTTCGTACCCATATGAGAGGAGAGAAGTGACTCCCAAAAGTTGTCTTTTGAATGCCACATGTACAGTGTGGCATCTATGCCTACACACACACACACACACACACACACGCACACACACACACACACACACACCCACGAGAGGGAGAGGTGGGAGAAGAGAGAGTGAGAATAAACAGAAGTAGTAAAGTATTCTAAAAATAGGACATTTATGACAAAATTTCCAGACAGCAGGACTTCACCAGCTCTCTCTTGTTCCTGGTCACATTTGTAAAATGGTTCCTTTGTGGATAAAGAAGGGAATGTGTCCTGTTCTTTGTGTTAGAATAAAAACTTGGGGCAAATTAAATCTGACAGTTGAGTGGAGCAAAGAATGACTCACAAATGGAGCAGCCCCAAGAGCAGAGGGCATTCCATGGGCTTTGCTCTGAAGTGTGGATATGTCATGATGGACAGAGCTCTGAAGTGAGAGAGCCAGCTTGTCTGGCCACAGCACCACCTGGGCCTGCCGTTGGTTACAGGAGTGTCTTCCTATGTTAGGCCTCCTAAGTTTGCAACTAAGTTGGCTTGTAGTTTGTTGTATAGTTTACTCAAGGGACTTAATTTGGCCCAGTTTTCTTTCATAAGTCAGGCTTTATGCTGTGGTAGAAAAAATTAGCAGTAGACTTGCCTGGATTTGAAATCTACCCCGGTCCTTTCTAGCTTTGTTACCCCAACATTCTCCCATATCCATAAACCTCAGTTTCCTCATATTTTTGTTATTTATTTTTATGTGTATGATTGTTTTGTTTGCGAATGTCTATGTGCTGCATGTGTGCCGTGCCCAGAAGAGGGCATTGGATCCCCTGGGACTGGAGTTACAGAGGGTTGTGAGCCCTTGTGTGGGTGCTGGGAACTGAACCCAGGTCCTCTGGAAGAGCATCCAGTGTTCTTAACCACTGAGCCATCCCTCTGTCCCGGTCCCATCTTTCATCTTTTGGAGGACAGTAACCTCATGTGTAAGGATTGGATGAAATGGTCTCTGTGGAACTCCTGGCATAAAACTGCTCACACCACAAGCTGGCTGTGGGCTTTGTGGGGCAAACTGTGGGCCCCACTGTTCTTCCTGGCTGGAAAACAAGAACAGCATAGCCTTTGGCCAGCCTCCTCCTGGTCTCTCCCACAAGAAGCCCCACACCCTGGAGGAGCCTAGCAGGCTCAGGCCTGTGTCCATACAGTGCTTTTCTCAACAGGATCCGTGTGGGCTGCCACAAGCTCATTAACCACCACATCTTCACCAACCTTATCCTGGTCTTCATCATGCTGAGCAGTGCCGCCCTTGCAGCCGAAGATCCCATCCGCAGCCACTCTTTCCGGAACACTGTAAGCCTCTGAGGGAGGAGATGTGGGTGGGACTACCCTGGGGGTCAGCCCCAACCTGTTTGTGTCAGGGGCCATCCTGGATATAGGGCCCAAACATGGGAGCCTGGGGCTAGAGCTTCTTAGTATGTGGTGCCAGGGATTTGCTTTCTCTGGACCAAGCTGATGGAGATGCCTGTTTAGAAGTCTCTGCAGTACTGCTGAGTGTCTTCAGGGATCTCTTTGGTCCTTTCTTCTTACACTGAGGTTTCCCTTTCCCCATTAGAGGCACAGTGATGGCTCCTTAGAGGTTTGGGTCTAAGGGGAGAAGGTGAACTTGAGCCCCAGCATGCCATAGGTCCAGAACCTCTGCCCTTGGGTTAGTGAAAAGAGTTCCTTCTTATGTGGCATTTACATGAGCTACTCCAGTGATGAGAAACACGGGTCAGGGAGAAGATGTGAGGGCAAGTTGAAAGGGGCAACAGGTGCTGGTTAAATTTTCAGTTATTCACCCAATGTCATAGCTTATGGATGGTGCCACGGATGCATCTGTGTTAGAAGATAGTTGTTTCTAAGTTAGTCTTTGCTTCACAATCTCTTTCTTAGCAGTACATCTAACTCAGTCCTGAAGAAACTTCAAAGACATATTCAGACAGCCTTGGGCCTGTCAGGTGACCACGGAGGCACTGCCCTGGAGTGGCAACCAGAGCACAAGACTGTCAGATGTGCCTGTCTCTTTCTGCACATCAGATCAATAGGGACTTTAGGATTAAGACACATCAGCCAATCAGTGTCCCCACCTTTATCTTGATAACCACACCCTTATACTGTAGCTCCCCATTTCTGGCTCCTGGCAAACCTCTTGTCAATGAGAGGGTGTGTTAGGAGACAATGAAAAGGACTTTCTGTAGTGTGAATTCTCATTGGAATATTTCAATAGAAACCTGGAGCCAGATATTGGGGTAAATGCTGAAAGATAAGAGAAGTAAAGGAGCCAGCCACTAAAGAGACTTCTTACCTCTCAGAATCCTCAGACTGAAAGGGGCCAAGCTCCTGTCTCCACCCCACCTTATCACTTCCTCTCTCTGCCCAGCCATATCACTTCCTGTTTCCTCCTCCCGAGTGCTGGGATTAAAGGTGTGCACCACCACTGCCTGGCCTTGAGTGGCTAGCTCTGAACTCTGATCTCCAGGCAAGCTTTATTTGTTAAAGCACAAACAAAACATCACCACAACTTTCCCCTGTGGCTCAGAGATAAAAACACTGAGCTTGCCTCAGACCACTCTCACAGACAGGGCTTTGATTTAGAGATCCTCAAAGCTGTCTTCATTTAGGCATTCCAATGGAATGAACACCCCTCTGTCATTGAGTTCCATCATGAAAATGAAGCTTGAGACAGAAAATGTGTTTGGAGACAAATCATGGTATCACAGGTCGGGAGCCAGTCCAGGCTAAGTGTCATCAGGAGCGGATTTGTGTTTCTTCTTACCATAGCCTCTTTCCATGCATTTGTTGTCCTATTTCCGTGTCTCTTTACACATGTACCTGTGTGTGTGTGTGTGTTGCTGTTTCAATTGAACAATAGCTGAGTTTCTAGTGAAAGGGGAATAGAAGCTGTGTGAAGAAAGTAGTCTAAGAACTTGGATTGGCCCCTGGGCACCATGTTAGTGTGACTGCCTGAGGAGGGAATAAGGGAAAGGGGGTGAAAGCCTGGTAGTCCACAGTTACATGGAACTGCTCTAGCAGTGTCTGGGTGCCTGGATATGTGGGAAGTTTAGGAAAGGGTGACCTCTGGAGAGAACTGCTGTGGACTCCCCCACTTCCGTGGAAGAGAGGCATAGGTCCCTCTTCTATAGAGGAGAGAGAATGTGTGCTCCAGTGGTGGCTACAACCAACGGAGGAGACATAATGAAGAGTTACTCTTGAATGAAAAGAGTAAGCCTAAATGGTCTCTCCAGACCTCCCAACACTGATATCTCCAGTTCTCAAAACCATAGATGGTCCAGCAAGATAGCTTAGCAGGGAAAGACACTGGCCACCATGCCTGACCACCTGAGTTCAGTCCCAGAGACTCATGGTGGAAGGAGAGGATCGATAGCTAAAAGTTGTCCTCTGACCTCTGTACATATACTGTGGTATGTGCATGTGTCACAGAGTAGATAGATGGTAGGTAGGTGGGTAGGTAGATAGGTAGGTAGATAGATGGATAGATAGATAGATAGATAGATAGATAGATAGTCAGACAGACAGACAGAGAGATAGATAGATAGATAGAGATAGAGACAGACATGCAATAAAGCCACAGCACACCATTTCCATGAGATCAGCACCCAGGACAGGCTTGTGTACTGGCTGTCTTGGCTGCCATCTTTCTGGTTGAGAGGCATGGGGTCAGCAACACACTATGAGTAACCTTGTTGGAATGATCAGACTTCGCTTCCCCTGCTCTGAGTCTTCATGGCTCTGAAAGAAATCAAGAACTTTGCATCAGGAACTCATAAGACTCTTCAAGATAATAGGTTGTATTCAGGAATGCTGGTAGAGTAGCCTATACTAAAAATTAAAACTCTAGGTCAGTCTATTCTTTGAATGGGCCTAGAAAGGCAAGGATCAATCTTGGGAGAAAGCAGAGTGAGATATAGAATGTGGCAGGAGGAAGACACCAAGTACAAACCATGCCTCACAAACTGAGCCATCCTGGCATATGAGGGTCAGTTAGGGAGATCACTTGATAATTAAATTGTCCTGGGTCCATAGAAACATATGAAACTTTCTGATTTGATTTGATGCCATTAGCATCTATTTATTTGTGTTTTAAATATTTAAAATGTTAACCTTTATGATACTTGGAATAGATCCCAGGCCTCAAGCTCAGTTAGCAAGAGCCTCTACTACTAGGCTATACTCTCAGCCTCACCACTAATATTTCTTCCCAATCTGAAGCACAGCTAGATGGCAGTGTATTTCATTTAGCCAAGTTCAAAACTGCAAAACATGTATGATTCTCCTTCATCAGGGGTACAGCACTAGTAGTTCACCCAGAGAGGAGGTTATTAACACAGGACTTTCAGAAAGCAGCCCCTGTGGGCCAGGATAGGAGCACAAGAAGCCAGTGGCCTGAGCAGGTAAAGGAAGCAAGGCTCCCCAACGTTACTTGGTGATCACAAAGAGGAGCCGTACATGGGGGAAGTGGGCCCTTCATGTATCTCAGCCCTCCCGAGGGAGAAGCGGGATTGTCCCGCTTGGGGGAGAAGGGTCTCTGGCCACAAGTTGGGGGTTCTGCGCATGGGCAGGAATCTGCTGCTTGTTGGGGTGCCTCGTTCTGATTGCCACATGTTGTGCCTTACAGATACTGGGTTATTTTGACTATGCTTTCACAGCCATCTTTACGGTTGAGATCCTGTTAAAGGTAACACGCTTTTCCTTGACCTCCTCTGCTAACGCGGCCGCAGCAGTAACGGGTGCGTTCTTTGCTCCCCCAGGTGCTAGGTTATGCTGATTATGTCTTCACTGGCACTTTTGCATTTGAGATCATTTTGAAGGTAACTGGTCAGGCAGCCATGTGCCTGAGGCCCGCTCCTGTGCAAGGCACAGGAGAGATGCGTGAAGTGCTTTGAACTTTTTCCCAACTCCAGGGCTTTTCCCTGTGATCATTCCAATGTGTTATTGCAGTTTTTCTTCAACCTTTGAGTGCATGTGCGAGTTACTTTTGCTTCACAGCCTAGTTGGAACTATATTTCGTTCTTAAAAAACAAACCCCTCTGAGATATATTCACTACTGATGGATACAGCACTCTGTGTGAACTTTCTTCTCCCCTTCCTGACGTCGGATAAGGGGAAAAGCACTCATGCTATAGCAGGACCACCGCTTCCAGCCCTGTGTCCTTGAATAGTAACATGCTTTTTGCTTGCAACGGGTCTTGCAAGATGAGTTGGGTCTACTTGTGTGGAGATGTCCCGAATCTGTTTGGATGGGATGGGCTTACATCTGCACAAACCGAAAGTGTCCCTGAATGTACTGCCCATGCATGACCTAACAGGCAACATCATCGTGTGTGCTGTGTCCCGACTTTGAGCACCCCAGGGGGATGTTCCTTCCTAGATTCTCAGAGGTCTGGAGACACAGCAGAGGGCGCAGAGCCTCCAGGAGTTAGGCTTTCTGGTTTGATTGTTACAGCCAATTCCTTGTGGGAAGAAGCTGAGAAATGAAGAGCTTTGACTATAGTTGTCTTTAAAGTATTCTGAAGTGTATGTGTGTGCATCTTTTTAAAAGATGTACTTTGTGTTGGGCTGCTGGGGACTTGGGCTCCTCACAAAATCTTTTGGTGATGAAACCTTAATTAATGTGGACAGGCAGTGGCCACTTTGTGGCACTGATAATGATGAGTTCAAAACCACCCATCCCAAATACATTTAACTCAGTTTCAAATCTTACAAGAATTTGAGTCTTCTTGCCTGAATGTAAGCCAGGAAGTTCAGTTTAGTCCTCTGACCATCATGGCGGAGCAGATCAATGGCCAAGGCTTATGGCCCTGTGGTAAGGTCTGTGCCACACAGCATGCAGGGTCCCTACCCCAGCTTCTCTTTGCTGCCTCTCCCTCAAGCTGAATTAAGGAGCATTGTTCCACCAGATCTATTAGCCTGGTGTTTTGAGATTTTGCTTTACTATCTGCCTTTCTGAATTGTGACATGAGTGTACATACTCCTGGGCTTTGGGGCCAATGAAGTCCTGGGTTATTCAACACTGTATTTTTCCTATCTGGAGAACTTGCCCATTGAACTCTTCTGGTTGCCAGCAGAAACCTCACTAGAGCACCCACTGCATGTGCTCCTCATGTACAAGCCATTTAACGTAAGAACGAGCCTGGCTTCCTGTAACAAAAGCCTCTTTGCTTGCTACCCCTGATATTGTCGAGTAACTTGACTTGGGAGAGATGGGAATTGGAAGCTGGGGCAACCAAGTTAAGGGGGAAAAGATCCTAGGAGTGCAGGAGCCAGGTGCCGCCTCTAGCTTCCACTGAGAGAGTTTAATGAAAACTCTGTGCTCCATGACCTTAGAGCAGCCAGGCCAGCACTGTACAGGTAAGCTCAGTGAGACAGTGATAGTATTCTCCCAAGCATGGTCCTGTGCAGTCTCTCCTGAGGCAGGCTCTTTGGATGTGCCACAGCTCTGTTCTTGTTTGAATTCTATCATCTGAATAGACCCTAGACTGACCTCTTCAAAAATTTGCCTTTAATCAGCTACCCCTTTCCATTTCTTCTGACTTACTTTGAAGCAGGCTATGTGGTCACTCAGCCCTGTTGCTTGGCATTTATCTTCCTTACGGGCAGTCATTGATAAAGTCATACTTGACTGTCAAGATTTTGTGAAGAGCCCAGGCTTTCTGTTTGGTTGGTTTTGGGACCCTGGAGGGGAGAAGGAAAAAGTAAAGGACGCATGATTGTGTTCACAGATGACGACTTTTGGAGCTTTCCTGCATAAAGGGGCTTTCTGCAGGAACTACTTCAATTTGCTGGACATGCTGGTGGTTGGAGTGTCTCTGGTGTCATTTGGGATTCAGTAAGTATTCATGGGTCAGTAGAAAGAATTATACGTAGGGAACTTGAACCTAATTCATTCAAGCTGGGCGCCGTCTGATGATTACAGGCAGGATGGCTTAACTTGCCCCATGCCAGAAAGTGCTGGGGCCCATGCTTTCCTATTTCTGTCTTTGTTTTTCTTGTATCTACTGCCAGGTTGAGTTTATTATTCTCTTTGAAACTGGCTTTCAACAGCAGATGAAAGACATCTTGACTAGTAGAGAGCAAGCTGGGTTTACTCTCAGGCCTGGTCCAAGACTCCGGGCATCCTTTCTCAGGGTGGTGGTTTTCGTTCACTGCAGGAAGTGCTTGGCCTTGGCGATCTCTCAGGACCCCTTCCACTTCCTGTGTTTGCAGGACACAGCTGCTGTGGCCTTTGGGGGGCATTTAATAGTGTCTGGTGGGGCTGAGCACCGCCTTTTTACCCTGTACAGTACCTAGGACAGTCAACCACGGTTGCATCTTCTGTGACCTCGCTCCACTCTCCTGCTAGCCTGTGAGCATCTCTGCCCTGGAGCTGCCTGGCAGTACCCCAGTGTGAGCACACATGTACATCATAAGCCCCTTAGCCAAAGGTACCTGGAGAGGACTGTAAGTGGGCCACAGTGAAGCCAGTGAATAGACCCCTCTGTGGGAAGAAAGACAGTTTGAGCATCGAATGGCTGGGCTGCCCCTGGGGTGGGGTGGGGGCAGAGAACAGTGCTCGAAGGAACAGCTTGTTAGTTTTACAGGAACAGGTGGCAGCAGGAAGAGGGGTACAGGCCAGAACACCCTGAGAATTAGCATGGGGGCTTTGGTCTGTTGCAGGCTGTTTGGGTTAATCAGGAACTAGATGCCCTCTGCCTGAGGGAGTTGACCGATAAGGGAAGTAGTGGCTTTTCCTGACAAATAGAGACCCGCTTCTGCAGAATGCTAAATTTAGGCTTTTGTTTACTGGGTAGCAATCCTTCTGCTTAGCCGGTCAGAGTCCAGGTGAGCCCAGGCTGACGGTGAGCAGTACTGTCATTTGAGGGGCCTGCTTTGGACCTGACAAGGACCACGGATTCCTGCCTCGAGTTGTCTTCCTTGTCTCTTCCAGCTGCTGCCCGGGGAAGGAAATGCTGGATTGGTTTCCCAGCAGGCCTTTAAATCCAATCTCTTCACAATTCTCACCACCCCCCAGCTGGCCCTGCTCTTTCCAGCTTTCCCTCTTGCACACTTCCTCCCAAGCCGCCTGTGTTGCAACCACACCCAACAGATTAACCCAAACAGCCTGCAACAGATCAAAGCCCCCGTGATAACTCTTAGGCTGTTCTGGCCCACGCCTGTTCCCATAAAACTGACAAGGCTTTTCCTGCCACCTGATGCAACCTGCCTGAGAGGCCTTCCCAGCTGCCCCTAAGGTCATACCCCACCTTCCCTTCCTTGGAGGAGCACGCCGCCTTTCCTGCCACCGGAGTGTGTGCTACTGAGGGAGGTGTTACCCATCCCTCCTACCAGATCAAACCCTCTCAGAGGCCAGAAAAGCCCTAGCACAGGTCCCCAAACTTAAACACTGAAATCTAAATGTCAGGAAACTAGTGTTTACATCAACATAACGAGGTAAGTTTGTAAATGCCTCTGTAAAGGCAAGCTATGTGCCTGAAGTAGAGCCTCTGCCAGGGGCCCCGAGTTCCCTCGGGGGCAGGAGGCCAGCTTGGTGGCAGAAAGGAACAGGTCCTGCTGAAGTCCTGAAGAGAGACCATGGTTATTCAAGAGATGGTCACAGGAAGTAGCTGATCTCAAGGCTCCTGTCTGGCGTAACTCATGGCGTCGCTTGCTTTTCTTACTGTTGCCTCTGTCCTCCCTCAGATCCAGCGCCATCTCCGTAGTGAAGATTCTCAGGGTCTTGAGGGTCTTGAGGCCCCTCAGAGCCATCAACAGAGCAAAAGGGCTTAAGGTATTGACCCTCTCCTTTGAGTGGGGCTGGCTTGGGTTGGGGCTGGCTGCAGTTACTAGCCCAGTCTAGAGACAAGCTGAGGCTCCAAGTGGGGCCTTTCCGCCTCTGCCTAGCGCTGCCATTCTGAAAGTGAAAGATAGCTCAGCAGGCGAGAGCACTTGCTGTCCAAGCATTGGGGCCTAAGTTCGAATCCCAGACCTATTGAAGAAGCCCTGCATGTCCCTCACACTCATGTAACCCCAGTGCTGTGTGCAGTGGCTGAGACGCAGGGGCTTCCAGGTGGCCATCCTTGCTCTGAGTTCTGTGAGAGACCCCCACCTCGAGAATATAAAGTAGAGGGTGATAGAGCAGGACATACAGTGTCCTTTTCTACTTGTCTCACATGAACAGGCATGCACATAACATGTAGAACACATAACACACATACACACAGCAAAATTACCTTTGATTTGTTCATTGGATATATTGGTCATTATAATTACAATGGTTATTTGTTACTTCTTTATCAATAGTATTTCTTTGTGTTTATTTTAAGTTGCAAATCATTCTCATATGGATTATACAGCAGGCCAAAGGGTTGTCATCTCTATAAGAGCTTTCTGGGATAGGGCTCTTGTGAGCCTCTGTGCAGGTGGTGCTTCTCTCAGTTAAACCAAACACTTTAGAGGAAGTCCAAGAAAAGACACTGAAAAAGTGTTCTTGGACTGGGGCTGGAGGGGTGGCTCAGCAGTTAAGAGGACTGTTTTTCTAGTAACCACATGGTGGCTCACAGCCATCTGTAATGAGATATGGCGCCCTCTTCTGGCCTGAAGGCAGACATGCAGACAGAATACTGTATACATAATAAATAAATAAATCTTTTTTAAAAATGTTTTTGAATGGCTCAGTGGGTTAAGGCACATAGCCTGGTGACCCAGTTGAATCTCTGGGATCCATGTGCAAGGAGAGAACCAGCTCCTGCATGTTGGCATGTTGTCCTCTGGCTTACACACACACACACACACACACACACACACACACACACACACTAAATAAATGTAATAAAAATGTAATAAAAATAAAAGTGCACGTCATAATGAACACAGTACTTATGCAGTAGGTAACCAGGAAAACACAGCATGGGGTTAGAACAGTTAGAAATTCATATCAAAATGCACCCAAGCATAGAAGCCCTGGCCTGGTGTTAACTTCTCCCATGACTAAAACCAAGAAGTGGGGTATCCGCCTTCCATCATCTCTCTGTTCTCTCCCCAGCACGTTGTCCAGTGTGTCTTTGTGGCCATCCGAACCATTGGCAACATCATGATCGTCACCACCCTGCTCCAGTTCATGTTTGCATGCATTGGGGTCCAGTTGTTCAAGGTAGGAAACCCTCCCGCCCAGGGCTGGAGTTGGTTTCCATCAGAAGAGCCCATATTTGACTCTTCATCTGCTTTGTGTCCAGGGGAAGTTCTATCGATGCACAGACGAGGCCAAAAGTAACCCTGAAGAGTGCAGGTGGGTACCCCGAGAGCCAGCTAGGGAATCTGAGAGGACAGCAAGCCTCGTGGGTTGACTCATGTTAGCATTCCAGGGGTTTCTCTCAGGGAATAAGAGGCCTGCCCACTCAGCTCACGCCTGGAAGGACAGTGATTTGACTTTTGTTGTTTATGTTTTCAAGTCCAGGTGAAACCCAAGTAAAGTGAGACCATGATTCATTATCGCTTAGCCAGCGTCTCTAAGGCTGAACACATTTGTATCATCCCCAAAGAATGAGTAGCTGGCTCTAGCTGTTTAGTATAGATCTTCTAAGCTGGGGGGAGGGGTCCTGAAAGAACAGTGGCCAAGGGCCACCAGTATCTCCCCTGCTGGATAAAAAGTGGACTTTGAATGGTGTTCTCCCAGGCTTGCAGCTTAGTTCCCAGTGTTCAGTAGTGGGTTACCCTCTTCTAGAAGACTTGGCAGACTTCTGTGCTCCTTGTTCCTAGTGCCCACATTTTGGACATATTTCTGTTCATAACAGCCAGCAGCAGAGAAACAGCAAGAAACGCTCACATCTTATAAGCCAAGATGTTCAGTTAATATGGAATGTTTGCAGTCCACACATGCATTACCCAGAGCTTAAGGCTACAGAAAATCTGTGTCCCTGACCTTTTAGAGTTACATTTGGCTGGGGTCTAGCTGCCTGCCCTGTATGCATTGGTTTGGGTTTTCTTGAACAAATGATGTGGCCATGGGGAATCGGATACAATCTGCCTATGACTACATGCAGCTCCAGGGATGCTGTTAGCCTGGGCTGAGGGATGCAGAGTACCTCCTCCAAGCTGCTTAGTGCAGCCACAGTGTGGTGTCATGGGCCTTTCCTCTAGCTGCCTGTTTCTGTGAAATATCAGGGAGAGGCTTTATCTCATGGGTTCCTTCCACAAGTACATTTCTGTAAGAAATGGTGTGTGACAGCAATTACAGAAGTTCTTTTGGAAAGAAAATTGAGAATATCAATGGTCTGAAAAGTAACAAGATTTGTTGAAACTAGAATGTGGATAAGCATATACCTTTGCTTGTTTCTCAGAGTCTGTGGAACTCTGTGGTCAAAATATTGTTTCTTCCACATGTATTTGTAGCCCCTCTTACATGAGGACATTTACTGTTATTTATTAAGTGGCACAGTGTTATTCATTAAGTGGTACTGTTTACCATTTGAGAAAAGCCAAAAGCCACGAGATACAACAAAACCTACTAGGTTAACAAAGCCCACTATAAGAGTTTATTAAGGGAAGGGAACAGAAGGGATGTGCTTAGGCCTATGGAAAAATCATGCAGGAAGAGGAGGAGGGATATGTGGAACCCACTTTTATAGATTCCCCCCTCCCCACACACATGCGCATATGGGCTTACATAGCTATGCCATGCATGCACATAGATTACATGATTACACTGCACAAAAATTACATGATCACTCAGTGCACAGATTACATAGGACATAAGGCCCTGGGATGACTAAGCATTTTACCAGCACGTGCTCGGTCATGGAGGAGTGGCTAGGAATTCTAACATTTACTGTTTGGGCATGCCTAACTGCTAACAGGTGCACACTGGATCGCCAGCCACTCCTACCCTGGAGAGTGCCCTTTGCACTGGTCATGACTGGAGACTTAATTGAGGTATAGAGCAGATTAAATGTGGAGGAGAAAGGGAGAAACTCCATCTGGGCTGTGTGTGTGTGTGTGTGTGTGTGTGTGTGTGTGTGTGTGTGTGTGTGTGTGTGTGATCTGGCTGGGGCTACATATGATGTTCAGAACCAACACTTTCCTATGTGAAGCCAAGATGACTCTAACTCCTTTCTCCTCTAGGGGGCTTTTCATTCTTTATAAGGATGGGGATGTCGACAGTCCTGTGGTCCGTGAGAGGATCTGGCAGAACAGTGATTTCAATTTTGATAATGTCCTTTCAGCCATGATGGCGCTCTTCACAGTCTCAACTTTTGAGGGCTGGCCTGCGTGAGTATAAAGGACAGCCAGTCTCCCCAGGAGGTACCTACTTGCTGCTTGGGGACTCTGGGCTGTCGTCCTTCCAGGACAGGGGTTCTGCTTTTGGTTGTCACAGCTGGCAAGCTTGCCTGTGACTGACTGTGGGTAACTTGTCATCATTCCTTGCCCATCTTGTGGCTCCTCCATCTGAATAGGCAGGTGTTAAACGTCGGTGTCTCATTTCTGGCTTCAGATGTGAAAGGCCAGGGCAGCATCTGTAGTTCAGGAGGACCTAAGAGGCATTTGCTGTATTAACTGCTGTTGGTAGATGCCCTTCTGGTGTTCTTAAAGAGAATTTGACAGCATCCAAACTGTCATTCATTCACTCATTATGGTACATAATGAGCTCTGATGTGTACCAGGCATGGACAGATGCTACCATGCCGTTTCTTTCATGAAGGTGCTCCAACACTCATTCATAAATTATGCCTTTGATATCAACTCCATGCAATATGCTGTGTTAGGCAGTGTGGAGGAAATCACATGACCATGGCACTGGTCCTCCCTCAGATCCTAGAGCTAATGGAAATGTCACATAATCACTCCTAGTATGGAGTGGGCTCTGGCTGAATGGCTGGGGTCTGGGTGAGTTAGAGTACCAGAACATAAAGAAGGAAGAAAATAAAAGGCAAAGGGGTGTCTGTAGCACCCTGTTGGCTTCCTTCAGATGTCATGCCCAGAGGAGCTTTAGGAGGCAAGCGCCCAAACTGGCTCCTGCTGGTTGCTCTCAGGTGGCTGTGAAGGACATTCTCAGAAGCTTCTATGGACAGCTGAGTAATGAATGGTTCACCTCCTAGGAAGCTGATCTAGGAGGAAAGGTGTAGAGGAAGAGCAAGACACTGTGGTGATGTAAGGTTTGAGACACCATGCCTCAGTGAGTTATTGGGGCAGCTGATGGGGTGTGATTCAGTCTGGGGCTTGGAGCTACAAGGACCTGAGCCCAGCTCTGGACTCTGCCCCTGGGGACTGTGACTTTGGCACTTAGATGCCTGTCTGATCATCAACAAGTAGGGGGTGGCGGTAACACCTGCCCTTCTAGGGAAAAGGAAAGATGAAAAGAGAGGCCGGCCATACGAGCCTTTGCACATGGGGTGAGGTCAGGAAGGACTGACTGTATTAGGGGGTTAGTTGAAATTGGGTGGTTTATGGTAATGTCCTTCTTCGTAGGGGTTCTGTCTGACACTGGAGTGCCCTTAACTTTAGAAATCTTGTTTGGGTACTGGGTGTCTGTCAGTGCACGCACAGGTTTCAGCTCCTTCAATATGTTAGTGTGATGCTCCTTATCTCTTATCTGTTACTAGAAGGTGGCATTGCTGACTGTGAAATCCTTTTGATTTTTTTCAGTTCTCCAGATATTCTCTGGATGATTGTATCTGGGTAATCCCTCATCTGTATACTAGCTATCTGGGCCTAAGGCTGAAGATGCCTCAGTGACCGGGCTGTGTTCAGAGACCTTGATGTCTGCCCATCCCATAACTGTGCAGAGGAATTCTGGGAGCATCTGGTGGGGCAGTGGACTGGGTGGGCTGCTTGAACTGTGGGGTTGGCAGGTTCTCACCCAATTTTCCTATTTTTTTCCAGGTTGCTGTATAAAGCCATTGACTCGAATGGAGAGAACGTTGGTCCCATCTACAACTACCGTGTGGAGATCTCCATCTTCTTCATCATCTACATCATCATTGTTGCCTTCTTCATGATGAACATCTTTGTGGGCTTCGTTATCGTCACCTTCCAGGAACAAGGAGAAAAAGAATATAAGAACTGTGAGCTCGACAAAAACCAGGTTAAAGTCACACACTCTTTGTGTCTCTGTCCCTCAAGCAACAGCAGAGCACCTCCTCGCCAGTGGCTTTCTCTACACAGAGGAGAGGGTTCACCCCACTTCAGGCCCTGTTCAGAGCACACCATCAGCCATGTTGAGTCTCTGCAGAGGTGGTCACCAGACCCAGAATAGACTATGACTGGGGAAAACAGTCCCCAAGCTTGTGGTGAGGGGTCAGAGAACACCAAGGCCACAACCCATGGTCATGGCTGACCACTCATGGTTTAGACTCTTGTATGGCGCTGTGACCCAGAGCCGGAACTCACTCACTAACTCACTCAAACTCACACAGTCCCCATGGAGAGGCTCTTTGATGCCTGCTTGCTTCAGACTTCCTTCATCTTGGTGCTATTGATGTTGTAGGCTCATCCTTCTTGTTTGTGCTCCCCGGCACAACTATGGGGCAAGAAGCAGAATCCCTGGCCTCTACCCATTCAATGTACTGGCATCCCCTTCTTCCATTAGGGAGCCAAAACATTCCCAGAGATTGCCAAAGGTCTTCCGGGGACCACAGTTGCCTTCAATGAAAATAAGCTGTCATTTAGTAGGAAGAGTCAGAAAATCTGAACTTGGCATGAAAGTTTTCCAGGCATTGTTCATCTCCCTCCCTATCTTAGCTGCCCTGGTAGAAGTAGGAAGGAGCCTTGGCTCTCACTGTGAGATAAAGCAAGAAAACCAAGAGCCTGTGCTCTGGCCCTGCTCTGCCTGGACATGCTCAGTGCCATTAAGTGCATCACTGCTCCTAGAGTCTTGGCCCCTTATCTCATTTAGAGGCTGTTTATGAAGGCATGAGGGAGTTTACCCCTTAGACATTCTTTTGAACCTTTAGTATATGAGTTCGAAAGTCTGTTCTGAGGGTTTTCCTCTGTCTTCTGCCAGACACATCTCTGCTTTTATGGTGACATGGTGAGCAAGAATGATCTAGCAGTGAGGGCTTCCTGCAACAGTGCCCATGGTATTATGAGGTACCCCTGCCCAGGTGGCAACTGTGACCCCATGCGAGGGCATGCTGCCTTGGTTTGTGGAAGAACTTTCCTATGTCAGAGTGTCCCTGTAGACTCTACCAGTGATAATCTGGAGGGCCTACCCATAGAAGACAAGAGTGAAGACTGGGCTAGGTAAACTATGCAGAGTTGGTGTTATGTGTGTGTGGGAACCTAAAGTCCCAAATAGGCTCGAATCTGGTGTCCCTAGAGTCGGAGTGACACTAAGTCCCAAACACAGAGAACTTGTCTGAAGCCTGTTGTGTCTGGAGTGAAGGCAGAGGAGGGGGAGGGAGGTAAGGAGAAAAGGGGTTGGAAGAAGGGGTGGAGGGAGGGATGGAGGTAGGAGCAAGCCTGGAGGCCAACTGGAGGCTCCCTCTCAGCTTGCTCCAAAAAGGAACTGGTATCTGTCCCAGAGTAAGTAGAAGGACAGTGGTCTGTTTAGAGCCAAACTTAGTTCAGTCTCCCCATCATTACTAACCATTCTCTGGAGATGCTGAGGAGAGCATGGTAAGCTCCCACTCCCATAAGACTGGACAGATGGCCGGGCGGTGATGGCGCACACCTGTAATCCCAGCACTCAGGAGGCAGAGGCAGGCGGATCTCTATGAGTTCGAGACTAGCCTTGTCTACAGAACTAGTCCAGGACAGGCTCCAAAGCTACAGAGAATCCCTATCTCGAAAAACAAAAAACAAAAACAAACAAACAAAATAAGACTGTCCAGGCGTCTTTTATGAATCTGCTAGAGTGTCCAGAGAGCTTCCAGCCTCAGAAAGTACTCTATAGTTCTTGAAGCCTCTATACTTCTTGAAGATTCCGTGCCTGTCCTCAGCTGGCCTCTTCTTCTGGAGGACAACATAGGCGACCCGGCATCACCACCTACTGGCAAAGAAAGGCCTGACAAGGCTTGGTTCAAGCCCCCCACCCCTTGCAAGAGTCTCAGCAGAAGCTGCATGAGCTCCGCCTTCAAGTCTGAGCCAGCACTCAGGCTGTTCTGCTTGCTTCTTGAAGTTACCACCAGTGTGGGGGACCAGCCCCCACACTTATTTACCCCAGGAACTCTTGAGGAATGAGGGATAAGAGACTTAGTTAGAGAGTTAAGAAGCAGAGAGAAAACACAGGATAGACTCAGGTGGGCCTGGATCCTTATCCAAATGGGCCCAGAACTTTATTCCAAAGGTCTATTTATAACAATGCCAAGGGGTGGAGCAAAAGACCTCCCCCTTGCTAGTTACCCAGGCCTGTGGTCCAGTCAACCCTTATGCTGTCCAGCCACTAGGAGACCTAGTGGGCTCCAACACACAAGGCAAATTCTAGGTCCTACCAGAGACTCACTGTTGTTCACAGTCACTTCCTTGAGGGCCAAAGTGAGCACTTCTAGGCAGATGACCACTTTGTGCTCCTTCCCTGGAAGCTCTCAGAACCCCTGTGTTTGCCCTTTTCTACCTTTTCAGCGTCAGTGTGTTGAATATGCCTTGAAAGCACGCCCCTTAAGGAGATACATCCCCAAGAACCCCTACCAGTACAAGTTCTGGTATGTGGTGAACTCCTCGCCTTTTGAATACATGATGTTCGTCCTCATCATGCTCAACACACTCTGCCTGGCCATGCAGGTAAATATGAGATCACTGTGGTGACCAAGTCTAGGTGTGCCATACAACCCTGTACCCCAGATCCTGAGGGTGACACGTTCCATCTCCAGAAGGAGGGGTTTGACTTTCTGACAAGCCTGGATTATAGTGTGGTCACAGTTTCATTCTGCCTGACTGTTGTCGTGGTGGACACATAAGGTCACTTTTATGTTTGGATCTCTCTAGGTGATAGAGCTGTGGGGAGTGCTTCCATGGAGCCTGTGTGTGGTATTCAGTGTGGATCCTGGGACCCAAGAGTGGCTTGAGTATCAAAGCCTGATGCCACACATACCTCAGCTTCTGTCCTTACCAGCTGGTGGTCTTAAGAATCTTACCCCGAGCCATACTTTATGAGTAATGTGGGAAATCTCCTACGCCTATCTCAAGCCAAAAGATTCTGCTGAATTATTCAAGTCTGGCACTTTGAAAATATTTTTAGATTTTTTAAAATTTAATTTTATGTGTATGAGTGTTCCACTACTATGTGTGTATGTGCACATGTGTGTGCCTGGTACCCACAGAAGTCAGAAGAGGGGTTTTAATCCCCTAGTGCTGGAGTTACAGATGATTGTGAGCCATCATGTGAGTGCTGGGAACCGAACCCAGGTCCTCTGTGAGAGCAAGTGCTGTTAACCTTTGAGCCACGCCTTCGTGCCTGACACTGTGGTCTAGACCTGTCACAGTGGTTGTCAATGTTATGTTTCTGTCTTCAAGGGGCTCCCAGTGTGGTAGTGCAAGATTTGACAGTTTTCTGAAATATCGACCTGAATTCCAATGACTTCTTGCTGACCCTGACCAAGTCAGACTGCAGAGCAGTGTTGACAGTGACCTTTGAGCAGCTATTGTCCAATAGCTATGACCCTGGGTCGGGAAGCAAGAACCAAGCTCTACAACCAGAGTTTACCCAGGCTTGAAGAACTTAAGCCAATCAAACCCCCAGTTCTTTGTATTAGACAAGTCTGTAGTCAAACACACATTTTCAGACACGTTCTTAAAGTTAAAAATGAAAAAGTCTGTATGTTGATCTAGGGGAAAGTGTAAAGCCTAGGTAATACCACCTTTAATAAGACATACACCTAAATAGTATAAGATTCATCACTAATCAAATTCTGCCTTTATCTGTAGACATTTAGGTGGTATCTGCAATGTGTTAGTCAAGGACCTGAGCACCATTCCCAACAGAGAAAGGGTGACTCCCCCTACCTTGAACTGAAAGAATGGGCATGTTATTTCCTCCATCGTCCAATCATTCTCACCGTGTTATGGACCCCCCCCCCCCATGTTTTGTGGAAATTCACCATATGACCTTGCAGTACTGGGTTGAGTTGCTGGGAGAGGATGCTGTAATGGAGGGTGGGAAATGCCCCCAGGGTGTAGATGGCAGGGGACCTCCCTTTATAAGGATGTGAGATCATGAAAATTTGACAGCAATACCTCTCTGTCTTTATCTACAGCACTACGAGCAGTCCAAGATGTTCAATGATGCCATGGACATTCTGAACATGGTCTTCACGGGGGTGTTCACTGTTGAGATGGTTTTGAAAGTCATTGCATTTAAGCCCAAGGTAAGTTGCTGAATCTGCTTTGCAAAGGCTGTTGTTGAATGACCCCAGAGAAGGACCTGCTTCCATTTAGCCTTGTGTTGCTGAATTATGCTGAATTGTTCTGGTAGCTAAGTAGGTTACCACCTGAGAACATTAAAATCTGATTAGGACATCTGTATACATATGGGACAATAAATGTGTAAAACCAAAACCTTATGAAAACAATTCTGAGAAAAAGAGAGGAGAGAATATGGGAATTTGTAGGCTGATTATCACTGTAAACCCTGGTTTTCTGCTTTTGAATAGCATGCCGTGCTGTCTCAGGAAAATGTAGCTCATTATCTGAGCACTGGGGGAGTGGCTGATAATCATCAGAGTTTGACCCTGATTTCACTCTGAGATCTCTAGCACAAATACAGCTTCTATTTGTGGCTGGTCTGTAGCTTCCTTTTTACCTTTTATGGAAAGTTCTGGGACCTTCTTACTGCTGTACCATCTTTTGTTTGTTGGATTTAGGAAAGCTTCACTTGTTGGTAAGAAAATGAGGCATGAACTATGTTACACTATGTTGAAGGAATGATTGCATTGTGCTTTCTTTGGGAAGGAGTCAGTCCAGCCCCACAAAGCCCAAAGGCTGTCATGTGGTGACAAGCCATGTGGCTTGGCATCAAAGAGCACAACTGTGAGACATCTGAATCCGATCTGCAGTCCATCACAACTTACTTCACTGCCCCACACCACCCTTTCCTCCTCTGTGCTATGAGGAGACTCATAGTCCAGTTGTTGGGGGCTGTTGTGGAGAGTGCATGTTTAACCTTCAGTGTTTTAAGGGTGCCTGGCATGGAGCACCATGCTGGAGACTACTGGTACTGGCACCATTACACCATCACCACTGTCTTCAAGCAGCAGTGTTCCTTCACTCTAAAGCGCTAGACTGGGGAGCTGAGATGAGCTGACTTGGCCAGGGGTTTGGAGGAGGGGGTGGTCTCCTTCCTAGCATAGACCCTAACTCTCAGAAGAGAGAATGACAGAGCCTGGTACCTAGGTGTTTGTACTCTGTGTGGAGTAGCCAACAAATATGGTACAGCTTCAGAAATGGTTGGGTTCATGCACTCTACAATTATACAGAATTTGAATTCCAGCCTGTTCCTTTCTTTAATTTGAAGTAATTCTTAGGCAATCTTTAATTGGATCTTTGTGGACCAAAAAGAAAGGACATTTGTAAGTGATTAATTGGGGTGATTGCCATGGGGTCAAATTTGGCACCTTACGCATGGCCAGATGTTACATACTGTGACTTGTCCATACCCACCTACATATACATTCCCTCCTTTCCCAAATTCATCAGAACTTCCTTGGGGATCCTGGTTTGCTTCTCTTTTGCCTATACTTCTTTAAACAATATCTGTCTGAACTGATGGGAAAGGTTGCAGAGTCAGAACGTGGAAAGTTCTTGAGAAATGTACGTGGAATAGTCCCATGGATCATTTCCCAGCAACTCTGTGCCATGTCTTCCTGTGCCTGGTGATTAAGCTCTGCAGTTTTTCAAGACATGTGCAGGTGAAGGAGAACACATGCACCCCATAGCATGTGAGCATGTGAGAGTGTGTGTTTATTTGTGTGCATACGTGTGTGCCTATGTGTGTGAGTATATGAGAGTGTGCATCTGTGCACATACCCTCTAAAGCCAGTGCATCAATGGCTTGTAGCACATTGCTTGGCCCAGTGAGTTTCCAAGCCTGGGAGGAGCATCCAGTGTCATGTGAACAGATAGGTAACACAGTTACACAACAGAAGCTAATTTGCAGTCAGTGCTAATAGGTCAGTGCATTTAAATGGTGATTTCTACCGACAAGTGCACTGCTTTGTAGATTTGCTCAGTGAGGTATTTTCATGGCCTCAGATGACCTCAAATTAGAATCCAGAGAACCTTTACAATAACAGCAGCGTCCTTGCTCATGAAGAGTGGTGTTGCTGTGATGGCTTATATCACCTTGTGCCAGACAGCGAAAGGAGAATGGATTCACCAAGACACCACTCTCTTTCCTGATGTCTCTCCTGGCCTTTAAACCCCAGTCTTCTCAGTGGTGAGCACTAGCCAAGCCATGTGAGGCTGGCTGTTCTCTTGCAGAATAGCTGGTGAGGGTCCCTCTGTCCTAGTTGGTCAGGTCAACAGGCTACCTCTCTAACCTTATGCACTCCAGGACCCAGCCCTTGAAATGGTGCCACCACATCCAGGGTAGGCTTTTTCACTTTGGTTAACCCAGTTAAGAAAATTGCTCATAAGTTTGCCAACAGGCCAAGCTAATCCAGGTAGTTCCTCATTGAGCTGCTCTTCTAGGTTGTGTTCAATTGACAATTAAAACTAGCAGTTGACAGAGCGAGTTCCGGGACAGCAGGGCTATTCAGGGAAACCCTGTCTCAAGAAAAACAAAACAAAAACAGCCAACCAAAAACTAGCCAACTAGCACAGTAATTTAAATGTCAGAGTCAGAAATATTTCTGAATGATAAAAGCCATTACATGTGGCTGGCTGTGGCTGCCTGACATGTTCTTTTCAGGCCAGTAGAAGCTGAAGAAAGGAAGGAAGGAAGCCAGACAGGAAGGGAGGGGAGGGAGGGAGGAAGGGGAAAAAGATTTGGTTGCTGGCTTCCCTTGAGAGCCCCTGGCTTCAGAGCTTAGTTATAGAAGAGTATGTCACTCCTTCAGCTGGGAGGGTAGGTGGGAATGGCCCGGTGTTTGGAACCATGGTGTCTTCAATGCAGGAAGGGTGAGTCATGTTGCCAAAGCAGTGATTTCATGAACTAGGAGGCTGCTAAGCAGGGAAGTGTGTGGGAAGAAAGGGAGGGGTGGCATTTCTGCCTCTCCTGGACTATCAGAGCCACCTGGCCAGAGCCTTGAACCCCAGCCTCTTGTACCATGAAACTTCCTATGATGTAGACATCAACCTTTAGTCTGAACTGTAAGGATTTGGGCACCATTTTGGAACTGTGGAAGATTTTCTTAATCTGTCAGATTTCTTTTTTGTTGTTGTTTTTTGTTTGTTTGTTTTTCCAGACAGAGTTTCTCCGTGTAGTTTTGGTGCCTGTCCTGGATCTCACTCTGTAGACCAGGCTGGCCTCGAACTCACAGAAATCCACCTGGCTCTGCCTCACAAGTGCTGGGATTAAAGGCACGCGCCGCCACTGTCCAACTAATCTGTCAGAATTCTTAAAAGTTCCCAGAGTGTTAGGCCCTTACCTTGCTGATTCTAGGGGATGTTATCCACCACAGTGTGCCAGAAAAGGATCCATGAAGACTGTCTTCTACACACACAGGAATGACCCAGGGTGGGAACATTGATCATTGTGGAAATAAAATAAGGCTGCAAGAGGGGTTGCTAGGCAATGCACATGAGGTATGGCTGACTTCCTGCAGACCCATCAGGCAAGATGAGAGAACAGCAGAGCATGTAATAATACTGGGCCAGTCAGGAAGTAAGAGAAGGGACTCAGTCTTTGGCTCTGTGTTTTGTAGTCTTAGCATTGGATTGAGGAACACATTCCACCCTGCAGGAAAGTCTGTGAAGAAAAGGGAAGGACCTGTTCCTCAGCAGAGTCTGCAGTGAGGCTGCCGACCAGAGAACTGCTCGTTACTCTCTTGAACAGTATACATAATTTAAGAGGACTCTGTAATGCTGGAGGCAGCCTGTGACCCAGCTGCCCTGTGTGTCAGGAGATGGCCTTGGGAAGGAAGCAGAAGGCTTTCTTATGTCATGGAGCCTGCCCTTTGTCCTGCCTCTGACCACACGTTTCACATCACAAGTCCATGCCTCAGGGGTGCCTGTCTTCTCTCCGATTGGCCAGCTGAGAATCCTGTATTCATGAAGAGTGAGCTAAGGAGATGGCAGCTGTACTTTTAAGCAAACCTTCCAGTGGATTAGCTGTAGGACAGTTTGTCAGCTCCTTGAAGTCTCTGAGAGAACTGTGAGCACCAGCCAGGAAGCGGCAAGTGCAAGAGACACCATGGCTGTACTGGAGAGAACAAGAGCAGATCAGAAGTCACCAATGTCGGGTCTGGGAGTCACTGTCAGTGGTACCAAAGGGAAGCGGGAAGCATCAGTCAGAATGAATGGCTTCCTGGTGAGGGTGGGAGTGCCGTTAGTAGTAAATAGACATCCAACTCCGGTGGTCAGGAGTCAACATGCCCACCTTTCCCATGGTGCAACAGAAGGCTTCCCCTAGCGCTGCATTTGGTCACAGGCTCTGGGCCTTGACACTTCAAAACACCTCCTGTTCTGTTTTTCTTGATTCGTCTATAAATGTACCCACTGTGCACATGCTGAGCTTCTCTTTCTAGAATTCAGAACTGAATTTTTTTATTCTTAAAACATGCTCTCCCTTTTCAAGGTAGAGGTTGGCTTACAGACAAATCTCGACAGTATAGCCCTGGCAACTGGAAGCTTCCGGCACTGTACACAATGTGACCACCGCCTCTAGTGTGGCTTCCAAGGGGGTGTTGGGAGCCAACAGGAACCAGTTAAGCATGTAATGGGAAGGTCTTCGAAGGCATAAACCACCCAGAATATACATCTACATTTGAAAGTCACAAGGGCATCAGAACTGACATAGATACAAGGACCTGAAAACTGGGAACCAGGAAAAACTAGGGTATGAATTTGTGGAGAAAGACACGGCCATGTCTCAAACACTGATTGGATTCAAGGCGCTGGGTGGCTGGCAGTGTTGGTGGAAGGCTTTGGAGTGGTCGACCTTCTGGATAAAGGTGTCAGAAAGGTGCAGTCGATATGATAGAGTATAGACAGTCAGAAGGACCTGGAAAGCTCCATGAAGGAGCTGGCATTTGTCTGAGCTCAAAGGAGGAAGTGGATTTGGTCTGATTAAGGTCAAGGGAATTACAGAGGTATCAGGAGATGGGGGATCTAGAAGAGTCCACTTATCCTGGAGGATGGAAAGAGCAGAGAAAATCAAGGGACGAGGTAGAAGGAGGCCATTGGCCATCTGAGATCTTTGAAGTATCCCCTTCATCCTTCAGTGTTCTGTGTTTCTCCACAGAACCTGCCTTGGCTTGTCTTTACTCCACAATGGAGAGTTTCTCTGCCCAGGGCTCTAGCATGAGGCTCTGTGCATCACTATGCCTGTCTCCCTATAAGCTATGACCTTCAGATGAGTCTCCCTGTGTCCTTTAAGGCAAGAGCTCTTGGGAATCCTGCTGCACTGCATGGCCTGTGATCTTTGTTGGACTGCTGAGGACAGGCAGAGGCTGCCAGTCTGGTGGCTTTAAGTCAGAAAACAGAAATGAAGGGCACTTGGAGACTCTTGGAAGTATGGGGGAGCTTCACTCTTTCCTCAGTTCATGAGGGTTTGGGGTGGACATTCTGGGTATCAGGGCAAGGTTACCCTGTCTGCCCAGGGTCATACGTCTGTGGTGTGTGTGTGTGTGTGTGTGTGTGTGTGTGTGTGTGTGTGTGTGACCATTCTTACTCATACCCTCTCTCACACACACAGGAGCACAACCACTCCTCTGTGCCCCTTTCCACCAGTGGACAGTATTGTTGTCTCCTTTTTGGCTTTCCTGACCCCTTCCCTGGTTGCTATGGGTGCTGTGGGGACTCGGATGTGTCCCCTCATATGATCCATGTGATGTTCCCTTCATAAGTGCTCATAAACATCTGCCCCTGCCTGCTCTGTCCAGGGGTATTTTAGTGACGCCTGGAACACGTTTGACTCCCTCATCGTAATCGGCAGCATTATAGACGTGGCCCTCAGCGAAGCCGACGTAAGTATGCACCTGTGTGGCCTGCGTCCTCTCTCTCCTGTCTGCACATTCTCCTCCCTGTCCTGATGTGGCATCACCTGGACAAGTCACAGGTCCCAGTCACACTTGATCGGAAACTAGACATTTCCTCACAGAGGCTGTGGGAAAGAACCTTCTAGAGTAGAGCCTCAGCCCAAGGCCTCTGCAGACGCAAATGACCTTTGCAGGGCTGACTCTCTGGCACCATGACCCCAGGCACTAGTAGGCAAGGTAAGATAGGGTGTTTCTGGTTGTTCCATTTGCTCTGTCAAAATCCATCCAAAGTGACGTTATCTATGACATGTTTGTCTTGGGGCGATTTTTCAAGTAGTCAGTGGCATATTGTTAACGCTGTCCTTTTCTTCTTTTTTCCTGTTGTGCTTCCCGCCCTCTGTGGCTTCTGAATGCTTGCCTGACAGCACTATTTCACTGATGCATGGAACACTTTTGATGCCTTAATTGTTGTTGGTAGCGTCGTTGATATTGCTATAACTGAAGTGAATGTAAGTAGCAAACTGTGTGTGCCTTGACGTGATTGTTTTCATTAATTCTGACATAGAAGAGACGAGAAGGGCCGCCCTTGAATCTCCATGTGCATAAGAACTAACTCTTTTTAAGAGATGGAAGTCAGTTTGAAGTCTCCCATCTCCATCAGTTCCCCTAAAGAAACGGAGACACAAACGTAGAACTGCCACTTTGAAACTAAAACAACTATTTTTAAAAGAACATACTCAAGTCTTATGGTGCTATCACTCTCTAGCTGGGCAACCTTAGCAGAGCTCCTGACTGCTTTGCACCCCAGTTTTTCTCAGCTATAAGATGGAGTTAGTAACGTGTGCCTTGTATACCCACATGGTTCTGTGATGGCACAGGAGACCCCCCATAGCCATGCCTGCCTTTGAGGTGTTACTGCCACTGTCCTCCTGGCTTTGAGCATGCTCTGATTCTAGCTGGTGACTACCGGCCCTTAATCCCCAAAGAGTGTTGCTAGTCTGTGTCAGGAGAGAATCAGCGGCTTCTTTGTGACATGCCGTTTATTCGTGAGCAGTACAGAATAGGTGGAGCAGGCCCCCACCACAGGCAGTCTGACGACTCAGACTTCTTCAGAGTTGGAGAAGGGAGCACCAGCTTCCTCAAGTGAAGGTCAGAGGCAGGCAGTAGAAGGCCCTGTCCATTGGCCGGCACCAAGTTCATCAGCAGGCGTTAGTGGATGTCAGTGTGTATGTCCCTCAAGGCGGTGAGCGGAGCTTGGGGAAGTACCGTTGTGTGGTGTCGGTTTTTGCTCTGTGTTGCCAGGTCCAGTGCTTCCTCCTGTTACCCCCAGTGCTCTGCTCTGCCTGGCTGACATGTGCAGGCCTGAGAATTGTCAGGTCCATCCTGGTGCCCAGACTGCCTGTACCAAATGGGAACAGTGATATTCCTTGATACAGCCAGGCTGACTTTAGTCCCTATGGATAGTTGGACAGGGTAGTTCCAACCCCACCTCAAACTTAACTTATTGGACTCAGGCTTCGGTTTTCCTCACTTAGAGGTCCAGCAGAGTGAATATATCTGCTGGGAATAAAATTGTGTAAATCTTTGTGAAAATACTTATTAAAATAGTGGGTTGTGAAGACACACTATTACTCATGCACTTTTTCCTGTATACTATGTAAAATGGACTATAAGACATTACTGTGACCACCAGAGTATGATGTAAGCCCCTTCACACCAAGATCCATGATATGCTGTGTTAAGATACTGAGATGACATTTCACTAGGCCTGGCCTGAGTACACACACATACCCCAATCTCCTTAAGCTGAGATTTGTATAAATTCAACTTTACAAGACATATGCTATAGGCAGCTATAAAATTGCCATTCATGATATGTAAATGGCATTTGGGTGTAAAATAATCTGGTGTTACTGCAAGAACAAGAGGACCCTACCTTGGCTGTCATGTGGCATGACATCTGACTGCTTTAATCATCTCAAGGCATTTGAAGTATCTCTGATTTATATCAAGGAACTTCCCATGGGTCAGAAACAACCTATGACAGATGTTAACATACCATAAGTTGTTGCCTTAACAGACTTTTTAGGTTCTATGAGCCAGAGGTTATTTTCTGGGTACCAGGATGTAGCTGAGGCTTGTTTATCAGCTAGACACCCAGCTTTCTCATGCTGCCTACTTGCTGGCTAGCTAGTATGACTTGGTACACTTAGAGGCAACACCTGCTTCATGGGCTGTGAGCTGGCCCTGCTCCCCAACTCTGGCTTGGCCTTGCCTGTCAGTGTCTCAGGATGGCCCTGCTTCTCTGTGGATGGGGAAGGTCTATGCTTGAGTATCTAGTTAGCAGTTTATGTCAAATGTCTGTGCAAGGCCTCTTTCATGATATCCAGCTTTTGTTGAAGACTCACACTGGGGAATATTTCCAGTTCCCAAACCTGCTGTCAATCAGCGACCTTTCCCTGGCTAGCTGTATTCTGAGACCAAATACTCCTTAGCCTTGGCCTCGGCAGCTTCCCACCCGGGGTTACCTACAGAGATCTGTGTTTGTCCACTGTCCCTAGATGCAAAGGTAATGCTCCCTGCTCATTTACTCCATCTTCAGCACCAGTTTTACTGGGCAACTATCGCTTGTAGGCCTGGAGCTAGACTCTGGGAATAATCAACAATTTTAAAAAACAAAAAGACAGAACATCCTTATTCTCTGATGTTACAAATATTTCAGGATGGGAATATTTATTCCTACACGCTCCCTCTACACACACACACAGTTTCCCAGGAGAGCAACCTTGACCCCTGATGTCCAGCATCAACTGAGCATGAGTACCCATGGTCCATTGTTGGCTGGTTTGAGTTGCCACCACCACCACCACCATCATCATCATCATCATCATCATCATCATCATCATCATCATCATGTTTTGTGATGTTTAACCTGCCATGCTCTCTCCCCCAGACTCTGTTGATCTTCCTTTTCTGTTGCCTAATTGATTTTTCATGTTGGTTTTATTTTTAGAAAATTGTAGCGGCAAGTATATATAATCATATATACGGTGAAGTCGTTAAGCAAAAGCGCTCCTAGAGACTGTATACTTGGTTTCTGCTTTCCACCTCTGGTGTTTCACTGAGTTCCACAGGACTTGCTAAGGATCATCCGTGGCCATATAAACTGTTTCTTCTCCCATGTGTCCTTGTCCCTGACCAGGACCTGGGCTCAGGCTTGCTTGGTCAGTCACACTGGCTCTTTGATTTGCTAACATAGCCTTCCAGAATGAATGGTCTGGCCTGGAAAATGAGAACTCTAGCTTGTTTGGAGTCTTTGCAACAACAACAACAACAAAATGTTGATGGCCCTTTGCATTGTCCTGGTTGCATGCTCACCTGGTCCTTGCCATCTCTGTTCTCTCCATGCTCTCCACCTTGTTTGTCCATGGTGTGGCGGCTTTCCTGGCCCTGTCCCCCATTACCTTTGGTTGTTATATATCACCCAGCTGCTGAAATGGTGGATGGCACCTGATAGCCTTACTTTGCTTTCTCTTTGGTGCCTGTTTGTCCCTTGAGTTCTGAAATGATCAAGCAACAACTTTTCTGCCCAGGGATGGCTGTTGCTGACATTCAGTCTTTTTCCATCCCATTGTTGCCTGGGAGAAAGTGGTCTTGCTTAGAAACTGCAGCTGCTTTGTGTTTAAGGTCTACAGGAGCTCACTCTCAGATCCTAAGAGTTGTTGCTGCTTTTCAAAGTGCCCAGCTTAGACACTATCTCCACCATTTCATTCAGCTCGTTGTCAGGATGAGATGTAACAGTTCAGCTCTCAACTCCACATGGTAGCTGGGGACCAGGCTAAGGAACGTGCGTGACCTTGCAATAGCAGAAGCTACTGAAGCTGCCCGTTCCAAATCTTGAGGTGACAATGAAATTCTATTGAACATGGATCACCCAGGTCCTTGAGGCCATTCTTGAAAAGAAAGGCAAGACTTTCCTCTGCTTCAGGTCCTCCAGTGTTATCCATGAGCGATCTAAAAAGTTGAGCATAGTGCAGGTCACTAATCTCCTTGCCAGTCCTCTATCTTTCCATTCCCAATGCTCCTCTATCCATTAGAAAGAAGATAGAGGTGGAGTTTAATCCCCTTGCATCCAAATTCTGATCCTCGATCACCTCCCAAAGGCTCTACGCAGCTGTAACAGCCCAAGTGGGCTTTTCTAGTGGCCCCACTCTCTGTGACTCCTCTGCTGCTGTGAGCTGTCTGCTGAATACTTGGCCCAACATTGCTGTGGACTAAGGACTGAAATTCTCCACTCTGAGACCATACTAGAATAACTCGGTGGCTTTCAAAATTCCTGAAGTGTGAAAGGACCCAGATCAGTTTAGAAGATCACATGGGTGGCATGTGGGCATTAGTGGCTGTAGAGAGCAGCCCAGGATCAGAGCAGCTGCCCCTCTGCAGGTGGAACAAAGCCATCCTAGGGGCCTTCCTGTTTGGAAGAGATTTGGTCAACCTGCATGGTCCCCCATCCATGTCAGTTACGTCCTCCTCGACTACAGTCCCTCCTGCCCTGCGGTGTGTGGTGGCAGGGGCGAGAAGGCCTCAGGCCACTTGGGGAAAGGGGTGCATGCAGCCTGAAGTGCTGTGTTCTTTGGTTCCTGTGTTCTGTGGTCCACTGCTTTGTCTCCTGACAGACGCTGTCTCCTCTCCTCCCCACTAAGAACAAAAAGACCATTGGACTAGATGTTGTGGTCCATACCTGTAATCCCATTGTGTGGGAGGGGAAGCAGCTACCTAGTGAGTCTGAATTTAAATTTAATGATTTATGGTTGCCATCCTCAGATACACTTAAAGAGAGACACATTTCAAAAGTCAATTTAGCCACCTTCTATCAGGCAGAGGAAGAGGATTCCAGGTGGCCAGAAAGAGCAGGCTTGCCCCGCTCTTGCAGACCCCACATAGGTTACGGGCATTTGAGTAACAGCTGTCAAGGGCTCTCTCTGCCCTCTCTAGTCCTCTGAGCACAGACAAATGGAAGTGTGCACACACACACAGCTACACAGACTCTCAGATGTGCACAGTCTAGCTGCCCGGGCAAGAGTGAAGCTTCCTCTCCACAGCCCTTAGGGGAGGGTGATGTGGGGGACGAGTGCTGGGGAACGGATGCCTGTGTACATTAAAGCCTTAAATTAAAAAACAACAACAACAACAAACAATAACCAAAAAAGCCCATGATCTAAGCTAGGCATAGTGGCTCACACCTGTAACTCCAGAACTTGGGGTGTAGAGATGGGGAGTCAGAGTTTGAGGCCAACCCAAGCTGCACAATGAGAACCTGCTCCCTGTCTAATGAACAAACACAAACAACCACAGAACCATCCCTTTACGGCTGTGTGGTTACTTCTAGGGTAGGTGATACAGGAACTAGCAAAACTGATGGACCCTGAGTTTTGACACGCCGACTAGAGCCCTGTTCCTGGGTCCAGAGCAACTGCTCAATTACAGGCATCTTCAGATGTAGTCAATCCCATTTTTTTCTCTTACAAAAGTCCATAGAGTTCTCTTTGGGCTCAGGAGTCAGCCTAAGAATCAAGCCTTTCTTTTCCCATGTCCCCAGGGGAGGAAGCATCTAGTGGCTACCCGTCTACCTCCCCTCCATAGTTTTACTGTGTACAGTAGAAAGCCAGTCTCAGGGTGACCCCACTGCCTCAGTGGAGTGGCAGTGGCAGAGACAAGAGGCTACCCTTCCTCCATTCTTGCTTTTATTATTTAAAGACACTTCGTTTCCTTAAGCAATTCCCTGAAGGCACTGTTACTATGGTGAGCAATAAGTGCAGTGAAGAAGGGTTCAGTCCTCCTGGAGCTGAGAAACAAATGAGCACTGGTGGACACCTAGGTCCTGGGCACCAGGCACACAGTTGGACCTGGCTGAGGCAAAGCTGCTGGGGCTCAGGCAAGCTAGCCCATGACGTTCTTCCAGAGTGCTTGCCCAACTAGGGCCAGGCTAAACTTCAGAGCAAGCAGAGCAGGTGGCTGGAGAGAGGTCTGCCTCAGTCCCTGTCACTGACCAGGCCTTCCAGCCCTTCAGCAGAGGCATTGATCCAATGGAGCACATGTAATCATTAAGTGTATGGGACCACAGGCAGAGCCACTGTTTCCCCTGTGGCTGGGAGGCTGCTACAGGGGGTCAACTCCTATGACTGAGCCAGAGAAGCAGAGGTTTCTCTGGACCTGTCTTTAAAAGAGAACACTAAGGTATGTACCACAGTCTTTGACCAGTCAGCCACCTGATACATCACATCCCCGGGAAGAAGCTAGACTAGAATAGTCTGTCTGTGTTCCTCTCAATGGCTGTCCCCACCTCTGGTCCAGTTCCAGAATGATGTTTTCTCAGGAAGGAGCAGCTGTGTTGACCAAAGACATTAACTACCCACTAGTAAAAAGGGGGGAAATATCTCCTGAGCCATTGCTTCCTTCCGCCCTCATTAATCCATTTCAATCTTTGATTTCTTAAAGCCAACTGAAAGTGAAAGTGTCCCTCTCCCAACTGCTACACCTGGGGTAAGATCAGTGACTGGTCCCCAGGGGCTGGGCCGTCCGTCTCCTTGAGTTTCTCTGACCATGTCGAGTTTTCCACTGGTGTTCTGTATTTTCCATGATCGTCCCTTCCAGAGCAGTGTCTGCAGTGGTCTGCATTCATCATCAGTGCCCAGTACTCTCGAGCAGCCCAGCATTCTCCTCTAACACAGTAGAACACGTGGACATGCATGTGCTGTGTGGATGCAGTTCTCTCCCCTCCCCCAAGCCCTGTGTTGTTAGCATGTGACTTTTCCTTTCTTCATATCATGCTTTTTGAGGTGAAAAGGCCTTAGAAACACATCTCCAAGTTCTTACCTCTGTCACCCTTGTGTGTGTTGCTGTTTTTCTGAGCGTGTTGCATGTTCTCCTTCCCACTGGGTTTGACCTCTCCATGATAACCCTTCAGAACTCTGAAGAGAGCAATAGAATCTCCATCACCTTCTTCCGTCTTTTCCGAGTGATGCGCTTGGTGAAGCTTCTCAGCAGGGGGGAAGGCATCCGGACACTGCTGTGGACTTTTATCAAGTCCTTTCAGGTAAGAGACATGACTGCCAGGACTTCCCTTTCTGTCCTTTAGGGCGTATGTAAGTCAGGGATTGTCATCTGTCCTGGAAGACCCCTCCAACCCCCTCTGAGTGATCACTGTATCAGTAGTGATTATGGGATGCTGGAGGGATGCTTCCCAGCACTACTTTTGATTAACCAATTAGGAAATGAGAGGCAGAAATAAGATCCTGAAACTCAGAGATCAGCAACATTGTCCCGATGGAAAGAAATGTAAGTCTCTGGAACTTTTGGTTGCCCAGAATGTCCAGCCATCATGGCATCAGAGAGTGACGGTCACCACATTCCCCGAAGCCTTAGTTACTATTACAGTGCTGTGAAGAGACACCATGACCAAGGCAACTCATAGAATAAAGCATTTCATTGGAGCTTGCTTACAGTTTCAGAGGGCAAGTCCACAATCAGCAGGCGGCAGGCAGGCAAGCATGGGTGCTGGAGAAGTAGCTGAGAGCTCACACCTTATCTGCAAGTAATAGGCAGAGAGACAGAAAGAAACAATAGATAGACAGACAGACAGACACCTAGATTAGGCCAGGCCTAGGCTTTTGAAACCTCAAAGCCCACCCCAGGGACACACCTTTTCCAACAAGGCCACACCTCCTAATCCTCCCCAAACAGTGCCACTAACTGGAGAATCAAGCATTGAAACACAAGAGTCTGTGTGGATCATTCTCATTCATAGCCTCTTTCTTAGATGAATGCTCCACTTACACTGGGTTAATGGGTACTTGATAGAATTAGAGTTCAGTTCATTTAGGTATCTACCAGGCCTTGTTTGATGCCTGCGATTCTTTTGATGGGTTCTCCTCCATTCCTGAGGAGAATCAGCTTCTCCTGTACCTTCTGGTATCCTGCTAGAGACAGTCTAATCTTCTAGGCAGAGTCGGTTGAGAGTGAGGAATAGATTCAGATTTGTGATAACAAGTGCAGCCATGTAGGGGATTCATGAGTTTGCACAGACATTGCAGAATGAGCCGAGCGCCGTCTCTTCTTCATAAGTTAAATGTTCATGTGGACCAATGGAGTTATATAAGGAAAAAAATTCAAGTTTGCCCCTCACCACCCCTGAGATAACCAGTAAAATCCAAGTAATATTGTTAATTAATTAATTGATTTTTCAGTGAGTAGGGAAAAGGGAAAGAAATGGTATGTAGGGAAAGGAGAAGACACAAGCTCTTAGAAAGGAAATCACTGTCCTGCTGAGAAAAATGGCCACTGAGTAATGGGTGGGGGGTGGGGGTGGGGGACATGGCTGAGAGAGAGAGAGAGAGAGAGAGAGAGAGAGAGAGAGAGAGAGAGAGATGGCAGGCACCCTAGACAGGAGAACCTGGGTGTAGCCAAGCCCTGCAATCCTCCATGGTCAAGTGTGTCCAGTTCTAGAAATGGGCTATAGTAAAACTATCCTGTTTCTTTTTTTGGGGGGGGGGTTAGTTTTTTTTGAGACAGGATTTCTCTGTGTAGCTTTAGAGCCTGTCCTGGATCTTGCTGTGTAAACCAGGCTGGCCTTGAACTCACAGAAATCTGCCTGGCTCTCTCTGGAGTGCTGGGATTAAAGGTGTGCACCACCACTGCCCAGGCTCGATCCTGTGTCTTAAAGAAGTTATTAAACTTAAAAAAATAATTAGTAGATAAAGAAGCCACGTGACAGAGTTGAGTTGCCAGCATAGTCCTCAAACATTTGGATGTCTAGGAAGAAAATGCAAAGAGCTTTTGTGGGGACACAACCCTGTGGGACACCAATAAGCAGTCCACCTGTTGGCATGTTGCTGTGGCACTGGACTAGGCTGCAAGTCACAGAGCCTCAAACCTGTAGGTGACCTGCCAGCTTTCTGAGGCACTTCCTTAGATAGGCGAGAAAGAGCTACTCCAATCACATGTGCTTGGAATTAAGTCCAGCAGCCAGGCATCCCTGGAGGCATCCCGTACACATAGGTGCATTAGTCATATGTGGTGATGGAGAAATACCGTCAAAAAACATGGGTGAAAAGACTCATCTGGCCAGGCGCTTATACTTGTTGGGGTGATCTTAAATAAAAGGATCCTGTGCTTGTGACCACTCAGCTAGCTTCCTTTTGTCCTGGGCCCGGCCCTTGACTTTGTAGCTGTTTTCAGAGGAACACCTGGTTCAGATAAAGCTTTAAAGATAGCCTCAAATGCACCAGAATGCACCCAAGTCACCATAAGGAAAGAAAGTTCAGCAGTCCCCCTGGGGTTAATTTGACCAAGAGCGACTCCTTGTTTGAAGTCTGCTCATTTCTCCCTGTCTTCAGTCTGTCTGCAGTTTGTGCTTGCTGGCTTGTCTGTAGTCTAGCGGTTGTATATAACTGATCTCTCCCCATGTCTTGTCATCCTTAAGACTGACTGATGTCTGCCTGTCCCTGAGACTTTGCTCTGTATTGAGCACCATAGAAAGCATCACATGCAGAAGAAAGGAGGGATACTTTGCAGAAATCTTTAACAGATTTTTACAAGAGATTGAGTTATTTGCACCAGACCCCAAAGCACTCAATACTGTAAAGATGCCATTACGTTTTATTGTATGCTGACTTCAATGTTTATGGCAGCAAGTGTTGGTTGTATAAGATTGTTTTCAACCTATTTTCTGTTTTCAGTATTTCTTACTATAACACCACAAACACACACACACACACACACACACAACACACACATATACACACACACACACACACACACACACACACACACACACACACACACACTGCTTTTTAGGTCAGAGGCATAAACTAATATATAACTTATCATAGTTATGCATTGTCTTAGGTTGTAAAAACTGATTACACAGGAAATCCAAGGCGAGTAAGGTTGGTTGATACATTGTTATCTTAAAGACAAGTTAAACAAACAGGCTGAGTACACAGCAGTGACCTCAAGGTGTGCCAACTGTGAAGTCTAGCAGAACTTAAAGTCTCTTTGAATAAAATGTATCACCAGCGGTGCATTTTAAAGTGTTTTGCATTCTGAAATGGCTTTTGACCCTCGGACTCAGTAATTCTACCCCTAAGCTCCTATTCTAAGGAAACCCCGGAAAGGTGATTTTGCATAAAGATGTTTCTTGGCTGCACTACAACTACTCCCCAGCCCCCACCCCAGATAGAGAGGAAATGGAAAGAAGTAACTGGGGCATCTGGTATTTTGGAATGATTTGGTCAGTTAGAGTTTCATGAAGGATGCAGAGTACACTTCAGACTTACTGGGATCTATGTGTCTGTATGGAAAATGTTCAGGGTTAGCATGGGGTAATGATGAGCTTGGAAAGCTCCCCCTGCCTGCCCACACTTTGTAACTCTAGGTGTGCAGGCTCGTGGATCTCTGGGACTGAAGCAGTTGTGCCAGGCTGGGCCTCATGTGGGAAGAGCAGGCACAAAGGCAGGTGTCCGACTCCCAGCAACCCCAATACTCTGTCTCTTGCAGGCACTCCCATATGTCGCCCTCCTCATTGCCATGCTCTTCTTCATCTATGCAGTCATTGGCATGCAGGTAAGTGGCAGCTGCTTTTCCCTCACAGAACCCTTTTCAAGGTGGCCCCAGGTCTGCACTTAGGCCAGGGAATGTAGAAAGACAAGGTCTTGATGTTTCCAGCCAAATGCCTTGGCTACTGAGGAGATAAGGAGAGAGAACGTTATGGCCCCTTGGGTGGGATCGAACTCCCAAGATAGAGCTGGTGCTGGAGGAAACCAGACCCAGAAGGATTCGGAGTTCAAGATGCAGCAGGAGACTGTTTTGTTAGCCTCCTTCCTGCCGACATTTGCACTCATGTTTTAGGAGAATGAGCTAGATGAGAAGACCTGTGGTTGATCTGAGCGGCAGAATGCCATAGGCGCCCAGGTGGAAAAGGAGATGTCCCGGTCATCAGTGTGGAGAACCTGCGCTCTGTACTGATGATGCTCTGATGGTGTTCAGTCCAAACACCTGCTGGTACCCCGAAGAATTATGCCTTATCACACTGGCATGGACTTCCAGATGCTATGGTTAGGACTAAGTCTGGGCAGCACACTTTTCCAGAGAGGCATGGACCCAGGCTCTTAGACTGAGAGTCTGAAGCATGTGCTCCAGGGTTGGGAAAGGTTTGGGACCCTCACTGACAGTTGGGTCCTAACACCCTGGGGTAGCTGGAGGGCAATGAACAGCTCTGGGAACCAGGAGTCATAGAAAAATGAACTACATTGATAGAACATTGTTGTTCTGCCTAGAGAGGCTCATGAGAGAGAGGTGAGGTAATTCCAGCACAGGGAGATGTTATGTTTAAATATTAGTTTATTTGTCCCGAAGGCATAGAAGTACTTGTAGGAATTTTATTGGGACTTACAAGACGAGAGTCATCATACCAGAGCCTTTGTAATTGAATAGCACGTGATGATGCTGTGTGCCTAGAAGAGTCTTCGAAGTCACTTGTCCTTGTGAAGAGAGGTAGCTCAGGGCTCTGCACACTTCATTGAACACCCAGCACCACATTCTCATAGCAGGCATTTGCCAGGAGGTCGGTTTGCTCCATAATTCCAGCAGGAAAGCTTTGCTGGGGAGGTAAAGCCCACAAGGCCCCGCCCCTTTGTCTCCAGCAGACGGCTCCTCTCTCTTTCCACTCATCCTCACTCCTCGGGACATCAGCTCCTTCCAGGTGACGCTCCCTCTGTCTGGAGAACTCTGGCCTTTGTCACCTTGCTGACCGCTGCTGTTTCTCCTTCAGTCTAGCTATGTGCTACTCCCTCTGGAGGTCTTCCTGGTCCCATTTCCCTTGCACTGGGTAAATGGGCCTCTTTGCTGTTCTCTGTGGGGTGGGATCATCCCGGGACTCACTGTGGGCCTCCCTGAGACAGTGCATTCCGAATGTTCAACCTAGTGCCAGGCACATACTGTGCCCAGCAGATCTGTGCAGGTTGCAGAAAGTGCCAGGTGTCCTAAGGAAGCCTGAGTCCTAAGAAAATGCTGAGTTAGTTCCAAAATTACACGAGTCTTTCTATATGACTGTGTTAGCATTTCACGACCATACTGAAATGTTGGAGATAATTAACTTACAAAGAGGAAGTGTTTATTATGGCCTGCAGTTTTGGTGGTCTGATCCACAATCGACTAGCCCCATCACTTTGTCCTATGACACAGCGGGGCACCATTGTAGAAATGCATCATAGAATAAAACTGCTCAGAGAGGTTGGATGTCAGCTTCTTACATTCCCCTGTGAAGACACACCCCAGTGACCTAAGGACTTCCTACTAGGCCCCACCTCTTAGAGTTCTACCTCTCAACAATGCTACCCTTAGGGACTAAGCCTCTAACCACATGAATCTTGGGAGAAGGTTAAAGATCCAAATTGTAATAACAATAAAAATCTGATTTTTCACCCTTATTAACTTCCTCATCTAGATGTTTGGGAAAGTTGCCATGAGAGATAACAACCAGATCAATAGGAACAACAACTTCCAGACGTTTCCGCA
Source organism: Onychomys torridus (assembly GCF_903995425.1). Classification (NCBI taxonomy): domain Eukaryota; kingdom Metazoa; phylum Chordata; class Mammalia; order Rodentia; family Cricetidae; genus Onychomys; species Onychomys torridus. Next base: position 3,742,204 of record NC_050451.1, on the reverse strand, counting down.
GGCTGTGCTGCTGCTCTTCAGGTGACTGGGTCCTTAAGGGTGGTACACCTAGAATTGGGGATGACCGGGATTATGCATGTTTTCTGGTTATCTCTTGGTAGACTCTTGCTTTGTTATTGTTATCTTTCTATGTTTGTTAGTTACTTTGTTTGTTTTAGAAATAGGTCTCAGTCTGTAGTCCAGGCTGGCCTCAAACTCATGACAGTCCCCCAGCCTCAGCCTCTCAAAATGCTGGGATTGTATGTTCTACTATGATCAGATGTTTTATATCTTTTAAAATATTATTATTTCATATCTATGTATGACTGTGATATATGTTTGTGGGTGGACATGCCACTGTGTGCATGTGGAGGTCAGAGGTCAGTCCTCTCCTTTAATCTTTACCTGGGTTCTGGGGATTGAACCCAGGTCCTCAGGCTTGCACAGCAAACACGGTTTCCCGACTGACCTATCTCCCAAGCCCCAATTTTGTGTTCTTAAACAGAACTAGCATTTCAGTTACAGAGGAACTGGCTGCATTGTTAAAACAGCTGGAGGTGATTCAGATTGTAACTGACACTTAAACCACCAGAAAAAAACATCGTAGGATGGAGACCTATGCATGAAGACTGCTCCAGAACACAGCCTGGAAAACAGAAACACAGCACAAACATGGGAACATTCTGCAAAGCCAATTAGGAGCAACCTAAGATGTACAACTTCACATTTTAGGGGATTGTTTTTAACCCCAGTTAATAAACTTTGCAAACAATCTTCCTCACACTGAGAGAACTCTCTAGAAACAAGGAAGCAGTGTCCATTGGCTCTAGTAACTATAACAACTCATTTATAATTTAGGTAGTTTCCAACTCTTCCCTTTCAACAAAATCAGTCAGGACTAATCATTAAATAATTGTATAGGGATATTTGAAGAAGAAACAGGAGAAAAATGAACATCCATTTATATAAAGAATTGCATCAGACACTTTTATAAATCATATTATACCAGGGCCTCTAGTTACTAAGTTGTGTCTGAAAGTAAGCATCCAGACTGTCCTGAATCCAAACGGCATTGCTACAGTTACATACATTTTACACAAGTTAAGAATTGCCTTCTCAATGTTTAACTCATCATCTGCATGACTCATCTCCAATTAAAGGCCTTTCTCCTTAACAGGTGTGCCACCGGGGAAGCCTGGCAGGAGATCATGCTCGCCTGCCTCCCAGGGAAGCTGTGTGACCCGGACTCAGACTACAGCCCCGGAGAGGAGTACACTTGCGGGAGCAACTTTGCCATTGTGTATTTCATCAGCTTTTACATGCTCTGCGCATTCCTGGTAAGCTGTCTCTGGGAGCCCTCTTTCCCATTTACAGAACTGCTATAGCATTTGGGGTTCAGACCAGTAACGCTGCCTGGACATAATGCTTTGAAACAGTTGGCACGCTCTGGACCCCACCAGGCAGAAGGCAAGTCTTGCTTAATCTGGCACATGTCACAGCCATCTGGATTGGGTTGGACACTCACTGATGGGCTAGGGGTAATTTCCAGCCAACCTTGTTACTGAGGGCTGCTGTTTCCTTTCCAAAATTTCAAAGCCACTGCACATGGCTTTAAGTGCTTTCAAAGTGTGAGCTGTCTCTAGTTACAATTAAATTATAAGATTACAGTGTGTTTCAGGGTGCCAGCTAATGCAGCCGCCCACCCCCTCCTGAGTGTGTGCTAAGCCATCTGGTCAGATGGTTGCCTTTTCCTTAACCATTCTATAGTCAACGAGTATTGTGGCCTGCTAGTGCAAACTTGGGTTCCAGTATTCCTTCCTGTAGTTAGGAGACAGAAGCAGTGAAAGGGATCTCTCTACTGCCACTGAAATACCCTCTCGATTGACTTCTCCAGATCATTAACCTCTTCGTGGCTGTTATCATGGACAATTTTGACTACCTGACCCGGGACTGGTCTATTCTGGGGCCCCACCACTTGGATGAATTCAAAAGGATATGGTCAGAATATGACCCCGAAGCAAAGTACGTTGAAAAGCATTCTCTGGGGACGTCAGGGGTGGTTTCTGTGGCAAGGCAGGGTAGAAGGGGTAGAAGCTCATGCTGTGGGTCACGCTGCCTAGGACCTCAGGTTGTGCTCTGCTTCCAGGGGAAGGATAAAACACCTTGATGTGGTGACTCTGCTCCGACGAATCCAGCCTCCTCTGGGGTTTGGGAAGTTATGTCCACACCGAGTAGCATGTAAGGTGAGTATCACACCTCCAAACCTGACAGCCTGTCGGCTTCTTTCTTCCTCACACACGAACACCAAGGGACGTTTAGCCAGGCCCGTAAGGTGTACATGTGGAGATGAAAATGAATGTTTCCTGCGTTGGAGGTACTCTCAAGTCTAAAACACTTAGAATCTGCCAGGAACAATAAGAAGAGGAAGGGAATGCTTGCAGGTTGTCACCGGGTTAGATGTCAGAGGAAATGATATTTAGGTCAGGGTCGGGTGGCTGTGAATGTAGCTCTGTGACAGTGTTTATCTAGCACATGAAGGGTTCTGGGTTTGATTCCCAGCACCACCAAACCAACATAAAAACTAGAGGAGCCATAGGAGTAAGTCAGAGGCAGGAGGGGCTTCACGGAAGGCAGTCCAGAGTCCAGACTGGAGCAGAAGGCGTCTCCGATTAGCCAACAAGCCACCGGGGGTCCATGCATCCGCTGGACCTGATTGAATATTCTCCACTGAATCCTGTGGAGGATGATGAAACTGGGGAAGAAATGTGAATCTCAGGTCCTCATCGCAGAGTTGATGGTGTTGGCATGAGGAGACAGACTGGAGGAAGGAGCTAATCAGGGCAGCCAGGATGAGGGCAGTGGGCGTGGGGTAAGAGTGGGCAGCACAGACCTGCTGAGGAAGTACACAGTAGGGAATACTTTGCAGACAGATGAGGAGAAAGTAATGAGAAAAGAATTAATTTAGCCCTTAGCTTGGCAGTTGTAGACATCAGACCCTAGCTTGGCGGTAGCAGACATTGAACCCTAGCTGGGAAGTGGTAGGCATGGTGACATGTTGCATGTGGCTTCTCTGCTGTCGAGTTCTATAGAGCCCTTCCCTGGGAAGAGCTCAGGTCTCCTAGCCTGTCTCTGTCACCTCCTCCCCTCACTGGTCATGTAGAGCCCTTAGTTCATGTTGGCCTTTCTCCCATACAGCCCACAGAAGCTGTCTCATGTTACTGTAGCAACAGGAATACAAGGTTTGCCTGTTTTCCCTCTCCTTGAGGAAGTCTGTCCAATCCAGAGAGCAGCACAGAACCCAGTTGACTGAGTTTATCTTTGTTTGGATTTCACATCCATCTTCCTAAAGGATCTAAGCGTCCTTAAAACACAAAGTCATTCATTTTGATGACTTGGGTATTGGTCAGGAAAAGTGAATGGAGGTCCCAGTCATCCTGGCTGCACTGATTTTGGACATAGGAAAGGTTGATAGTAGAACATGGAATTTTGGTGGATTGCCCAGGTAGCTGCATTCTAGTCCTTCAGTGAGGTGGAAAAAACCATTTAAACCTTTCTTTTTCAATAAACTGTTGGCCAAAAATAAAGATACATATATTATTTAATTTTAGATTTTGTTTTGTTTTTGAGATAGGGTCTCACTGTGTGGCACTGGCTAACCTGGAAGTCCCTATATAGACCAGGCTAGCCTCTAGCTCAGAGATCTGCCTGACTCTGCCTCCCAAGCACTAGGATATAGGTGTATGCCACCACACCCAGCTGGAAAATTAAAAACATTAACGTTATTTAGCATCTACTTACCATGTGCCAGGCACAAAACGCTTGTGTCTACTTCCATCCTCACCAGGCATGTCAGCCTGGCATGCGGTCTGAATTCACAAGGAGGTGACTGGAACCCAGAGGGTGTCCTTTACCCATCCCCAAGTTCTCCTGTGGCTTTCCTTGCTGCTGGTGTTAGCGGTTCCTGGAGGGGAGTGAGAAGTGGGAAGTGTTGATCTGTTCTGAAAGACCAAGCCTTCAGAGGAGCCATGGAGACCTAGCTAAGATACCACATGATGTTCTGTTTCTAGAAACTTCCTAAAAGAACACATTTTCTGGGTTGTGAACAGTAGTGAGCTCTGCTAGTGGAAAGTCCAAGACTCAGGCCCTGTGCCTGGCCTATGTATCTGCTGTGGCATTTACTTACCATAAAACCCTTAAGTATATACTTAGAGGGGAGACCTGGCCCTAAAACAGAGAGCTATGAATGAGACAAGAAGAATGCATGGACAGTGACATTTAATTATTTAATACCAAATAGCATCTGGTTGTCAGCATTTCTATTTCATAACTGAAATTTGCTCTTTGTTATCCCAGGTTCCCCACAGATAGGAGGTTGTATTCGTCAGCATTCTCCATAGAAATAGGACTGATAGGGTGGCTGTGGGCACATATATGTGTATGTCTTTATGTGTGTTCAGTGTATAGATGTAGATGGATGGATGGATGGATGGATAGATAGATAGACAGACAGACAGACATATGCATATACATGAAGAGGTTTATTAAGCAGTATGGGCACATGTGATTTTGAGAAGTTCTACAGTCTCTCATCTTTTAGTGGGGGACTCAGGAGGCCAGAGAACCAGGGGACCAGTGAAATGTGTCTCAGTCCACAGAAGACTGATGTTCCACCTCAAGCAGGCAGGTGAAGAGGAAATCCAGTCTCTTTGCACGTTTCTGTGCTGTGATTGAATGATGACTACCCACTTTTACAGGCATCTGCTTTACTCAGCTCATCAATTCAAATGCTAATCTCTCCCAGAGCACCCTCACAGACATACCTAGAAATGATATTCAACCTACGATCTGGGCCGCCCATAACTAGTTATGTTGATACCTATAACTAACCATCTCAGAGATGCTCCCAAATGGCTGTCAAGTTGAAGTGAATGTTGACTAGAGCATGAAAGAGGGATAAACAAAGAATGAACACCAAAAAGGTGGTATGGCTGTCATAGAACATTTACATTCTCCTGAGGTGCTTGCTCTTTTTCATCTACAGAGATTAGTTGCCATGAACATGCCTCTCAACAGTGATGGGACAGTCATGTTCAATGCAACCCTGTTTGCTTTGGTCCGGACAGCTCTCAAGATCAAGACTGAAGGTGAGCACTCCCTGGAAACAGGAAGCAGGACAGGTAGCAGGAGAGGGAGGAGATGTTGCCCCTCCCCCACACAAACACACTTTGGTTCTCTGTTTTGGACTTTCTCTTCATGAATGGGATGCCTCAGGAAAAGGTGATGGATACAGGAAGAATATCTCTGTCTGGCCAGCTGGATACCCCATCCCTCTGTTTTTCCTTTATTCTTTGCTTTGTTCCATAATATCTGGAGTTGACTCATCACATTGCTTATTATACTGAAGGAGAAACAGGCAAGGTATTGGGGCGTAAAGAGAAACCACAGATGATTCACTCCAGCTGTCCTCCACCAACACCATCAGTGAGGCAACTTGCCCTTCCCAGCAATAACTTCTTTGTCTATGAAAAGGAACCACATGCAGAGAGGCCAGGGGAAGTTCTAAGCAGGTGGGGTGGGAGGTGCAGAGCCTACTGTGCGCACACACACCACAGGCGCCACATGTACCACGTGGTTAGTGTGTGGGATGTGCTAGCAGGTCCACATCTCAGCTGGACTCCTTATCATGCCGCACTCAGCCCTGCTCAAACCTGGCTAAGCAGGCAGCAGAATGTGCCTCTGGGGTTAGCTCAGAGGCTGCATTATAGATGACATGGGGAGCCGATTGCTGCACAGGCTGGGGAGTGAGCCCGAGGTGAGAAGTAGAGGGCAGAAGAGAGGTGAGAGAAGACAGTAGGCATGTATCTAGTTGGAGGGTGGGTGTTCTCCACAGCACTGGACCCACTCTACCCAGCAAAGCCAGCCTCCCCCGGCCTGACATGTGCCTCTTATGCCACAAACACACATTGTTGAGGGTTCCAGAAGGTAGGATGGCCCTACATGTTGATGTATCACTAGGAAAGACATATAGGGAGAAGTCAAGGTTCGAGGTGAGGATGAGTAGCTACAGGAAGGCCTGAGACAAGTCTTTTTTGGGTGAAGTTTAGCCTGGATCTGCAAAAACAAAGGCAGGATTGGGGTATGCTGGAGGAGGGGGAGGGGAAGGAGGAGGAGCAAGAGAAGGAAAAGGGGAGGAGGGAGATGGAGAGGAGCGGAAGGGGAGATGGGGGAGATAGAGAAGAAAGAAGAGGGTAGGAAAAAGAAGGGGAGAGGAGGAGGGGGAGGAGCAGGAGGAGGAGGAGGCCGAAGCAGAGGTACTTGCCCCAGGTCTGGGAGCCAAGGGAGGAGCACGGGTCCTATCTGGGGCGGGGCGCTATGGTGGAAGAGGCTAGTTCTTGGATTCCCAGGTGAAACATGACCCTCCCCCAGCGGCAGGTCTTCTAGTTACATGGGCTTAGTAAGTATTTCTGAATATAGGAAGAGAATTTGACCCTCACTGTGGAAAACCCACAGGGAAAGCTTTCTCAGTAAGGCAATCCAGAGGGGCAGGAGAGAGCTCTGGGCCACAGAAGCAAGGCTTGTCCATGCTGCGTCCACATACCTCTTTGCCTTTTGGATCCAGGGAACTTGGAGCAAGCTAATGAAGAACTCCGAGCTGTGATAAAGAAAATCTGGAAGAAGACAAGCATGAAGCTCCTTGACCAAGTTGTTCCTCCAGCTGGTGGTTAGTGAAATCTCCTCCTAAAGTAGTTCTTGATCAAGGAGTTCAGTTCAGCACCTGAGGACAGCCCAGAGCGCGATAGTACAGTGCTTTACCAGACCAGAGAGCGAGCGTGAGCCCCACAGCTAACGGAGCCCTTTGGCTTCACATGAAAATATTTGGGTGATATAAAGACAGCCAAGGCAAAAAGAGGCTTCAGTGGGGGGAGTCCAGAACCCCTGTGGCTAGAGCAGGGTTTTTGCTGTTAGTAGAAAAAAAAAAAAAAAATCAGTGGAAAAGAATATGACAGCTCTCACAAAATTAAAAGCTTGTACCTTTGGCCCCTAAAGAATTCCTAAGTCTATTTTCAGTGTTAAATGTCTTGAGAAAAAATGGATAGGTTTAGGGAAGAGTACTTCTACAGTAAGTTTAAGAAGACCGAACTTAGCAGTGTAGTTACCGAGACTGTCCTTTAATGAGACGCTTGAGGTAGAACTAACAAGCATGCTTACTTATTTCCTTTTGTTGTTTATCACAAATTAACTGACTAAACATTTAACTTTTATGTATATATAATATCTCCATATATTATATATATAGTGTTTCTCTACTTTTGTTTAAATATATGTGGACGTAGAAGTGAGATGGTTATTTTCCAACTGCTTTGTTTCAAGTTTTAAAAGTGCAGAATCTGATTACCCAGTGGCCCCGCTCCCCAGCAGTCTAGCTAACCCTGGCCTGGATGCATGATAAACATCCGGTATGTTTTATAAGACATAGAACTCCAATAGGATGCCGTGGTTCAGATTCAGAAGCTGAATCCAGCACCCAGGAAGTGATAGCCTGCGGTGCCTGGGGGGTCAGAGAGAGCCATGCATTAGCCAGTTCTGCTTCTTAGTGGGATTGGCTTCCATTAGTGATTCAGGCCATCAAGAGCTGGCCTGGCCACTGGCTCAACTGTGGGAAAACAGAAAGAAATGACCAAAGTGGGGGGAGGGAGGGGGATCCACTCAAGACCCCCAGCTCCCAGACACCATTCTGCCCTTTTACAACTCCTCTTGGTTTCCTTTTTTTTTCCTTTCAGCTGCACATCCGAGTGGTCGCATGGCTTAGATGACCCGCTTTTTAAACTGTTGTAACACTACGCTTCAGCTTTCTCTGCAGCCTCCATTCCTTTCAACTCTCAGAATATTCTGAAGCAATTCTGTTTTAGGGTGGTGGCATGGAATCAGAGTTATCTCTTGCCAACTGGATTCCCCTACGTTGTTTCTTGAAATACAGATGCATGCTTCAGAATAGGAGGCTGTGCCTGTCTGTGTAAACCTTCCATACACTAGCCCGAGACACTCACCTCTCTCGTTCCAAGTCTGTCTCTTTGGAACCACCACCTTCATCATGGCCCGTCTAATGCCCACCGGAATAGCCCCCTCACACAAGGTGTACCTGAAGGATGCCATCTGCATCACTATGACACTCCATATCTTTTCATCTTACTGGGAAAAAGGTCTAGAATTGGGCTTATGATCTAAACCCCATTCCTTTGAAAAGACAGATCCACATTTATCTCTGCTAAACTTCTCATGAAGGATGAAAACATCCCCCATTTCTAGGGCTTGGTAGTTCTTCGTGTTTCTTTACATGGTTTGGGGTTTAGGATAACAGGTGTCCATCTGTTCCCTGGTAGCAGCTAGAGGCATTATGAAGTCTTGGGAAGAGATAGAATGCTTCAGAAGTTTCTGCCGTGTCTGTTCCTGTGTCCAGTGAGGCAGCTAGCTGCTTATCTAGTTTATAAGCACATTTGCCACCGAAGGAGACCAAGCAGCAATGACCTTCAGGCCTTAGTGGAGAGCTCTGGGTTGGGTTTCAGTGTCTATATCCATCATTTGTCTCTTCCATTTCTTTTTCTCTTACCCCCCAGTAGATCAGCAGTTCCCAACCCTTCCTCATCATGGTACACTTAAGAAACGACACCATGATAAAGCCTTTGGGACAGATAGATGGTGGTTCCGGGTTTTAGTGTCTCCCACAGTGTAATGTGATTAGAGAGCAGCAGAATGAGTGGCCAGCCTGTGAGGGTGCTCAGGTGACCTCACAGCTAGTGAAGGGAGCAGAGCCAGATGCTCGTCTGGGCAGCTTTGTTGCTGGGATGTGATAGGAGCTGTCACTGCTCATCATGAACTTGATGGAAAGGTGATGTCAGGAACCAGCTATGGAGGACATCCTGGAAGCGTCTTTTTCTCTCCTCTCTGCCAGGAACTCACCACTCCTGTCGTGGGTTGAGATGTCTCAGCCTAGAATCTTGCCTGGGTTCTCAGTGCTCTCTCATCACCTCTGCCAGTTCCTGGACTTTCCCCTCTCTCTTTAGAAGCTCCTCTCCTGCCATTGATTGGGTCCTCATCCTTGGGCCATCTCTCTGGTTCCTTGGTGTTCTACCGAGCCCAGATGAACCCACCATGTGCATTGTTTCTCTCTGTTCCTTCCCTGTCCTGCCCAGGCGTTGGCTTTTCTTGTTCTTTAGAGCTCCTGTTCAGTCAGGTCTCTCAGTATTGCTTTTTCCTCAGTCATCCTTGAGTCCTGCCTTGATGCTTGAGAGCAGAAGAGACAGGTCGGTCAGCACTTCTTTTCCTAGAAACATCCTGGTATAGAGTAAAATGAGCCTCTATGTTGAGTCAGGGAGTTCACCAGGGCTCATGGGACCTTGAAATGTAAAAGACATCTGTGCTGTTGAAGGTAGCAGAGATTCTGAGCTCTGTGGGTATGCTGGCCCAGCAGCCACTGGCCTCCTAGGAAAGAGCTAAGAAGGACCGGAAAGGCAGTTCAGAGAAGAGCAGGAATTGGGTATGGCCAGAGCCAGGCTTTCTGTAGAGAAGGAGGGCTGGAGGAAGAGAGAGTCCTGGGCTCAGGTCCTAGCTAGTTGACCTGGTCTAGTCATGTAACCTCTCCCTCTCTTAGAAGGGTAAGCAGAATTGTTAGGTAGAGATAGTGAGACCCATGAGGAGCGTGGAACTGGGCTTACACACACACACACACACACACACACACACACACACACACACACACACCCGCCACCCATACCCAATCATGGTGCCTAGGTATAGCTGATGGTTAGAACAGTCAGAAGCTGAAGCTGGGGCAGGGATGAGCTTTGCAGACTTGGATAGCTTGGCTTGCTTTCCTTTGGACGAGTCCTCACTGGATAGGGTAGATGAACCGGTGGCCAGTCAGGGCCTACGATTTCAGATGCAACACAGAGCCCTTGGTTTTCTTCAGCAACTGTTCTACCACACCAGGGCTTCCTTGGCTTGGGCTCAGGAGGAATATAACATTTCTCAAGGCCAGCCTATCCCAAAACAGCCTGCAAGATGATGCTGTGCCACTTCTGGCAGGAAGGGCTAGAGAAGCCGTCCAAAATGGCCCAGCCATCTCTGGATGGGAACCATGAATCAGCCACACCTCACAAGTGGGCACTAAATAAAACCCACCAAAGTTGGATTAGTGGATTCAGTGGGTCCCAGTGGCCCCAAGCTTCCTGTGCTCTAGCATCCATTTCAGTAAGTGATACTGTTGGCTTGGTTTGAAACAGTAGTGACTGATGACTTGTAATTTTCGGACACTTGACACTAGGGTAGCCCACACCAGGGTTCAAGTGCTTAATAGGTCTTCTCTTCCACATCCTCAATTCTTCTGAGATGGAGCTCCGTTTTATAGGGGAGAATACAAGCTCACACGGGTTGGTCTTCTTACCCCCCATCCATATGACTCTTGCAAGGCCAGCTTGACCAGAAGCCCTAGTACCCACAGCTGTTCCTCTTCCCAGACTTTGCAGATCCTGCCAGATGGCCTACAACCCCTAACACAGCCCCACACAAGCTCTGCTGCTAATATAGCCTTGCCAGTTTCTGCCCAGAAGGCCTCAGCACCCTACAGATGTGGTGGCACCAACCTTGGGGGTTGGGGCACAGGACACACTGTCATGTCCACCGTGGTTTACCCTGAGACAGTCAGAGCTTCTATTCTGCCTCATGCATCACCTTCAAAGTTGTCAGCGAAGTTCTGATTCCCGAGTGATACATGCTGGAAGTTGTTTCTGAACAGAGCAGAAATAGAGCCTGCTCGGGGCTGAGGTTAGTTGGAACTGTCATTGCAATGCAGAAATCCAGCAGTTCTGAATTTCAAACCAAGAAATGGTCTCAGAGCTTATTGGCAAAGAACGGGGGAGTGTGTGAGATCTGGAGCTGCAGTCTCTGTTCCGACCTTCCTCTCCTTCCAAGCTCATCCGTCACCTTTCTAGGTCGCCATCCTGTGACATAGGGATTTGGATGCTTAATTGCATTTGATGCTTATGGTAATTACACATGCAAATCTCTATGCACAGGGTAGAAAATGTGGCCTGTAAGGCCTTTCTGTTTTGTAATGTTTATTTTAAGTAAATAACCAAGGTGGCGCTTCATATTGTTACTAATATGCTACTCTCTTAAACTCGTGATAAATATACATTACTTTCTGCAACTTTGAGGATCAGTTTATTTAACTGACTCTAACTTTGAGCCTTAACTGCTTTGCAAAGCTTTGCTTCTTGCTAGATCAAGCAACCCATATTTATAGACTGAGAACCCATGCTTTTTGGGCACTGTCCCGCCCCACCCCTGCCCCAGCCAGAAGTGAGGGTTTAGGCTCTTGGTCCAAATGTGCTGATTCGGGAGAGCTGTGTCTGGTCTCTCCGTTTAGATGATGAGGTAACCGTGGGGAAGTTCTATGCCACTTTCCTGATACAGGACTACTTTAGGAAATTCAAGAAACGGAAAGAACAAGGACTGGTGGGCAAGTACCCTGCGAAGAACACCACAATTGCCCTACAGGTGAATTGTCCTCTTGTTCTGTTCTCTCTTCTCACTAACAATGTCACCAGCTTTGATTTGAAAGACTAGAGAGCTGACTATTCATGGTTGAGCAGTGCCACAAGGATTTTGTTTAAACTGAGATACTGCACACTCCCCCCTCACTGTGGATTAGCCCTTTCTGAGCCATAAGGTAAGTCCTTCCCCGTCTTCCTGTCTTCTCCGTTGAACCTGGCACCTGCCACCATCTGGTCTGTGTGCAAGGCCCCCAGGACAGCCATGATGGAGAAGGAGTGAATGCTCACCTCATAGCCTAGCCACCTGGATCTTCTCCGAAGGCAGCATCCTCTAGGCAGGCCCCCTCTCCCATAGCCCTGGGCTCAGGGTCCGGCTGCCCAGCGTACAGCTTTCCATCTGAACGCAAGTGCTTTGTTTTGTTTCTGTTTGTTTCTTACCCCACGGCTTGTTGGTTTTTTGGTCCATTTCAATAACATCCATCACTCCCTAGTATGTACTGTGTGTGTGTGTGTGTGTGTGTGTGTGTGTGTGTGGCGTGTCTGTCTCTGTGGGCTTTCTCCCGACGGCAGTGAGGCTTGCTGTGCAAGTGCTACACACACAGGCCAACCTCTGGCCCGTCTCCCCTTTCCCAGGACCTGCCCCTTCATACACACACATGCACTTACGCTGCTGTTGTCCCTGCCGGGTCCCTAGAGTGTGGGTGTGGCATTTAGGAATATCTGGTCCAATCAGGTTTCAGGCATCCAAAGGCAATAGAATCCTAAAGATGTGCAGAGCTCTGAGTGGGAAGCAGGCATGGTGAGTCAAGGAATCATGCTAGAACTTGCAGGTAGGGAGCTAGAGAAGGTAGTTTAGGGGCTGGTGGTGTGGAAAGAGGACTGGGGACAGATGCTAAGAGCAGAGAAGAGGGAAGTATGGAGGTTGGCAAGCTGTCTTGAAATCTTGCTATCCATGCTACCTGGAGTGCCTTTAGACCATCATAAATAAAGACATTTTCCTTGCTTTTTAAAAAGTTTACATGAAAATTCCTTTTATGTCCCTGTTCTCATGGTTCTTAAATGTGGCCTTGTGGGTGTTGATAAGGTACAACATGGAACAGCCCAGCACTTTGTTCCAGGAGCAAATACCCAGCATTGTTGTGTGTTCAAAGGGATAACTGTGGAAGCTAAGGCCTGACTGTGATCTTGCTGTGAGGAAGAGTATGAATAAAGGTGATGTGAATGAGGAATGTGGGGTGTGTTTGTGTGTCACAGGTTAGTAGATGACCTTGCAGACGGTGACCAGCTGCCTCCTGGTGAGATCCTAGGGGTTGGACGAATATCTTGCTCGTGGGGCAGGTGGTCACCCACACCTGTTCAAGCCAGTCTGTGTTCTTTCGTTCTCTGATCCTGTGATCTTTTGGTAGCTCAGTGAGTTACAGGCTCAGCCATCTAGCCTGCTGCCATCTGGGGTCATAGGCTTCGACTTAAGTTCTCTCCCCTCCTGCTGATCTGGTTTGCAAAAGTGACAGCTGAGACTGACACCAAGATTACAGCTCACAAGTAACCTCGCAGGACAAAAGCTAAAAAGGCGAGTTTGCAGATTTGAGCAGGTCCTGGTTTATAGATTCCTGACGGCAGTGTGACTAGGCTGGCCACCAGCAGAGAGCGAGCATTAGCACATGCTGAAGGTCATCCCTCACATGACCTTCTGCCCCATAGGAGAGGCTGGATGGATTTCTGAGTTTGGTGGGTACCCTTTGCCTACCCAGAAGGTCTTGCTGCTCTACAAGTCTAGTGGGTGGGATCAGAACTTGGCATTCTAGGCCGCCCTAGAATCGATCTCTCTGCTGCAGCTTGTGTCCCACTTGTAGCAGTCAGTTATCTCAGAGTTATGAGGCTCTTCAGGTTCCAGTGGAGGGTAGATATGTAAACACTGGATGTGTGTTAGGGGAGGGGTGGGGGGAGGTAAGACCTTTTCGGAAGCCCTAAGGCTTGCTTTGGTGGCTGGATGCATGTTTTGGTATTCTGAAATAGCATAATCAACACATGGCTTAAAAAGTCACATTTTGCATATGGAGTTTACTGAGCCTTGAGCTGAAGGTTCAGATGATGTTAACAACATGACATAAAGGTTCTGGGTGAGAGACAACCACATTATTTTAAAATAATGTTGAGGGTTTTCTTTGGTTTAAGACTTTCCATTTTTATTCTTTAAAGAAAGAGTTTCATTTCATTGGTAGAAGTCAAATATTTCTACTTAGATGATACAAATACCTTTTCCCATGTTCTATTGAGACGAGGGCTGTAATTTGTATTAAGCACACAGCATAGAAAATTAAGTTGTGTTCATAATCTTGACAGTTACATTCTGAAAAGGCATTTGATTCTGAAACAAGCATTAAAAATAGAAAATATTTGTCTCCTTGATGGATAATTCTAATTACATTTTTGGCTTCCTCTGCTATAGAAATGGCTTTAAATGTGATTTGTTATCCTACATTTAATTAGTGCCTAAGGAGGCCTCCTTTCTTGCATTATGAAATATCATGGGTGATGTAGCAGTTAAGGAACTGGGATTGGTCGTGGGAGGAAGACACACCCTTGAGACAGCTGCTGAGGGGGACTTGGCTGGTTGAGAAGGGAGCAATGTGATTCTGGCGACAGGGTGCTGCTGGACGTGGCTCCCAGGCTGGTTGTAGTAGGAAGTGGAGTGTGGCATTATTGTGTGAACAGAAGTGAACAACCAAGCTTGTGCGTGCTGGCCTGCAGAGTGAGGTCTGTCTGAAGAGCTCTCAGAACTGGCACCCAAGCTCTGCACCCCCATTCCATGTCATGGCTCTCAAGGGCACACAGATGCACTGTGGTTTGAACCTTGTGGACTCAGCCTGATCTCCTTGTGTTCAGACCAACTGTAGTGTTAACCTTCCCCGTGGTGGGTAATGATGGCTGAAGGTGCTCCTGCCTCGGCATGGGAAGGAGCTAGGCACCTGTGTCCTCTGTCTGGCCTCTGGTCTGAATGAGTGTGCACTTTACATCCTCCACTCCATCCCTTCATCCCCCTCATTAAGACTAAACTTCTCTCTAGTCCTTCTATGATGGGAACCAGAGAGAAGCTACATCTGGCCTTTGGTTTCCCCTCACTCATCTGGCATTTACATATTCCCTTTCATTTGACTCAGCATTTGCTCTTCATCCATGTTGCTACATCCAAGTGACCTGCAAGTTTCCACAAGGAACAAAGAGATAAAGGAACGTAGCCAGGCAGCCACAGACATTCTCAGTCCCCTTTCCCACAAGTAGAAACGCAACTGGAAGGTCCCATGGAACCTCCAGACGCCTCTGTGACGCCACATGCTCCGATGAGTCTAGTTGTCTCTCTGACAGCAAAAGATCTCAAAGTGGGGAAAGTTTTGTTCATTTCCCTTTGATTTTCCAGTCTTTTATTTGTTTTCATGGAGTCTGAGGACACTGTCCTCCATGCTCTTCAGATGAGAAGCCACCCAAATGAACCATAGGGAATCCCAGGCAGCTAATCCTCTATCTGTTTAGAAGTTGGACTCTGCAGGATCAGGTGTTTAGGTAACATCTGTGCCTTGGCCACAGACAGGGGTGGCTGGGAGATGTGGGTGGTATGAAAGTAACCTTAGTTCCAGTCTTCAGTATCCCCACTGTGGCTTTCTCAGGCATAGTGCACAAAGACAGGAAAGGTTCCTCCAGAGATCTGACCTCTGAGTGGTCCTGTTAATCTTGTCACCTCGATCTGGAAGGCAGTGAGATTCTTTTTTTTTTTTTTTGAGAAGTATGATTCCACTCAAAGCCCATAAAACTGCTCTTTTATATATAAATATAAATATATATTTATATGTTTTCCTTTTTTAATGTAAGAGGAGAACAGATGCTAACAGATGAGATTTCACTGGCTGATTCATTTGTTTCAGATGCTTGAACGGATGCTTTAGAATTCTCTGCCTGAGCTACTGCACCAAGCTGGTTAGTCCGAAGGCGCTTGTGGCTAAGGCCTTGAAAGGGCAAACTCACACTCGGGCTTATTTCTACTGACGCAGCATTTCAGGGGAAATGCAGGCAAGAGCAATCCCAAAGCCCCGGAGAGACCCCTTCTGAGCAAGGCACTCCTCCGGAAGGCAGAAGCGGGGCTGTGGCTCACCTGTGGAGCCATGGCTTCCTGTTGCGGACACTGCTTATGGTGGCTCCTTCTCATGAAAGGGAACGTACGAGTTACGGTTTTCCCTTCCAAGCCAGAGACTCAGTGAAAGGGAGAGAGAGAGAGAGAGAGAGAGAGAGAGAGAGAGAGAGAGAGAGCGCAGAGGAGAAGGGCAGCTGCCCCACGGAGAAATGAAATGAACACAACTTGCTGATGCTGGCCAGTAAAAAATAAATAAATAAATACAACTAAATTATATATATATATGTGTGTGTGTATTATACATATATATATATATATATATATTAAAAAGGATTAAGCAGACCTGCCTAAGGAGGTCTGTCCCAAAGTCCTGCATCCCCAGTTTGCCCAAACTCCCAAAGACTGGCAGGCTGATTGGCACTGAGCAGACAAAGTTCCTTTTCTATGCCAGTATGTAATGACCTCCTGACTGGGCACCCGGCCCTGCTTGCAGTGACCCAGTCCAGAATGCACTAATAAGTGGAAGGCCAGGAAGCTCAGACACACCCATTGAAACTAACACATACACCCGCATGCCAAAACCAACCAGGCAAACCTCAGGTTCCATCTTACTGTGTCTGCGGGAAATGCCACCACACCCAAACCTCATCTAACATTGTCTGTCTTTAACTCGTGCTCAGAGCCAGTCTGGGATGCCTCTTTGGAAGCAGTATGGTCTAGTTTCAAGGACACCGGGAGTCAGGGAACCTGGGTTCTAGTCCCAGCTCCAGCATTCACTTGCTGCGTGACCTTGGGCAAGACACTTAACCTCTCTGTGCCTCAGTTTCCCCATCTGTAAAATGGGGGTACTAATGTCGACCTACCTCACAGGGCTGTTGTGAGGAATAGCTAAGTGATTGTAAAGCTCCTTGGACGTATAATTGCTTATTATTAAGACTACAACAATAATAATATCATATGCCTGTTTACTACCAGAACTTTAAGAAATTCTTGGTTTGGTTTGATCTCTTTTCTGTTCTGTGCTGTAGTTATCCATGGAGAGAAATCCCCCCCCCTTTTTTTAAAGATATTGGGCAATGCATAAAGATGCAAACAGGTAACCTGTCGAGTCACATTCTCACACAGTAACAACAGCAGATTTTTGCCCAAAATGTTGGTTGATGAGGGCATTGCTCTCACATTCTAAACCCATCCCCAGAAGGGGTCAAGTCTATACCTCCAATATTAGACCAAGATGCCCAAAATGGCCAAGGAGGGTCAGTATTCAAAGAGAAAAATTTATGGAGAAGAATCCAAAAAGAGGGGTAGGCGTAGGAAGAAGGGCTTCCAATCCACTGATCCCCTTTACTTGGACTGGAGCGGGGTGTGTGCATGTGTGTATGTGTGACGTGAGTGGGTGGGGTGGGGTGGAGAGTGAGGTGAGATGGAATAGTGAGGAAGAGGGAGCCAGGACTCTATGCAGCCCTATTCCGGCAGAAAGGAGTGCTCCCCCGAGCATCTCCAGGGTGCTGCTGAAGACCAGGCCAAAATGGGTAGGGTCCCCAGCAGGCAGCATGCCTCCTTCAGGCCTATCCCAGATAAGCCTAGAAGGGCCTTCTCTAGTGACATCTTGTGCCTGTGACATTTACCCTTGACCACAGAGGTTCCTTGCCATGTGGCTTGACCTTCCTACATCATGGTGAACCTCCTGACCTCACTATGGAGACAGGCCCAGCTCAGACTCTTTCACATACAATAGTGAGGCTGGGAACTCACATGGGTTTTATCTACCCTTGTGATTTGAAGATTCCCCATGGGCTGTGTGGAATGCAAGAGCCAAGATTTTTGGCTATCATACACTGGTATGCCTGCACTCTTGGGGTTAGTATTAATGCTATACCACAGCTGTTGCTTCTAGCATCTAAGTCTCTCAGATAGGGCCAACAGCCTGGCCCCTCCTCCACATTTCTCCATGCTCCAGCAACCACAAGGCTAATGCTCTTCCTAGCAGGGCCTCTGGAATCACCGCTGTGTAGATTAGGCAGGGCGTTGGGTAGCCTCTGTAGCAGAGAAATCTCATACATCACCCCTGAGAGGGAAACTGGCCAGCCTTGTAGACATGGGTGGAAAAAAAAAAAAAGATTGTCCCTTAGGCAAGCAGCTCCCCTGACCCACCCTCCCTACTGTGGCCTTGGTATCACTTCTGTTTCTACAGCCTCGTGTTCTAATGGGTAGGGTTGTACAGGCTTTTCTCTATATATCACCTAAATGCATAGAAGCTATGAAATGTTTATTTGCTTATAAGCCTGACTTAAAAAATCCTTGGGAATGGTGCCCCTTTGGGCCTGGCTGTGTTGCTAAGGAGCAGAGTTGGTTGGTCAGCAGCCAAGGCTACTTGAGGGCAGACATCCAGCAGTGGAGAGGACTGCCCCCAGCTTCCACACACAGGGGACCAGGCTTCCTAATATTCGGATCACAGTCAAACCACAGAAGCCTCTGTCATTTTGTTCTCAGAGTCCTGGCAGAAGAGTAAGCATCCAGTGAAGAGGAAGATAGAGAGGACTAGTCAGATTTCACATTTAAAGTTTTCAAAAACAAGCGCAGCAAACCTAGTATCCAGTGCCTGAATCCATGGTGCTAAACTTTTAGCTCTTGGATCAGATGTGACAGAGACCAACATCCATCACAGAGAAGCAAAGGTAGGCTGGGAGGTAGGCTCTTCTCAGAACCAAATGTCATGGAATGACCCAATTCGGAATTAGCCCACAGTATGATTGGCAGAGTTTTCCGGAAGATGGAGATTGGTCTGTACTGAGAGGAGTCATCACTACGTCTCCAAATCCTTCATGGAAAAACAAGGGAAGGCAAATGAACTAAGAGTAAAGGCTCTTATTATGATAGCACGTGATCTACTAATATGCACCTAGGCTCCCTCCATAGCCCTAACGTATTACTGCTCGGTTATCTCTAGGAAGGACCTTGGTAAGTAAAACTTAGGGTTCTCAGGTACCCGGTGCCTGTGTAAACTTACTCTCCTTAGGCCTGACAAAGTTGACTCTGAGAGAATGGGGAAACAGCCCATGGTGAAGTGCTAAAGGCAACCAGACAGGGTAATACCTGTCTGCAGTCCTGGGGCAGAGGCCAGCTTAGAGAAACCACGTGGTAGACAGAGGTGGAGAGTCACAGGCTTGGAAAGCTGACCTGTGGTTACTGCAGGGTTGTTTGCTGGAGGATGGATGGATTGGTCAGCAGTTCTCAAACATGTTGGTCTTAGGGCCTTTCCTAGTCTTAAAATTTATCTGGAACCCTTATATATCAGTATTTACCATCTTGTAAATCAAAGCTGATTAATTTTATAAACACAAGAATATGTAAGCACAAAGATGCCGGGGGTGGTAACATCACCATGTCACTTAGCCTTTGGAACCCTCACTGCATGCTCATGAGAAAATGAGAGTGTACAAGGCCAGGGACATCCAGTATTATACAAATCTCAGTGACCTCATGAACCCCCGAAGGAGTCTCAGGATGCCATG
This sequence comes from Onychomys torridus, assembly GCF_903995425.1. Lineage (NCBI taxonomy): Eukaryota > Metazoa > Chordata > Mammalia > Rodentia > Cricetidae > Onychomys > Onychomys torridus. The sequence goes on along the minus strand of NC_050451.1, from coordinate 3,723,032 downwards.
AGGTCCATGACACACCTTGTAACACATTGCTCTGGGGAGATGACCCGAAGTTCCCCCTTAAAGGTAGAAGATGCTGCAGCTTCCTCTGACCATCTGTGCTCCAGAGGTTCCTGTGTGACCGCAGCACTGCTCACTAGAATGTTTCTGCTCCTCCTCCTCTGCCCATGCAGCCCACATGTCCATCTAATTCAGGCCAAGAGTCATGTGGTATGGTCAAGCCTCACTGTTTGTGCTGACCTGTGAGAGCAATGGTTAGAATTAATGAGTGTTCAATTAGAAGTATGTTCCGAATACTCACCACCTCTGGGTAGCACAAGTGAGAATGAGGATGTGTGTGGTGACGTTTATCAGTTCCGTGCTGTGGGTGTGGTGTAATAGGCTGCCTGAGATCGTCAGAAGACGGGCAACCTTGAGAGAGTGTGTGGTTGAGACTCAGTTACCATCCTCTCCCTGCAGATTGGTTGACTTTGCATTCTGGGAAGAACAAAGCTAGGGTTCAGAATTCCTAGCCTGTAACTATTCCAGAATGTTATTTAGCCAGTTGCTAACTAATTGCCATCATCCTGGCTCATCCTTCCTTAGTAAGTAGTCTCACAATGACAGGAATATGATACAATCAAAGGAGCCTAAACTTTTGAAGCCTAAATATTATATAATGCTCTCTGCATTTTTAGGAAACATGTAAAAATGTCTATGATTCTGATGTTAAATGAAAACCAATAATCAAGGTGGAAGGGTTGGGAGTGTGGCTCAGTGGTGCTTGCTTAGCATATAGAGGCCCTGTTTCAGTCCCCAGCAAAAGCGAGGTGGAATTGCAACACACAGCTGTCTTGAGTCCTTTGCCAAAAGAAGAATCATAGGTTACTTAGGTGAAGTTCTTAAATGGCCCCTTCAGCTTTCTGAGTGTAGTGGCACACATCACTGTTACAGCCCAGGGCTACCCCTCCGAAACTCGGGGTCTGATGTTACCTCAGACTATTCAAGGAGAGGAGGGCTCTCTGTAGATGAGTAATAGGGTGTCGTGCCCATGATTCTAACTCTTTATATCTAACAGAAGGACTGTTTACAACGGATACAAAGGCCACACCATGACATTTTCCCTGGAGGAAAGCAATGATAAAATTAGGGGTGTGCCCATGTATGCAGAAGAGGCGGAGGGACAGCCTGTAAATAAGCAAGTTCATTCTATCAGAATTTAATCTCCAGCCGTGTCTTCTAAAAGAGCTAGGTTAAAACTGTCCCCTGTAATTGAGTGTGAGCCAAATCCTGCTCCCCCCCCCAAAAAAAGAATTAACCAGAACTTGTCAATAGCGAGGTGACTGCATAGAGCCAGCTTTGGCTGAATGAGGCGTGGCTGGGTTGAAGAGCAGGCTGTGCCAGGATAACATTCTCTGGCAGGAGTCCGAAACCCTGGCACCCACATGGTGAAGATGGAGGGTCTCTCCAAGGGCCGCCTAGAGACTTGCCTCTCTCTCCTTCACTGCTACAGCGTAGGTCTGGGGTGGGGTTCTGGCTGTTTGTGTGTGCATGCTGTGGAGCTGAGAGCTGGCAGATGGCTGACATGTCACAGGGAGCTAGTCTGGGGGAGCAGGCAGCCAAAGCTTTTCAAATGCATCCAGATAGACAGCCCTGAGTGATCAAGGAATGGGTTTACCAGTGGGCATTCCTGCTCCACAACAGGACATCATCTTATGCTGTTGCTTCAGAAATGTTAGAGAGAATTTATTTTTGGTGAATTAATCATTAAGTAGAGTAAATATCTGTAAAATTCCAATTAAATGGTGTCTAAAACTTAAAGGAGCAGTCTACAGCCGAAGCGCCAACATTTCTTTTTTAAACAAATATTTATGATAACAGCTAGCATTTTAAAGTCAACCAGAAACTAGGCTTGATTCTGTTTAATATTTTGTAAGATTGGACATCTTAAAACAAGTCAATAATGTTTATATTTTATAGCAATTCTGTGTTTATTGAAAACCATAACTCTACTGTGATGTTAATGGAATGACTTTATATGGCTTTGTGTGGGTTTTAAGTGCTAATGACCACATTTCAAATTAAAACAGTATTTTTGCTGATAGAGATAGATACTTATACAAAATATGAAAGACTAGAAAATTTTACTGACTGTAAAGTGTTTTGTTTTGTTTTGTTTTCAAGAAAGAAAATTTAGTGTTGTGAACAACTAAGTAATTTCTCTGAGGGTTTAAGGTAGTTGTCTGTACTCCTGGAACTGGAGTCTGTGCCTATGGGATTTTGGAACAGCCTAAGCTATCTTTTAGCTTGATATGTGTGCTAGAACAATGTCCCTTCTCATGTTTTGTGATATGTAATAAATTCAGGGTGCTGTGCTTAAGCTTCATTTCAATTCTAGTTGGGAACCTATGTGTTGGTCCCCTGTCCCCAGGTCCTACGCAAGGGAGTGAAGCCAGACCCACTCTTACCTGGTACGCTTTGCAAACTAGGATCATGATTTCCAGACCCTCTGCTTTCACATCTGGGAAGAGTGACGCCTTCTCTCCTCCTTTAGTGTCTCTTTAATAAATATGTTGTCATTATTTGTTTTGGGAAGTGGTGCCCCGAGCCACCTCTCACCTCTCTCCATGATTTATGTTGCAAACAAACCCTCTGTCCTGTGTCTGTTTACTGCCCATTCTTGTCAACTGAATCCTAATCTTGTATAACTCCGAAGATGTGCTGGAGACAGTTTCTGTTTTCATTATGCAACTGTTACATGTGTATTTCAGTGAAATGTCAACTCATCAACAGAGGATGATGTTAAAAAATTATCCAAATAAATAGTTTTCTATTTCTTTTAATCATACCTAGTCCAGTTAGTTAAATGACAGTAAGACTATTGTTTAAGGTGGGGATGTTCCTGGCCCCTATGCCTTGAAAATATGCATGGATATGCACAGTTTACCTGGGAGTGTTGATCACAGTGAATATAACCATGTTTATTTTGTGGACACAGCAGCAGGTATTTCAAGCATGTCTCTTCTGGTTTGAACCTCAAATATGTAACAGATCTTTCTCCCAAAATCAGACAAAGGGGCTGTCTGATTTATTGTCTCTTGATAATTGCACCCTAGAAAACTGAATGAATGGGCATGGCCTTTCTTCACATGCCTGTACCTGTGCTGGGTAAGAGCCTCTACCAACACACACTGGGGCTGCCTTCATGGTATTCTTGAGGAATAGAGGGGTGGGTCTGCTGCAGACCTAGAAAATATACTAGACTTAGCAATCTTGAGAGAAAGAGCATGCATGTGTGAATGTGAATGTGCGTGTGCGTGTGCGTGCGCGTGCTCGCATGCATGCAAGTGCTCTCAAAAGTACATGTGCATTAAGTGCTTGTGATCTGAGGACAGCAAAAAAAGAAAGTAGCTTTTGTGGTTACATCATGAACTGTTCTGGGACGCTGGGATACGCCTGTCTTTCCCTTCCTCTGCATTGATATGTATGTTAGACACATTTCATTACCATGTTTTTTGATGTGTAATAAGTTTAGGGTGCCATGCTTATGCTTTGAGTTTTAGTTAGAAATGTCTATGTTTGTCCCCCTACCCTGGGAACTTAGCTTCCTTTGCCTAGCACTCCTAGGAAGGACTCATAAAGCTTTGACTCCTAGCATGAGTTTTGTCCCTATAATTCATAAAGCAGAAGAACCCACTGGTCTCCAATCACAGAAGGGGTTGGACCAAGCCAGCCCATCTGCCCTTCTTTTTGTTTTTTTTTTGTTTTTTTTCAGAACCATCTAATGAGCTAGATGATGTGTAAAAGTGGTTGCTTTATAAAGGGCTGCTTGAGAAATTTCTGAACAGCTTTACATTCTTAATTAACCACTGTCATCACTGGTGTCTGCAGAAGACCAGTTTTGCATATCCCTCACACCAGGGTTCCAGCCTGCTTCGCCCCACTCTGCTCCCTCCTCTGGAGACCCTCCCCTTTCCTTCTCCCCTGGCATCTATCCTACCACATGAGTGTCTCAGGCTTGGACACTGTTCTTTATCTCAGTCCTTCCCATAGCTCCTCACTTTCTGTGTGGTGCTGAGGAGCAAGTATAGGGAAGTGGTCTCCACTCAGGAACCCAGCACTCCACAGCTTTCTTCTGCAAATGACCCTAAGGATGCTTCCCCGCTGGTGCCATAGGTGCTTTGTGAGCCTATAGTCCTGGATTGCACGTGGCTGCTCTTGGTGGTGCCTGGATACTGGAGGTAGGACCCAAGACCCGAGAGAAAACTGTGGAGAAGGATGGAGCCCCTCTTAGTCTGAAGTCAGCATCTTGGCCTTCTTCAAATTAATGCTGAAATTCAAAGTTCTCAGAGCTAGTGACTCCGCCTTCCCCTACCGAGAGGCCAGGTGCCCTTCATAATGTTTCTCCAGCACAGCTGTGGACAGTGCAGAGGCTTGGCCAGGCCTGTCCTGACAGATTCCTTGGACTGAAGAAGGCCAGCAGAGAGAGTCTGTGAGGAAGTGTAGAGCCTAGAGCTGTCACCCATGGGTCTTGTCCTGCCTAGAGATGGTAGCAAGACCTCCATTTGTGTGGCTTTCAGAATCCTGATCCCTCTGCTGGTGAGTTCTCAGCCTGCATGAACTATAGGCCAAGGGGACCCTGACGGCTTGGGTGGCCTCACTGCACAGCAGCCTAAGCCTGTGTGACTGTTGATGTGTTTCCTTGTGACCTGAGTGTGCCGGTGACTGCTGTGGATGATGTCACTACCTGTTCCATGCTTTACAGTGAGTCACTGGCCCCGATGGCTGCTTGCTTACCTGCACCTGGGCAGCTCAGCCTCCATGCAGCCATGTAATTCTTGTCCCCTCTTTTTTTCTTTTTCTTTTTTAGAACGACCAGGTGATATTCCTTGCCCTGTCCAGGGCTCTGGATGTGGTTCTCTGCAAACAGCCTTTCTGAAGTCTGTTAATTAGTCAGGGGCACACATTTTTGGCTGTGACAGTCCCTAGTACTGGTAGCCAGGTAGTATGCTGTAGGAAGGGTATTTGCCGAGGAAGTTACTTGATCACAGGCTTTAAGCACTCCAACCTAGTACCCCTGTGACCTCCTGTCACATAGTTCCTTGGATCGGCCTTTGGAGAAGGCCTCCTTCCTGTTGCTCCATCAGGCTGGATCAGGGCCCCTTGGTCTCTAACCTGTTCTGCCATTTTCATTAACCTAGGCGGGATTAAGGACTCTGCATGACATTGGGCCAGAAATCCGGCGTGCTATCTCCTGTGACTTGCAAGATGATGACCCAGAAGAATCAAAAGCAGACGAAGACGATGTATTCAAAGTAATTATTTCACGCCTAGCTACTCATTGGCCACATGGAGATAGTGGGGCAGGACTTTGGTTGGGGTGGTTCTGACCCACAGAGGAGTGTGGAGAATATATACCAGTGGCAGGTTCTAGAGGGACTTGCACAACCCACCCCTCTCCACCCTGGGACCTCTCCATTCACCAGCACCTCTTGTGGGCCAGACCATCCCCTCTCCTGAGCTTTCCCCCATCCCCAGCCGTCAGCTTCTCAGCTTGGCCACAGCCAACTGACCAGAGTGCAGGAACATTCTGGGTCTTTCTAGCAGCTGTCCACGCTGCCCTCCTTCTGCTCTAGCCCAGTTCTTTGACCTGCCAGCCAGCCCTCAACCTCAAAGCTCAGAGAAAATGTCAAGTACCCCCACCTTGGGGCTACTCACCAAGCCAGCTGGGCTTAAGTCACCTCATCTTGGAGCGACTGGAAGAACATACCCAGGGGGCAGCAGAGAACTTGGTCCCCAGCTCAGGACTTGGTAACCTTCCTCATTTCAGGTGGGCCAACTGCCACATGAGTCTGTTCACCTGACCACTGAGACACTCAGGTTGTTTCACAGGGATCCTCTGGAGCTTGCCTAGAATTTGTGTTTCATGTAGAAAAAAAAATGACCTAACGTAGCTAGCCTGCATCAAATACTTGTTAAATTACCTGGTGTTGTCTCCCATTATTTTGCAGAGAAATGGTGCCCTGCTTGGAAACCATGTCAATCATGTTAATAGTGATAGGAGAGATTCCCTTCAGCAGACCAATACCACCCACCGTCCCCTGCATGTCCAAAGGCCTTCAATTCCACCTGCAAGTGATACTGAGAAACCGCTGTTTCCTCCAGCAGGAAATTCGGTGTGTCATAACCATCATAACCATAATTCCATAGGGAAGCAAGTTCCCAGCTCAACAAATGCCAATCTCAATAATGCCAATATGTCCAAAGCTGCCCACGGAAAGCGACCCAGCATTGGGAACCTTGAGCATGTGTCTGAAAATGGGCATTATTCCTACAAGCATGATCGAGAGCTTCAAAGAAGGTCCAGTTTTAAAAGGTAACCTTGAAAGGTGACACAACGTCTGACCTTGTCACATTCTGCAGAGCAAGTCAAGTCTTCTATCCTGTGCTCTGGCACATGGTAATTCCCTGAAGATGTTTGTATTTGGACTTGAGTGCCACTCAGCCAATGGCTTCTCCATACATTGTCTATGTGAGGGAGCTACCACATAAGGGGTCACCCACTGTCCACCATCCTGCTGCATGGGTTGTCCTCTTAAAACAACAGCAGCTGCAAAATCCACGTTTCCCAGTTATGACAACATGTTGGGCTGGGGGTTGGTGAATTTCTTCTGTAAAGGGACAATATGTCAGTGTTTGAGGACCACTCAGTCTCTCACCCAAACCTACCCAGCTTTGCCATGGCGGGGTGGAAACAGGGAGGGAGCATTCTTCAGTGAGCCAGTGCGGTTATGTTCCCATCGAGCTGTGTGTGTAGACACTGAAGTTTGGTATGCTTAGAAAGGAGGAGAAGTTTCTCTTATTATTATTTGGTTTTCCACCCTCTATAAATGTAAGCTCTTTTCCGTGGGCCACATGAAAACAGATAGTAGCCCATACGCGACCAGCAAACTGTAGTTTGCCCACCCCCACTCCAGAAGGTGGGCTGGTGTCTGCACTTTCAATGCCTTTGGAAATGTCTAACTCTTCTCTTCTCCCTCCCTCCCGTGGTATGCCTTTCCTGGATAGAACCCGCTATTATGAAACTTACATTCGGTAGGTGCTCGTTCCTCTGCCTTTGCTTTGAATGCCATGCTGCCCTGTGACCCACCACTTTTGCTCAGAGCCAAGGAAGAAGAAAGACATCTCTTAGTCAAGTCACTTGATAGCTTTTCAGAATGCCAGAGCTTGCATTCATGAATGAGCAATTCCCACTGATTTCTAGCAAAAGAACTTTTAGGTCCAGGCATAGATGCTGTCACCATCCAAGCACTGGTACCCTCTGGTCTTCCCCCTTCCTCTGCCCCTGGGTAGCTGGGCAGGTCCAGTTGCTTTGGGAGTCCAGATTCTCATATGGGCTTAGGAGAAGGAAAGCCCGGATGTCCTATAAACTAGGCACCAGATTCCTCAGGCTAACTTTCCTATAACCCTCAGGGTAGTCTTATGTACATGAGTTGATGTGGGCTAAATTATGAGTAGAATGGTTATTTTAATGGAGACAAGAGAAGAAAGGGTTCCAGGCTAGTTGCTTCCAATAAGACCAGGAGGCCCTAGGCCCAAGGAGTGAGCTAGTAAGGCGCTCTGGGCTGATGCCACTAAGCCTACTGGGCCTCCTACAGCTTGAGGCCAGGAGGCGACAGGCTGCATGGAAATACTATGCTGACCCGGGGCAGGGCAGCCTGTGGAAACCTCAGGAGACATTGTCCAGGAACATTTTCTAAGAAAAGCCAGAACTCCTCCAATAGCCCGATTTGATAGGGAGCTGTCAGCAAGACAGAGGCTTCAGTCCCAGGTTCTGAAGCCACACTGGCTGGAGCTAGGGTGGATGGGAGTGAATGTGGGAACCTGGTGTCTTTCCTTGGGATTACTGACTCCAGAGTGCAGTGTTCCTACAGAATGGGTCTGTCTTGCTCTGTTATTCAAATTACATCTGTGTCTAGGTCTCAAGGTTCCTAGGCACAGTGGTTTGCCCCCAGCACTGTGCAAGGTACTGAGACCACAAGAGCACGCGCGCGCGCGCGCGCGCGCGCACACACACACACACACACACACACATACACACACAGGTGTGTGTCACATTGTCAGGAGCAGGAGTGTGCAGGAAGAAACAGGCGCTCTGAGGGAGGACAGGAAGATCTGGGTGCCGCCTCCTCAAGCTCTCAGATCTCTTTCCCAATTGCAGATCTGAGTCAGGAGATGAGCAGCTTCCAACTATTTGCCGAGAAGACCCCGAGACACCTGGCTACTTTAGAGACCCCCACTGCTTGGGGGAACAGGAGTATTTCAGTAGTGAGGAGTGTTGTGAGGACGACAGCTCTCCCACTTGGAGCAGGTGAGGGCTTCATTCTGGGCTGAGGGCAGAAGACCAGCCTTCCCCCAATCTTTCTGCTCCTGCTCAGTGCTCAGGTAGCCACACTCAGGATTCCCCCCGAACATCAGAGCAGGAGTTCAAGCTTGCCTTATTTCACTTGGGGCCTCTGAGACCTGAACCTGTCATGGCTGACAGACCTCTGTCATCTCAGTGATGAGTTCTTTTATAGGGGGCGGGTGTTTTCCAGACAGGGCCTCTCTACATAGCTGTCCTGGAACTCACTATGTGGACCAGGCTGGCCTCAAACTCACAGAGGTCCACATCCTTCCACCTCCCAAGTGCCGGGGTTAAAGGTGTGCACCACCATGCCTGGCCTGCAAGATGAGTTCTTATTAACTGACTTGGGAACACCAGCCTTGGCTGTGCTTCCATAGCCAGCTTGGCGGAGGGTTCAGTGAAGGGCCCCTGCTTCCTGCTCCAATGACAGACTCTCCTGGGGGTCAGGGGACAAGAGGTTAAAACAGCCTCCCTCAAGCAGAGGTGCCTCTCCCAACTTCCGCCCTACAGAAGGAATGCTGCTGCCTAACACAGGCACTTTGCAGTACTGGAGATATAGCCCGGGTGAAGAGCAGTACTTGCCTAGGACCTAGAGGACCCAGGTTCCGTTTGTAGCACTCACTGGCAGCTATCAACTGTCACTCCAGTTCCAAGGGGAACTGATGCCCTCTTCTGGTCTCTATGGGCACTGCATGTACAAGGCATACATACATACACACACAACACTCATAGATAAAATGAAAATAAATCTTTTTTTTAAATAGAGACTTTGATTTAGGACATTGCAGCTAGTACAGAAAGACAAAATCCTCCATCCTCCCCTATCTTATCAGGTTGAGGGCCCACAAAGTTGAAGTGGTGCTATTGTAAGGCCATGTCTGGCACCTGAAACACAGCCTGACCCTTACCTGTGGGGCACCACCTCCCACTAACACCCAACTTCCATGTTCACTGATTTGGAGCCAGATGGACCTGTGGGTCCCACTTCTGGGGCTTGTTCATCCCAGGTCCCCCTCTTAGATGGCCATCTCTGCTAGCCTCAGCCTACTTTAACAGCAGCAACAAGCCAGCCTCTTCATTTTCTTTTTGGAGTTAAAAGTGCCCCTCAAACAAGCACCCAACCATGGAGCCTTCCATGTCCTTCCCTGTTTCATGTTATACTGAGCCTGCATGCCAATGGCAATCTTTTAGCTCCATGTCCTGTGCCTGGTACCTGGAGAGGGCAGGTCCTTGGTCTCCAGGAGATAAATAAAGGGTAGTCAGGCAGACAAGGTCCATGTGATTGCCATTGGCTTTGGGCCTGTATCCGGCATGCAAACAATGATCGTGTGGCTTATTGCAAGCCTCCGTTTCCTCAGATGGTCCTTGCTCTTCACTCGGAGGCTCCCACCACTCAAGACGGACTGCAAAAGGAATAGGGTAGGGTAGGGTTTGTCAGAGCTAGGTCAAGACTTGTTGCCACAACCTCATGTGTACCCTCTTGTTTTTCTCTTGCCAACTGCCAGGCAAAACTACAGCTATTACAACAGGAACCCAGGCAGCTCCATGGACTTTGAGAGGCCTCGAGGCTACCATCACCCCCAAGGCTTCTTAGAAGATGATGACTCACCCATTGGCTATGATTCACGGAGATCTCCGAGGAGACGCCTTCTACCTCCCACCCCACCATGTGAGGCCAGTTTTCTTGTTCAGGGTGAAGCTTCTCAGAGGGTACCAAGCCGGCCCCCTGTCCCACCCATGGGATAAATGATGGATCTGTGCTGCCATGGAGCTGCTGCTCACTCATAAGAACAGCCAGTACCCTGGTAGACCATGCTTGCCTGTCTGAGGTCTGTATCCCCATAAATGGTTCCTTCTGAGGAAAGAGAGAGGCAACGGCAAAGGGTGACCCTAAACTCTCATACATCTAAGAAGAGGCGTTTTGTGCACAGGGCATGGTCTTTGAGCTTGCATCCATCCTGAGAGGTGGGCAAGACTCACAGAGTCAGCCCGACTCCTCTCTCACTCCACTGTGGGGAAACTCAGCCTCTGATGGGAAGGAGGAATTCAGAGCTAGAGCTCCCTGGCCCAGGGCTGTCTTGAACCCCTGTCTCTGAGTAGCACCTGGGTCCATCCTGGGGACCCTCGTCTCCTCCCCTTTCCTTCCCTCACTCTGACATTGCTTTAGGTGTGTGGTTGCCCTCTGCTCATAGGGCAGGACAGGGCATTGATTGACCCCCAGAAGCAGGCCCCCTCTGACGCAGGGAGAGGTGAGGCTTTCCTTTCTCCCGTAGCTGTGAATATCCCTAAGTCTTTGCCAATCCCTAGAGAAGCAGCTAAATTCTGCCAAGCTTCATAATGGTTAAGAATATCCACTTCTTGTGTTTCTGAGGGATGAGGCTGAATTGAGGATTCTGTTCAGTAACCAAACCAGCTGAGGCATGAGTCCACCCAGGAAAGAACATGGTCGGCCATGTCCCACTCCAGCTGTCACGGCCTTCTGGGAGTGGAGTCAGATGCATTTGAGTGCTTAATATTTAATTATCCCCAAACACATGCTGCTAATTGAAGCCTTTCCCTCCCCTATAAGTACCAAATGGAACAGGTGTGAGTGAGGCCCTGCAGAGGTCCATTCCCTTCAGTTCCGGCTGCCTCCTTCAGACCACTGTCTTGACTTACATCCAGACAGCCTAGGGGACACTTGAGTGCCCTGTTCCCAGGCCCAGCCTGACCCATAGCAGAGGACAGCCTGGGCAGGCAGGTCCAGCTACCTTCTTCATCTGAAAGGACTTCGGCTCTGCTGTCCAGTTTGCAGACCTGGGGCAGGGGGAACATGGCTACACTGGCTTGTGATCTTAGCCAGTGGGAGTGGGTGAAGGGCAGATGAAAGAGCTGTGTCTTCCAGAGACTGTGTAGAGCTCAGTGGATGAGAGGACCTGGGCTTATTTTAGAGGTAGATCCTGAATGTGTGGAAGGGTTGTTTCTCTTCCAGTTCTGAACAGCTGGTCTGTCCAGGTATTGGGTCTAGAGGTTGTGCTGACTGAGGGGCCCATTTTCTGTGTTCACACTGGTTGGCAGGCAAGGAGTGGGCTTTCTGCATATGTGGTGGCAGCTGAGCTGGGAGGCCCGTGAATGCCCTTCGTCCTGAGTACACTTCTGACTTTGCTTCCTTTCCACTGGTCATTCCCATCCAAGGGCTTGACCTGACCTTCATTGCAGACCTGTTTATAACGCTTTTTGTGAAGTCCAAGATGTCTGAGAGGCCAGTCCCTGAGGATGTTCCTTACGCACCTGGGGCCCTTTGGAATTTTGCTGGGCTAGGAAAGCCTGGCAGCTTGGAAAGAGCAGCTGGATTAATGCAAAGAACAGACAGGACTCCTTGAAGTCCCCAAGAGTAGAAGGGCTTCTGGGACCCTAGAACCCTAAACATGATGTCCTAAAAAGCCAAAAGCTGTGGATCATCAGTGGTAATTGCTCTCTCTTGGCAATTGCTTCCAGCACATGGCAAGTTCTGAGACATACTCACATCTCCGCTAGGGAAGGCGGGTTTTTCCAAGAAAAGAATTTGGCTATTTTGCCTGCTTAAGCTGATAGGCAGAATTAATTTAATTTGAAAACAGAGGCTTAACTATGGGGACCTCAGGAAGACGAAGGGTGTGTAGAGGGCAGGGATAGGATAACATGGGATGCCTGAGGTTTTAGAATGGATCTCTATAATACAGCTCAGGGCTGTGACTCAGCCCAGATTCCTCTGAGCTGCCTGAGAGCAGGCAAACATTGAAAAGTGACTCATTGCTACCTTATAGAAATATCCCACATCTGGGATGCTTCATTTAGTCCTCCCATCCCTAGGTTGGGGGATTTTGTAATTATTTCTCTTGGATGAGACACCTGGCCCACTTCTGCCTGGGCTCCTTGCTGAATGCCTCAGGAAATGGTCCAGACAGGACTTAACATCACCACGCATCCTGTGCTTGCACTTCTCAGCCCATCGGAGGTCATCCTTCAACTTCGAGTGTCTGCGCAGGCAAAGCAGCCAAGAAGACATCCTTCCGTCACCTGCCCTGCCTCACCGTGCTGCCCTGCCCCTGCACCTGATGCAGCAGCAGGTGAGATGCTCTGGCCTCAGCCCTGCCAGGGTCCCACCTGGAATGCACTCTTCCCTGGAGGAAGCAGAGAGTCTGCACCTTCCACTCTGGTTGTCCTGGAGCAGCCCTCCCTGGGAGATACCCCAGTCTTGTATAATATTAGAGGGACCAGCCTCAATATTATACATCCCAGGGGCTCAGGAGAGAGAACTACTAATGGCGAGGACTATTTTCAGGAAATAGAATCTCAGCACACAGAGCTTTAATTCCTCTGGCATAACATCCTATGTACACAGCTTCAGTTCTGTTCCTGTGCCTAGCTCCTTTCCTGCCTGATTTCTCTCTGTATTCATCTACTGCTCCCTCTAAGTTCTATCTTAATTCTCTCGTCTTAATTCTGCCTCTTCTAGGGCCTTTTCATCTTGTTCTTACCCAGCTAGTACTTCCCCATCTGACTCTTCCTCATCTTCTATCTCGTTCCTCTAGTACTCTCTTCTAGTCCTTCAATCTAGTTCTTCCCCATCTCAGTTTGTTCCTCCCAAGTTCTTACCCATCTAGTTCTTCCATTCTCTTTTCTCTTCTCTGTCCCATGCTGGAGCTAAATTGTATAAAGCTATTACTTAATGTCCACCTGACCTAGGCGGTGTCCCCTTGTGGAATTTAAGTCAGGAGACTTGTATGTGGGCTGTTATCACTGTTAGTCCTTGAAAGTTGGGCGCCCACCTGGGTGATGTTTCCTGCAGTCCTTGAAAGTGGCTAAGGGAGATATCTGATTCCAGATAAAGCCTTTCCTGAGGCTTTTCTACAAATCCCTGGAATGTGTTTGTCCAGAAAGTGATCAGTCCACACTGTTAGCCCTTCTTAGGGAAAAATCAATTGGGAAAACTATGAAGGCACACATGAATTTCATAACAGAATACAGCTGATATATAACAAGCCAAATAACACCAAAAACTCCTTGGAATTTGGCTTCCTCTGGAGGAATTCCCTGATCCCTCCAGGTAGTGACTTTGCCATAACCAGCTGAGTTCTTATGATATATTCCTGAGGCCTATAGCACCCCAGGGCCCATTCCCCTGGAGTTCTAAGTGCATCAAAGGGTGGACTGCATCCTTGAGCTCCATGCATTCTATCATAGAATACTAGGCCTGGTGCAGTCTGAATTAAGGCAATACAGCTTTCCAATACTAACTGCTGCTACAAATTATTTCCTCAGAGAGGTGGTTCCTCCATGAAGCCACCCACTTGTGCGGCTTCTTGTGCATGGGTCCTCTGGTCATAAGTGTGGATGGGCTTCCTCTGTGGGCTAAGGGCACCCCCAGCCCACAGGAAGGCCAGCTGAGCCAGAGGCAGCCCATGTCCCCAAGCCATGCAACAGGGGCTTAAGGATAGACATATGTATGCATGCATGCATATGTGTGTGTGTGTGTGTGTGTGTGTGTGTGTATAAACATACATGTTCATACACCCATATGTGTGTATGTGCTTCTTGAAGTATCTCATCAGAGATTCCGTGTGGGGTGACTGATCAAGGGAGATGCCAGAAACCTGCACAGAGGCAGCCCATTAACAGGCCCAGATGTCTCTGAGGTTTCTGACCCCAAGCTCTGAACCCAGCAGTACTCAGTGGCCATTGAAGATTTTCTAGTCACCTCTGCCAGCACCTAAAAAATGTTTTGCCTGCATGTGTGTTTGCTCATCACGTGCATGTCTGGTGCCCCTGGGGTTTAGAAGACATCCAAGCCAGGCGGTGGGGGTACACGCCTTTAATCCCAGCACTCGGGAGGCAGAGGCAGGCTAATCTTTGTGAGTTCAAGGCCAGCCTGGTCTACTGAGCGAGATCCAGGAAAGGCGCAAAGCTACACAGAGAAACCCTGTCTCGAAAAAACCAAAAAAAAAAAAAAAAAAAAAGACATCCAAAACTGGAGTTCCAGATGGTTATAAACTACCACATGGGTTCTGGGAATTGAACCTGGATCCTCTGGAAGATAAATCAATATTCTTAACCACTGAGCCCATTTGCCTGCACTTTTAACACTAATTTTAACTTCTTTCCTGTATCATCATGGAAGAAAGATGACCTTTTTGAAAGCTCAGATCACCAGATGCCACAGCTTAGACAGTGAAGGAGGCCTCTAAGGGGCCTATGATCCACCAGGCACTCTCTAAGGGGCCTATGATCCACCAGGCACTCTCTAAGGGGCCTATGATCCACCAGGCACTCTCTAAGGGGCCTATGATCCACCAGGCAGAAGCCCAGGTCTTGTCTCAGCCACTGGCCTGGACTGGCCTGGATTCCCTGGCTACAGCGACAGGTAGTAGTAGACATCTTAAGGTGGCTCTGCCATGGAGGACATTTGAGAATCAGGGCAGAAAGAACACTCACTGTGGGGTGAGAGGCACTGGTTGTCATCGTGTGTGAGCCAGAGTCCATGGATGTCCCTGAAGTGCGCATCAGTACTGAATCCCAGAGAGACCTAGGTAGTGTTCACACACTACAACTTGTAAGTCCTCCCAGTTCTTCCCGTTCTGAGGCAACGATGTAACTTGGTAACTGACACTCGGGCATGGAGACCGCCTTCCCGCTTTGAGGAGAAGGAAACTGTCTGCTCGGAGGCCCCAATACCCCACCAGCTCCTCGAGCCTTCTCTGGTACACTTGCATGTTTCCCCAGTCTTCTGAGGGGCAACCCTGCACAGCTGTCACACGCCAGACTTGGGCCAAGGCCCAGACTCCTCTCTTGCTTCTCTCCCCAGATCATGGCCGTAGCAGGCCTCGATTCCAGTAAAGCCCAGAAGTACTCTCCGAGCCACTCCGCCCGGTCGTGGGCCACCCCTCCAGCAACCCCTCCATACCGGGACTGGACCCCATGCTACACTCCCCTGATCCAGGTGGACCGCTCAGAGTCTCTGGACCAGGTCAACGGCAGCCTGCCATCCCTACACCGCAGTTCCTGGTACACAGACGAGCCCGACATCTCCTATAGGACTTTCACACCAGCCAGCCTGACTGTCCCCAGTAGCTTCCGGAACAAAAACAGTGACAAGCAAAGGAGCGCAGACAGCCTGGTGGAAGCAGTGAGTACGGGTGGCTTTCGACCTCCATGCAAGCATCAAGGTGGCAGCAGAGACAGGAGAACCACCCTCGAGTGGGGGGAGGGCAGCGGTGACATGATGGGCTCTGCGGCCACAACACCACCTGAGGGTGGCTTCTCCGCAGCAGGTGTGGTCGGCATTTAAGACCTGGGTGAAACCCAGCTGGCGCTGCCAAGTCCCATCACCACACTGGTCCACACCACGTTTCTTCCGTGGTTTTGGCTCTTGCTCAGTGGAGCTTTCCAGCTCTTCGGCATGGACCAAGCTGAGGTCACTTACAGTCAGTGTCATGTGTAAAGCCTGGCAGACATGGCTGGTGGGAGTCCCTAAAGCATGCCTTGCAGTGAGAGTGGAGGTGAGCCTTTCCACTTACACCACCTCTTTTCCGTACAGGTCCTGATCTCCGAAGGCTTAGGACGCTACGCAAGGGACCCGAAGTTTGTGTCAGCAACGAAACATGAAATTGCCGATGCCTGTGACCTGACCATTGACGAGATGGAGAGCGCGGCAAGCACTCTGCTCAATGGCAGCGTGTGTCCTCCAGCCAATGGGGACATGGGCCCCCTCTCACACCGCCAGGACTATGAACTCCAGGACTTTGGTCCCGGCTACAGTGATGAGGAGCCAGACCCTGGGAGAGAGGAAGAGGACCTGGCAGATGAAATGATCTGCATCACCACCTTGTAGCCCAGTGAGGGCAGGCTGGCTTCAGCCTGAGACGGGCACAGGAGGCCAGGGATAAAGTGCCTCATGGTTAGGAAAGTTCAGGCACTAGTTGGAAGAAAATGCTCAACTAGACTTTTGTACAAGTGATACCACGTCCCCAAGGAAGCCATAACCTGGTAGGAACAGGTTCTAAGTGGCCAAGCATGTGGTATGCCACATACTCAGGCCCAGCCTCAGAAGACAGTATGTCTGGCCCCTCGAGAGGATGGGTGAGGAGGGCAGCCTGGCCTGCACAGAGGCCCGAAGGTCTGCCCAGGAATTTAAGTTTTACACCCAGGGCACGTGACAGAGAGGCTAAAGGTGATGGCAGTCACCGCATCTGTGTCATTAGCTCAGCCATCAGTCCAGCATATCAGACGCCCACTGGGCCCGTCATTACCCATTTCTGAACCCCTCCCCCAACACACTGCTTCCTGATTCCTGTGCAGCTGTTCTGAACAGTACACACCAGAACTCGGCCGTGAGTGGTCAGAGTGAGGGGTGTGGGACCCGACAGACATGGTTTGTTATGCGACACCAGTTTACATAAGAGCATCACTCAGATGGCCAGTTCTGTCACCTAAGGGCAACTGTAAACTGGAGAGTAACACACTTGCAAACCAGGTAAACTTAGATACGTTAGTTTGTTTAAAAATTATAGATTTACTGTACATGACTTGTAATATACAATTTGTATTTGTAAAGAGATGGTCTATATTTTGTAATTATCGTACCGTATTTGAACTGCAGCAATATCCATGGGTCCTAAACAATTGTAGTTCCCCACCAAAATCTAGAAATTATTAGTATTTTTACTTGGGCTAAGCAGAACTAGGAGAATTCTCACATATTCAGTAAAAGAATCTTTTGGGGATAAAATTTTGAGTTTAAAAAAATCTTGACCACTTCAGGAGTTTTTCTAAAATATTTTGAGTCACTATAAACCATCTTTACATAAGATATCAAGATGACTGTTTGCAGTCTTTTCTTTGGGTTCTATGATTTTATATTGTACCTCTTATCTACATGGGTTGCAACTGTCTTTGGTTTGGTTTCACTTTAATAATCCCCTGGTCAGTTAGTTATATAGCAGGGGCATCCACTGATCTGGCTTCCTCAGCTGCCCATGCAGGATCTTCCAGTCTCTGATGTGGAAATAACCGAACAGGCGAACCACAGGCATCTGCTCATATCCCCAAGGATGTTTGCTTCTCTTAAGAAGAGGTACTGGCATGGGGGAAGAGAGGAGCACTGTGGTGACCTGGGAGTGTGGGGTCTATACGGGGTCTCCTGTGGCCGTGCACAGCTGCTGTGCAGTGCGTTCTCTTTGAGCTGCCATATGCAACTGGAACTGGACAAGGGCTGAGATTGCCATGAGAATACATGCACCGACCATATGCCCAGGGACGGTCAGCTTTGGGATTGTTGCCACTGTCAAGGTTTCTCAGTCTGTCAACAGTCATGTGATACCACCCCATTATTTTGCTAAGGATTATCTGCAATCAAAAATACAGGTAGCAGTTTGGGTTCAAAATTTTTAACTAGTACACAGACAACCTGTGGGAAAAAACTTTTTTTCCTTTTCTTTTCTTTTCTTTTTTTTTTTTTGTAAATAACACTTTTGTTACAAAGACCTCACAAACCTCTTCCTAGGACATTCTTATTCCAGATGTAGGCAAAAACACTTCAAGGTTTGTAAATGACTATTTCCTGACATCAAGCCTTTTTTTTTATTATTAAAATGTTCTTCAGAATAAACTGTGTAATAATTTCATTGTACTGGGAGCTCTCCTCACAGAGCTGGCTCTGCCGAGAGAGAGTGTCAGAGGGGCAGGTGCTCCCACGCAGCCCTGGGCTCAGGCAGCTTTTTCTGCCCCCGGGCTCCTCCAAGGCCAATAGTAACTTCGCACCAGCTGCAGAGAGGGCTGCTTCTCCTAAAGGGCTAAACCACCATCAGCATTTACCTTGGACTCTGTCTTGCTGAGTGTCTGTCTGACCGTGCGACTTAACATCAGCAGATCATGCTCCCCATGCCAGGACTGTGTGTTCTGAAACGGGTGGTTATCTTTCCCAAAGTCTGCCCGTCAATGTTGCCTGGCTTTTCAGGCTGCCCCGCTTCCCAGTATGTCTGCTTTAAGTCTGGTACATCCTCTCATCTAATATTAAATTTCTCTTTGTAAGAAAAATTTGAAGTTGTAGAGCATGATTTTCCCCACCTCTTTAAAGACGTTTTAAGGCTAAATACTTCTGCTTTTTGGTTCTCCTTACTCCACCCCCAAAATGATTTTGAGTTCTTTGGATTGCTGGCTGCATTTAGTTGAAGCTCATGATTTTTTTAACTGACATTAGGAAGTGTGGAAATTGCTATGATCCCCTAGCCAACAGTAAGCACCTCATTTGGAAGGTCTGTTAGGAATGTGGACCCCACTCTGTAGCTCTAGAGGGGTATGCTTTGAAGGTGTAGCCCTAGCTCCTTGAGGCTGTGGCTATGGTGCACTACCCACTTCCCAGTAGCCCAGTTTTCTTTCATGCTGTGGGCTTTTCTCACCCTCTGTACCGCCTGTGCCTTTGTTTCAGGGGTGGAGGGTTTACTTGTAAAAAACAGAGTGCTACATCATGGGCAGGGGCACACTCACGCTTCCTAGGAACCGGGAGGGCAGTGGGGGCTGAGGGGGAAGTCTCAGACTCTGGCCTCTGATGTGGGAACCAGGGTGGTGGAGGAATGTGCTGCAGAGCTGGCAGCTGAGCCAGCAGGGGCCACTCGGGCCACCAACGAGGACCTAGGGGTAGGTCATGTTCTCCCCCCACCCCCAATTCTGAAGATTAAAAAAAAATTCTTTGCATTAGATTTGATATCTTGGTAGTTTATCAGTGGAAATATGGAAAACCTTGGGGCCCCAGGAACACGGTGTGGCAGGTGGGAAGAGCCCGTTTGCATATGGAAAGTAACCCTGCAGCTGGCACTGGAGGCAGAAGAGCTTGAATGTCACAGTGCTTCCACCTCCTGCTTCTGTGACTGTTTCCGGTCATGCTGGTGAGTTGTTCCTGTCTCCCCCAAGATCTGTCAGAAACATTTGGCCCATGGAGATACATGCAAGTTCTCTCAACACAGCAGGGCTCCCCACAGCTCACAAGTGCAGCAGCTGCTGCTTGATTCTAAGGGTCAACTCTGGGCCATGCGCTCACAAGATTGTGTGTGCACCAGCTTTGGCAACATGTGGCCTTCCATGTTTTAGGCATGACGGGCTCCTTGCCAAGGAGCGTGCTTAGCTAAAACAAAGTCTGTCCAGTTCCCCATGAGCCTGTGTGAGCCCCACTTTGTAACCCAAGCAGGCTTGCATCATTCCACCACTCTGGCTCCCTTATGGTACTGGGACTTCCAGACAGCCCTGGCATTTGGATTCAGCATTGCAGGCAGGACTGTTCTACTCAGGCTGGAAACAGGAGCTGCCATGTTAGGCCATCAGGACTCCGGCAAGGAAGCCTCTGAATCCCACGTTCTATCCTGAGTTTGAACCCCGACAGCAATTCCCCACTTGACATCTTTGAGTTCAGGGCATATAAGCTTCACTTTTCGTCTCCAGAGGCGCGTTTCCTTGTGTGGCTAAGCCATACCAACACGTGGAACCTGCCTTGGTATGCCACAGTGAGAGAAAGGCCTGGCTATAACTGAGGAGCTCGGTGGAGTTCAATTTTCTCTTATCACAGCTATGCATGAGAGCAGAACATGGCCCTACCAGGGGTGACACCCTCACTCCCAAGGATGCCACGGATGGCTGCCATGTGGCACCTGCTCTGTGAGAAGCTCTTGGCAGACCTAGGGTTTTCTTGGGTGAAAAAGAAGAAGACAAGGCACAGGTAAGACGAAACAAAAGCAATTTTGAAAGAAATGCGATGGTTTGCTTCAACCTTTCTGAAAGGCCTTTCTCGGACGTACAGACGGTGGCTCCTGCCACTCCCAGTCAACCCTAATGGAGCCTGGGATTCTGATATCCCACTCTATTCTGGGCCTCACAATGCAGGTTTCTATACAGTGATTCTTTTCTTCCCTGCTAGAGATGGTGGCTTTGGCCATCTTAGAAAAACTAATCCAAAATGCCTTTGGTCTTTGTTTTCTTGTAAGGAGAGTCAGGAAAAGGCAGGTGAGTTGTGTGGTCACTTGAGCCCCCATCCCTGCACCTCACTTTTCAGATTTGAGTCAAGGCAAGAGAAGGGATGGTCAGTACCCTCCAGCTGGCTGCCTTTCCTCTCATTGTGGACATGAGCTCAGGTGTCAGCCCTGGCTCTTGGCCTCAGCTAAAGCTTCCTTGGAGAACCCAGTCCAGTTCAAGCACCCTGCCTTTGCAGAAGTGGCCTTAGGTGGGAGGCCAGGGAAGGGAACATTCCACTCCTGGCAGCAGAACACTGGACTAAAGATGGCTGGAGAGAGATCACGCAAGAGTTAACCTCCCTAACTTTTAACCCCAGGAGGTCGGAAAGAGGATCCCAGTATGTAGGCTAGCCTTCTTCCAAGGTCCTCAGACACTGGGAAAAGGGATTTGCCTCACTTACTACCATGGCCTTATTTCTTCAGATACCATGAAGGTCTTAACCATGAGTAGGGATATCTGGGTCCCAAGGTTCTACAGTTTCAGGAACTATCTGGGGGCATGGCTGTATGAATTGGATCTCTAGACATGAGTTCCTCTATTATCCTTAGGCAGTAGCTGCCTTAACGCTGGGTGGCCAGAGTCTGTGGCTTGTAGACAGGAACATCCTTGTCCCAGAGTGCAGGATACCCCTTAATAATGTCAGCTGCTTTCTCTGCAATCATTATTGTGGGAGCATTCAGGTTGCCACTGACCACACTGGGCATGATGGAAGCATCGACGACTCTGAGGTTTTCTACCCCAAGGACCCTGGTTTGCAGGTCGACCACTGCAGTGGGGTCAGAGGGCTGACCCATCTTACAGGTGCAGGATGGGTGGTATGCACTGTCTGCTTTCGCCCGCACAAAGGCATCTATCTCTTTGTCTGACTGGACATGGCATCCAGGCTGCAGCTCTTTGCCCCGGAAGGGAGCCAAGGCTTCTTGTGCAAAAATTTCTCTGCTCAACCTCACACACTGACGGAAGTCCTGGACATCGGTTTCTGTGGAGGAGAGATAAATGAGTTCTCCTTGTTTTATCCTTCTGGTCAAGTGGAACTGAGTGACAAAGACAGGGACATGGAGAATCAAGCCGCAAGTGCATGTCACCTGCCAAGAAGCAGTTACAGTGCCAGGAGGTCTACATTTGTTTCTGAGGTCTGCTTTCTCTGTCAAGCAGGGGTAAAGATGTGCAATCTACTCTATTACCATGTGGCTGTCAAGCCCCCATGCCATGAGGGTAAAACCTTCCCCGTAAGTGGTGAGTATCTGTGCTACTGTATGCAAAGAGGCGGGCCTGGGAATGCAGCCCGCATGCTCTTAATGCTAAAAGTACAGGTGGGGAAGGTCGGTCAGGTAGTGTGCATGGGCCTGACATCTGTATCTACTACAGATGAGTCTGAAAACTACACGTCTGGCCTGCTGTGCACAGGGAGGCCCCAGGTGTTAGGAAAGGGGATCCGCAGTAAGGATTGGGGACAAACCAGGCCCAGGGGACACTGGTAGCTTCTGAGTTACCTGTTGACAAGTAGTTGGGGTGAATCATAGGGTGGTCCCGAGGGTTGGCACTTCTCAGTTTGAGCCAGCCCACACTTGTGGCCCTCATGGTCCCCACATGTACCTAGAGAGGTCCAGAGGAAACAGTTCACAGTCATCTCCATTAACTACCACTCAAAAGCTTAGAGAAGGCCCAGGTTCCCTGTGGGTGGGGACTCAGCATTCAATGTGGAACATGCAAGGTTGAGTACCTGACCCTCTTCCGACCACCCCATCCCCTGTCTGGCCTTTATTTCTTTGTCTGAAACTTTCAGGGGATGATCCTGGGGCTGAGGTAGTTTTGCCTGTTCTCACAGGTATGGATCCTGCCCTCTATACATTCTGCAGACTGACTCCTGGGCTCTCTCCCTGGAGTAAAGTTTGGGCCCCCTTTCCTCTTCCAGTCAGACAGTAGCCACTGGGGAGCAGAGTACCAGATGAAGGTCTGCATGGTGGGACAGGTAACACCATGAAAGTCTAGACTAATGCAGGAGCAGGAAGGCAGGGCGTCTGGCCATGGCTGTCTGCATACCTGGTAAGCATCCTGCTGGGTGGGTTTCCGCCCGTGGTCAATCACTTGGGAGGGCAGGAAGTGGAACTGGATGTCCGGGTGGGGGACCCCAGGCCGGCTGCGGATGAACCCTCCTGTTTCCAGATGGGATGTGGCTCCATCCCCTGAGGGTCACAAGGCAGAAGAGCTAGTCAGGGTATGGCAGGTGGGCCAGCTGTTCCCAGAGTCCCTCCTCTTCTTGGGCTTGGGGCTTGGGTTCAAGGTCTGTCCCTAATTGTTTTCTTTCTCCAGGAGGCCATACCCAGCATTACAACTTAAAAGCCAGCTACATGCTAAGTGAGGGGCTTCATCAGGTCTGCAAAGGCTACTACCTGCCTGCCAGGCAGGACCTTTGTGTCCTTGCCTTGCAGATAGGGAAATGGGCTCTGGTGGCTGCCATCCAACTTCATACCCAACCACCGGAAGGCTCATCTTGGCTCTTCAGGAAGAAAACCATGACATCCACAGACCATAGCCACCAAGTTTACCAGGAGGTAGGCCCACCTGTTAATGCCACCAAGTTCACCGGGAGACAGGCCTACCTGTGAACTTCCAGAGCCACTCCAAACCGATGCAGACCTTCCGCAGAGGCTTCTGGGCCGTGTGGAGGGTGATGGGGTGCATGCATGCCTGCTGAATGTAGATCTCTAGGTGGTCCTGCAGGTTCTGCCCAACTCCTAACACGGGAAGGAATGGTTAGGAAAAGTGGCTTCCACAGGGTCCAACCCTTGGTTTTGGAAATGTCTCTCCAGGCCATGTATCTTTTCAGCCAGTTCCTGCCTGCTCTTGCCCCAGCTTACAAGTTGTCTGCTGGGGTCACTACTTCTAGCCTGTTAGTCCAGTCTGGCCCTCTCTCAAATGTTGCTAAAGCTACCTGCCCTGCTGTTACTCCCTCTACAGCAGCCACTCAGGTGCCCTGGCCCAGCCCTTCCCAGCAGCACCCTCCAAGGACGGGCCGCAATTACAGCTGGTATAGAGTGGCAATCTGTCACTGTTTGATGGCCAGATTGACAGCTGTCAGCCCCCAGTCTGTGGAAGGAGGAAGCAGTCCCAGCATGCCATGCAGGGACTGCTCGGCACTCAAGTTCAAGGGCACGCTGGGCAGTCCAGACAGAGACCGCGCCCACAGGCCTCTCAAGGAAAGGTCTCAGTGAAAGGCCAGCCTCTCAGCCATGGAGGATGAGGCAAGAACGCTAAGCCCTTGAGGACATCCCAGACAGTTGAAAAGATGAAGCCTGGGTCTTTACCTGGACAGTGGGTCCAGAGCCCTGAGCTGGTCTGACTTACTTGTGCTGAGAGGGCTCGTAAATCTTGGGGGTAGACCTTTCGCACCTCAGACCTGTACTGGTGCTGATCTCAGCCCTACTGTTACAGGATGCACTCCTAAAAGGTGCAGAGGCTGCCTGGAGGGGGAGGGGCGAAGGGAACTAGCACGAGGACCCAGGGGCTGGTAAGAGGAGTGCCCAGTGAGGCCCAGTGGCCCTCAGACGTGTACGAAGGATAGATGTGACACTCTGAAGAAATGCCACCTCCCCACTCCAAGCAGTAAGCTGCTGGGCTCTCCGGAGTCCGTCCTCTGGGCAGCATTCAGAAAGGGAGCTCACCAGGCAGGTGGCACACCACGGGGATGCCCAGTTTCTTGAGGTCATCTGCATTTCCAATACCAGAGAGCATGAGCAGCTGTGGAGAATTGACGGCACCCCCACTCAGGATCACCTCCTTGCTGGCGTACACCTGGAAGAGGCAAGGGACCACCAGTCACACTTTCTGAAAAGCCAGCTGACCTACTATAGCGTCACGGAGAGGTATCCAGTCACAACCCTATCACAGGAACGCGGCCTTGGGAAATTACACCATGTGGAGAGTCTGCTCCCAGGCCCTAGAGTCAAGAGGTGGGAGCTTACTGGTTGGCTACTTAAAAGCAACCTTTTGGAGTCACCATGTGTGACTTTCAGTAATAGCCATAACAGTAACAAGGGGCCTTAAAAACAGGGAAGGTAGAGCTCCAAGGTGATCAATGATAGCAGACACTCCAGTGATTTGAAGCAAGCCTACAAATAGCCACCTCTCCTGGGAGGGAGGGGTATGTCTCTGACATACCCGAGTGAAGAAAAGCACCATGTGTATATAGTATGATTACATCTGTGCGCTCTTAAACTTCCAGGATCAATCCAATGCTTTCTGACAGGCCAGGACCCTGGACCCACGTTAGAAGGTACTAGAGGACTCCGGGGGGTGGATGTGGTAGGTAGAGGCCTATGGAGTCATTCACATCAGGGTACCATGGAGTCTTCAAGCACCAGGGGTTGGGGGCTTCTGACCTCTATGTCTTGTAAGGCCCCAGGGACAATCCTGCCACCACTATCAGCTGTTAACTCAGCATAGGGACAAGAGCATGTGATTGCCAGGTCACTGCCTACCCCTTCCCGCCCTCTAAGTCCCCACACCTCCCCCAGAAGCCACCTCACCTTGTGGCTCTGGCCATTCTTGAAGTACTCTACACCCACTGCACGTGTGCCCTCAAATAGCACTCTGCTCACAAGGGTCTGGACCTCGGCCCTGAGGTTGGGGCGGCTCAGTGCTGGGTGCAAGTAGGCACAGGCTGCGCTCCAGCGCTTCCCTGCAGGAGGGAGCAAGATCATGTGTGGCCTTCTGCTCTCTCCTTCATTCCTGGGCAGGAGGAACATGCTAGAGAAAGCAACTCTATCCCGCCCTGGGCTATTCAAGATCTGCCTTCAGGTATACCCTAGCCTGCAGTGCAGGCTGCTGAGAGCCCCAGGATGTGCTCTGTCCTGTTGTAGTCAAGGCCCCGTGCTGGGTCTACATGCATCCATCCACAAAGGGGTGATGGCTAACGCAAGGTAAGCCGTCTTGTGCCAACTCTTTCTGCCTCAACTTGCTCATCGGCAAGTCTCTAGAAGACTGTGGGTTATTCATTACACAGAGCTGTTTTCCTTTACTCTTCCAAGGCCTCTCCTGCCCCCAGCCGGGCCACTGGGTTCATCCTGGCCATAGGCACCACAGGACTGAAATCTCTACACTTCTCAGCTTCCTAGATCTGTGGCTATAGGGCTTGGCTGCCCCATCAGGCTAGGCAGGACCCTGGAGATTCTGCATTCGCCTCTGCTGTACCACACGGTCTAGAGGCTCAGCAAATGCCCAAGTAGTTGGGCCATGTCTTATGATGGCTAGGTGAGTCTGGAATCTCCCTGTCACCTAACACCAGCTTTATTTTGGCACTTAGTGACCATGATGGGGTCAGGAGGAATGACTATAATTAGAAGGGGCTAATTAATCAGTACCTTGGTGGACGGTCATGTCCATCCAGCCGAAGCCCTCCTGTTGGAAGCCATTCATGTCTTCGGTGAAGGGGTAGCCAGCCTGATGTGCTGCCTGTAGGAAAGCCTGGTGAAGGGGGTGGTTGGTCTTGCCCCGAGACACATGCAGTGGGCCGTCACCACCACGGTACCTGTTGGGTCCCAGCTCGTGCCTCTGTGCCTTTCGGAAGTAGGGCAGGCAGTGCGCATAGTCCCAACCCTCAGCACCTTGGAAGTGCCAGCGGTTATAGTCCTCGGCATGTCCACGGATATAGACCATGGCGTTGAGGGATGAGGATCCCCCCCAGACCCGGCCTCGTGGCCAGTACAATACACGGCCATCCAGGCCTGGCTGTGCCTCAGTGTGGTAGTACCAGTTGTACCTGTCATCACACAGGTTGGCTACAAGGGCGGCAGGCATGTGGATCTTCCACTGGAGACGCTTGCTCCCCATCACCAAGTCCTTAGGACCTGCCTCTAGCAGCAGCACCCGATGGTTTGGGTCCTCAGTGAGCCGGTTGGCTAGCACACAGCCAGCAGAGCCTGCACCTACCACCACAAAGCTGTACTCATCCTGGCCTACAGAGGCAGCACTGGCCACAGCACGGCCGCAGGGGTGCCATGACTGGCCCAGCACAGCCCGTGCCAGGGCTCCACGTGGACTCACACGTCCTCTCTTCCAACCTCTAAGGACTGGCCACATGCTTCCAGCCCAGTTCCTCTTATCCACGGACAGGAGCAGGAAGACTCTCTTTTCCTAGAACAGGAAAAATGGCTTTAACATTCTAAACTTCATAGTATACGCAGAAGCAGCCTGGAGCTCGGTGGTCATGCCGACACACCAAAGGACCTGCCTCATGTGGGCAAGGTAGTCACTTATGCTAGGCATTACCCTGGGGAGCTAGAACCTAGGGTGGGAATTTCATTATGGAGATGATAATTCAGAACTGGGGTTGGGAAGAAGGGAGGCCCTTCACAGGCTCGGGGGTGGGAGGTGCGTGTCTCTGGCCAACTTCTACATGATACCCGCAGGACCTTGGAGGCTGGACATGTAGTAGCCCAAGACTTTCCATCCGGGCAGAAAGGGGGCTGCTCTTGCTACTTCAGGCAGGACATTGCATTTTCATTACAGGAATACACAGAAGAAGAAAGGAAAAATGCTCTCCAGATGGAGAGGTGCAAAGTAACAAAGAGAAGGGTCAGTGAAGGTGAGGGGTGAAGAGTGTGCAGTTCATAGCCCCCGGGGATCCTGGGATGCACCAGGACACAGGGTTGGAGCCACACTTTCCAAGATCACCTTGTAGAGTAGTAGAGTTAACAGAGAAATGCCAATGGCTTAAAAAATATGAGATGATAATTACATCATTTTTCTCTTCCTTTCCTCCCTCCAATCCCTCCTGGGTACCCCCACCTTGGTCTCTTTCAAAGTCATGCCTTTTTCTTCAATGGTTGTGACAGGTCGACATAGGTGTGTACATAAACACAACCTGCTCAGCCCACAGGATGTTATTTGTATGTATATACCAACGACTTTTGATGGGTCCTCTCTCACCAGTGCCCCACATGTTTGGTGCAGAGGTTGAAAAGAGCCTAGGTATGCTATCGAACTCCCAGTGGCAAGATGGTCTGAACCCCCCCCCCCAACAACCTCTAGTCTCCACTGAAGCTGCAAGGAAAGCCCCTTGTCATTTCTGGCATGCCTAGATGCAAATGGTAAAAAATCCCCCTAGCTTTCCCTGTATCGGTCCTGTATCCTGGAAGCAGAGGCAGGGGACAGAGGACGGCACCTAAGGGAGAAGAAAGTGGCACTTCTGAACACTGTGTCTGAAGTAGGAACTCTGCCAAGAGTCCCGCACACCACTACCATCCTCTCAGTCTTGAGCTCCAGGCCCCACATCAGCACAGGGTAGCAATGGCCCAATGCTCAGCTCTCCCATGGATGAACTAGTTACATCCTTTGTAAGAAGACACCATTTACCCCAGTCGCCATTAGCCTGTTACACACAAGTCATTATTCCCTAATAATTGGGAAACACACAAATAACTGTCCTCACAAAGAGAAAGCATGCAACAGAAGCGGCCCCGTGGCGTTAGAACCATCCAACAAGGACATTCCATGAAGCGAGATAACAGCCATTAGAAAGGATTTCGCTGACAAGTGGACATGTTGAACAGAATTTCAAGGAACTTATTGTGGTGATGTAGTGTGTACCCTAATAAACTTGCTTGAGGATCAGAGGACAGAGCCAGCCACTAGATTAGACACAGAGGTCAGGCAGTGGTAGCACACACCCTTAATCCTATCACTCGGGAGGCAGAGATCTGGATCTCAATGAGTTCAAGGCCACATTGGAAATAGAGCCAGGCCTGGTAGCACACACACCTTTAATCCCAGGAAGTGACACGGCTGTGCAGAAAAAGGTATATAGGGCATGAGAAGACAGGAACTCACTCTCTTTAGACTGAGGATTTCATAGAAGTAAGAATCAGTGGCTGCCTGTTCTGTTTCTCTGATCTTTGAGCTTTCACCCTGAGGTTTTGTTTTGATTTTTTTAAATTAAAAGACCATCTAAGAACTGAACAAGTTATCAGTGGGCTGGGGAGAGGTCTCTGTGGGTGAAAGCGCTTACTTTACAAGCCTGGTGACTTGAGTTTAGTTACCAGGACCCATTTTAAGAAAAGCTGGACACAGTGGCACACATCTGTAATCCCAGCACTCCTGCAGTGACATGACAGATGGAGACAGGAGAATCGCCTTGAAGATTGTGGAGTCAGTTAGCCTAGAGTACACAGTAAGGCAGAAAAAAGAGACCCTGCCTCAAATGTATGGAAGGAGAGGTCCAACTCCCCAAAGTTGTCTTATGACCTCTGCATCGACACAGTGGCATGTGCATTCCCCACTAATAAATTAATAGAAATTTGAAATGCTCAGTCTTCTTTAAAAACAAAAATGCAAGAAAAAGTACAATACTAGAGATAAACAAGTTTTGATTAGATGTAACAGGAGGGAATCTATGAAGTTGAAGATTAGGTGAAGAGAAATCGCTACATGAAAATGTGGAGAAAGAAGTGAAAAGGGGCGGAGGAGAAAGAATGGGAACCTAGGAGCTTAGACCATCAAGCTAACATGTGGATAAGTAGAGTCTAAGCAGGAAAGCTAGAGGGGGGTGGGGGGGTGGAAGGTCAGTTCCTTGAAAGATACGATGCGCCAAAATGCACACCTTATGAGAAGAAACAAGACACCAGAGTAAGCCAATATATATAATAAATAATAAATAACAACATTCCTAAACGAAGTAGCAAGCCCAGAGGGATGGATGCTCAGGAAGTTCTTGCAAACACCTAAGGATGAGAATATACTGATTTTCTCCAGTCCCAGTCAGAAGAAAGAACACATCTTCACCCATCCTGCAAGGCCAGCATCACACTAATACCCAAACCAGACAAAAGCACCAAAGAAAGAGAACTACAGCTCAGTATCTCTTATGAAGAATGATGATTAAATATGCTGGTGTGGGCCTTAGAGTGGGTCAATACAGCTGGCGGGGGCAGGCAAGAAAAATTCTGTCATGCACACATGCGCATACATGCAAAAATAAATAAATCTAAAACATTTTTAAAGTGTTATGAATCCGGTTACATACAAAAAGACTTATGCACCACATTCAAGTGGGGTTGACCCCAGGGTGTTCACCATTTGAAACATTTTACATTTGAAAATCAGCTCATGGTGCCCTGTGTGTGTTTACATCCCTCACAGACCTATAGGCTGGCTTCCCTACCTTGGATTCCAAAACGGGGAAATCATTCACCCATTTCATGTGTAAAAAGGACTTTTACCCTGTGTTCAAATCCAACATCAAGAAGGTAGGGCTGAGCTGGGCAGTGGTGGCGCACGCCTTTAATCCCAGCACTCGGGAGGCAGAGGGAGGTGGATCTCTGTGAGTTCGAGGCCAGCCTGGTCTACAGAGCAAGTTCCAGAAAAGGTGCAAAGCTACACAGAGAAACCCTGTCTCGAAAAAACAAAAACAACAACAGAAAAAAGAAGGTAGGGCTGGCAGAACAGAAGACATCACATGACAAAAAGAAACAAAAAATTAATGCAGCGGTACCTTACAGAACAAGAGTCATAGTACGACAAGAATCAGTCACAAGAGTCAGTCACGGGATGACAGGAGTCACAGGATGACAGATTGCTTGTGGGAGATGAGCACATAAATGGCCTGAGTGTCAAGTATCAGGCCCCAGCAGGAATTAAAGAAGAAAACAAAGAGAAGAAATGGAAGGAGAGACCGACCACAAATGTGAATGGCAGAACAGATCTCCAAGAGAAAAATATGACCAAGATGACATGAACATCAGAGATCAGCCCTTTGGTATTCGGGTTCAAAATGTAAGGTTATTAAATGTCACAAGTGGGGTCATGTCAGCAATTTGGCCTTCCTGGAACCAATTCAGTTCCTACTGAGGTCTCAGGGCCGTCAATGTAGCCCTTGGAGCTAATATTAGAAGTGAGAAACAACAGGCTTGCACTAAAATGAAATGTACTAGGGAGAAACTTGACCTCAAATGATCCATATCACAGGAATATGTTGCAAGGGATGGTGAAAAGGAGCCTGGAATTCAATTCTAGTTCTCCTCCTCCTCCTCCTCCTCCTCCTCCTCCTCCTCCTCCTCCTCCTCCTCCTCCTCCTCCTTCTTCTTCTTCTTGGTTTTGGTTTTGGTTTTGGTTTTGGTTTTGGTTTTTTGAGGCAGGGTTTCTCTGTGTAACTTTGCGCCTTTCCTGGATCTCACTCTGTAGCCCAGGCTGGCCTCAAACTCAACAGAGACCCGCCTGGCTCTGCCTCCTGAGTGCTGAGATTAAAGGTGTGTGTGTGCCACCACTGCCCAGCTTGGAATTCAATTCTTAAAGTTGCTGGGATCCAACAGAACCAGAAGCTTCTGGGAAATTTGATAGACTTGAAAAAGAAAAGAGAAAGAAGGAAAGGAAGGAAGGAAGGAAGGAAGGAAGGAAGGAAGGAAGGAAGGAAGGAAGCTACAGAAGAGCAAAAGCACACACACACACACACACACACACACAACCCCTCTTCCTTTGCTGAGACTTTAGGAAGCAGCTGCGAGAGTAACAATAAAGAAAAGAGAAGAAGGAGAAGAGGAAGAAAGTCATTCAGCAGAGACTGTAAGAGGACTTCATGAAGAACTAGCAGTCACAGTGACAGAGGAGAAAGCCAAGGAAAAAATGAAGGTTTCTAAAACGAAAGAGTCCGGAGGATATTAGCAGATGAGGCCATGCTTGTTCTGATGGCAAGTCCAGAAGCCACCATCCCAGTCTGAAAAGGAAAGGGCCGGACAGAGTGGGATCTGAAGTCGCTGTGGGGATGAGGGCAGCGGGAGAGGCGGAAGCGGGAGTCCTGGTGGTCCCCAGCAAAGCGATGTGTGAAGGTGAGCATTGCAGAGTCCAGGGAAGCGTGGACTCTGGAAAGGGTGCCAGGAGCCAGGTGCAGAAGAGAGAGCACAGTGAGTGCCCTGGAGAAGAACACAGCAGTGCCAGGGAGCAAGGGGCAGAGGGGAAGCAGAGCCCTGGGACAGCCGCCAGACAGAAAAGGGACTCCATTTTCTCCCTGTCTTTAGCAAGGGCTAACTCACACGTTATTATCACTGTAACTAAAAAACAAACAAACAAACAAACAAAACTCTTAATTTTCCATCTCTGTAAATTGTCATTTCAAGTATACAATAACATGAGTACCACAAAGGTTGACGTTTGCAGGTATTTGTAGGCAATCTATTTAGGGGTATAGGAAAAAAAATTTTTTTCTGTTGGTAACTGTTTCTTATGCCTTGTACAAGATTTAAAATATGTAAGTAAGTAACTATGTGACTTTATTTTTTGTTCTGAAACACCATTTAAATAATGACAGAACACTGAAAAAAAAAAAAAAAAGAGAGAAAATCAGTTCGTGAAGCCAGGGGTGCTGGCACACACCTTTAATCCCAGCTCTTGGAAGCAGAGGCAGATGCATCTCTGTGAGTTCAAGGCCAGCCTGGTCTACAAATTGAGTTTCAAGACAGCCAGAGCTGTTACAAAGAGAAACCCTGTCTGGAAAAACCAAGAGAGGGGTGGAAAAAAGGAAAATAAAACAAATGAAGGAAGAAACAAATATAATTATTACAGGAGATGTGGAAACAAGAGATACAGAAAAGGCATTTGGCAAGGTTTTTTAAAAGTGCCTTTCCATTGTGCAACATGATATGGATTATCTATAAAGCTCCTATACTGAACAGGGTTGGTGGCGAAGAACTCAAAAGCTTTCCCTCCAGAATCAGAGCAAGGCAGACACCCTCTCTAATTTTAACATCACACTGGCTGTTACAGATAACTCAACAGTCAAGAGAAGGATCTTAAAGAAGCATTCAGACTGGGAAGAAAGACGTGAACTCTTCCTGGCCAATGTGATCATCTTTGTAGAAAATCCAAAAGAACTGACCAAAAAGGTTCCTGAAACTGACAAGCAGTCCCAGGAAGACCACAGGACACAGTGTGAGACACAAGCATCGTCACTCTCCAGTATGCCAGCAATGAGCAGGGGCTACCTGGAACATGACGCTATTTAACGCAATGTACCAAATAAAAAGGACTAAATCTAAAACACATTTGCAAAGGCCAGCTACTAAACTCTAACAAAAGATATCAGAGAAAAACCAGCTAGGTGAAGAGACAGTCTGGATTTGTGGGTAAGGAGATTCAATGTTGTCAGTTTTCTTTACATTTTGATTTACAAATCAATGCAATGCAATCCCAATCAATACCCAAGCAAGATTTGTGAGTATTGACATGCAGTATTTATGTGCAGAGGCAGAAGGCCTCAGACAGCCAACACAAGGTTCAAAGAGAGGAGCCACGTAGGAGGGCTGACACACCTGAAGTTTAGCCTTGCTGGGAAGCACAGTAACTGAGACAGTATGGCATGGCCAGAGGAACAGGCAATCATCAGCAGAACAAAGCAGAGCCCAGAAACAGTCACATAAACAGATCAGCTGGTCTTTGTCTAAGAAACAAAGCCGTGAAATGGAGAGAAACGGTCTGCCAGGACCACTGCACACAAACAAGCAAAGCTGGACTCAGGTGTATCTTAAAAATTAATAGATCACAAACCCAAGAGTAAAACACGAAGCTGTAAAACAAAAAAAAAAATCCCAGAACACACAGGAGAGCTCATTGTGTGGGCCTGACAAAGACTTCCTAAGAAAGGATGCCAAAGGCACACACTAAAACAAACAAAAACAAAACAATAGTGATGAACTAGATCTCATCAACAAAAAAATATCTACTCTACTAAGATACTGTCAAGAGAATGAAAGAATAAGCCCACTGGGTGGACTTGTAATGAACTGTCACATAAAACATACACATCCTATACTCCTAAGGTCATCAGTAACAAATGTCCTGATTGCCAAATGGAACCATACAAAGCACCTGAAGATCAGTGGCACAGCCCACACCACCAGGGAACAACCACTGAAAGATAACAGACTGCATCGTGATGGCCCTAGGGACTGCAGAAGTAGTGCAGTAGAGCCACACGAAGAAATGGACACATTGGGCATGGTGGGGCATGCTGGGATTAACAGCACCTGGGAGTCTGAGGCCGGAAGACACGACTTTAAGACCAGCGTGGGCTACACAGAACCTTTTCTCTCAGAAAAGAGACAGAAGGAGCTGAAGGACGAAGGAAGGAGGGAAGGAAGGGGAAAGGGAGAAGGAGAAGGAGAAGCCCCACAGAGCAGTGAATGAACCACAGCATCTCAGCTCAGTATGGATGGATCCTAAAAGTGTAGTCATAATACAGGAAGAAAACCACAAGAGCTTATAGCCTGCATGAATTTTAAAGCATGCAATTCATATATGTGTGAAATATCTAGAATTTATGAAGCACAAACTAACAGATTTGAAGGGAAAATAGTTCTATAATAACTGAAGACTTCATTCAATGTTTGAGGTTCAATGATGATAGATTACTAAGGTAACAGAAGGAAGAAAAACACCACAAGCCAATTGGACATAACAAATGTATACAAAGTATTCAACCAAACAACAGAAACACATTTTTTTCCCTCAAGTGTACACAAACCAACCTCTAGGACAGCTTGTACATTTTAAAGACAGAAAACATACCAGGAATGTATTCACACAGCAGTGGAATGGAACTGGAAATCAAACAGAAGAAAAACTCACAAAAATATGAAATTAACACTTCTAAAAGCCCAGTGTGTCAGAGAAGAAATCACAGAGGAAATTAGAAACATGTGAGCCAAACAGAAAAGAAAGTGCGGAACACCGCAGCTTACAGAACACCACAGCTTACGCAACGCGGTGAAAGCCGTGTTATCAGCGCGTGCTGAGCTGCATCTGCTACCCTCAAACAGAGGGAAGATCTTTATCCTGTGAGCAACTAGAAAATAGAACAAACTAAACCAAGGCTAGCAGAGGGAAGGAAACACTGGAGACCAGAGCACAGATAAAGAAAAACAATGGAGGAAGCTGATGGAGATAAAAGCACCAGCAAAATCGATAAGCCTTAGTGCTGTGTTCAGTGCTGACATAAGAAAGCTTTTCAGCTAAGGACAGGATCAACACACTAGTGCAAGTTCTTGCCAGAAGAATTACACAGAGAGAGAGAGAGACACAGACAGACAGACAGACAGATTATTATAGGTATTAAATTTAATAGTTATATAAAATCAGTTGCATTTCTATACAGTAATGACAATCTGAGAAATGAGGGAGGAAGTTACATGTGTAATGGCATACAAAGAATAAAATAAGAGCTACAGAGATAACTGAGTTCAGATCCTACCACCCATGTAAAAAAACAAACCAAAACAGCTAGGCATGTCTGTGTTTGCACAAGTAACACCCCCACCACAGTGGGCAAGAGGATCACTGGGGCTTGGGCTCACCAAGTCTAGGTCTAGGTTCAGCAAGAAACCCTATCTCAAAGGAATAAGGCAGAGGAAGGAAAGGGTAATAGAGCAGGGTACCTCCTCTGGCCTCCC
Organism: Onychomys torridus; assembly: GCF_903995425.1. Taxonomy (NCBI): domain Eukaryota; kingdom Metazoa; phylum Chordata; class Mammalia; order Rodentia; family Cricetidae; genus Onychomys; species Onychomys torridus. The sequence goes on along the minus strand of NC_050451.1, from coordinate 3,688,196 downwards.
TGTGTGTGTTCATGGGGGTGTACACAGAGTGGGGGGAGGAAGAAGCAGAGGGAGGAGAGGGACGGGGAAACAAAAGATTGGGATTAAATTTAACCAAGGATTTAAAAGAAATACTACATTAGTTATCAGTTGCTTTACTGTTGCTGTAACAAACTACCTGACAATAGCAGCTTAAAGAAGAAAGGTTTTGCTTCAGCTCAGGCCATGAAGGGATACAATCTGTCACAGAGGGGAAGGGATGGAGGCAGGCCTGTGGAGTGGCTAATCACACGGCCTTTGCACTCAGGCAGCAGAGAGAGATGAATGCCTGCCTCTGCTCACTTTTTCTTATTCAGTCTAGGGCCTCAGCTTGTGACATAGCTCCACTCACATTCAGGGTGGGTGGGTGCTCCTGCTTCCCCATCAAATTTCTGCAAATGCCCACACTAACACAACCAGAAGTGTGGACTCTACAAGATTATGAATCCTGGCAGGTTAAAAATCAAGATTAACCATCACATTGGTTATTGAAAACTATAAAATGTAGCTGAAAAGACAAAAAATTTGTATTAAAATAGAAAAACACCCCATGTTCATAGGTTGCAAGAATTACTGTTGTCAAGATACAGTAGCATCAATGCAATGTGTAGATTTCTACCAGAGTTTCAGTGGTATTTCTTTTTTGCAGCTGAAAAACTAATGTTGAAGGTCAGTGAGATGTCGACAGGAAAAGGTGCTTGCTACCAAACCTGACAACCTGAGTTTGAGCCCAGGAGCTCTATGTTGAAAACAGAGAGGTGACTCCCATAACTCGTCCTCCAACCTTCACACAAACACAGTGGTACGTGCACACAAGCAAGAAAAAGGGGAAATGTGTTTCAGAAATTATATGCAATCAATCAAGGGCATCCAAACGGAAAAACAACAATAAAAAAAACCACCAAACCAAAACCCGAGGAAGAATAGCAAATCTGGAAGACTCACAGTTCTGGGTTTTAAGCCACCGCGAATCCATAGTCACCCAAACTGCAGCCCTGTCGGAAGCACAGCCATGTGGGCCAGTGCAGTAAAGCGGAAGTGAGCCCTTGCACGGACGGCTCAACTGGTTCTCAACCAGCGCCCAAATCATTCAAAGAGGAAACGAAGGTCTTCTTAACGAATGGCGCACGGGGAGCAAGCCACATGCTAGAGTGTGAACTTGAACCCTTGCTTTCGGCCCAGACAAAAACCAATCCAAGAAGCTAGGGAGATAGTTCAGTTAGGAAAGTGTTTGCTGTACTAGCCTGAGGACCCGAGTTCAGATCCCCAGAACCTATGTGAAAGCCAGGTGGAGGGGGGGTTTGAGGAGATGGTTCAATCGAGTAAAGTGCTTGCTGTATACAACCAGAAGGAGCTGAACTCCAGTCTGCAGTACCCATGTAAAAGGCTTGGCATGGCCACGCATGTGGCTGTAACCCCAGGGCTGTGGAATGGGGAGACAGGATTGCTGGAATTTGCTGGCCACCAGCCTAGCTTCAGTTCTCTTGTTTCAAGGGGAAAAGGATTGTCCTCATTTGGTGACCATGAAAACACATGTACATAACACACAAACACACACACACACACACACACACACACACACACACACACACACACGGACGGACAGAGAGTGCACCAGATGTGGCAGTACGTGCATGTGATCTCACTGCCAGGAAGGCAGAAATAGGACTAGATGGCCAACCAGCCTTGCTGAATCAGGAGCTCAAGGCTCAATAAGAGACTCTAGCTCAAAAATTACAGTGGGGTCAGGTGTGGTGGTGCACGCCTTTATCCTAGCACCCAGGAGGTGGAGGGCGGGCAGATCTCTGTGAGTCTGAAGTAGCCTAGGCTATGTAAATAAGTAAATAAATGAATGAATGAATTAATGAATGAATGAATGAATAAACAAACAAAAAATAAATAAAGTGAGGTGGAGAATTAAGAAGACACCTGATACTGATCTCTGGTAACACACACACACACACACACACACACACACACACACACACACACACACACACACACACACACACACACACACGGACTAATTCAGAACAGATCAGAGACATAAGGGTAAGACATAATAAAATTACAGAACTCTCAGATGAAAACATGGCAGCAATCTTCATGACATTAGATTTGGTGACTTTTCTCAAACATCATGCCAACATGACAGGAAATAAAAGAAAAAAAGGACACCACGGAGAGTGAAATGACAAGCTTGGCACAGTTGGGACCCGTGCAATCTCAGCACCCTGAGACGGAAACAGGAGAGCAGTGTGAGAGGCCAGCCTGGCCTATGGGGAGTTCCAGCTGCTTTGCAAGACACGTTTCCAGAAACAAAATCCAGGTTCAGTGACAAACCCACAGAATAGAGTGCGCCGCAGTCCAATAAAGCACTAATATCCAGGGTGCACAAAGACCTCCTGGAACTCAGCAACAGCAAAACCTCCATGGACACCAACCATGGATAGGGGAGCACAAAAGGATGCTTACACATCACCAGTCATTAGAGAAATACAATCCAAAAGCCACAGGGAGTGATCAGCTCATATCCACCAGTATGCCTAGAACAAATGGAACACAGCAAGAGTTGGCCAGGACCTCCACAAGTTACAGCCCTTGTACACTGCTGTCACAGTATCAAATGTTACAGCCACTCAGGGAAACAAGCTAGCAGTTTTTCAAGAAGTTTGAGAGTTACCACAAGGGTCAGTAGTCCTACTGAGTAGACAGGGGAGATGAGAGAAAGGGTCCCCAGTGGCAGTGCCACACCAGTGTTGTAGCAGCCCTCATCCCAAGAACCAGGTAGGAAGAGGCAGGCTGGCGTATTCAGATGAATAGATAAGCAGAGTGTGGCATGTAAAGACAGTGGAACATGATTCATCTTTAAAAAGGAATGGAATTCTTATACAAGCTAAAACATGAATGAAACTGGAAATCATTATCAGTGAAATAAGCCACATACCCAAGAAGAGGTGATTTGTAGACAGAGAAACTGGATTTTAAAAGTGGGAAAGTGTGTAACGGGTGCAAAGCTTCTGCTTGGTGAGCTGAAGAATGGTGGAAACAGCCCACGGTGGTAAGGCTGTGACTGAACTGTAAACTTAAAAATGACTAAAATAATCACCCCCCACTGTCCCCCAGCCTATTAAAAAAAGAAAAGAAAAAAGACAAACGAAACCCAACAATAACAAAACCAAACCTAACCAAACCCCCACCCTTAGTAGAAGGGCCCCACAAGCAGTTTCTGGGTGGTGCTGTGAAGTAACTCAGTCATTTGAAAGAGAAGGGTATAAATATTTCGGGCTAGGGCTGGGCTCAGTGGTGCATGCCTCTTAGGCCCAGATCTCCAAAAAACCACCAGAGACCTAATCCTGTATGTAAAAGCAAAGAGCCTTTATTTTTCAAGCCCGACACAGCCGTGAGAGCAGAGTCCAGAGCCCAGGCAAGGTGGTTTTCTTGTTTTTTTTGTTTTGTTTTTTTAACCATAGCAGGTTGGGGTGAGAGGATTTCCAGAGTTCAGGACCCTGGTTGGCTGACATTTGTCTAGGGGCATAGGGAATGTTTGGAACGTCAGGTATTTCCCCTTAGATGCAGGCCCCACTGGGTGGGGGTGGCTCATGGCTTTCCCTAGGTCCAGGTGTTGCCTGCCAGACTGAGCTGTGTCTGGGCCACTAAGCCTGTCATGGCAGCTGTGTGGTCAAGCTGTAACTCAGAGGCTGAAAGAATGGCAGCTCCAGGCCAGCTGGGAGTGCAAAGCCAAACATTGTCAGAAACCACAGGTGTTGAGAACAGCAGCTACTCTGAGCAGGGAAGACACCCCCAAGGTTTCAATCTGCATCTGCCATGTTTTATTTCATACTCCAGGCCACAGGGACAGTAAAGTGGACAGATTTCGGAGCTTTCTCCTGAGGAGGGGGCCTGTTGAGGAGCCCTTCTCCTGTGCCCCAGGCATTGCAAGACCACAACCCCCGCCATATGCAAGTCTTCAACGACTCTACCAGGATACCCTTGCCCACAACTCAGGTTAGTGTGGGTCTGGTCCTGAGATAGCCAAAGATTTGTCTGGATGTGGTGTACAGATCAAATATGGAGAGGGGGAGCGGAAGTTAAACGGAGAATCCCAGACACAGGGCCACCACGGCGCTGCCCTGCTGTCACAGGTATCCACAGCATGACCCAAGACTGGAAGTGGGTGTTGCACAGTATGTGCAACTCTGTGGTAAGAACACTGGCCATTTCATATGTACATTCGGATTGCATGTGGTTTTGAGTCTGTGACCAGTTGCACAAGTCTGATGATTTTGTGGTGTTGTTGTTACAAAGGAACTGGAGCCAGAATAAAGTGTGTATCCCATTCCCTACTTGGGATACATCTGTCTGTGGGGCTGTGCAGCTGGAACACTAGAAACCATCTGAAAGGAACTTTTGAACAGGGCTCCTAATAGCACTCCTCTGTGTGTGTGTGTGTGTGTGTGTGTGTGTGTGTGTGTGTGTGTGTGTTTCTTTTCTAATATTCTCCCAGTACATACTAAGTACATATATACTATAGTAGGGTCAGCCCCATGGACCCCAAAGGTCCTGGCTTTCAGTCACCCAGGCAGGCCCACAATCTAGCCAAGCTTAGGAGTTGTTTTAACCTGAGGAACTCGGGCTCCTTGACAAAAGCTGATTCTGTTCTGGGCCCATTTGGGGAGCAGTAAGCCTTTCCAGAATAATGGGCACACTGGGATCTTAAAGGCATAGTCCTTGGTCTTAGCCATCTCACTTCCAGGAATGTAACTGAAAGAATGCTGCACAGCCAGACCCGAAGGGGATCGGTCCTGGGTTGTTAACACCACCAAGAAACTAATCTGAATGCCCACCAACAGAGTTCTGCTTACTAAAAAGTGTGTCCATCCATACAAAAGGGTCCTGCAAACCCATTTAAATAGTGACTCTATGGCCCTAGCAACTTCAACAGGCTCAGGTAGACCTGAGCCCAGAGCAGAGCTTCTGGAGAGCTTCAAGGCCCAGAAAAGTCACTTCCCGGCTCTGGGTCCCAGGACTGCTTCAGACTCCTATTGGGCCTGAATTCAGACCTGTTGCTCCTCCTAGAGCACACATCCCTGAGGCAGCAGCAAAACCCATGCTGGAGGCCATGGTCCCTCTTGCCAATCTGGGAGTCATTCTCGATTGGATTTGGGGTAGAACGTCTGAACTTTGACACCTGGCCTTCTAGTACTGGCTTTGACTTGCAATCTCCAGAGGACCCAGATGAGGCTGCCAACTGAGAATGGGTTTGTGCAAGAAGGAAGAGTCTCTATGTACACTGTACCATATATTAAAATGACAAGGGGAACAGCTGCCTGTGCTGAGCACCGGGCATGAGTTACGCCATTAAGTCCCCCAAAGGTATAGGGGACGCAAGGATCTTCACCGTCACTACCCAAGGGAAGTAAGCCCCAAAGAGTGAGATCCCTGCCCATGCCCTGCGTCAAGTCAGAGGATGGACCCACCTCCACCACAGTCCCTACCAATCAAGACACATCAAGGCAACCCAAAGGCCATACATAGTCTGAATGTGAGATGGGCATGAGGCACCAAACACCCATGCCAGAACAAAGGAGGCCAAGGAGTTGGCAAAGGTTTGGCTGCTTTCCTGCAGCCCAGCGGATCCTTGCTCGGTGCCACCGCTACCAGACCTACAGCATTTCTGGGTGAGTGCAGCAGTGTGGCCCAGTGGGGAAAGAGCCTCAGACACTGAGCTGAGACTTATGGTCTAGTGGTCCCAATAGGACCTTCACTGTCACCTCCAGCCCCCTCCCAGCAACCCAACTCCTTAGAATATCACTGTCATTCTAAGAGCCAGCCCAGCTGGTCTCTGCCTGTCACCCCACTGTGAGCTGCTCCTTAATTCCAAATGCATATACCAGCCCCTTGCATGTACTGATCTTTTCTCCAGGTGCTTGTACCAGTTTCTGTTCAACTGGCTTCCTTTTCCCTTTCCTCTGGCCTCATTTGAATTTGAATCAGCATTGTAGAGAAACCTTTGTCTACACTGGCCATGTTCATCCCGGGACTTTTCTATGTACTACCTTCCAAGTGCTGAGCCTAGCTTAGAGGGTGTACTCTGTAATACTTGCTGCAGAGACACACTCAAGGATGGATCTGCATGTGGCCCGTATAGCCAACTGTCCCTGGCAGTCTGAGATGTTGGGGCCAAGCCTATGTCTGTGCTAGGACAGACAGGAAGCGCCAGGCAGGAGAGACACAGGAAGTCCTGGGTCCTCACAGGGCCACGGCTACCTGGACATGTACACAGATCAAAGCCACTATGACAGGCATTTCACTGCGTGCCTGGTGCGCCCCGATGAACTAAAAAGCTTTGCCAGGAGAGTGTGTTATCTCCTGTCGGCAATCCTAGTCGAGAAGATGAGACACAAGGATCACAATAGGATTCACAGAAAGTTTGAGATCAACCTATGTGGGCTACATAAATGTCTTGATAAATAAACAAAGTTTAAGGCACTCTCTTCAGAAATCTGTCTTCCCTCCATTTCTCATATCGTCAACATAGATGGCAATTTTCTTCAACTCAACTTTCTCTTCCTAAGAGTGTCTCCACACACAGACACAGGGAGACAACTGCACGGGGGAGCGCCGAGGCCGAGTCCTCATCTCCAGAAACAGGGAGCTACCTGGCCTCTGACGGGAGGGCAAGGCCGTGCCCTCTTGCCCCTGTGACACAGGCAGACTACTCTGACATTGCTGGTGTAGATGAGACAGTACGGGATAAGGGAAATCCCCAGCCCCCAAACCAGGGCCATGAGACAGGCCCAAGGCTTTAGGAAACCTGTTGTCCACGGAATCCAGAACCCCTCCCACATACCTTGAAGCCAGGAGGGAGAAAAAGCCACCAGTCTGGCTTCTCTCTCACCCTCCCCACTCCCTACTCTCCACTACAAAAAACTGCTTCTCAGACCCTTCCCTCTCATTCTCCTGTGCCCTTACCTACAGAGTCACAGGGTCTGGGGTACCAACCTCTCAGACCAGTAAAGGCTGCTGTCCCCCATTTGAAACGGAGTCTGTTCTTTCATTATCCACCTCTCACTTTTTAGTACACGGAGCAGAGGCTGCCAAGAAAACTCGTCAGCATTGAAACTCTCCAAGGCTGATGCCACATGTCCCAGGGCCTTGCTCTTACTTACAGAATGACTTGGGTCGGTGGTTCCCAGTTGGGAACCGACATGCTGACTGGAGAAGCAGACACTGCCTGCCTTGGGGCTGCTTGGACTTAATGCTGTTTTCCCATCTCCCTGCCCATAGACCTGCTCCCGCTCAGGGGGCACACAAGCTTCTGCTTTCAAGAACCTGCCTCTGTGCCCATCCATACTTTCTCTCTGATCTCCCTTCTTTCTCTGTGGCAGTCTTCACCAAAGCAGAACACGGGTGGGGAACCCTGCGGACCTAACATGGCCTAAACACCCACTTGCCTTTCATAGTGTGAATGGGAAATAGCCTCTATGGCTCACGTGTTTGATCACTGGGTCCCAGCCCACAGTGCTCCTTTAGGAGATTGGAAGCTTTGAGGCAGAGAGAGACAGGGCTGGTGGCACTGGGTCACTGGGTGTGGGCCTGGAGGCTACAGCGCAGCCCCGCTCTGGCTTGAAGCACTCTTCGTTGGCATCATGCACGAAGCCATTGCTACAAGCTCTGGTACCCCACTAACTGACCCTCTCGGCCACCATGCCTCCCCCACCATGACAGACTACATGCCCTGAACTATGAATCACTCTAAACCTCTCCGCTTGTAAGTCACTTCTGTTAGCTATTTGGTGACAGAAATGAGAAAGCAGCTCCTGTCCTGCCAACCAGGGGCAAGTTGCTTCTCTGCTGGGGGAGTGGAGGGGCCACCTGGCACTTCCTTCCCTTGAAGGCTTATGTAGGGACTGACCCTGATTGCCCAAGGTGTATGTAAGGAAGGTGTAATAAGAAGATAGAATGTGGGTTGGGGATTTAGCTCAGTGGTAGAGTGCTTGCCTAGCAAGCCCAAGGCCTTGGGTTCAGTCCTCAGCTCCAAAAAAAAAAAAAAAGAAGAAGATAGAATGCAGTAAGGTTATCGTTGGGGGCCCTCCCAGAGGTAAGTGAGCAGCAGAGGGGGTGGGAGCAGCTTGGGTTGGCTAAGGGTACACTCCAGCTAGGAGTTCCACACATACTGTGCTGAGTCGTTCCTGTGCCGAGTGGGCTGGGCAGCAGAGAGGGCCTAGGGGCAGATGAGGACATGGCTTACTGGCTGCCACTGAGCAAGCACAGGCCTTGGTGGGCAGGCTCTTGTGCAGTCACAGGGCAACAAGAAGAAGATGAACAACTCCTCAGGGCTGTTAAAGGCCCTTCTTGTGACAGGCTCAGGACAGGTGTCAGAGCCATCAAAAGAATGGCAGCCTGGTGGACTTGTGTTATCAACCTTTACCCATCAGGGAACAACATGGAACTGGGAGGTTGTTTTGTTTACCAACAGCAATGAGGGAGCCTAAAGCTGCCAGCAGTAGGTGAAAACTTGCTATGAAAGTGGGAAGGGATGGCGATGGAGACCAGGTACAGAGGGGCACCAGAGATGGAGACCGGGTACAGAGGGGCACCGGAGATGGAGACCCTGGTACAGAGGGGCACCAGAGATGGAGACCGAGGTACAGAGGGGCACCGGAGATGGAGACCCTGGTACAGAGGGGCACCGGAGATGGAGACCGAGGTACAGAGGGGCACCGGAGATGGAGACCCTGGTACAGAGGGGCACCGGAGATGGAGACCGCAGTACAGAGGGGCACTGATTCTTCAGTGACTATGCATCCACTTCTGTCTACCCCACCGAGCCTGCCTGGCCAGGACCCACGACTCCTTCCCTGGAACCCTCCCACAGCATCCTAACAGTGTCCTGATGTCACTCGCCTTCCTGCATCTCCCACTGGAGTTCTCCACAGCAGCTGCTGGAGTGTCCTCAGAACGATGGGTTCCGGGAACTGGAAGAGGTGGGGAAAGCAAAGGGCAAAGGGTCAGCTTGGCTCTCACCAAATGACATCATGCAAAGAAGACAACGGAAAACAAATGGCAGCTCTTGACAACTGGGGACAGAGTCTACATGGAAGATGGCAATGCCACCTAGGAAATAATTATAACACTTAAACTGGAATGCCGTCATCATAATTTCAGGTATAGCAAGCATCTCCCATCAAGCACAGGAAAAGACAGAAAACAGAGTAGCATGCAGAGGGACATTGTCCACAGAATCCAGGTGGGGAAACCACACACATTTCTTAAAAATAACCTCAAGTAAATAAAAATGGTGGTGGTGGGCCGGGGCGGGGGGATCTACCATTTGTGAAAGAAATAAAGAGTATGTACGCCTGTGTCTGGTCATGTGGCTTTTAACTAGATCCTGGGGATTAGAACTCAGAGGACAGATCTAAGGAAGGTAAGAAACCATTGTCTGTCAGATGTGGCGATGGATCTTGGGGTGATGCTAATTAACACCCTTTCAAATATACAAACCAAAAAAACTGGCAGAAAAAAAATGATATGTAGACATTTTCTGTTGTTAGTTCCTCAACACTGTATTTGCATAACATTTACATTGCAGATTATGAATTTAAAAATCACAAAGATTAGAATGAGAGAAAAAAACCCAGGGTTACCCACAGGTGATAGGAAGGCAGGAAACTTAGAGAAGGAAGCAGAACAGGGGTCCCCCATTCTCATTTCCCCCAGCTAAATTTGCATATGCTTCCAAATTTCCATACGCGGGGGAATTTCAGCCACTGTTGACTTAGGATCTCAAATATCACCAACAAGGAGGGAAAGAGAGCACCCAGCCAGGAGGCAGAGGCCTGGTCTACAAGCACAGATAAGCTGAGAGGCAGGGTAAGGGACGGACCCTGCGAGCTCTTCCCAAGAGCCTGGGCAGACTGCAGAGGCGTTGCTGCAGCTCTTTTTCAAGTCAGCCTCGCCTCTGAATGACAGCATACAGTGCAGTCTCCACTGGGGCAGCCCACACACTATCCTGATTGTCTGTGGAAGGTAAGTACAGAAGGAAGGCAGAGTTGAGAAGGTTCCCCGGGCATCTGGCTGAGTGACCTTACTGTGCTGGTGTTGAGATGGATGGACACAGCTTTTGCTTTATGTGGCCTGCTTATTATTTGGATTGATTTTCATTGTATTTTAAAAATCAGCTCCTGGGAAATTAAAAATCTGAAAATAAGTAAGGAAGCGGACACCTACTCCTTCACCACAGGGATCAACAGCATCTTATAAACTGTACCTGAATGCTGGAGCCTCCCCAAACCTGTTAGTTCTCTCCATCCTTGCAATGTCTCTCCAGGACTTCATTCAGATACAACGGAAGGCAACAGGTGGTGTGGGAGTGTCTCTTACAAAGAACTCTCGCCCCACTTAGGCTCACAGGGAACGCAGGACAAAAGCCTGGCTTCTGTGCCTTTGTGTTGTGTGTCCTGTTAACTTTGGCTCACATCCGTGCTTGCCTCTGTAGAAGTATGTGAATAAGAGTGCCCATCCACCTAGCCTAGTCCAGCGAGAATAGGATTTGGGTCCTCAGTACCTGCCCTGCTCAAGGCCCTTTACAGCTGTGATCATACCCACCTTCCATACCTGCCCCCTTCTAAACTTCTGAACAGTTAACCACAGGAAGTCCCATGACAGCAAGAACAGCTTAAAACAATGAAAGCTATGCTATCACTAATTGCAGAAATAAATCCGGTTAGAGATGGCCCAGCTCCCACAGCCCCGGGTTCTAGAATACTTTCCTGTCATTGTTCTCCTTCAGGGAAAGAAAAAAAATCATGCAAAATAAAAACACAAATTATCAGCTTATAAAATAAACTCACACTTAGGTACATCTTATACATTGGGGGTCCATGTTCAAGTCACAAACTTGAGGAGAGAAATGGAAGTCGAGACCCTTGGGCTGTAGTTACAGCTCAATCCCACTCGGGATGCAGCCTCTCTGGAGCTGTTTCTTCATGTATAAAATGGAAATGGGGCTGTAGAGGGGCTCAGTGGTTCAGAGCATTTGCTCTTCTTGCAAAGGACCTGGATTCAGTTCCCAGCATCCACATAGTGGCTCACAATCATATGCAGTTCCAGTTCCAAGGGATCCCAACGTTCTCTTCTGGCCTCCATGGACACCAGGCATGCATGAGTGCATACACATAAATGCAGGCAAACCCTCATATACGCAAAATAAAAATAAATAAATCTTTAAAATGGAAACATCTACCCGTGTCTTAGTTTCTTGTTTTTATGGGGGCAAAAGGAAAAATTGCTGATCATAGGAACATACTTATAATCCCAACACTTAGAAGGTAAAGGCTAAGGCAGGAGCATCACAATTTTGAAATCAACCCATGCTGTACAATAAGACTTATAAAAAAATAATAATCGGCTGGGCAGTGGTGGCGCACGCCTTTAATCCCGGCACTCGGGAGGCAGAGGCTGGCTAATCTCTATGAGTTCAAGGCCAGCCTGGTCTCCAAATCGAGTTCCAGGAAAGGCACAAAGCTACACAGTCTCAAAAAAAAAAAAAAAAAAAAAAAGAAGATAATGTTTAAAGAATTAAAAATACGAAATACGAAGCTCAAAGCCTGTGGAAATTTCACCCAGTTCACAGTCCACGTCCTTAACTCTACCCTCCTTCCTTCTTACTTAATCTCATCTATACATCCCATTTTCTCTTCCACGGCATATGAACCTACAACTACAACCAATAATAACATCAACTACAGGCTCATCCAGCTAATCAGTAAACAAAAACCATCACATCCTGCTTTACTTCCAATACAGTACCAACTGCCTTTCCTTGCATCCCTATGAGGCCGATTCCACCTTTAGTGAGGCTTTGCGCAAAAAAAGGGGTACCCATTTCTTCTGAGGTCTGTATGTTCTTCAAAGCCCCAATGTGATAATAACAAACATGGAAACCAACACAAGTGTCTACGAGACAGAGGTCATTTGCCATGAACAAACAGGTCATGCCCTGACATGGCTTCCCCTCCTGGAACTGGCTGGGGTGGCATTAACACTGAACTATAATCATGCCTGAGTCTGGGGTTCTTCTGTGCTAGCCCCTCCTACTGGGGCAGAGACTATATGGAGTTCAACGCCCATACTGGAAATCATGGAGTGAAAGCCCTCAGGGTCTTGGACTCAAAGGTAGCATTAAATTAGCCAAGTCCAAGTTCAAACGGTTGGAGTGGAACAGAAGGCAGAGGTAGCAATGGAAGCTCCAGTGATTGTTGTGCCAGCTGGGGCTGGCCAAAGAGCCCTGGCAGGCAGGCAGTATTCACTAGAACCAGCTCTCCCTTCACAAGACAATGAATTCACTGTTAACCGCCCAGAGACTTGATTAGTATTTGCAAAAAAAAAAAAGTGGAAAATTCCACCTGTGTGGGTGGAAACTAGACTCAGTATGCCAACAACCCTCACAGCTTTGTTCTCTCCAGGATGGCTAGAGCAGAGTTAACAAAGGTTATGGGTCCAAAGGAATTTCCCCACTTGGTAACATGGAGATACTAGAATTAAAAAAAAAAAATTTTAATTGTCTTATGTCTCCTGCTCTACATCCATGTAGTGAATTTAAACCCCTCAACTTGCTTTCCTGACTTTGGTTTCTTCTGAGTTCCTTGCTGGGTCTGCTGAGGGACAGAGTTCCATGTCATAGGTGCCTGGGGAAACTGAGGTAGCAAGAGACTGAGAGTGAATCATGGAGTCTCAGCTGCAGTAGCAACACAGAGCCTGTTAGAAATCCAGGTGACAGACAAAGAAGGCTTCCAGGCTCTGGACCAGACTGTGACCTTCCCCTACATGATGGCGAAATTCCAAAGCAATCTTCCTGGGCGTGCAGAGTTAGGCATGGCCTT